>NW_024870907.1:3310000-3910000 GCF_019054845.1 Dipodomys spectabilis | reverse complement strand
ACCTGCCCGCACCACACTGCCTCTCACCTGCACCACACTGCCTCTCACCTGCCCGCACCACACTGCCTCTCACCCGCACCACACTGCCTCTCACCCGCACCACACTGCCTCTCACCCGCACCACACTGCCTCTCACCTGCCCACACCACACTGCCTCTCACCCGCACCACACTGCCTCTCACCTGCACCACACTGCCTCTCACCTGCCCACACCTGCCTCTCACCCGCACCACACTGCCTCTCACCCGCACCACACTGCCTCTCACCCGCACCACACTGCCTCTCACCCGCACCACACTGCCTCTCACCCGCACCACACTGCCTCTCACCCGCACCACACTGCCTCTCACCTGCACCACACTGCCTCTCACCTGCCCACACCACACTGCCTCTCACCTGCACCACACTGCCTCTCACCTGCACCACACTGCCTCTCACCTGCCCGCACCACACTGCCTCTCACCCGCACCACACTGCCTCTCACCCGCACCACACTGCCTCTCACCCGCACCACACTGCCTCTCACCCGCACCACACTGCCTCTCACCTGCCCACACCTGCCTCTCACCCGCACCACACTGCCTCTCACCCGCACCACACTGCCTCTCACCCGCACCACACTGCCTCTCACCCGCACCACACTGCCTCTCACCCGCACCACACTGCCTCTCACCTGCACCACACTGCCTCTCACCTGCCCACACCACACTGCCTCTCACCTGCACCACACTGCCTCTCACCTGCCCGCACCACACTGCCTCTCACCTGCACCACACTGCCTCTCACCTGCCCGCACCACACTGCCTCTCACCCGCACCACACTGCCTCTCACCCGCACCACACTGCCTCTCACCCGCACCACACTGCCTCTCACCTGCCCGCACCACACTGCCTCTCACCTGCACCACACTGCCTCTCACCTGCCCGCACCACACTGCCTCTCACCCGCACCACACTGCCTCTCACCCGCACCACACTGCCTCTCACCCGCACCACACTGCCTCTCACCTGCACCACACTGCCTCTCACCTGCCCACACCACACTGCCTCTCACCTGCACCACACTGCCTCTCACCTGCCCGCACCACACTGCCTCTCACCTGCACCACACTGCCTCTCACCTGCCCGCACCACACTGCCTCTCACCCGCACCACACTGCCTCTCACCCGCACCACACTGCCTCTCACCCGCACCACACTGCCTCTCACCTGCCCGCACCACACTGCCTCTCACCTGCCCGCACCACACTGCCTCTCACCTGCCCGCACCACACTGCCTCTCACCTGCCCACACCACACTGCCTCTCACCCGCACCACACTGCCTCTCACCCGCACCACACTGCCTCTCACCCGCACCACACTGCCTCTCACCTGCACCACACTGCCTCTCACCCGCACCACACTGCCTCTCACCTGCACCACACTGCCTCTCACCCGCACCACACTGCCTCTCACCTGCACCACACTGCCTCTCACCCGCACCACACTGCCTCTCACCCGCACCACACTGCCTCTCACCCGCACCACACTGCCTCTCACCCGCACCACACTGCCTCTCACCTTCCCGCACCACACTGCCTCTCACCCACACCACACTGCCTCTCACCTGCACCACACTGCCTCTCACCCGCACCACACTGCCTCTCACCTGCACCACACTGCCTCTCACCTGCACCACACTGCCTCTCACCTGCCCACACTGCCTCTCACCTGCCCACACTGCCTCTCACCTGCCCACACTGCCTCTCACCCGCACCACACTGCCTCTCACCCGCACCACACTGCCTCTCACCCGCACCACACTGCCTCTCACCCGCACCACACTGCCTCTCACCTGCACCACACTGCCTCTCACCCGCACCACACTGCCTCTCACCCACACCACACTGCCTCTCACCCGCACCACACTGCCTCTCACCCGCACCACACTGCCTCTCACCTGCCCGCACCACACTGCCTCTCACCCGCACTACACTGCCTCTCACCCCCACCACACTGCCTCTCACCCGCACCACACTGCCTCTCACCTGCACCACACTGCCTCTCACCCGCACCACACTGCCTCTCACCCACACCACACTGCCTCTCACCTGCCCGCACCACACTGCCTCTCACCCGCACTACACTGCCTCTCACCCCCACCACACTGCCTCTCACCCGCACCACACTGCCTCTCACCTGCACCACACTGCCTCTCACCCACACCACACTGCCTCTCACCCGCACCACACTGCCTCTCACCCGCACCACACTGCCTCTCACCTGCCCGCACCACACTGCCTCTCACCTGCCCGCACCACACTGCCTCTCACCTGCACCACACCACACTGCCTCTCACCCCCACCACACTGCCTCTCACCCGCACCACACTGCCTCTCACCTGCACCACACTGCCTCTCACCCGCACTACACTGCCTCTCACCCGCACCACACTGCCTCTCACCCCCACCACACTGCCTCTCACCCGCACCACACTGCCTCTCACCTGCCCACACTGCCTCTCACCTGCACCACACTGCCTCTCACCCCCACCACACTGCCTCTCACCTGCCCACACCACACTGCCTCTCACCCGCACCACACTGCCTCTCACCTGCACCACACTGCCTCTCACCCGCACCACACTGCCTCTCACCCGCACCACACTGCCTCTCACCTGCACCACACTGCCTCTCACCTGCCCACACCACACTGCCTCTCACCCACACCACACTGCCTCTCACCCACACCACACTGCCTCTCACCCCCACCACACTGCCTCTCACCCGCACTACACTGCCTCTCACCCGCACCACACTGCCTCTCACCCGCACCACACTGCCTCTCACCCGCACCACACTGCCTCTCACCTGCACCACACTGCCTCTCACCTGCCCACACCACACTGCCTCTCACCCACACCACACTGCCTCTCACCCACACCACACTGCCTCTCACCTGCACCACACTGCCTCTCACCCGCACTACACTGCCTCTCACCCACACCACACTGCCTCTCACCTGCACCACACTGCCTCTCACCCGCACTACACTGCCTCTCACCCGCACCACACTGCCTCTCACCCACACCACACTGCCTCTCACCTGCACCACACTGCCTCTCACCCGCACTACACTGCCTCTCACCCGCACTACACTGCCTCTCACCCGCACCACACTGCCTCTCACCTGCCCGCACCACACTGCCTCTCACCTGCCCGCACCACACTGCCTCTCACCTGCACCACACCACACTGCCTCTCACCCCCACCACACTGCCTCTCACCCGCACCACACTGCCTCTCACCCGCACCACACTGCCTCTCACCTGCCCGCACCACACTGCCTCTCACCTGCCCGCACCACACTGCCTCTCACCTGCACCACACCACACTGCCTCTCACCCCCACCACACTGCCTCTCACCCGCACCACACTGCCTCTCACCTGCCCACACTGCCTCTCACCTGCACCACACTGCCTCTCACCCCCACCACACTGCCTCTCACCTGCCCACACCACACTGCCTCTCACCCGCACCACACTGCCTCTCACCTGCACCACACTGCCTCTCACCCGCACCACACTGCCTCTCACCCGCACCACACTGCCTCTCACCTGCACCACACTGCCTCTCACCCGCACTACACTGCCTCTCACCCGCACCACACTGCCTCTCACCTGCACCACACTGCCTCTCACCTGCACCACACTGCCTCTCACCCCCACCACACTGCCTCTCACCCGCACCACACTGCCTCTCACCCCCACCACACTGCCTCTCACCCGCACTACACTGCCTCTCACCCACACCACACTGCCTCTCACCTGCACCACACTGCCTCTCACCCGCACTACACTGCCTCTCACCCGCACTACACTGCCTCTCACCCGCACCACACTGCCTCTCACCTGCCCGCACCACACTGCCTCTCACCCGCACTACACTGCCTCTCACCCCCACCACACTGCCTCTCACCCGCACCACACTGCCTCTCACCTGCACCACACTGCCTCTCACCCACACCACACTGCCTCTCACCCGCACCACACTGCCTCTCACCCGCACCACACTGCCTCTCACCTGCCCGCACCACACTGCCTCTCACCTGCCCGCACCACACTGCCTCTCACCTGCACCACACCACACTGCCTCTCACCCCCACCACACTGCCTCTCACCCGCACCACACTGCCTCTCACCTGCCCACACTGCCTCTCACCCGCACTACACTGCCTCTCACCCGCACCACACTGCCTCTCACCCCCACCACACTGCCTCTCACCCGCACCACACTGCCTCTCACCTGCCCACACTGCCTCTCACCTGCACCACACTGCCTCTCACCCCCACCACACTGCCTCTCACCCGCACCACACTGCCTCTCACCTGCACCACACTGCCTCTCACCCACACCACACTGCCTCTCACCTGCACCACACTGCCTCTCACCCGCACTACACTGCCTCTCACCCGCACCACACTGCCTCTCACCCCCACCACACTGCCTCTCACCCGCACCACACTGCCTCTCACCCCCACCACACTGCCTCTCACCCGCACTACACTGCCTCTCACCCGCACCACACTGCCTCTCACCCGCACCACACTGCCTCTCACCCGCACCACACTGCCTCTCACCCGCACCACACTGCCTCTCACCCCCACCACACTGCCTCTCACCTGCCCACACTGCCTCTCACCCACACCACACTGCCTCTCACCCGCACTACACTGCCTCTCACCCCCACCACACTGCCTCTCACCCGCACTACACTGCCTCTCACCCGCACCACACTGCCTCTCACCCGCACTACACTGCCTCTCACCCGCACCACACTGCCTCTCACCCGCACCACACTGCCTCTCACCCGCACCACACTGCCTCTCACCCGCACCACACTGCCTCTCACCCCCACCACACTGCCTCTCACCTGCCCACACTGCCTCTCACCCACACCACACTGCCTCTCACCCGCACCACACTGCCTCTCACCCGCACCACACTGCCTCTCACCCCCACCACACTGCCTCTCACCCGCACCACACTGCCTCTCACCCGCACCACACTGCCTCTCACCTGCCCACACCTGCCTCTCACCCGCACCACATTGCCTCTCACCCCCACCACACTGCCTCTCACCCGCACCACACTGCCTCTCACCCGCACCACACTGCCTCTCACCCGCACCACACTGCCTCTCACCCGCACCACACTGCCTCTCACCCGCACCACACTGCCTCTCACCTGCCCGCACCACACTGCCTCTCACCTGCCCGCACCACACTGCCTCTCACCCCCACCACACTGCCTCTCACCTGCACCACACTGCCTCTCACCCCCACCACACTGCCTCTCACCCGCACCACACTGCCTCTCACCTGCCCGCACCACACTGCCTCTCACCTGCCCGCACCACACTGCCTCTCACCCCCACCACACTGCCTCTCACCTGCACCACACTGCCTCTCACCCCCACCACACTGCCTCTCACCCCCACCACACTGCCTCTCACCTGCCCGCACCACACTGCCTCTCACCCGCACCACACTGCCTCTCACCTGCACCACACTGCCTCTCACCCGCACCACACTGCCTCTCACCCCCACCACACTGCCTCTCACCCGCACCACACTGCCTCTCACCCGCACCACACTGCCTCTCACCCGCACCACACTGCCTCTCACCCGCACCACACTGCCTCTCACCCGCACCACACTGCCTCTCACCCGCACCACACTGCCTCTCACCTGCCCGCACCACACTGCCTCTCACCTGCCCGCACCACACTGCCTCTCACCCCCACCACACTGCCTCTCACCTGCACCACACTGCCTCTCACCCCCACCACACTGCCTCTCACCCGCACCACACTGCCTCTCACCTGCACCACACTGCCTCTCACCCGCACTACACTGCCTCTCACCTGCACCACACTGCCTCTCACCCGCACTACACTGCCTCTCACCCGCACCACACTGCCTCTCACCCGCACCACACTGCCTCTCACCCCCACCACACTGCCTCTCACCCGCACCACACTGCCTCTCACCTGCACCACACTGCCTCTCACCTGCCCGCACCACACTGCCTCTCACCTGCACCACACTGCCTCTCACCTGCCCACACCTGCCTCTCACCCACACCACACTGCCTCTCACCTGCCCGCACCACACTGCCTCTCACCCGCACCACACTGCCTCTCACCTGCACCACACTGCCTCTCACCTGCACCACACTGCCTCTCACCCGCACCACACTGCCTCTCACCTGCACCACACTGCCTCTCACCTGCACCACACTGCCTCTCACCTGCCCGCACCACACTGCCTCTCACCTGCACCACACTGCCTCTCACCCGCACCACACTGCCTCTCACCTGCCCGCACCACACTGCCTCTCACCTGCACCACACTGCCTCTCACCCGCACCACACTGCCTCTCACCTGCCCGCACCACACTGCCTCTCACCCGCACCACACTGCCTCTCACCCGCACCACACTGCCTCTCACCCGCACCACACTGCCTCTCACCCGCACCACACTGCCTCTCACCTGCACCACACTGCCTCTCACCTGCACCACACTGCCTCTCACCCGCACCACACTGCCTCTCACCCGCACCACACTGCCTCTCACCCGCACCACACTGCCTCTCACCTGCACCACACTGCCTCTCACCTGCACCACACTGCCTCTCACCTGCACCACACTGCCTCTCACCCGCACCACACTGCCTCTCACCCACACCACACTGCCTCTCACCTGCACCACACTGCCTCTCACCTGCCCACACCACACTGCCTCTCACCCGCACCACACTGCCTCTCACCTGCACCACACTGCCTCTCACCTGCCCACACCACACTGCCTCTCACCCGCACCACACTGCCTCTCACCCGCACCACACTGCCTCTCACCTGCCCGCACCACACTGCCTCTCACCCGCACCACACTGCCTCTCACCTGCACCACACTGCCTCTCACCTGCCCACACCACACTGCCTCTCACCTGCCCACACTGCCTCTCACCCGCACCACACTGCCTCTCACCCGCACCACACTGCCTCTCACCTGCCCACACCACACTGCCTCTCACCTGCCCGCACCACACTGCCTCTCACCCGCACCACACTGCCTCTCACCCGCACCACACTGCCTCTCACCCGCACCACACTGCCTCTCACCTGCCCGCACCACACTGCCTCTCACCTGCCCGCACCACACTGCCTCTCACCTGCCCGCACCACACTGCCTCTCACCTGCCCGCACCACACTGCCTCTCACCCGCACCACACTGCCTCTCACCCGCACCACACTGCCTCTCACCTGCCCGCACCACACTGCCTCTCACCCGCACCACACTGCCTCTCACCCGCACCACACTGCCTCTCACCTGCCCGCACCACACTGCCTCTCACCTGCCCGCACCACACTGCCTCTCACCCGCACCACACTGCCTCTCACCTGCCCGCACCACACTGCCTCTCACCCGCACCACACTGCCTCTCACCCGCACCACACCACACTGCCTCTCACCCGCACCACACTGCCTCTCACCCGCACCACACTGCCTCTCACCTGCACCACACTGCCTCTCACCTGCCCCCACCTGCCTCTCACCCGCACCACACTGCCTCTCACCTGCACCACACTGCCTCTCACCTGCCTCTCACCCGCACCACACCACACTGCCTCTCACCTGCACCACACTGCCTCTCACCCCCACCACACTGCCTCTCACCCGCACCACACTGCCTCTCACCTGCACCACACTGCCTCTCACCCGCACCACACTGCCTCTCACCCGCACCACACTGCCTCTCACCTGCACCACACTGCCTCTCACCTGCCCCCACCTGCCTCTCACCCGCACCACACTGCCTCTCACCCGCACCACACTGCCTCTCACCCGCACCACACTGCCTCTCACCTGCACCACACTGCCTCTCACCTGCCCACACCACACTGCCTCTCACCCCCACCACACTGCCTCTCACCCGCACCACACTGCCTCTCACCCGCACCACACTGCCTCTCACCTGCCCCCACCTGCCTCTCACCCGCACCACACTGCCTCTCACCTGCACCACACTGCCTCTCACCCCCACCACACTGCCTCTCACCCGCACCACACTGCCTCTCACCCGCACCACACTGCCTCTCACCTGCCCACACCACACTGCCTCTCACCTGCACCACACTGCCTCTCACCCGCACCACACTGCCTCTCACCCCCACCACACTGCCTCTCACCCCCACCACACTGCCTCTCACCTGCCCACACCTGCCTCTCACCTGCCCACACCACACTGCCTCTCACCCCCACCACACTGCCTCTCACCCACACCACACTGCCTCTCACCTGCACCACACTGCCTCTCACCTGCACCACACTGCCTCTCACCCGCACCACACTGCCTCTCACCCGCACCACACTGCCTCTCACCTGCCCACACCACACTGCCTCTCACCTGCCCACACCACACTGCCTCTCACCTGCCCGCACCTGCCTCTCACCCGCACCACACTGCCTCTCACCCGCACCACACTGCCTCTCACCTGCCCGCACCTGCCTCTCACCTGCACCACACTGCCTCTCACCTGCCTCTCACCTGCCCGCACCTGCCTCTCACCTGCCCCCACCTGCCTCTCACCTGCCTCTCACCTGCCCACACCTGCCTCTCACCTGCCCACACCTGCCCCCACCTGCCTCTCACCTGCCCACGCCTGCCTCTCATCTGCCCCCACCTGCCCACACCTGCCCCCACCTGCCTCTCACCTGCCCCCACCTGCCCACACCTGCCTCTCACCTGCCTCTCACCTGCCCGCACCTGCCTCTCACCTGCCTCTCACCTGCCTCTCACCTGCCTCTCACCTGCCTCTCACCTGCCCGCACCTGCCTCTCACCTGCCCGCACCTGCCTCTCACCTGCCTGCCCTGCCTCTCACCTGCCTGCCCTACCTCTCACCTGCCTGCCCTGCCTCTCACCTGCTTGCCCTACCTCTCACCTGCCCGCACCTGCCTCTCACCTGCCTCTCACCTGCCCGCACCTGCCTCTCACCTGCCTGCACCTGCCTCTCACCTGCCCGCACCTGCCTCTCACCTGCCTGCCCTGCCTCTCACCTGCCCCCACCTGCCTCTCACCTGCCCACACCTGCCTCTCACCTGCCCGCACCTGCCTCTCACCTGCCCGCACCTGCCTCTCACCTGCCTGCCCTGCCTCTCACCTGCTTGCCCTACCTCTCACCTGCCTCTCACCTGCCCGCACCTGCCTCTCACCTGCCCGCACCTACCTCTCACCTGCCTCTCACCTGCCTCTCACCTGCCTCTCACTTGCCTGCCCTGCCTCTCACCTGCCTCTCACCTGCCTCTCACCTGCCTGCATCTGCCGCTCACCTGCCTCTCACCTGCATGCCCTGCCTCTCACCTGCCGCTCACCTGCCTCTCACCTGCATGCCCTGCCTCTCACCTGCCCCTCACCTGCCTCTCACCTGCCTGCACCTGTCTCTTACCTGTCTCTCACCTGCCTCTTACCTGTCTCTCACCTGCCTCTCACCTGCCTCTCACCTGCCTGCCCTGCCTCTCACCTGCCCCTCACCTGCCTCTCACCTGCCCGCACCTGCCTCTCACCTGCCCGCACCTGCCTCTCACCTGCCTCTCACCTGCCTGCACCTGCCTCTCACCTGCCTGCACCTGCCTCTCACCTGCCTCTCACCTGCCTCTCACCTGCCTCTCACCTGCCTGCACCTGCCTCTCACCTGCCTCTCACCTGCCTGCCCTGCCTCTCACCTGCCCCTCACCTGCCTCTCACCTGCCTCTCACCTGCCTGCCCTGCCTCTCACCTGCCTCTCACCTGCCTCTCACCTGCCTCTCACTTGCCTGCCCTGCCTCTCACCTGCCTCTCACCTGCCTCTCACCTGCCTCTCACTTGCCTGCACCTGTCTCTTACCTGTCTCTCACCTGCCTCTTACCTGCCTCTCACCTGCCTCTCACCTGCCTCTCACCTGCCTGCACCTGCCTCTCACCTGCCCGCACCTGCCTCTCACCTGCCCCTCACCTGCCTCTCACCTGCCTCTCACCTGCCTCTCACCTGCCTCTCACCTGCCTCTCACCTGTCTCTCACCTGCCTCTCACCTGCCTGCCCTGCCTCTCACCTGTCTCTCACCTGCCTCTCACCTGCCTCTCACCTGCCTGCCCTGCCTCTCACCTGCCTGCCCTGCCTCTCACCTGCCTCTCACCTGCCTCTCACCTGCCTCTCACCTGCCTCTCACCTGCCTGCACCTGCCTCTCACCTGCCTCTCACCTGCCTCTCACCTGCCTCTCACCTGCCTCTCACCTGCCTCTCACCTGCCTCTCACCTGTCTCTCACCTGCCTCTCACCTGCCTGCCCTGCCTCTCACCTGCCTCTCACCTGCCTCTCACCTGCCTGCCCTGCCTCTCACCTGCCTCTCACCTGCCTGCACCTGTCTCTTACCTGTCTCTCACCTGCCTCTTACCTGTCTCTCACCTGCCTCTCACCTGCCTGCCCTGCCTCTCACCTGCCTCTCACCTGCCTGCCCTGCCTCTCACCTGCCTCTCACCTGCCTGCACCTGCCTCTTACCTGTCTCTCACCTGCCTCTTACCTGTCTCTCACCTGCCTCTTACCTGTCTCTCACCTGCCTCTCACCTGCCTGCCCTGCCTCTCACCTGCCTCTCACCTGCCTGCCCTGCCTCTCACCTGCCTCTCACCTGCCTGCCCTGCCTCTCACCTGCCTCTCACCTGCCTGCACCTGCCTCTCACCTGCCTGCACCTGCCTCTCACCTGCCTCTCACCTGCCTGCCCTGCCTCTCACCTGCCTCTCACCTGCCTCTCACCTGCCTCTCACCTGCCTGCACCTGCCTCTCACCTGCCTCTCACCTGCCTGCACCTGCCTCTCACCTGCCTGCACCTGCCTCTCACCTGCCTCTCACCTGCCTCTCACCTGCCTCTCACCTGCCTGCACCTGCCTCTCACCTGCCTCTCACCTGCCTCTCACCTGCCTGCACCTGCCTCTCACCTGCCTGCACCTGCCTCTCACCTGCCTCTCACCTGCCTCTCACCTGCCTGCACCTGCCTCTCACCTGCCTCTCACCTGCCTGCACCTGCCTCTCACCTGCCTGCACCTGCCTCTCACCTGCCTGCACCTGCCTCTCACCTGCCTCTCACCTGCCTCTCACCTGCCTGCACCTGCCTTTCACCTGCCTGCACCCCCTTTCTGGGTCCTCTGGTACCTGCTGTGCTCTGTGAGTGCTGCCAGTCTTTGCAGTCTGACCGAAGGAGAGTGGCTCTCCTGGGTGTGTCCCCAGGGCCTGGGGTCTGGCTCTTTCTCTCGTAGTGGCTCTACAGGGCCACAGTAAATGAGGAAGCTGGGACAGGGCAGCTGGGGGACTCCTCTCCTCTCCCTGGTGCTGCCCAGCAGGGAGAGGGTGCCAGGCTCTCCACACTGCTCCCGGGGCAGCACCAGGCATGTGGGGTACCAGAGGCCCCAATTCCCCTCCAACCTGGGAGCCCTGACAGGACCGGGGTTCCAGGTGCTTCTCCCCACCTTTGCCACAAACCCAGCTTATCTGCTGCGGAGACAGGCTCCGTGTCGAGACAAATCCCAGAGGAAGTGTAGCTCCTGGGATGGGCTGTAAGGACAAAAAATAAGTGAATGAATGCCATTTTTTCCCAACTAAGAGCTGATTCCTTTGTGGAGCCCAGCTTGTTGTTGGTCCTGGGCGTGTTGCCTGAAGGACTCTGAGACCTCTGTCCACAGCTCGGGGTTCACACCCTGCTCATAGGGCCTCAGCCTCTCTGAGACCTCTGTCCTCGGCTTGGGGTTCACCCCCTGCTCATGTGGATGTGGGGGAGCTTCGAGAAGCCTCAGCTTCAGCTCCATCTATGCAAGGCATGCTTCTAGAGTCCTCCCTGCTCCCCACGACCATCTGGGCCTGCTACTGGGCTCTGCTGTGGCTGGGCCACTTTGGTAGGATGGGGGCCTTCCTCACGTGGAGCTGAGTAGTGGTGGGGATACCCCGGGGCTGGTGTGGCGGCCCACGGCCTGCATTAGCTCAGTGAAGAGCACCTGGAGGCAGCAGGTATCTGTGCAGTGGGTTGTGTGCTCCTGGGCCTCTGCCCAGCCCAGCACCAGCCGCGAGAGGTGGTGGGCTTCCTGTCTCTGGCACAGCTAGCCTTGTTGCTTCCTGATCTGGAACTCCGTGGGGTGAAGGAGCTGGAGCAGGGGAGACTCTGGGCAGACTTGGCCTGGGGGTGACAGACAAGTGAGGAGTGAGCCTGTTGTGTGCTGAGCGGCACCCAGTTGGGTGCCGGGGTGGCAGACCTGTCCTGCCAGGCTCTGAGCCTCCCAGTTGTACTCTCAAGAAGGATTAACATGTAAGATTCTGGCACGGGCTACGTGGCCTGGTGCAAGTGTCTGCAGTGTCCTTTGCTGTATGATGAGCCATCCACGTGGCAGGCGCAGGTCGGCCTGCCATTATTCAGCAGCGCGGGACAACCCTGTGTTCTGTCTCGGTGGCAAAATACTTATGTCCGGCCGGTGAGGCTTCTGTGACTGCCCACCAGGCTCCAGGCTCCCAGGCCCTCGTTCCCCAGGACCTGGAAAGGGGGATCTTAAGACAACCTTTACCTGGCATGGACAGATTTTTCCTAGAAGCTGGGCCTCCGTGACAGCCTCTTGCCAGATAGGTGCATCTGTGCCACCTGCCCTGCTCAAAGGTGAGCTCCTGGCAGCGCCAGGCCGGAGGCGGGGACCTGGGTTTGGGTACAGTCGGGATGCACAGACTGGGCCTGGCTGGTGGTGTGGGCTGTCTTGGTCCTCTTTGGAACCTGGTCTCCTTGTGTGCACAGTCTTTGAGGCATTTGGACACCAGGAGACCCCAGTTCCTGGGGCCAGCACAACCAGACAGGCAGAACTCCTTGTGGGCTTCTCAGAACAAGACCACACACACACCACTGTAGCTAGGACATGGGAGGAGTGGGGAACAGCAGCCCCAGCCCAAAGCAGGCAGCTGTGTGGGAGCAACTGCAAAGGGCCAGCACCAGGGAGGGACCTGAGCAGTAACGCTACCAGGTCCAGCCCCAAGCCCTGGCTTCCCAGGCCAGTCCCACCTCTCACCCCAGCCCGTGTTTCCTCTCTGCCCTCAGAGGAACCCATTTACTGTTACACCCCGCACAACTTCACCCGCGACCAGGCGTTGTATGCCCGTGGCTACTGCTGGACGGAGCTGCGGGACGCGCTGCCTGGGGTGGACGCCAGCCTGTGGCCATCGCTGTTTGAGCACAAGTTCCTGCCCTACGCCCTGCTGGCCTTTGCCGCCATCATGTACGTGCCCGCGCTGGGCTGGGAGTTCCTGGCCTCCACACGCCTCACCTCTGAGCTCAACTTCCTGCTGCAGGAGATCGACAACTGTTACCACCGGGCAGCCGAGGGCCGCGCTCCCAAGATCGAAAAGCAGATCCAGTCCAAAGGCCCTGGCATCACCGAGCGTGAGAAGCGGGAGATCATCGAGAACGCTGAGAAGGACAAGAGTCCCGAGCAGAACCTGTTCGAGAAGTACCTGGAGCGCCGTGGCCGCAGCAACTTCCTGGCCAAGCTATACCTGGCGCGGCACGTGCTCATTCTCCTGCTCAGCGTGGTGCCCATCTCCTACCTGTGCACCTACTACGCCACCCAGAAGCAGAACGAGTTCACGTGTGCCCTGGGCGCCTCGCCCGACGGCCCGGCCAGCGGCGGGGGCCCCGTGGTGCGCGTCAACTGCAAGCTGCCCTCGGTGCAGCTGCAGCGGATCATCGCGGGCGTGGACATTGTCCTGCTCTGCTTCATGAACCTGATCATCCTCGTCAACCTCATCCACCTCTTCATCTTCCGCAAGAGCAACTTCATCTTCGACAAGCTGCACAAGGTGGGCATCAAGACCCGCCGGCAGTGGCGCCGCTCCCAGTTCTGCGACATCAACATCCTGGCCATGTTCTGCAACGAGAACCGCGACCACATCAAGTCGCTCAACCGGCTGGACTTCATCACCAACGAGAGCGACCTCATGTACGACAACGTGGTGCGGCAGCTGCTGGCCGCCCTGGCCCAGTCCAACCACGACGCCACGCCCACGGTGCGCGACTCTGGCATCCAGACCGTCGACCCCAGCGCCAACCCTGCCGAGGCCGACGGCTCCAGTGAGCCGCCTGTGGTCAAGCGACCCCGGAAGAAGATGAAGTGGATCCCCACCAGCAACCCCTTACCACAGCCCTTCAAGGAGCCGCTGGCCATCATGCGCATCGAGAACAGCAAGGCGGAGAAGCCGAAGCCTGTGCGCAGGAAGACGGCCACGGACACGCTAATCGCCCCGCTGTTGGACGCTGGCGCGCGCGCCGCCCACCACTACAAGGGAGGAGGGGGTGAGGCGGCCCCGCCCCCTACCTCCGACAAGAAGCATGCCCGGCACTTCTCCCTGGATGTGCACCCCTACATCCTGGGCACCAAGAAGGCCAAGCCCGAGCCGGTGCCCGCAGCCCTGCCCGCCTCCCGGAGCCAGGGGGGTGGCTTCCTATCGCAGACAGAGGAGTGTGGGCTGGGGCTGGCGACAGCACCCACCAAAGGTAGGGGAGTGGCACTGGCAGGCGGGGTGGTGGGGCGGGCTCCTGGGGAGCCACGGGCAGGGGGGCTGGGCTGCGGGGTCCAGGGGTCCTGCCAAGGCCAGAGCCAGGCAAGCATTGGTATGTCTGTGTAAAGGCAAGCTGCAGGCCTGGCAGGAGCCTGGACAACCTCTCAAGGGGAAGGAAGGGGGGCTGCGGGAGGAAAGGGCCTGCGGCTTTGTGTCTGGTAAGGGCCTCAGGCAGGTGGGAGCCTCTGGGAAGAAATTCAGCAAGCAGGACTGCTAATCTTAGGCAGTGAAACACCACACAAGATGCTGTGCAGAGGTGGCAGGGTCTGGCCTGCTGACAGGAGAGGCCTCAGGGGAAGAGGAGGCTGTGGGCCTCAACGGGGCCTAGGCTGGCACCAGGGCACAGTCGCAGGTTCGGCTGGACGGTGAGACCCCCGTGTCTCTTGTCTATCTGCAGATGCTCCGCTCCCAGAGAAGGAAATCCCGTACCCCACAGATCCTGCTCGGACAGGGCTTCCCCCCGGAGGCCCATTTCATGTCTGCTCCCCCCCGGCAGCCCCCGCTGCAGCTCCCTTGTCACCAAGCAACCTGGGCAAGGCCGACCCCCTCACCATCCTGAGCCGTAACGCTACTCATCCCTTGCTCCACATCAGCACGCTGTACGAGGCCCGGGAGGAGGAGGAAGGCCCCCCCCGTCCCCCCCCGGACATGGGCGACCTCCTCGCCATCCCCTCACCCCAGCAGATCCTCATCGCCACCTTCGAGGAGCCAAGAACTGTCGTGAGTACTGTGGAGTTCTGAGGGGCCCTCCACATGAGCCCAGGATGGGGCCTTGGCTCCCCTGGCACCGTCCATCCAGCCTCCCACCCGCATGCCCCAGGCCCGGCACCCCGCACCCAGCCCGGCGTGGCGTCCACAGGTGCAGGCCGGGGCGGGGCCTGAGGTGGGCGCCGCCCTGTCCCCAGCATCAGGCCCTCCTCCCCGGTGCTGGGCTGTAAAATGAAGAGTTTATTTTTTTAGTGGATTTTTGTTGTGGGCCAAGGCTGGGGCAGGACAGCTCAGCAACCTCATTGTGCCCAGTCCAGGGCACAGGAGGACACTGGGCCGCAGGGCCCCAGGGGTCACTGGCTCAGGGGCTCAACCCTGAAGGGACCCGCTGCCTGCCACAGGTGGGGGCCGAGGTCCCAGACAACATGCACTTTCCCCTGCAGCCCGACATACCCTTTATTTTACTATGATTACTGTAACTGATGAAGCGTGTTTGTTGTCAGATCTCAGATGAGTTTAAAGCGAAGAATGGAGTGTGGGGTGCGTCAGAGCAGAGAAGCAGTGTTAGCGTGCGTGGGGGGGGGGTGCGTGTGTGCGCGTGCGTGTACAAACAGGCGTGTGCTTGAGCAAGGATGCCAGTGTGCAGGCAAGCTCATGCAGATGTGGGCGCAAGTCTGTGAGAGTGTGTGTGTGAACGAGACCAGGGAAGCAAACCGGAGCCTGCGTGAGCTGGAGTGTGTAAGTGGTGCCTGTGTGGGAGCCAGTGGGAGCAGCCAGCGTGAGCGCCAGTGTGCCCGTGCGGGAAGAAGTTCAATGCAATAACCACGCCCTCAGCCCAGCCACCTGGCCAAGGCCAGCTTCCCAGGGAGCCCAGGCCCCTGCCGGCCCCGCCCCATTACCTCAGCCACGGCACCACGTGACGCAGCACTAACAAGGTAGCATATCAATAAATACTATTCTGATAACCGCCTGTGCTCCTTCCAGGCCCCCTCGCGTCGGTGCCTCCTCCCAGGCCCTCTCCGTGGGGTGCCAGGGAAGTGATCCGGAGCTGCCCAGAGAGGGGCACCCGGCCTCACCCACAGTGCCAGGGGAGGCAGGGGTGCTGGGTTCCGAGCTGTGTCCGGGCAGGAGTGTAAAACCAACCCTCCTGGAGGGGCCTCAGCAGACGGAGGGCCTGGGCACCAGGCGTCCTGGGCACCGGGCTCACGGCACAGCCCCATCCCCCCACACCGCGCCCCGCATCCCACACCCAGGTAAATGCTTTGGAGCAGAAGCATGTTTGTGTGGGTTTTTTTTTTTTTGTCGGTTGTGGGGCCTGAACTCTGGTCCTGGGCGCTGACCCTCAGCTCTTCAGCTCAAGATGAGCGCTCTACCCCTTGAGCCATAGCGCCACTTCCAGTTTCCTAGTGGCTTACTGGAGATAGAGTCTCACAGACTTTCCTGCCTGGGCTGGCTTTGAACCGTGATCCTCAGATAGCCTCCTGAGTAGCTAGGATTACAGGTGTGAGCCACTGTCGCCTGGCTGCAGAAGCATGTTTGTATGTTGCCAGGAGATCCAGAAGGGCTTCCCAGGAGCCACTGGGTGTGTTGCGGGGCAGGCGCTTCAGCCTCAGGGCTCAGAGCCTCAGGCGTTTCAGCCTCAGGGTCAGCTCAAGGCTGACCCTGGGGCCCACATGCCTGGACAGGAACACCAGACTGAACAGGGCTCCTTGTCAGCCGGTGGCAGGGGCAGCTGGGCCAGAAACACGTGGGGGCTACAAATCGAAGGGATGGGGCTCAGCAGTCCAAGGGGCCCATCTGGGCCAGGAATCTCCCCAACCAGTCCCTTCTGAAAGTGTCAGGCACCATAGGTCATGCCTATAATCTCACTGCTCAGGAAGTGGAGACCTGTAGAACTGTAGTGTAAGGCTAGTCTGGACAAAAAGTTCATGAGACCCCACCACAGCCAATTAAGCCTGGCATTGTGGTTTGTGCCTGTCATTCATTCCAGCAGTGTGCAAAGTGTAAATGGGTTACCATCCAGGCCAGCCCAGAATTAAACCGGGGGCACCCATTCAAACGCAGTTGGCAGGGGCTCTCTCCTGTCACCCTACCTACGTGGGAGGCTGAGATCAGGTGGATTTCAGTTCCATGCTCAACAGAAAAGTCCGAGGGACTCCTCTCAACCGAAAGACACTGGTGTGGCAGTGTACACCTGCCAAGTAGTGAAGTCACAAAGCCTAAAATAGGCCCATCATGGCCCAAGCAAAGCCCAGGCCTACAGCCTTATCTCATAAGGCTTTGTCTCAAAAATAACCAGTACAAAAAGGGATGGGAGGTATAGCTGAACAGTCAAGAGCCTGTGTAGCAAGCTTGAGGCCCTAAGTTCAAATCCCAGTACTGTTAAAAGGAAAAATACACACACATATGTTTTATTACCCATTTTTAAGTGTTTTATTATTGTCTAGGTATAGTGAGGACAAATCAGAAGACAAAGGGCATTGATTTTTTAAGTGTGAAGCAAAAGTCCTTGGACATGCTAGGCAAATGTGCTACCGCTGTTACCTCCCTCATCCCAGACACCTGACAGCGAAGACAGTATTACTCACAGATTCTGCAGGAAGAGGGTGGGGACACGGGCAGAGGTGACTGAGCAGCCCTTCCACAGTGTCCCCACAGACAGAGGTGACTGAGCAGCATGTCTACCAGGAGCAAGTAGAAGGCGTGACCCATCTGCGTGGCTCCTGTGGTGCTCATCTCAGGGCCGCCCCGATCGCCTGGTTCCTGCTGTGGGGTGACCGGGGCAGGCAGGTAATGACCCCGTGTGTGGAGGCAGTGAGGAGGGGCCTGTGGCCTGGGTGGTTTATATGCAGTACCGTTTGCTAACACTGAGACCTGGCCCTCCAGGAGTCAAAGCATCAGATACAGGGAGGTGTGGGAAACGCCCTCTCTCAGAAAGCTAACCCTGCCTGGTACCTTCCCTGGCCTGGCATTCAAGCATCACACATCCACGTATCCAGGGCAGGGGAGCCTGGTATACCCAGAGGAACCTGGAGCCAGCCAGCTGCCCTCCGAGTAGCCTGCTCCGCTGGGGAAGGCCGGCCAGGGACCCGAGGAAACCCAAAGCTGCGGACAGCCTACAGTCTCTGGGACACCACACCTCTCCCCCCCCCCCCCCCCCACGGCACACAGCCAGCCCGCCCACCCCGTCCCTGTGCCCTGGCTCCACTTGTCCACCCAAGGACTTGCCTCGGAGATGGAGGCACCAGCGCTGTGAGAAAGTTCACTGCCAGGTCTCACCTCTGCACTTTTCTGTTTCCCAGCCCACGAAGGCAAGTCCTTCTAGCCACAAAACATCCAGGGAGGGCCACTGAGCTAAAAGCAGAGCAGAGGTGGATGCTGGAGGCACTGGGTCCAGATAGATGAGGTACCTCTAGTAGAACCAGGGCTGAAAACACCCCTACTGTTTGGCCATGCCTAGGACGGTTCAGCTGAGACCCGTCTGAAGAGGCCCGTACTGTGAGCAAAACATCACCCTTTTCTGTTTGGAGCTCACTCGTATGAGGCCTCCGCTGAGGAGGGAGCCCAAGTCAGTGTTCTTTGTTGCGTGCTGGTCCTGGGGCGTGGGGCCTGTCCCTGAGCTTTGTGCTCAGGCTAACACTGTATCCTTGAGCCACCAGCTCTCAGCTTTTTGGTGGTTAATTGGAGGTAAGAGTCTCACAAACTTCCCTTTCTTGGCTGGCTTCAAACCATGATTCTCAGCTCTCACCCCGAGTAGCTCGGATTATGGGTGTGAGCCCCCAGTGCCCAGCTTGTCAGCATTCTGGGGGTACAAGTGGCACTGGGGCCCCCGCCCCTCAGAGCTGTTCCCGGGCTTCCTGTCCCCACGAGCCATGCTACCTTCCTGGAAGCAGGCAGCTAGACACCTGGAAGATAAGACTGTTCTGGCCCCTTGAATAGGGTAAGGCTGAGCCCCAAACCTCTTACCCTCCTGGGTACCCATAAGAAAGGGGAAAAGGCAGAAAGACAAAAATCAACATACCAACAGGTGTTATTTGGGAGGAGAAGCTGGGAAGGACAACCAAGTTTCCTGAAGCCTGCTGCACACAAACCAGGACTCTTGCTACTCTCTTCTGCCCGCCACCCCCTCCCCTTACAAGTAAGGCCCGCGCAGTACACACTGGGCAGAGGACGGGAAGTCAGTCAGGACGGCGAGGGGGTGAGAGGGAGGGCTGAGCGCAAGGCCACTGTGACCAAGGAGTTCCCAGGTCTCCGGTAGCATCTGTGTCCTCAGGGCCCCCAGCACCAGACGCAGCCTTGGTCTCGGGCTGTCCTCCAAGACCCCTGTGTGCTTGTTCAGGGGGACGGGGAGACGATCGGCAGCATGGACAGTGCTAAGATGGGGCAGGGGCGGGGGTGCTTTCAGCTCAGGTAGCCCCTTCTCCACCACTGGGAAGAGCAGAGGGGCTTTCAACATGGCCGGCCAGCCCCGGGCCCCGGGCTGCCCAGTACCAGGCAGAATCTGCCCCCATGCAAACGCATACTTGGGAACAGCTGGTAAGAGGCAGAACTTGAGTGAGCACACTGTTCTCCCAAACACAACCTTAGATGTAGGAAGGCCTGGGCAACACCACCAGCCTGCCTCAGTTTCCCTGCCAATCCAGGACTCTATTGCTTCTCTCTTCTGGCTCCTCACGACCCAGCAGAGCCCCTGTGTGGGGGGCCAGAGGGGACAGGCATTCCCCAGCTAGAGGGCAGAGGACAGTACGGCTCCCATTACCCACTTGGGAGGACTAGGCTCTCTGGCACCTTACTTCCCCAACAGCCACCTTGCCCAGGTCAATTCTGGCCACCAGGGTGTGTCCACTTCAAATGCCATCTCACCCGGTGCTGGTGGCTCATACCTGTAATCCCAGATGCTCAAGAGGCTGAGGAGCTGAGGATTGTAGTAGGAAGACCCCTACTCAGGCAGGCAAGCCCACCTAGTCGTCCGGAGTGACAGAGCCCACCGCAACAAAGTTGATATTAAAGAAGCAACTTTATTGAGAAGGTTCCTACACTGACCGGCCAGGGCCGCAGCACAGGCTCAGGAGCTGACACTGCGACCGCGAGCGGCCCACGTGCTTAGGTTTTTAAAGGCAAAAATCACAAGGTGAAGCCTGGTCACGTAGGCGACCAATGAGATTTTCACACACCCAAAAGATTGCACAGTCATACCAGACCACACGCAGGTGGCCAGCGAGGCTACACTTTGTCACATAATGGCTGTTTAAACCAGCCTATCGCTTTTGGTTTAAATGACTCACGAATTTAATGGTAAAGGGAGTTTAACATATACATGTGAAA
The DNA here is from genome assembly GCF_019054845.1 of Dipodomys spectabilis. Taxonomy (NCBI): domain Eukaryota; kingdom Metazoa; phylum Chordata; class Mammalia; order Rodentia; family Heteromyidae; genus Dipodomys; species Dipodomys spectabilis. Next base: position 3,889,301 of record NW_024870907.1, on the reverse strand, counting down.
AAGGCGGAGTTTATAGTAAACTCGGGATGTCGCCAGCATGCCAGCCAGCATGCCAGCATGAGCCGGATTAGAAGGTGGGTTAAGTTAAGGGGAGGGGGACCTAGAGGCATTCTTTTCATTTCAAGAACTGGGCTGGTTGGAGCCAAGGTTTTTTTGTTTTTTTCTATAATCCCTAAAACAAAAACAAAATCTGTAAAGAAGCTGTCCCAGCTGGAGTCTCCTCTCAGGGCCTAGTTCAGATCAAGGTTCGAAGTGAGGCAGGGCAAGAAAATCTGTGAGCCTAAACTACGAACAGCCAGAAGTGGAGCTGTGGCTGAAGTGGTAGAGCACTAGCCTTGAGCAAAAAAGCTCAGGGACAGCACTCAGGCCCTGAGTTCAAGCCCTAGGACAGACAAAAAAAATAAAATGCCACCTCACCCTTTGCCTCCCTTCTCTCCAGCTATGAGCAGAGAAGGACCATGTGGTACCAGGGCCCTTCCCAAGGAAGAGCATGGTCTCAGGGAGAGCCTTGAACACACCCCAGACAGTGCAGACAAACACAGGCCTCTTCCTGCCAGTGTGGATCTGTCTGAACCCACTAGCACCTGGTCCTCTCCATCATGAACGTAGCTGAGGGGGCTTGGAGGAGACCAGCACAGCAGTGGGCGATGGGCTGGAGAGGCCGTGGGCCAGAGGCATTTGAAAGGAATGTCTTTCATGAGGAGCACTGAAGACCAGAGGCCTCTCTCCTGCCAGGCCAAGCCCCGCAGAGGCCTAGAAGCTGTGTAAGGGTAAGCCTGCCTCCGGCACCCAGCTTTCCCAATCAAGAGGGAACTGCCTGGTGCAGAGTGCACAGCCAATACTCCCACAAGAGCCAGGGGGGTCCCCTGATCCCAGGGGAGCCACTCGATCCCAGGAGAGCCACCTGATCCCAGGTGAGCCACTTGACCCCAAGGGAGCCACTCCATCCCAGGAGGGCTGGGGCCTGGGTCTCCTGGACCTGAGAAGATGTGGTAGGTGTCCCTGAACAGGCCCAGCAGCGGGACCAAACTTCCTCCCACACCTCCTCCTGGTCTCCTGCCCGGACTGCCCAGTCCGTCTCCATGGCCAGATGCCCACTCCAGCCGCGTGGCCGCTGCCCACTGGCCGGCCCTCTGCAGCCCTGTCCTCGGGCAGCCGCCGGGGCCAGGTGGGCACGTTCCACCGTCCCGGGGCTTTCTCGTCTTGGAACCACTGCTTCTGTTCCAATGCAACCGGACACTGAGTCAGCCGCTTCATAGCGGACCATCCCGCGCACCGACCGGGCAGCGGCGGGGCCGCACCGCCGGGCGCGGGCGGGGCCTCGCGCTGACGTAAGCGGGGCGGCAGCCTGGAGCGGGACTCGAGGGGCGGGGCCTCGTGCTGACGTAACGGGGGCGGGTCTGGAGTTGAACTCGAGGGGCGAGGTATCGTGGTGCTGACGTAATCGGGGGCGGGCCCAGGGCGGGGCCTCGCGCTGACACGTCAGCCGGGGCGGGGGACTTGAGGGGCGGGGCATCGTGCTGGCGTAAGCGGGGGCGGGAGCCTGGCGCTGGACTCGAGAAGGGCGGAGCCTCGTGCTGACGTGAGCGGGGGCGGCAGCCTGGAGCAGGACTCGAGGGCCGGGGCCTCGTGCTGACATGCGGGGACAGGCCTGGGGCGGGGCCTGGGGCGGGAACTGGCGCTGACGCGTCGGGGGCGGAGCCCTGGGTGGGCGGGGCCTCGCGCGCGGGCCCCTGGGAGGCGCTTCCCGGCATGCTGCTCGGCCGGCGCCCTCACCCTGTCCGGCCCGTCCGGCCGCCTCGCCCCGCCCGGCGCGGCCCTCCCTGTCCGCCGGGCGACGCGCGCATGGAGGCCGGCTGAGGAGCGCCGCCGCCTCGCTCGGTACGCCGCGGTCCGGCGGGCGGGCGGGCGGCGGGCGGGGGTCCACGCGCCCGGGACGGCGCGGGCCGGCCGGGTCGGCGAGGACGCGGGCTGCAGGGCAGAGCCCCCCGGACGCGGGGTCCTCTGGCCGCGCGGCCTCCGCGAGGCTCCGCCCGAGCGGGCCCTGCCGACGGCGGGCAGAGCGGGGCCGCCGGGGCGCTCGGAGGGGCCGGGCCGCCTCGCTGGCGGCGGGGAGGCCTCCGCGCCCCGGGCGGAGCCCGCGCCCCGCTCCGCCACCGGCTCCGAGCATCTCCGGCCGGACGGAGAGCTCCGGGGCAGCAGCGCCCGGGCCTGTCCGCTCCGCGACCCTTGACCTGCTCAGCAGGCAGTGACCCCTTCTAGCGACTTCCCCTGGTGCCAGTCCGCGCTGGGAGCCGGGTTGGGGGGAGACGGCTTCCGATGGACAAGGGCGAGGCGCCCAGGCGGGGACTTAACCACGGACGTTCGCGTTTCCGCGCAGTTCTGGTTCTGAAGGCTGGAAGCTCGCCATCTGATGGCTGCTGGTGAGGGCCCCGTCTGGCCACGTCCTCCGTGGCCTGTCTGGGTGTCCTAGCAGACACCCAGCCTGAGCTGCTCAGGTCTGCGCCCCTCAGTGCTGTGTGAATTTGGGCAGGACACAATTCCGTGTATGGAAGTGGACCCTCTAGAGGGAAAGCCACGGCCTGGGTGGGTCAGAGGTTTGATCTGACTCGCTCTGGTCACGCACTGCAGGGCCCAGGGCCCTGGGGTGGACAGCACATTTCAAGTGTAAACAGCCCCATCCACCCCTTAGCCGCTGCATGCCTCTGACCGGGACCTAGGCCACCGCCTCCTTGAGGACCCTGCCACGAAGGGTCCTTCTTCATCTTCTCTCACGTGCCACAGTTACTGAGAATCTGAGGTCTGAGACCTGTTCTTTCAGAAGTTCAGATGCAGGGAGCCCTGCTGCGAACCGCGGCTCAGCACGTGGGAATGGGCCGCATGCTTGCCAGCAAGCCTGTTTAGAAACATTGCCCAGGCTACTCCACAGGGAGAGCTGGTTGGGGGCTGATCCGACTGAGGTCTGGGCTGGAATTTTGGAAGGAGAGGAGACATTGGTCCACTCTGGGAGGCGGCAGCCTGATCTCCCTGAGCACTTGAATTTGTGGAGGATACTCAGGAAGCACAGAGTAGCTAGATGCTCCAGGGATGGAGGTCCGGTGTAGCTTCTGCCATCATTGGAGCAGGTGAAGGGACTGTTTGTTAGTAACCTGCTTGAGATTACATCCAAGAGGAAGCAAACCAGAGCACCAGGAAGTGCGTGGATGTAATGCATCAGCTCTCAGAGTCAGTCAGCCTGGGCGGTCAGTAGCTCTCCTGCCTGACTTCCCCCACCCAAAGTCTTGGTTCTTGGTGACTGATCACAGGCCCGGGTTACACACTGTGAAGGTCTTGGTGCTGCACGTGCGTGGCCCAGCCATCACGAGGCTCGGGGGCACCTCTCACTGGCCACCACCACTGGCCTGGGCCTCTCCACAGCCACTTCAGCCTTCAGGACTGCCTCTTTCCTCTCAGGCTTGGGCAGGCCCTGGGCAAGCTCCAGAGGGTGGGTCTGGCGGGCTAACCGCAGACCTTCAGCTGCTTAGATGGGAGGGCAGGGCAGGATGAGGTTGCAACGTGGTCCCTTCCCATTGGCTGTCCGTGCTGCACCCACCCCCGCCTGCACAGGTTTTTTTTTTTTTTTAGTTTTCCTCTTGTGCTTTGGCAGTCTTGTGCTGCTTGTAAATAAGAATTGTTTGCTTCCCTGTGCTAAGCTGGACTGAGGATGACCCTCTCCCTTTCCCTGTGGGGCTGCTGCCCAGGCCTGAGAAGATGACCCCCTGGCCAGAGCCGAGGTCTTATGAAGGGGGAGGCCAGCATGCCATCTTAGAAGTAAAGCTTCCCAAAGCCTTCTGAACACTTGCCTGCTTGGGTTTCCTTTGAGAAACTTAATCTAAGAATTAGGAGGCCCCTGGGGTGATCCTCAAATGAGCCAGTGCCCATGGGTTTGGGGAGCCCTGGAGCCAGCGGTGGTCCTTCCCAGATGGCTGCCCTGAGAACCCTCAGGATAGGAATTTTCCAGACTCAGGCGCCAGGTAGAGGGGAGCTTGTGGGATTGGTTTCCCCCACACCCTTGCCGCAGCCTGAGGCTGTGTGGCTGGGAAGACAGATGTTGAGGCTGGCTTGAGGTCTTAAATAATTAGGCCGCCCCACCTTGGGAACCCTGCCGCCCCTGACCAGTCCCTCTTCCAGAGGCCCAGCCACGCTCACCTGGCCTCCCCTGGTCTTGCTCAGCTCCCAGGTATCTGGTTATGACTAGAGATGCCCAAGTCTCACTCACTTGGGCACTGTGCTGAGTTCTACTGCAGATGAGGAAGTGAGCTCTGAGCAGCAGTCTAATCATCACATCTGACACACGTCTGAGGGCCAGGACCTGCGTCTACCAGATGCCAAGGGGAAGAGGACTTGAGAGAGCCCCAAGGCCATTTACTGCTTAGTTTCCCTTCATGGAAGCTCTGTATCATTGGTAGGCAGAGTAAGCCAAGAGAGACCCAAGTTCTGTGTGGTGAAGCCCTTTGTGCAGGCACATCCTGAGCAGCGCTGTGCAGGTCCCTCGTAGGAGAACACAGCTATGATGCATGCCCACACTTCAGAACAGAACTACCCTGCTTCACAGCTAAAGGCAAAGTGGAACATTCTACTTCTTTGTTTAACATGACATCAGTGGTCAAATTTCTCCATGTATAGATTAGGCATATATAGGTAGCTTTCTCAAGTCAGGGCCCCAACTCCACTCCTGTTGGTGACCAAGCCTGCATTTTCTCCCCTCGTACCCTCTTCCTGTGTCTGCTGAGTGTCCCTGCCTGGTTGTCAGGCTCAGCTTCTCTGGCTCTGTGTGAGGCTTGCAGATTCTGGCCTGAACATTTTACGAGCACTGCCAAGTAGCAGAGTGACTTTCTAGTAGGAGCTGGAGGTCCTGTGACCTCACTGAAGTCTAACCATGCTCCTACCCCCTCCAGTCGCACAGCCCTCTGATGGACAGGCGCTCCCTCTACCCACTCCGGTAGCTTGTCCCTTCTCTCTGTGCTCTGGCATACAGGACTCCTGGCTCCTGGGGGATAGAAACCACAGTACTGTGGGCCCGTCTTCTGCGGGACCACCCTAGCTCTATCAGGTTTTTGTTTGTGTTCTTTTGGTCAGTCCTAAGACTTGAACTCAGGGCTTGGGCGCTATTCCTGATCTGTTTTTGCTCAAGGTAGCACTCTACCACTTGAGCCACAGTGACTTCTGGCTTTTTGGTAGTTTAGTCTCACAGACTTTCCTTCCCTGACTGGCTTTGAACCCAGATTCTCAGGTATCAGACTCCTGGGTAGCTAGGATTGCAGCATGAGTCACTGGTGCCCGATATTTATTTTTTATTTATTTTTTTGGTCCAGTCGTGGGGCCTGAACTCTGGGCCTGGGTGCTGCCCCTCAGCTCTTCAGCTCAAGGCTAGCGCTCTACCACTTGAGCCACAGTGCCACTTCAGGTTTTTTTCTTTTTGCTTATGTGGTGCTGAGGAATCGCACCCAGGGCCTCATGCATGCAAGGCAAGCGCTCTACCACTGAGCCACCTTCCCAGCCCCCGATATTTATTTTATTTATCAGTAATAGGCCTTGAACCTTGGCTGGTGCCAAGTGAGCATAACCACGCCTCTAGCCCAGTATTTTCCTGGTTATTTGGCAACAGAATCTTGAGGACTTTTCTGCCTATGCTGGCTCGAATCTAGATCCTCTGATCCATGCCTCCTGAAAACCCAGGTATTAAAAGCGTGAGCCATTGGCACCTGGCTTTGTGTGTGTGTGTGTGTGTGTGTGTGTGTGTGTGTGCGCGCGCGCGCGCGCGCGCGTGTGTGTGTTTACACACACCAGTCCTAGAGCTTGACCTCAGGACCTGAACACTGTCCTTGAGCTACTTTTTGCTCAAGGTTAGCACTCTACCACTTGAGCCATGGCTCCACTTCCAGCTTTTTCTGTTATGTGATACTGAGGAATCAAACCTGGGGCTTCATGCATGCTAGGCAAACACTACCACTAAGCCACATTCCCAACCCCCACTTCCAGCTTTTTGGAGCTTAATTGGAGATGACGAGTCTCGTGGACTTTCCTGCCTGGGTTGGCTTTGAACTGTGACCCTCACAGCTAAGCCTTTTGAGTGGCTGGGATTATAGGCATGAGCTCCCCGCATCCGCTTCCTTGTCAGATTTCTGACTAGTCTCTTCCTTGTCAAAGGCCTTGCTTCTTTCCCGTTGGAATATGTCTTGGCTCCTAAGGACACTAAGCTGTGTGCTCTCCCCCGTCCCACTTTCTGGTTTACTGACATCTATATGTGTTGCCATCATTACCGAAGGGGCTTACAGAATGCAGTGTCCCTGCTCCTGATTTCTTGCAGTATGGGGATGAGTTGGGGCATGCTCTGTGCCAGGGACTTTGCCTATGTGTCTGTCCTCATTCCTGGAGGTTACTAGTCTCCCCAGCCAGAAAAGACCCTGTGCCTTGGCAGCATGCTCCAGGAGTCCGTCAGTGGTGCTGGGACCAAGGGCAAGGTCCTGTCCTTTAGGACTGGCTTGGCCCCATTGCTTCCCAGTGGGACCTGAGCCCAGCCTTGGGCCCCAGGTGAGCACTCTGTACTGTCTCCTCAGGCATCCTCGGTCCTTCAGGAAACTTCCAGCCAGCCATGGAAGGGGAAGAGCGGCCACCTCAGGAGGTGAGGGTAGGCTGGGAGCACGTTTGGGCCTGGGGCTTCCTAGCAAGCCACCACATAGCTGGGGGGCGGGGCGGGGCTGGGATGCTACCAGCCCTGTTGTGCTGCCCGAGGCCCCTCCTCCTGCTTCTCTGAGGAGAGCGGGATGTGGTCAGGAAATTCTCCATGGGGAAGACCTGAGAGTAGCTTGAGCTGGTTAAGTGGGGGTAGGGGGCTGCAAAGACATCTACTCTCTCTCTCCTGCAGGCCAACACAGAATCCATCATGACTTCAGGGACTTCAGAGGCAGAGTCCAGGGTACTTTCTGGAGACCCCCAGAACCTGTGTATGTCTTCCTTCGGGTCTGCTGGACCCATGGGGTGGGGTGGGACATGCTGTGAGTAGCACTGGTCTGTGCAGGTAGAGGGTTCTGAGCGTACGTGAGTAGCAGGACTGTCTCACTGTACCCGCTGAACCTATGTGAAGCTTGTCCCCTAAGACCCTCCCTAAACCCAGGCTTAGTTGGAACTGAGCCATTACGGGGACAGCTCTGCCAGGTGTTCCCCTGGGATAGCCTGTGTAAGATGGGGCAGAGTGCAGGCCTGAGCTCCTCTGGGCCAGCCGCACACGCCCCACAAGGCTCCATTCCCATTCCATCCTCCTGTGATCCTGAGGACCCACGGGCCCTGCCCCCTGGAATGAGGTCTGAGCTCCTCGTGGCTTTTACTCTGTACAGCTGATACAGATGCCTTCAACTTGCTCTTGGAGATGAAGCTCAAGCGGCGACGCGAACGGCCCAATCTGCCACGGACTGTGACCCAGCTTGTGGCTGAGGATGGGAGCAGGGTGTATGTGGTGGGCACAGCCCACTTCAGTGATGACAGCAAGCGGGATGTCGTGAAGGTAGGCCCCAGGCCCTTGGCTCTCCACTCTTCCCCCGGCCTGCACCCAGGCCTGCTGTGCTGCACACGGGGACACAGGCATGACAAGCCACCTGTGCCTGGACCACACAATGGCCAATCGCAGCTCCAGGCTCCTCTGGGAATGAAGAGTGGCTAATTCCTGCCTCCAGCGGGAAATCCTGTGCCTTTTCATTTTAACAACTAGGCTTACAGCTTTCTCTAGTTGTTTTAAGAGTTGAATCATCAGCATAGCACTAGTGGTTAGTACTGGGATTGTTCCAACATGGCTACGGCTACCTGGGGGTGGGGCTGCCGGTGCAGTGTGGAGGCTGGCAGACTGTCCATCCTGGGTGTGACCTGCGCCCACAGACCATCCGGGAGGTGCAGCCTGACGTGGTGGTTGTGGAGCTCTGCCAGTACCGGGTGTCCATGCTGAAGATGGACGAGAGGACGCTGTTGCGTGAAGCCAAGGAGGTCAGCCTGGAAAAGCTGCAGCAGGCTGTGAGGCAGGTGCGCACATGCTGCTCAGGTTTGCCTGAGGTGTGGGGCTGTACTTCCTGCTCCTTGTAACCACAGACACAATGGGTCCACTGTGGACAGAAGAGCAGCAGCAGCTGCTGTCATGGGAGGTGACTCCTAGCAGCGTGTTCCGATAGCCGCTTCGGCCTTTTCAGAGGATGCTAGCCATGTCTCACTCCCACTGCAGACCAACAACTGGGACCAGGGCTCCCTGGGCGGACTCACTTTTGACTTGAAATCTCCCAGGCAAGGGAGATTATCACAGACTTGGACAGGCCATCCTGTAGTCTAGCCAGGGGCCATCAGCACCAGTCCCATTCCTAGAGCAGAGGGTCTGGGTCCACAAGGAGTCAGACCCAGTCAGGCCACATGCTCACACTGTCAGCAGGAAGAGGCTGGCACCAGCCACCCTTGCCTCCACAAAGGGAGTTTGAGATGGCACTTCGTCTTCCACACTACGTGAGGCCAGGGGTTGCCCGCTCCCCCTGGCCCGCTGCACTCCAGTGTCCACAGCTTCTAATAGGGTGCGGCCACGCGGGCACAGTTGACCTCACTCCAGTCCCTGGTATCAGCCAGACCTGACACCACCTGGCCCAGGGTCCCTGTTTTAAGTCCTTTTTGGGGGCGGGGGGGGTGAGGGGGGACGTCAGTCTTGGGGCTTGAACTCAGGGCTTGGGCACTGTCCCTGAGCTTTTTCACTCAAGGCTAGCACTCTACCACTTTGAGCCACAGCACTTACAGTTCCCAAGGCTAGCTTTGAACTGTGATCTTCAGATCTCAGCCTCCTGAGTAGCTAGGGTTACAGGTGTGAGCCACTGGCATTTGGTCCTGTTTAAGTCCTAGAGTCAGGTTGGACTGTCTAGTATGACCTGAACCTAGGTAAGCAAGGACTCTGGTGCAGTAGACTATCTCCAGGCTCAGGGGGCACCTGCTGGGCCAAAGGCCACACCTCTCGGGACATGTGCATAGGCTATGGAGTCTACGAGTCTACGTGGCAGCTGAAGAGGTCCTTCCCTGGGGCTAGGGCCTACACCTCAGCCTCTGAGCCTGTGAGGGTGGGCATCTCCTCAGTGCACCAGCCTGCACCTCGTCCAGCAGCTCTGCAGGACCCAGGCACCTGTGCTGTGATCACTGTGGGTGTGGCTGCTGGGCATGACAGACAGGTGAGCACTTAGGCTCTGTGAGATGCCGGGGTCTGGCTTGTTTGCTTGAGGTGCCCTTTTCAACAACTCCAACTTTCCTATAAAGAAGGGACTCCTCCCTCTTCCAGAAAATCTCCTTGAAACGTGACTGAGGCTGAGCTGCTCTGTTCTGGTTTGAACTGTGCCAGGGTGGCCTGTCCTTGTGTGTGGAAGGGTCACGAGGACAGCTGGGGCCTGGCTAGCTGGCTGCCCTGTGTCCTGGTGCCGTTCTGCCTCCCTGCCTTGCCCAGGGCTCACATGGCTTCTCTCCCTGCAGAATGGGCTCATGTCAGGGCTCATGCAGATGCTGCTGCTAAAGGTGTCCGCCCACATCACTGAGCAGCTGGGCATGGCCCCCGGTGGCGAGTTCAGAGAAGCCTTCAAGGAGGTGGGCACTGGGCACAGGCTGGGGGACTGTGTGGATGCAATGACCCGGCTAGAGCACCCAGGCCCCACAAGGCCTAACACCAGCCTCTGCTCCAGGCCAGCAAGGTGCCGTTCTGCAAGTTCCACCTGGGCGACCGGCCCATCCCCGTCACCTTCAAGAGAGCCATTGCCGCCCTCTCCTTCTGGCAGAAAGTCAAGCTGGCTTGGGGCCTCTGCTTCCTGTCAGACCCAATCAGGTAGAGTAAGCCCCTGGCCCACACATGGCACCTTCCACAGCTGCTCCCGCCTCACCTGCTCACACAAGGACCTTCCCTGCCCCCCTGCCCCTGAGCCCCAGACACACAGCGCTGTGTCCCTGCCCTTGTCAGCTTTACCAGCTAGCTTCTCAGAGCTCACAAGTTAGCAGTGCGCCTTCTGCCCGTCCCCGCCGGCCAGCGGTGCGCCCTCTCCACGGCTAGCAGCATGCCTTCTGTCCCCAGCAAGGATGATGTGGAACGCTGCAAGCAGAAGGACCTGCTAGAGCAGATGATGGCTGAGATGATTGGCGAATTTCCTGACCTGCACCGCACCATCGTCTCAGAGCGAGACATCTACCTGACCTACATGCTTCGGCAGGCTGCCCGGCGCCTCGAGCTGCCCGGCGCCTCTGATGGTGACAGGCAGGCCTGGTGGGGGCCCCCTGGGATCCGTGGTTCCCGTGTCAGCCACAGCTCACTCCCTCCTCCCCACAGCTGAGCCCAGGAAGTGCGTCCCTTCCGTCGTCGTTGGTGTCGTGGGCATGGGCCATGTGCCCGGCATCGAGAAGAACTGGAGTGCTGACCTCAGCATCCAGGAGATCATGACGTGGGTACCCCCTCCCGCCCCCACCTGCTCGTGGCGTTGACCCGCACACGGGAGCTGCCGGGCTGTGCCACAGCCCCACCCAGGCCTCCTCCTCCCGCAGTGTCCCGCCGCCATCCCTCTCGGGCAGAGTGTCCCGGCTGGCCATGAAGGCCGCCTTCTTCGGACTGCTGGGCTACGGCCTGTACTGGATGGGCCGCCGAACCGTGAGTCTGCTCCTGTCACTGCCTGCTGCACAGTTCTGCCTCCAGAGAGCCTCGGGGCCCCGGCCAGGCCAGTAGGAGGGCCGTGCACCAGTGACACACCGAGGGACCTGTGGCTGCTCCCTCACCTCAGCCGCGGCTCCTGCGGAGCCGGCGCCCCCGCCCGGGGACTCCCGGGCAGACATAGCCAAGCCACCCCCCATGGGGGTCCGGGCCAGGCCTTGCCTGTCCTCTTCATCCCCAGCCTGAATAAAGGATTATTTAACCATCTGCGTTCAGGCTTCCCAGAAACCCACACACACACTTCAGGGGCCGTCCGTGGGCATCACTGGGTCCATGCACCCAGTGGCCTGGCCCTAAGGGGACAGGGCTGGGGGAGGCGCTGACGTGAGAGCCGCCACTCCAGCTCCTGGGCTGTGGCCGGGCGAGTTTCTGCTGTACCTACCTCACCATGCTTTGTGCTCCACCAGCAAGCGCTGCTGGCCTCGAGTGGGGCTTAGCCATGGGCTTGTGGGCCAGTAAGTGTGGGATCTGGGTGCCCACGCTGCTCCTGACTGGGCTGGCCCGTGGGGCATGACAACCGCATCTCTGCCTGACCGCGGAGATCGTGTTTTCGCTTTTTTAAATGTCTGCACGTTTCTACTCAGGTACTTTTAACTTCAGTGAAAAGGAAAGCTGGAACCAGTGTCAGGAAATATGAGCCTTCAATGCAGTTGTCTTTTGTGTGTGTCCAGCTGGGCAAGGCCACAGCCCGCTGTGGTACCAAGCTCGCCTGTCGGACTCTGCACAGCAGCCCAGCACAGGGTAGGCTGCTGGCCCGGCTGCCTTCCTTGGTGACAGGAGGAGTTGGAGCCTGCTGTCCACACACCAGGCGTGGGGACATCCAGGCCACCCTGGTCCTTGTAGTGGTGCTAGTAGACAGATGCCACTGTACGCTGGAGCCATGGCTGGGTGCTGAGGCAGCCCTCCAGGGCCAAGGTTACTGGGCTGGCTTGTATGGGCTGTCACTCAGAGTAAGAGAGCCTTGTGAATGGGCAGTTCTACCCGGCTGGCTGTGCTGTGTGCCCCTGCCTCACATGCTTTCGTGCCCTAGATGTGGAAATAAAATATAATTTTGGACGCTCCTGTTTGTGAAGTGTGTGGGGGTTTCTCCAGGCCCAGGATGCCCTCAGCCCCAATCCCCACCCCCTCACACACACACAAGGGGACCTGGAGATGGGTGGAGAGGCTGGGTGTGCAGGGTTCTGTCGTTGGGCATGGGGGGGGCCCTTTCTCACGTCTTTCCTCCCACCCCCAGAAAGCACAGCTGTTTGCTCTGCCCTGGTCTTTGTTGGTTTCTTTCCAGGGAAATTGGCTCAGCTCACTCAACGGTGCAGCCCTAACAGCCAGTGGGAATGATCAGCAGCAGGGCCTGGAGAGTCCAGAGGTCTGAGCTCCAGGGCTGGGCGGCTGCTCCTAACTTGGTGGCTAGCAGGCCCGGGGATGCTGCTGGGGCCCCAGGTGTGGCCAGGTAGGGCATCCTCCAACTTGTCAACCATAGACAGCATCCAGCAAGACTTCCCACTCCCCTAAAACCCACCTGAACTGGTACCCAGGAATTCTGGGTGTGGGTCAGGGCACCCTGGAGGCAGACTGGTCTAGGCCTGTCTGTCTAGGGCTGTCACTGGCAGACCAGGGCAGGGCACAGCTGGGGGCCACTGCTGCTTCAGAAAGAGGCAGGCTGGGAATGCAGCTCGGTGGAGAGCACTTACCTAGGACCCACGCCTCAGTACCACGTACACAGAAAAAGCCCGAAGAGGCGCTGTGGCTCTTGTGGTAGAACGCTAGCCTTGAGCAAAGCAGCTCAGGGACAGCACCCAGACTCTAAGTTCAAGCCCCAGGACTGGCAAAAAAAAAAAAAATGGTAGATGTCCTGAAGCAGGGAGGCGTGAGGGTCGTGAGCGGTCAGCTCAGCTGGATCTACTGCAGCCTTGCCTGGCTCCTGCAGGAAAGGGCTGCTCTCACATCTGGGTGGATGAGCCTATGGCCCACTGTGGTCGTCCACCAGCCAGCCAGAGGGGCAAGCATGCTGTCCAGATGAGCAGCCCATCTATGGACTGCCCCAAAGCCTGACACCATGACCTGGGAGCTGCTAATGTTTATGGCTGGCCAGAGACACGGAAGACCAAGTTCTGCTCTGCCAATGGGGCTCCTGCCAACTCCCCCCCTCTGCAAGGGCCCAGTGCTGTCTCACAGGAAGTGTGGGTAGAGGCCCTGCCCCCCGCAGCACCCCATGCTTCTGTGCGTCTCCCTTTCCAAAAACTGCACTTCTATCGCAATACCTGTTTCTGTTACACTGATAGAAAGCCAATACAAAGCACTTGGGAACACGAATGTCAGAGGCACCTGAATGTGCCAGCACTCCTGACTGTCCTCTGCCCTGCCGTGTGTCTGTGCGCTGAGGGGTGGGGCGGGGCTGGGATGAAGAGGGGAGGATGCAGGGAGCAGCACTGGTAGGAGTACAGAAGGGCTTTCAAGACTTGGAAGGTAGGAGGGCTGGGCTGCCCAGGGGACATGGGGTCTGGTTCTTGTTCTGAACTCCAACTCTGATCCCCACACGAACACAGGGCAGAGACCAGAAGCAGGGAAATGTATTCTCTTGATGAGAATGAGCACGAACAGGGAGAGTTCTGGGGCCACAAAGGTGCTAATAGCCTGGGTTTCCACTCTCTGGAGCTGGACATCTCAAACTTGACCTCCCAACCTGACCTGCAGACTGAGCTGCTTATGGACAGCCTCGTGCCTTGGGCCTACTATGCTGGCGTCCATGCTAGCAAGAAGACCAGTTCTACACACTCACCATAAGCCAGTACGCCAGGAATCCAGGTGAGTGGCTGGAGGCTCACCTGGCCAATACTATCCAGTGGCAATCCAGTGCAAGCTGGGAGTAGGGCAGAAGGGGCAGGCAGAGGGGGTGGGCAGAGGGGGCAGGCAGAGGGGGCAGGCAAAGGCCCAGCCTACGCTCTGGGAAGGACAGCTGCTCCTGAACACCTCATTTGGAGAGCCCCAGGGGGACAAAAAGTGGGTTGCTGAACCTCCTCACGTAGGAGATGACTTCCAGCACTCAGGCCATGCCCGCAGCCAGGAGGGCTGCACCTTCAGCATCCTGGACCAGAATTCAGGCTGGGTGCATAGGTTCCTCTGAGAATCCCTTCAATGCAGGCCCTGCTCATCACTGCCCACTGCCCAGCACGGGCTGGAGGAAGGCCTTGCATCTATCTGTCCACCAAGGCCTTGCCTCGACTGCTGTACCACAAGCCAGTCCCTGAGCAGTATCAGCCACAAGTCCACACAGGGCATGGAGTCATCGCAGGCGAACATGCTATGCATTCCCACAACCTAGATCCCAAAACCTAGTTGCTGCCCTGAGCCTGGGCTGTTGCAGCCTCACACGTTAAACAAGCCCAGGGTCTACTGGACCCCATCAGCACAAGAGAGGAATCGCTCCAAAGTCAGCTTCTGCTAAGGCCAGCACAGCCCTACTGTATCCAAGAGGGCCTCGTACTTTGTTCCTCAATGGTGTGGTGAGGCAAAGTGAATGGGCTCTAGGTAGCTTCTGCATTCTTCATTGCCCTGAACATTGGGGGGGGGAGGGGTTGCATGCGTGCCAGTCTTAGGCTTAAACTCAGGGCCTGGTCACTGCCCTTGAGTTTTTTTGCTCAAGGCTAGTGCTCCATTACTGGAGCCACAGCTCCACCTCTGGCTTTTTCGTGGTTAATTGGTGATAAGAGTCTAACAGACTTTCCTGCCCTAACTGGCTTTGAAATGCAGTCCTCAGATCTCAGCCTCTTGAGTAGCTATGGTACAGGCGTGAGCCATGGCACCTGGTCCCCTGAACCTTGAGCACTCGCATGTTGCCCTCAGGCTATAAGTGTGGTGAGGTCGGCCAGCAGATGATTCAGCCTGAGATTTGTGGACTCTCAATAACCCAGTCCTACCAGGACTCCAGGATGTTGATGAGACAGGAAGTCAGACTGAGGCCAGGGCCAGGGGTCAGAAAAGGTCAAGGCCTAGGAAGCGGGTGGAGTGATGCCAGGCTCCGGCTGGGCAGTTATGAAGGAGGATGCTAGAACCAAGGGCGGTGGCTCCGTGGCAGGCTGGGCAGCTCTGCTACTGGGTGCAGTAGAGAGCTCCCACCTGGCCAGTCATCTACCCTTCCATGTTGTCCCTGTTCCCACACTTCCCAACACCTTGCACAGAAGGCAGACAGCATTCACCACGGTTCCGCAGGCCCAAGTGACAGCGCTGGGTTAGTGCAGGTCTCAGCAGTCCACTGCGGCCCCAGGATAGTGCTCCAGACACGGATGCCGGGTGCAGAGCCTGGGGGGTGGCTTGCCGGAGGAACCGGTGGCCAGCCGTGGCAGGGCCACGCGGAACAGGGAAGTAAAGGAGGTCCTTTCAGAGAGAGGCGATGTGGAGAACCGCGGTGCCGCTGGGGCGGCGGGGCTGCTGGCCTCCCCCGGGGCTCCGGCTGACTCGGATCGTCCCCGTGCAGAGTCCTCGGTGGCCCAGGAACTCGTCAGGCGGGGCCCCAACGCCCCACGCCGTCCGTCTGAACAACGCCCGAGGGAGCCGGCTCAGACCCGCAGCACCGCGTGGGGCCGGGGCTGACCGGGGCTTCTCTCCTAGCTGGGGCCACCTCGGCGGCGGTGCCCTGGGGTCGTCATTCGGCACGTCAGCCCCCTCGAAGCAGTCCCGCCCGGTCCGTGTCAGCTGGCCAGAGCTTGGGAACCTGCAGGCCCCGGCGCAGGCGTCCGGCGGGCAGCGTCCAGCATCTCGCCGGCCCCCGGCGGTCCCGGCTCACGGAAGTGGACGTCTCAGCAACCAATCAGAGACACGCCTCTGGGGCAGCAACCAATCAGCCACGCCTCTGGCGACTGAGGCGCGCACGGCCGCAATTGGGCTGGGATGCGCGGAAGGCGGGGCCTCCGGTCGGGGCAGCGGGGCTTCCGGCGGCGGCGAATGGCCTCCGTCAGGTCTGCAGTTGGCCCTTTGCTCGCGGCGGCCAGTGCTCGTCCCGTGCCCTTCGGTCGCCCGCTCCCGCCGTCCGCGCCCCGCTCCGCCTGGGCCGCCGCCATGGAGCCCGTGCCTCGCTGGCTGGCGGGTCTGCGCTTCGACAACCGCGCCCTGCGCGAGCTGCCGGTGGAGGCGCCACCCCCGGGGCCCGAGGGCGCGCCGTCGGCCCCGCGCCCGGTGCCCGGGGCCTGCTTCGCCCGCGCGCGGCCCGTCCCGCTGCAGCGGCCGCGCGTCGTGGCGCTGTCGGGGCCGGCCCTGGCGCTGCTGGGCCTGGACGCCGCCGCACGCGAGGCCGAGGCCGAGGCGGAGGCCGCACTCTTCTTCAGCGGCAACGCGCTGCTGCCGGGCGCCGAGCCCGCCGCGCACTGCTACTGCGGGCACCAGTTCGGCCAGTTCGCCGGGCAGCTGGGCGACGGGGCCGCCATGTACCTGGGCGAGGTGTGCACGGCGGCCGGCGGGCGCTGGGAGCTGCAGCTCAAGGGCGCCGGCCCCACGCCCTTCTCCAGGTGCGGGGCTCGGGGAGGCGGTACCCGGGCGTGGGGCGCGAGCGTGCGCGGCAGTGCTCGCTTTGTGTCACGGTTTGGGGCCGACTGCGAGCCCGGGAGAGTGTCCCGGAGAGGGTAGGACGTGGGAGGCGAGCGCCCCGCGGAGGGAGCCGCCCTGGGCGGCCAGGGAAGGCAGGAAGCCCGCGGCGGGGCTCCCCGCGGCGACCCCTGCAGCGTCCCGCGGCCAGGCTGACCCTGCCGTTCTCATCAACAAGTCAAGGACTTTGGAGCCCGGTCCACAAATCAGCCGAGGGGCAGAGGGCAGGGCTCGGAGGTGGAGGGTGGACTGATGCGGTCCCACGTGGGTTATCTGTGACTGTCAGGCCCAGCCTGCCCCGAGGGACTGGCAGACGGTCACTCCAGGCCCTGGCATCCCACCACGCAGCCTGAAGCCAGGCAGGCTGTGGTCAGATCCCACTTCTGAGTATGGACAGCACTTACGTCCCTATAGGTTTTCACTTGGGGGTTGGGTTGTGCCTATACTGGAGTCTGAAATCAGGGCCTCACTCTTGACTTTTTTTTTTTTTTTTTGGTTTGGTCGTGGGGCCTGAACTCTGGGCCTGGGCGCTGTCCCTCAGCTCTTCAGGTCAAGGCTAGCACTCTACCACTTGAGCCACAGCGTCACTTCCAGCTTTTTTTCTTTTTGCTTATGTGGTGCTGAGGAATCGAACCCAGGGCCTCAGGCATGCAAGGCAAGCGCTCTACCACTGAGCCACCTTCCCAGCCCTCAGACAGGATCTTGCTTAGAGCTAGTGCTCTACCATTTGAGCCACACCTTCAGTCCCCTGGGTTTTCTTTCTTTTTTAGTCAGTTGTGGGGCTTGAACTCTGGGCCTGGGCGCTGTCCCTGTGCTCTTCAGCTCAAGGCAAGCACTCTACCGCTTGAGCCACAGCGCCACATCCTCCTGGTTTGTTTGAAATGGGGACTCATGAACTTTTCTGCCCTGGCCGGCTTCGAACCCCAATCTCTAGGTCTCAGCCTCTGGAGTAGCTAGGAATTACAGGTGTGAGCCACCAGCACCTGCTCCTGTTGTTTTTCACTTACCTGTGCTGATGAATGCCTGAAATAAATACATGTAAATTGGCATTCTGTGATCGGATGTTTTGAGTCCATGCCTTTGACCCCGTGTTCCTCCTGCCTTTAACCACCGCCCTCACCAGGTTCCACCTTGTCTCCTCACAGGCAAGATCCCCAGGGTCACTGATAAGTTTTCAGCCTTTCAGTCCTCTCTGCCAAGTTCACTGAGCCCCACCTAGAACCCCAGCTGCCCTCCAGCAGCCCTGGGGAGGGGGCCAGCTGCCTCAGCCTGCAGCCTGCTCCCTTTGTGAGCATCCTTCATGTTTGTACTCTCTTGTTAAAAAGACGAAGCCTGTCAGAGCAACTTGCTGTTAGACTGTGCTGTGTTGTTACGTTTGGTGCTAGGAACCAAATGTGGTGTTGTGTATGTGCTCGCACTCTTCTCCTGAGTGGTGTCACCAGCCATGGAAGGTGCTTTTCTGGTCGGTCATGGGGTTTGAACTCTGGGCCTGGGCGTCATCCCTCAGCTCTTCAGCTCAAGGCCAGTGCTCTACCACTTGAGCCACAGAGCCACTTCAGGTTCTCTGGTGGTTTGTTGGAGATAAGGGTCTCATGGGCTTTCCTGCCCAGTCTGGCTTTGAACTGTGATCCTCAGATCTCAGCCTCCTGAGTAGCTGGGATTACAAGTGTGAGACACTGGTGCCTGGCTGGAAGGTGCTTTTTATGTTTGAAGGTTCGAGGCTTCCAGTGTTTGCAGAGCTGAGCTCTGCTAAAATGCTTTTCCTTTAAAAGGACAATGATCCTTTGATGGGTGCCTCCCAAGACCCTTGTAACTACAGTTCTCTAACAGCATTCCAAGCCTTGAAGCTAGAGGCTGAGGTAGTTGTTGGGCCAGTGCTGCTTGAGCCTGTAGCTGTAGTTTTGGAGGTGATCAGGTGGTTTGCTGCCCCTGCCTACTGTGGTTGTTGGGCTTCAAGACAGGGCCCCATAGCAGATTCAGGGTCCCCAGATGGGCCCCAATCCCAGTGGGACGCATCCTGGCTTCTGCCTAGAACAAGGGTCAGAAATAGAGGCTAGAACTGTGGGACACTCAAGCCCTCAGAGTGCTGTCCCCACAGAGCAGTGGGACGCACACACAGCTTGGTTCCAGGCTCCAGGTTCATACGTGCTGTGCTGAATTCTGCTTACATGTGTTCAGTCTGGTCAGGCTGAAGAGCAGCATCCACGGCCGGGGGGAGTGCTGTTGAGCACGTGTCGCTTCTGTGCTTCAGGCCCTGCCAGCCTCGGAGAAAAGCTAGCATGAGGCCAACAGGGCACAGCTGAGGCCGAGGCAGCCGCAAGCGGACAGTCTCTTCAGGGAGCTCCAACCCCCGCCTGACCCTCCCAGGGCTCATACCCGGCTTGCTTTCAGTGAGTTTCAGGTGATGGGGAGGTCCAAGTTCAGCACTGTCAGGGTCTACAGAACCTGGTGGTCTGGGTTGGGTCCAGCACCCCACGTTCACACCTGAGGCTGTAAGCACACCTAGGCCCCCCTCAGCCCTAGTGTCAGGTTTTTATTCCTGTGAAAGAACCTTCTAACTTGCCATGTCCAGGCATAGAGGCCAGGCCCGGCACACAGCACAGCCCCTTGTTGGTTGGTTTGGGGTCTGGATGAGGCCTTCAGAGCTCCAGATGGCCTTTCATGTTCTGCCCTATTTGTGCCTCAGTGTCTCTACCCTTCCGTTGGAGCCAAGTCCGTGCAGCCCTGTACCTCTGAGAGCTGAGCGGTGCATCCCTTTCATAGTGCTGATGTGTGTACATGCGTTATTACGAGTCATTCCACAAATAAATTCCTGAACATGACTGCCGGTCCGAGAGGAGCTGGAGGCCTGGCTGTGCGCATGGCCGCCACACCTGTGCAGGACCAGGATCGCGTCAATGTCCGCACTCATCTGGATGGGACACACAAGGATGGCCTCCTCTGACAGATGTTGAGGAACTCTTTCCTCAAGTGCACCGCTGCCCAACCCCTCAGAGGCCTCTGTTTGATTTCAGACAGGCTGACGGCCGTAAGGTCCTGAGGTCGAGCATCCGAGAGTTCCTGTGCAGCGAAGCCATGTTCCACCTGGGGATCCCCACCACGCGGGCCGGGGCCTGCGTCACGTCTGAGTCCACAGTGGTGCGCGATGTGTTCTATGATGGTAATCCGAGATATGAAAAGTGCGCGGTTGTGTTGCGCATAGCCCCCACCTTTATAAGGTAACACCAGGGCCCGGGCCTGACCCCTGCTCCCGCTTGTGAGTCCTGCGAGACCACAGTCAGCATTTCAGTAGAGCACAGGAATGAGTGCCTGGCTGTGACCAGGACACAGCCCTGGTCTCTCAGAAGTCAAACCCATGAAGCAGATGCTCTGTGCTTGCTGGGAGGGGCTGGTGGTACTGAGAGAGCTCTGTACTGCTCTGGGCTGGGGTCCTGTCAGGTGGATAGCTGTGTCTGGTCCCTCCCCTATCCCTATCCAAGCCCTCATTACAGCCAGAAGATATAGGATGGCCCAGGCAGCTCCTCCTTGAGCAGTGGGAAGGTACGGGTGCAGCACTGTTTCCTGGGAGTTTATGAAATTACTCAAAACTGACGAAAAGGCCTTGTTTAGCATCATTGTAAGTACAGGGTTGCTGCCTGCCCTATGGCTCACACCCATAATCTTAGTTACTGAGGAGGCAGAGATCTGAGGTTCAAGGTTTGAAGCCAGCCCGGCAGGAAAGTCTGTGAGACTCTTACCTCAGTTAACCACCAGAAAACCAGAAATGGAGCTGTGGCTCAAAATGGTAAAGCCCTAGCCTTGAGCAAAAGAGCTTTGGGACAGTGTTCCAAGTTCAAGCCCCACAACCCCAAAAGAAAAAAAAAAAAAAAGCTGGAACTGAAGCTGTGGCTCAAGTGGTAGTGTTAGCCTTGAGCAAAAAGAGCTCAGAGGTAGTGTGCCCAGGGCCTGAGTTCAAGACCTAGAACCAGCACAAAAGGTAAGTAGGTAGATAGATTGCAGTAGCTGATGTGTTCTAGTCTTGTGATTGTGGTCTTCCTTCATGGTCATCCAGATGCTCACATGCTGGACTCTTACTGGCTCTCTCTTGTCTTTGCCATCACCTTGGTCTAGCATCCAGTTGTTTTTTTTTTTTAGGGTATTGATGCTGAGGCTTGAACTCAGAGCCTGGGTGCTGTCCCTTATCACTCAAGGCTTGAACCACAGCTCCACTTCTGGTTTTTGGGTGGTTAATTGGAGATAAAAATCTCAAGGGCTCTCCTCAGGCTGAACAAACCTGGATCCTCAGATGACAACCCCCCCCTCCCCCCCCCCCCCCCCCCCCGAGTATCTAGGATTATAGGCATGAGCCATGGATGCCCAGTGATATCCCACACTTTTAGGCTGATTACCTGATCCTAGAGCTGGCAGGAGATGGCTGGGGTGATGCTCTCCTGTCTGCGGTTGGTAACTAGCTATTCCTGACCTGCAGGGGGTTGTGGGGGAGGGGAGGCAGGGGCGGGCAGAGTGAGGTCTGCCATCCCTGGAGGCCTCAGCACACACAGTTACATTTGCATTGGGGCCTCCTGTATGTGGGTGGGTGCTGTCACCGTGTCCTGGCCTGTGCAGCAGCAGCTGTGACAACCAGAAGTGCCCAGCTATATTGTGTCGTCCTGTTGAGAACCACTGATGCTGTCGCACCGCGTCTGTGATGGAGCCCACCCTGCTCGTCCCTGCCTCGGGGGTGTGGCATAGGGTGTGCACACAACACTGGTGGTGTGTGGCGAGCTGTGAGTGAGCTCACTGGTTGGCACTTGGCTAGGGAACCACGTCTGCTTGAGCAAGGTGCTCTTGCCACAGGTTTTTTTCTTATGAGGGAGCAGAGGCAGATGACTTGGTAAACCATGGGGTCTTCCCTCCAGGTTTGGCTCCTTTGAGATTTTTAAGTCCACTGACGAGCACACGGGGCGTGCAGGCCCCAGTGTGGGACGAAACGATATCCGGATCCAAATGCTCAACTATGTGATCAGCTCTTTCTTCCCTGAGATCCACACGGCCCATGCCTGTGAGAGCAGCCCTGTGCAGAGGAATGCGGCCTTTCTCCGGGAGGTGAGTGCAAGGCCAGACACAGGTCCTCCGCAGCCAGGGGCTAGAGCCTACGCCTGCTGCCCAGTAGTCACTTGGGCCTGCATCTGCCTGTGTGCTTCGCCTTGGCAGTGCAGAGGCATTGCAGAGCATCACCAGGGGGCCAGTGAAGCACATGAGGGGACTGGAGTGGACAGAAACACTGGTGGGTGGGTCGCCACATTAACTGCCCCAGGCCAGCACACCCCAGAGCACCTACCTGGTATCTTGACTGGGGGAAATGGAGACTGTCCTGGGTGGAGTCACATTCACCTCCACCCGCATCAGCCATGGCTCCTGCCCCAGCACATACCGTGCACGCACCCCTGGTCGGGACAGCACCCCCTCGTCACAGGGCATTCATTAACCCATAGCACAGGATAGGAGCCAGCTTGGCCCAGGGGCCTTCTATGAGGATGGGAAGCGGAAAGGGTCAGGCCGGGCATGATCTCTTATCACGTACTGAGGTGCTGCTGCACCTTGGGCCAAGTCGCCCGCTAGCCACGTGGCTGGGGCAAAGCAGTGCACCGCACTCTTCCGGTCTGCGACAGCTCCTGAGCCAGAGTCTGGGTTGCCCAATTTTTTCTGGGTGAACACAAGCAGCATACGCGGAGCCAGGATCCGCATGCACCAAGTCACCCAAACCTACTTCTGCAATGCTGAGTGGAGGGAGGCCACTGACACCAAGGAATGTGGACGGCACTCACTGCTGGCGTCAGAAGCAAGACAGATGGGGGAGGGTCACTATGGGATATGCATGTGCAGATGGGGTGGACAGGACCTCTGTACTGCTCCAGGTGACAAGACGAACAGCCCAGATGGTGGCCGAGTGGCAGTGTGTTGGCTTCTGCCACGGCGTGCTCAACACTGACAACATGAGCATTGTGGGGCTCACCATTGACTACGGGCCCTTCGGCTTTCTGGACAGGTGAGTGCCCTGGGCTGTGGGTGGTCAGCCTCCCACTGCCCCCAGGAACTGGCCTGAGATGGACAAAGGTCAATGGTGAGGAAGCAGGAAACAGCTGGCATAGGTGCTTAGGAAGTGTTTTAGTTGTCAGGATCTGCTCAACCATTCCTGGATACAAACCTCCTGGAGGGCCTAAAGAAAGCTTTAGAACAGGTCTCCTCTCTGCTGGGCTGAAAGTGGACCAGATGTAGATCTGTGAGCATCCAAAAGGCTTGCTGGGGAGGGCAGCCTGACCTGCACCTGGAAGGAGGCCAATTGTGTAGGCTTCCATGTGGGCACTTGGAGGGACAGGACAGAGCTTTTGGCCTTTGGAGAGGTCTGCTGTCTCTAGGCCCCCGTTGACAGCTCTGGGATCTTGCTCTATGTGGCAGGTATGACCCCGACCACGTGTGCAATGCTTCTGACAATGCTGGGCGCTATGCATACTGCAAACAGCCTGAGGTGTGTAAGTGGAACCTGCACAAGTTGGCAGAAGCACTGGAGCCTGAGCTGCCCCTGGCCCTGGGTGAGGCCATCATTGCTGAGGAGTTTGATGCTGAGTTCCAGAAGCACTACCTGCAGAAGATGCGCAGGAAGCTGGGCCTCGTGCGAATGGAGCAAGACGAAGACCGAGCACTAGTGGCCCGGCTCCTGGAGACCATGCACCTGACTGGTAAGCCAATGGAGCCAGCACCAGACTCACCTTGTGTGAGTGGAACGAGAGGAAGACAGGGCACTAGGCCAGGCTCCTGAAGACCATACGCCTGACCAGTAAGCCAATGGAGCCGGCACCAAACTCACTTTGTGACTGGACACACTTTACCCATTTAGCCATATCTGGGTCTCTTTTTTTTTTTAGTTGTGGGGCTTGAACTCTGGGCCTGGCCGCTGTCCCTGAGCTCTTCAGCTCAAGGCATGTTTTCTACCATTTGAGCCACAGTGCCACTTCCGGTTTTCTGGTGGTTCATTGGAGATGAGAGTCTGATAGACTTTCTTGCCCAGGCTGGCTTTGAATCATGATCCTCAGATCTCAGCCTCCTGAGTAGCTAGGGCTAGAGGTGTGAGCCACCGCCACCCGGCTTGGATGTATTTGTTGTGTGTGACCATCACTGCTTGTAATCTTCCCAAACTTCATCTTCTTTATACATTAATTCCCTAGCCACCCCACCTGGCCGGCACCCACTGCTGTGCTGTCTCTGAATTTGACTACTCTAGGGACTCCTCACACTAGTAATTCACAATTTGTCCCTTTGTTTTGTCAGTTAGCATCATCAGAATATTATTCCTTTATAATGCTGTTAATGTTATCACATGGACGGACATTTGGTTAGCCATAGTCAAATGCTGTACTTTGGCGTCTGCATCTTTTTGGCAATCTGAATTGCAGCTTTGAAAATAAGCACAAACACTAGTATCCCTGCTTTCCTTTTGGGTCTCTTAATTGGGATTACTGGGTCACATGCTTAATTTACCTGGAAGCCCTGGCTACAACTCCAACAGGGGCAACAAAAGTGGGCATCCTTGTTAGGTCTCTTTGCATGGAACGTTTCTTTGTTGTTGTTGTTTTTTCTTGGGTCCGGTCTTGGGGCCTGAACTATGGGCCTAGGTGCTGTCCCTCAGCTCTTCAACCCAAGGATAGTGCTCTACCACTTGAGCCACAGCGCCACTTCCAGCTTCTTTTCTTTTTGCTTATATGGTGCTAAGGAATCGAACCCAGGGCCTCATGCATGCAAGGCAAACGCTCTACCACTGAGCCACCTTCCCAGCCCTGGAACATTTCTTTGTATCTCTTCACCTATTTGAGTTGAAATAATGGTCGTCTAGGCGGCATGGACTTGTACCCGATGGATTCCGTCTCACTTTCGGTTCAGACAGGATCTTTTTTTTTTTTTGGGGGGGGGGAGGGGGGTCCAGTCGTGGGGCCTGAAGTCTGGGCCTGGGCACTGTCCCTCAGCTCTTCAGCTCAAGGCTAGCGCTCTACCACTTGAGCCACAGCGCCACTTCTGGCTTTTTTCTTTTTGCTTATGTGGTGCTGAGGAATCGAACCCAGGGCCTCAGGCATGCAAGGCAAGCGCTCTACCACTGAGCGACCTTCCCAGCCCTCAGACAGGATCTTGCTATGAAACCCTCCTAGGTTCTAGGATTTAGGATCATCCTTGAGATTTCACAGGGCCTGGTGGCCTAGGAATGGGACTGGGAAGGAGGGACCTGTACTGGGAAGAAGCCAGGGCCTAGTACTGCTTCCCAGCACCTTAGTGGCTCACATTCCAGGTGCTGATTTCACAAACACCTTCTCTGTGCTGAGCACATTCCCAGTGGAGACCGAGGCGGGTCTGTCAGACTTCCTGGCCGTGCTGACCTCACAGTGTGCCTCCCTGGAGGAGCTGAAGCTTGCCTACCGGCCCCAGATGGACCCCAGGTGGGTACCTCCTGGAAACTGGTTTGCTGAGAACACTGACAACACTCTCAGGAGAGACTGTAGGAGTCTTTGATGCACACCCAGTGCAGTCAGCTCCTGCCTGCAGTGTTGGGTCTTTTGGCAGGAGAGGACAGAGATCCTGACATGCAGGGGCTGGAGGACTGTCTGATTTGCCTGGCAAGAGCCTACGGCCCGACAGCCTAGACAGACCATGCCTTTCCGCCCCACTGCCCACAGGATGAGTACAGGGTGTCAAGTGCTCCCGCCCAGGATGAGACAACATGGTAGTTGTTGAAGCTTTAAAAAAAAAAAAAGCCACAGGCTGGTCATACGGGAAGGAGTTTAGTGGGGAGCAGGGACATGACCTCCCTACAAGCAGGGTGGAAGTGGCATGTAGCTGGAGACTCTCACAGATGTCCTGTCCTCTCCAGCCAGACTGCAGCATCTGTGTGGGGCTGCCCACCCAGGCCTCACAGCCGGGCAGGCCCCATCCCTCTGCTGCTCTTGGCTGAGGCGCTCTCCCCGCTGCCCTTCCATGCAGACAACTCTCCATGATGCTGATGCTGGCACAATCGAACCCACAGCTCTTTGCACTCATTGGCACCCAGGCAAATGTCACAAAGGAGCTGGAACGCATGGAGCAACAGTCTCGGCTAGAGCAGCTGAGCCCTGCTGAGCTGCAGAACAGAAACGAAGAGCACTGGACCGCCTGGCTGCAGGAGTACAGGTGGGTGTGGGGGGGGCCCCGGGCTGTTCCTCAGTGCCACACCCACCGGGGGCCACAGTTGGCACCGAGGAGGCCTGCGAGGCCTGCTGAAAGCCCACTGGCATGTAATTCCAGAGCCCGGCTGGACAAGGACAAGGAGGGGGCTGGTGACACTGCAGCCTGGCAGGCTGAGCGTGTGCAGGTTATGCACATGAACAACCCCAAGTACGTCCTGAGGAACTACATCGCCCAAAAGGCCATTGAGGCTGCTGAAAACGGAGACTTCTCGGAGGTAAGGACAGGCTTGCGTCCGGCCTAGCTCCAGGAGGGAGCGGGCCCTGACCCTCACCCGGCCCTCTTCCAGGTGCGCCGCGTGCTGAAGCTGCTGGAAACCCCCTACCACAGAGACGGGGAGGCCACCGCCGGACTGGAGGCTACCAGCCCTGATGGGGCTTCTGGTGGGCAGTGCTCCTACAGCAGCAAGCCCCCGCTGTGGGCAGCAGAGCTGTGTGTGACATGATCCTCATAGCGGCCTCGGGTGACACAGTCCTTCACAGCCTTGAGTCTCCCGAGGCCTTCAGGCACTGCTGAGTTGCTGAGACCGCCCAGGCTGCCCCTGGCGCTCTCTATGGCGGCAGAGATCTCCAGTCAGGACCTGACCCTTCTCTGTCTGACAGCAGCTCAGCAGCACCACCCTGACCCAAGCTGCTTTGTGTGAGGACAAGGGCTCAGCCTCACACTTAAGGATGAGGTAGAGGGTCGGGCCCTGCACAGACCCGACAGCCTGTCTATCCAGGCCTAGCCCCTGCTGAGCGCAACTCCCAAGCTCCTAAATAAAGCAGCAGCTTCTCAGGCCTATCTGTGTGCTCACTCTACCCTCCCCTCCTTGCCAACATCCCTGCCTGCCCAGGAGAAACCCAGCAGGATGGCACCTTAGTCTGATCGGCCTCAGGAATCCTGGTAGTAGTTGTTGAAGTTGATCCGCAGCAGAAAGTCTTCTAGGTGGGGCTGGTAGCCTCGGTTTACCAGCTTGGTAACCACTGGGGGGGTGCACAGCAGCTGGTCAGCTCCTGCCCACCCCCCCTCTGCCCACCCCCTCCAGCTCTGCCCCGGGGAGGCCTTACCTTTGAAGAGAAAATGGGAATAGTACTTAAAGGTACTGTAGGACTGCTGCATGAGGGCAAAGTTGGGGTGTTCTGCGCCTCGGGGTCCACTGGTTGGGCTCCAGGCCTGAGAGATAAGCTGGCTCCGGAACTTGAGCACCAGGCTGAAGATGCTGTGAATGATGTTCATGACCGGCGCGGCCTTCTCTGTCAGCAGGCCCCTAGGAGGGAGGACTGCAAGTGAGCTGCCTGAGCTGCCTGGCAGGACCTCAGGGCATGCCCAGGCTCAGCACCCCGCACCTCACCTGAAGACGGCTCTGTGTAGATACTCGGCATGAGCACGCTGGATCTCTTCAAGGTCGCCCACTGCAGCCAGTCGGGCTCTGAACTCACACCAGCTGACGTGCAGGATCTGGTTGGCGATGTAGCCCTGGATGACCTTCACAAAGTGCTGCATCTCGTGTTTGAACAGCTGCAGCTGGCGGAACTGCACAGATCTGGCCACCTGGCTCACCAAGGCTGGGGGAGGGCAAATGGTGAGCAGCAGCCCATGCCACACCCGGGTGGGCAGGCCCGGCCAGCACTCACCTGTGCGCTTGAGGTGGAAGCAGATGTCCTTCAGCGTCCACATCATGAGCTTCAGCTGCAGCAGGAAGGAGAAGATGCCACTGTACTTGCTCAGGCAGCTCTCGGTGATGACAATGTTGAGGGGCCACTCAACCTGCTCAGGAAGCTGCACTTAAGAGCCTGACCCCCAGGACAGGCCTCCCACACCCCCACAACAGGGCGCCACGCACCTTGTACCTGAGCTCCAGGCAGCTCAGCACATCTGGGGCATTGGGGGCAAACACCTCGGGCAGGTACTTGAGGGCAAAGGACAGGTTGGCCGCGTGAGGGGTGTCCCCGTGGAGGCTGTACTGCAGCGCCTTGCTCAGGATGCAGTTGAGGACCAGCGGGTTGAGGATCTCCCCCGGGGTCTGCCCGGCCCCGAGCTGCAGCAGGAAAGAGAAGCACTGTCCCCAAAGCCCACAGAGTGGCTTGGTTAATGCTGCCCGGGGCTGTCCCAATTCTGGGGTACTGGTCACCATGGGCCAGGCCCACTTCAACTCCGACCCGGGGTCACCTTCTCAAAGAGCAGGTCACTAAGGGACTGAGCGAACTCTCCATCCTCCATCAACAGGAAGTGCCGTAGCGCCTCAAAGTGCGCCTCCAGGTGAAGCTCCACAAAGAAGTAGTCCACTGCAGCTTTGTTCACCAGGGAGACACTAGCAGGAGGGGTCTGGGGTCAGAGTGGTAGGCGGAGGTGACTAGCTGGGGAGGTTGGGGGGGGGGACACAGCAGGTGCCACTCACTGGGCGGCCAGCGGCGCCGTGAGGGAGCGCTTCATGAGCACAGGCAGCGTCAGCAGCTCACTCAGCTGGACCACCGTCTCGTCCACAGCTGACTGGATCTGGGGGTCCACAGGGAGGGCGAAGGCCTGGGGAAGCACGTGGTGAACCAGGTGGGCGAGAGGCGGCTCTGCTGTGGGATACAGAATGAACTTGGCAGCTTCGGGATGTGCGGACCTACAGCTCCCTGTACCTGTCCCCGCAGCCAGTCCACTCACACAGAGACTCGTAGTTGTCTGGGTACTGCTCCAGATGATACAGCCGGGCAAGCCCTGCCAGGTAAGCCTGCTCCTCCTCCTGGCGCCTGGCCTCTGCCTCCACATCTGTGTCCACCACCTCCTCACTGCAACCTGGGCTCACTGTCTCTTCCTGAAAAAAAGGCCAACCTCAAAGAACCAGCTTCGGGGCTGGGAAGATGGCTCAGAGGTAGAGTGCTTGCCTTGCATGCATGAGGTCCTGGGTTCAATTCCTCAGCACCACATAAGCAGAAAAAGCCAAAAGTGGGGCTGACACTCAAATGGTAAGAGTGCTAGCCTTCAGCTGAAGAGCTGAGGGGACACCACGCAGACCCAGAGTTCAGGCCCCATGACCGACCAAAAAAAAAAAAAGAACCAGCTTCCTACCCAGCATGCAGTTAGCATTGTTTGGGAGCCTCACAGTGATCCTCTGTGCACTCCCAACCCTGTATGCCGTCCATCCTCACCTCTGAGTTCTTGGGCAGGTCTGGAGAGAGGTCTGCATTGCCTCCATTGCCTCCATTCTCCCCTGGGCCTAAGCAGATACAAATGGACAGCAGGGTGCATCAGGTCCCCCCTACTGGAGGGACACAAGGACAGTCAAAGCAGCCCCTCCATAAACCCCATAATGCAGCTTGGTCCTAGCTGACAAGGAGCCACAAGAGCGGCTTCACACAGCATTGCCTCCCAGGCCGAGGACACGCCCGCCCTGACCTCCAGCTTCCCTCTGACCTGGCTTTTCAGGAATGTGATCTCCCAGAACCCGGGGCTCAGCTGCAGCAGGGGGCCTGGTCTGCAAGCTGCCCTCCACACCACTTGGGCTTGAGGGGTAGAAGGCAGGCCCCACGTCTTCAGGCAGCTGTGGCCCACAGTTCAGAGCAGAGCTGTGTGTTTCCGGGGTAAGGCCAGGATTCTGGGGGGACCTGGGAGGTTTGGGCTCAGCTTCTGGAATCATGGGGCACTGAGAGTTGCACCCATGGGTGTCCTGCAGTAACTGAGGAGCCATGTCTGACACGTTCTCCCCAACCCTGATGCTGGCATCCGATGCATGTCCGTGGACGTTCCACCGTGGCCGGGCAGGAGCCACGTCTGACACGTTCTCCCCAACCCTGATGCTGGCATCCGATGCATGTCCGTGAACGCTCCACCGTGGCCGGGCAGGAGCCACGTCTGACACGTTCTCCCCAACCCTGATGCTGGCATCCGATGCATGTCCATGGACGCTCCACCGTGGCCGGGCAGGAGCCACGTCTGACACGTTCTCCCCAACCCTGATGCTGGCATCCGATGCATGTCCGTGGACGCTCCACCGTGGCCGGGCAGGAGCCACGTCTGACACGTTCTCCCCAACCCTGATGCTGGCATCCGATGCATGTCCGTGGACGCTCCACCGTGGCCGGGCAGGAGCCACGTCTGACACGTTCTCCCCAACCCTGATGCTGGCATCCGATGCATGTCCGTGGACGCTCCACCGTGGCCGGGCAGGAGCCACGTCTGACACGTTCTCCCCAACCCTGATGCTGGCATCCGATGCATGTCCGTGGACGCTCCACCGTGGCCGGGCAGGAGCCACGTCTGACACGTTCTCCCCAACCCTGATGCTGGCATCCGATGCATGTCCGTGGACGCTCCACCGTGGCCGGGCAGGAGCCACGTCTGACACGTTCTCCCCAACCCTGATGCTGGCATCCGATGCATGTCCGTGGATGTTCCACTGTGGCCGGGACAGAGCCATTCCAGAAGCACAGTCCTCTGTGGGTGCAGCAGCCTCTGCCTTTTGCTCAAGGAGCTGCTGTATAGGCTGACTACCTGCCTCAGGACTGACACATCTGAGCAGGTAAGGTAGAGGCTTCTGTGTGTTATAGGCACAGACATCCAATTTCAGTTGTGTGTGTCCTGATGGATGCTCTGTACTGCCCAAGCTACCCTGGATAGTCTGAAAGAGCCTTGGTGAAGGCAAAGTGGCCACAGTTGGCCTCAGGACAGTACTGAAATCATACTCCACTGGGGTAGTGTGCTTGCCAGTAGCTGCAGGTGCCTGCCCAGGGGCAACAGGGGTGAGGTCTGCACAGATGGTCTGCAGTGCCTCTTCCAGGAGGGGGGCTCCCGCATCTGGCATGGCCTGCTTAGACCCCGTTGCCATAGGCAAGAAATCCACGATGTTGAGGACAGCAGGAAATGGTTCAGAGCCGGAGCCCTCATCCCCGACTGCCTGAGACTCAGGGGACTGTGGGGTGTGTGCACTTGGCCTGCTTAGGCAATCCTGCTTGGCCCGCTGCTCTGTGGGAACTGATTGATGGCCACAGCCTCCATCTGGGAGCTCAGATCCTAGAGATGCGACCTGGAACACATGTTGGACCCAACGTAGCCTCCCTCCAGTCATCTACCCATATCCCAAGCCCAGCTCTGTAACTGCTGCCAATATTCAACAAGTACCAAAGGGACACAGTCATAGCACTGTCCTGCACTGTGCGGCAGCCTCTCACCTGGTCATGTGAGATGGGGAGAATACCCAGAGTCTCCTGGGGCTGACCAGCTTCCGACCTGTCTCTCAGCATCCCCTGAAATTCAAGCCAGCAGAAGACAGAGGCTTCAGAGTGAAAAGCACAGCTGACATCTGGCCTGGCCTCCACACAGCACCCTCATCCACCACCAGAAGCCATGGTGCTATAGCCCACACACAAGTGGGGCTTGAATGTGAGCCTGCGTCACAGCAAATGTCAGCATGCACCAGCTCCTCCCCATCTGTGTCAGTGCAACAGCAGAGGGAGCAACAGCTGCAGCCCCACAGCAAACCGGTAAGAACCTTGGAGCAACACAGGCACATAGGTCTGCGTGTAATTCTAAGGAGCTCAGGCACATGGTACCCAGGGAAGAGCAGACGCCCAACGCCACCACCAATACCTGGATTTGCTTCTGATCTTCTAGGAGGAAACGAAGTCGTGCACTTTCCAGGCGGTGCCTCTGGATCCTCCACAGTGCCTTTTGTTCCCGATGAGCTGCCTCTGCAGACAACTTGCTATAATGGTCAACCAGCGCCTGCCTTGAGTCACATGAAAACCAGTCACCCTGAACACTGGGGTGTTCAGCACTAAACAGAGGGGTGGCCCCGTGGCGTCCCCTCCACACACCCTGCCTCCCAGCACCAGCCTCAGCCCTGGCTAGCAGGTCTTTCTGCCCACAGACTGGGTGGTGCTGGTAAATGCCCTAATGTGACTCGGGAAATGTCTGTTGAAATATCAGGAGACTCACAAAGAGTGACGCTAAGGAAAGAGCGGGAGCTGAAGCCTCAGCCCTGAGCACCCAGGACCTGCTTTCTAAACTGCACAGTAAGTACTTCCTATCTGAAGACCAATGCAAAAAGGTACACAGAGCCCAACCAATGACAACCAAGTGACTGAACCTCCCACCTGCAGGGCTACTGGTTGGCTGACCATCACAGGCCAACGACACATTCTGCATGATTTTCTTTTTTTTTTTTTTTTTTTGGGTCCAGTAGTGGGGCCTGAACTCTGGGCCTGGGTGCTGTCCCTCAGCTCTTCAGCTCAAGGCTAGCACTCTACCACTTGAGCCACAGCGCCACTTCCGGCTTTTTTTCTTTTTGCTTATGTGGTGCTGAGGAATCGAACCCAGGGCCTCAGGCATGTAAGGCAAGCGCTCTACCACTGAGCCACCTTCCCAGCCCCTGCATGATTTTCTTGTATAAACACATCATCTACTTGTGTATCCCCACATGTTCCTAGCATGTGCTCTGCACAAGGCACACTCCTTATGTCTAAGGCTGGGACTCCTGAGTGTCTGACAGTGCCAAGCAAAAAGTGACCACCACCTCCCATTCAGAGCTTCTACTAGCCAAGCGCAGCGGCTCAGGCCTGAAATCCTAGGTACTCAGGAGGCTGAGAGCTGAAGATCATGGTTCCAAGTCAGCCACAGCAGGAAGTCCATGAGATTCTCATCTCCAATTAACCACCAAAAGCTGGAAGTAGAACTGTGGAAGTTGAGCTTTCTCAAGGCTAGTGCCTTGAGTGGAAAAAGCTAAGGAACAAGACTCAGGTTATGCCCTGTATTAGCAAGTGCAAGCCCATGTACTCACACACACATACACACTCACACACACAACTATGGTAGGTAAATGGCCTATCTTTCCCTCTTGGGCCAATAATAAGCTTACAATAGACAGCTTCTGTTTAAGGTAAACCAGAAGACAGATTCAGGACACCAAACTCACTGTGTGGGCCTTGTCTAGACTCGAGTCCAGATAAACCAACTATCGGACATTCCAAGACAGCTAGGTCTTTCCACCCTGACAAATGCTTGCAATTTTTCAAACTGAAACATAAAATAATGGGCTGGGAATAAAGCTCTGTGGTAGAGGTGTTTCCCTAGTGAGCTCTGGGCCACAAAGAGAAGAAAAGAATAGTAAAAAACCATCATCAAGATAGACCCTAGCCAGATGCCTGTGGCTCAAACTTGTAATTCAGGAGGCTGAGGATCGAGGATCATGGTTTGGAGCCAGCTCAGACAGACAAATCCAAGTGACTCTTACCTCTAATTAACCAGAAAAAAAAAAAGCCAGAACTGGAGGTATGGCTCAAATGGCTGAGTACCAGCTGTGAATGAAAAAGCCAAGTGAGCATGTAAGACGCTGAGCCCAAACCTCAGTATCAACACAAAAAACAAAAACGGAAGATTAAAGCCACACTCTAAGCCCTGATCCTCACCTGGCCTTGTTCTCTAGCTCCTCCTCCAGGGCCTTCAGTCTCTTCTCACGGTCACGGAGCTCCGGGGCAGTGCTCAGGTCATCATCCATCTCCTCCTGTCTGGCTGCCAGGAGTCGCTACATAACACACACACATACACACACACACACACACATACTTGTTCACTCCTCAGGGGGTCCAGGGGCCAGAACCACCCACTCACCCATGGGCCAGCTCACCCACCTCCTGGGACTTCACAAACTGTTCCTTCAGCCGCTGAAACTGCTCCCGCTTCCGAGCATCAAGGGCCATCTGCTCAGACACCTGGCGGTCTGCATGGGGAGGGCAGGAGCACAGTGGCGAGGTGCCCCTGAGGTGGTCCCCAGACCACAAGGCGGGAAGCCAGACTTACCACTTAGGTCTCTCAACACCCTGGATGCGGCTTCCCGAGCATGGACAATTAGTTCTTGCTTGGCAATTTCCATACGTAATTCCTGCAGAACAAGCAAACCTTCCCAATTCTTTGTCCTCTCTCCTAGGCTAGTCTAGAAAGGGGCTAGTGCCTGGAACACTCTGCT
Organism: Dipodomys spectabilis; assembly: GCF_019054845.1. NCBI lineage: Eukaryota > Metazoa > Chordata > Mammalia > Rodentia > Heteromyidae > Dipodomys > Dipodomys spectabilis. The sequence continues at coordinate 3,855,816 of NW_024870907.1, read as the reverse complement.
GTTTCATGTTACAATACATCAACACCTGCACAGACTGGAGTTAGCAGGTGTTGCATTCTACAGGCTATCAGGCAAGGGCAGACAGACCTCTGGCCTGTAGTGATGAGGCGGCTCTGGCAATCTGACTGGAGCTGAGGCCCTGATTGTGTGTCCTACAGGAGGGTATCTAGGGAGTCAGAGGGGCTTCTGGGCTCAACCTCCCGAGTCTACCCCCTGCTGGGTTCCCCCATTGGGCACCAGACCAGGAAGTTTCCCTGGGACATGGTTTATGACCCATCTCCCCCCCCCCGCCCCAGAGCCCACTGAGAAACGTGGCTCTACTCCAGGTACATCAGCCCTTCTAAGTAGAGGTCGTGCAGAGGCCACTCCAGTGCAGAGACCCACCCGACTGGTCTGTCCACAGCTACAGTACCCCAGGGAAGACTCAGTGAGGCAACCACCATGTCAGCAAAACCTGAAATGCAGGCCCACAGCCCACCAAACCCAAGAGGGAACAGAACCCCACCCCCTGCCCGGGCACCAGACTCACTCTGACCTTGCTTAACACACAGCCAAGCACCACTAGTGGCCCCACCAAGACCCACCACTAGGACCACCATGTTCCATGTCCCACATCCCACACCCAGCCACCAGCCTGGGACCAGGAGGCAGCAAAGGAAGTTCTGAGCCCCACAGCCAAGCACCTTCTCCTCCTTGCTGATAGAGTTGTAGCGGGCCACCCTCTCCATTCGCCCAACATAGACAGCACAGTCCTTCTCAATCTCCTTCAATTCCTTGAGGGAGAAAATCACCGAGATGCGAGGTACAGGGACATCAGACCAACAGAGGTAGTGCTGCCAAAGAGAGAGAGCTGCGGTGAGCAGCACAGAGGGCCAGAGACAAGAGGAACAAGACTGGGCACTGCTGTGTTTTAGCAATGCCTACTGACAGTCACACTATTTCCTCAGGAAATTCACTGCTAAACCTACAAGCAGCGACTCCTCCAGTGTCTCCAAAGAGCAAGTCTCCCACTTGGGACACTACAGGCAGGCCCCACCATGCATACCCATCCAAGGACACCATGTGCGTGCGTGCATACATGCATGTGTGTGTGTGTATATGCTAAAGGCTAGCAGACTCCCACAGATGGCCCTCCCAAAGGGAGTGAAGATCCGGTGAAATTGCCTGTCTCCCATGCAGAGGAAGCATGGCTACAGATACACTAGTATTGACCCATCAGAGGCCATCCCTGGACAGCGCTGGCCTCCCACAGCCCCTCCCTGAGGCACCTGTGTGGCTGGGAAACCTCACCCGGGGACAGCAGAGCTTCAGCAGGTTGATGGTCTTCCCGCAGATGTACACGTCGTGAGCAATGTGCTTCAGAAACACGGGGACACAGTCTTCTGCTTCTTTGGAAATGAGCACGTAGCCATGGGTCCAGTAGAATTTGTCTAACGTGGGACAACACTGATGACCTGTGGCTCTATGAGCCTGACCTCAGGTCTATGGGTGCAGAGACCCAGCACAGGCAACCTGCTGCAACCTACCTCTGCAGCCCAGGTACTCGTGGTTCACCTGGATCATGAACTCCCCACAAACATCTCTGAAAACCCCACTGTACACCCAGTCATGGATGAACCTGCCACAGACAAGGTGAGCAATGTGGTGAGAAGCTCAGAGTAGGCATGGCTAACCGCAAGTGGGTGGGCAGTGGGTAGGAACAGACAGGCACCACAGCCAGACACCGGTGAGTAGGGCAAGGGAATGCACGCCATCAAGTGTCCATATATCCAGGCCAGTGCCAGGTTTGAGGATCCTCCCTCCTCCCCCACGGTGTGTAGGAGCCCAGGCTGGCCTGCAGTGCCACTCACTGTGTGTAGGGGGCGCAGCTGGTCTTCAGCAGGGCTAGCAGCACAGGGTAGTGCTCATTGCTGCAGTTGTCCAGTGCTTCCTGGTAGAGGTAGGACAGCAACTTCACTCCCTGCAGACAGACAGATGGGAGAGGGATTCATGCACAGCACTCATGTGCTCCACACTCCACCAAGCTGAGCAGCAGGCCTGGGGCCACGCTCAGCCCCACCCGTTCCCCCTCCCCCAGTCAGGGGCCACCACAAAGCTAGACGACTCACAGTGGGGAACGCAGCCCTGGTCTCCCCTCCAGTGGTCCCCGGGAGGGCAGTGCCAACACCACACAGCTCAGCTAGGTACCTAGACACAGAGGTTGATAAGACCAGGCTCCAGCCAGGATCGGACCAGACAAGGGAAATCTTTATGCTCCCTTAAGGGACTAGAAGCAAAGGAGCAGCTCACATGATAGAGTACCAGCCATGAGCAAGAAGTGGAGTTAAGAGGCCCATAGTTCAAGCCCCAGTACCAGCACACACAAAAAATAAATACCACCTGCACCCATCAAACTAGTTCTGAACTTCCTGCCAGATCCCACAATGGTACAGCGCCCGTGCCATCCCCCACACGACACCCGGCCCCCTCACCACTCGGGCCAAATCTGTGGCTCCACCTGAAACCCTTTCCTGCCTGGTTGGCATGGCCACCCTCTCTGGTCTGGATGACCGCACTTCCTCATGAGCCTGACCCTTTCCACCCCGCTGCACTCTGCTCCGCAATCCCCACTCTCACAGACCCGCTGTGCCTGGCACTGTCTCCAGCTCCCCACACAGCTCCTGCTGCACCCTTCTCCCCATCCATCTCCCGTATGCCTGCTGGAGGCCACAAAAGAGTGCCCTGTCTCTGGGGCCACTGACGTGGGCAAACAGCAGACACACCACATGGCATCCAGCACTTGGAGACCAGATGCCCCAAGGGCTCCTTCTGGGTCCTTCCTGCCAGGAAACAGAGCTGGATCTTCACTGCCTTCAGACTCCCCAAAGCCCCGTGTCAGGGCTCACCTGAGCTGCCTGCCTAGTTTCTTGAAGAGAAAGCCGATGCTGAGGAGGCTCAAGGTAGGTGGCGTGGAGAGGACACAGGCCCGGTAATACTGCAGGTACCGTCTCAAGCCACTGGTGAAGGCCTGTGGACAAGAGGCAGACGGGCAGGAGGAGGGCAGCAGGAGCCCTGCAAGGGCTTAGCCAGCCTAGAGGACAGCAGTGCTCCCATGCCGCAGAGACTGACAGCTCCATTCTGCAAGCAGTGGGCACCTGTGGGTTAAGCCCAAGCAGCAGACAAGAACCACGGTTCCTGCCCTTGTCCTGGCTCTGCAGGACCTCATTCCGTGTATAGCAGCACAGCACTTCACATCTCACAGACAGGGTCACTTGTGACAAACCGTGGTCCGCCCACTCCAGACTCGCCTCTCCTGTTGTGTGGCATGTGCCAAGTGACCAGGAAGGAACACAGCCCCTGTCCCTAAGACCCCTTGCTCATTTTTTGTTGTTGGTCATGGTGGTCATGGGGCTTGAACGCTGGGCCTAGCCACTGTCCCTGAGCTCTTCAGCTCAAGGTTAGTGCTCTACCACTTGAGCCACAGAGCCACTTCCAGCCTTTTTTATGTATGTGGTGCTGAGGAATCGAACCCAGGGCCTCATGCATGCAAGGCAAGCGCTCTACTACTGAGCTACCTTCCCAGCCCCCCCTGCTCATTCTTTATGGCCGCCAGCCTGGTCCCCTTGGAGCTTCCACTCACCTGAAAGGTCTCCACCACAGCCCCTGCCTCACCCTAGCCTGTGAGTCTAAATCCTGACCCCAGACTGTCACTACTACCCGACAACCCTGCCACAGTTCAGAGCTGGAAGGGGACCGTGCAGACCGGCTCCTCATGTTCACCACTCCCTGGCTACACCCAAAAAACCCATAGAATTCCACCAGCATATAAACAAGCTGCAGACCCTGCAACTAAACAGGAGTCCCTAGAGGCCTGGCTCAGAACCCAGGGTACTTGGAAGACGGACTAGTCAGGACAGAAGCCCACTGCTGGGAGCTGACAGAGCCCAGGAGCCCAGGGAAAGTAAATGGCTTTGCCTCACAGTAAGTTCCTTCCTTCCAGCACTGGCACACCTGTCTCCTTGCGCCCTTGGCCCAGAGTCCAGTGGAGTGATGGTGAGAGACGCGACTCAGGGGCTCCTCTGCAGCCCCTCTCCAGATGGACGCACTGCTACTTCCTCCTATGACCTCCCTTCCACAAACAGACCCTCCTTTTGATTGGAGAAGGACCCAACCAAACCAAACAATACCAAAGTTAACTGTCATTCACCCTACTCCTGAGATTGGGGCCTAGAGTTCTAGAACAAGACCTCTGAGGTTCTCTTTTCCCAGTTCCCATGAAGACGTACCTGGAACACGAGGCCTCTGCTGCACATGGAGCCCTGGACAGGCTGCAGAGAAAAGTGGCTCAGGCGCATGTAGTGGGTCCCGTACTCGGCTATCTGGGACAGGATGCTGCAGATGCTCTCGGGTGAGGTGCCTGCCACGTGGACACCCTGCTCCACCACAAAGGCCTGAGTTGGCTGTGGGTGCCAAGATAACTGTTTGTTTTGTTGTTCAAGACAGGGTTTCTCCCCTCTGTACAGTATGTTCACAAAAAATTAAAATTTAAATTAAAAAAAAAAAGACAGGTTTTCTATATGTAGTCCAGGTTGGCCTTGAACTCATGTGATCTGTGATCTTCCTGGCTCAACCTGCTCACTTCACTGCAGCTCATCCTACATGGCCCCCTCCCCCATGTGCTCTGGCTGGTCCTGTGTCAGCCAGCAAGTGCTTCTCACCTGGCAGAGGGAAAATGTGGCAGAAACAACTCCCAGAAGGACGTTCAGTGAATCCTTTACCAGCTCGCTCTCCTTCACTAGCACAGGCCTTGGGGCCTGAAGAAGGCCCCCACTGAGCACCTGCAGCTCCCCTTGGCGGAGTCTGCAGAGCCTGTCGAAGGCTTCCCTGCCTGCCTCTGTGAGGTAGGGCTCTTCTCTGTGGCCAGGAGGACTGCGAGGAGACAGAACAGAAGGTGGTCAAAAGGGGCTGTGGAAACCCTAGCCCTGAGCAGCCCACATGTGAAAATGAACAAAGTGAAGTTAAGTCAAATCAGGCAGTGGCTCATACCAGCAAAAAGCATGGCTGGAGGTAGGGCTCAAATGGTAGGGTACCAGCCAAGTTCAAACCCCAGTTACAGCAGAAAAAAGGAAAGTGAAGAGTGACAACTTACAAACTCTAAGATACGTGTCGTGTACCAGCATACTTTCCAGCCCCAGCTGGCATCAGCCAGGCTCAGCACAGATGCAATCAACTCTATCAGGCATGTGACTTGAGTCTCCAACCAGCCCAGCTCTGGGAGTACACGGACAGGCCCTGTTTAAACTCCCTGCTCAGAGCTCACCACAAGAATTTAAATTCAAAGAAGACCAAAAGATCTGCCAAATGAACTGCAACTGCAGCCTTAGACTAAATACCTGTGATGTCAGGAGTTCTGTCATCAGGTTACGATCAAAATGGACAGCAAAGTAACCAAGGGCGGTGAACTCAGACTTAGCAGACTCCTGGTCCTGAGCAAGGAACATGATCTTTGCCTCCATAAGGCCCTTGGATAGCTGCAGAAGCTATCTAGTCTACGGCACACTAGTGTCTCTGGTAGAAAACTCAGTGACCCTACCCCTCCTCAGAGCTCATTTGAACACGAGCGCAACCTTCTCACAGAGAAGCAGGGCTCCACCTCCAGGCAGTCTACAGGTCTGCACTTCCCCATAGCTCTTCAGGGTGGTCCATTCTGATCTCTGCCTTACAGCTGCTCCCTGGGTCCAGTTCTCCAGGACACAGCTTGGTACAGCCTGCCTAGCCAGCCTGGCCCCACTCTCCTACTCACATGGACTGTCGACAGTCTCAGTGAGCTTTGTCACAGTGAACTCCAGATGTGCCTGCCCAATCTAGAACCAGCAGTTAAAACAGCCCATGAAAGCCAGGTGCTAGCAGCTCACACCTGTAATACTTGAGGAGGCTAAGATCTGAGAATCACAGTTCTAAGTCAGTCAGGGCAGGAAAGTCTCTGAGGCTATTATTTCCAATTAACCACCTAAAAACCAGAAGTGGAGCTATCACTCAAAGTGGTAGAGAGCTAACCTTGAGCAATAAAGAACAGGGGCAGTGCTCATGCCGAGTTCAAGCTCCATAACTGACATACTAACACACTGACTGACACACACACACACACACACACACACACACACACACACTCAAAACAATAACATCAACAACAACAACAACTCCAAAGAGATATTAAGCTGGCTGGGGGCAGGGGGGGGGGGGGGGAACATGTGGAAGAAGGGAGGAAATACTGGGCTTAAACTCAGAACTCCCCTGCTTGCTAGGCTGGTATTCTACCACTAGAACCTCAGCTCTAGCCCCTCACTTCATCTGAAGAGCCAGTGGCAGAGGTGAGCATCTGTGGTACCAGCAACTTGGGAGGCTAAAGCAGGAGGATCATGTGATTTCAAAAGCTGTGGCCAGCCTGGGCAACATAGCAGATCTTGTCACAAACAATGGGGCTGGGAACGTGGCTTAGTGCTGGAGTGCTTGCCTTGCATGCATGAAGCCCTGAGTTTGATTCCTCAGTACCACATACACAGAAAAAGCCACAAATGCTGCTAGCCTTAGCAAAAGAAGCTCTGGGACAGAGCCCAGGTCCCGAGTTCAAGCCCCAGGACTGGCAAAACAACAACACATAACAAGACTCACTTTGGAACATCAGTCCTCCTGAAGTGAAACACAGCCAGGTGTTCCTTACTATGAAAGCTGTAGTCAGAGTGACCCTTAGTACTGGAACTCATGATCAGTCCCTTAGGGGCTGGGAAGTGGCTCAGTGGTAGAGCACTCGCCTCGCATGCATGAGGCCCTGGGTTCGATTCCTCAGCACCACATAAGCAGAAAGAAAAAAGCCGGAAGTGACTCAAGTGGTGGAGCGCTAGCCTTGAGCTGAAGAGTTGAGGGACAGCGCCCAGGCCCAGAGTTCAGGCCCCACGACCGACAAAAAAAAAAAAAAAAGAGTGTCCCTTAGTACTAGAGCTCATGGTCAGAGTGACCCTTAGTACTAAAGCTCTAGAGTCATTTCTGTGCTGCCAGGGGCCCTTGAGAAGATGAAGTACATCAGGACATGGTAAAGACACTTTCACACCCATGTTCACTGCTGCACTATTCACAATGGCCAAGTATGGAAACAGCCCAGATGCCCTACAAAGGATGGCATCAAGAAAATGTGGTGCAGGGCTGGGAAGGTGGCTCAGTGGTAGAGCTCTTACCTTGCATGCATGAGGCCCTGGGTTTGATTCCTCAGTACCACATAAGCAAAAAGAAAAAAGCTGGAAGTGGCGCTGTGACTCAAGTGGTAGAGCGCTAGCCTTGAGCTGAAGAGCTGAGGGACAGCGCCCAGGCCCAGAGTTCAGGCCCCACGACCGGACCCAAAAAAAAAAAAAAACAACAACAAAGAAAATGTGGTGCCCATTGCTAACATATACATAATAGAATCATACTCATCCATTAGAAATAATAGTTGTAGGGAAATAGATGGACCTAGAAAAAAATCATGTTAAGTGAAGGAAGCCAGGCTCAGAGACAAATGGCAAGTTTTCTTGGTAAACTGGGAGGAAAGGAGTTATACTGTCCAAAAAGAAAAGTACTCATTACCTGACTTCCATAACTAGCCACTCTGTATATCACCCTTTTCTTTTTTATTCTTTTCCAGTACTGGGGCTTGAACTCAGGGCCTGGGTGCTGTCCCTGAGCTTCTTTTGCTCAAAGCTAGCACTCTACCATTTGAGCCACAGCACTACTTCGGCTTTTTTCTGTTTATGTGATGCTGAGGAATTGAACCCAGAGCTTCATACATGCCAGGCAAGCACTCTACCACTAAGCCACATTCCCTCTGTGTATCACCTTTATAATAACAATAAAAAAATGCTTAAGTTTCTGCGACTGTCAGCATTACCAAAGAAGCATGAAGGAAGCCAGCAGTACCCATGGGATCTCAATGGAGGCTGATGACCAGACCTAGGAGAAGTACAACTGCTGGGCAGTGCACTGCACACAGAGGTGGTTAAAACTGCCTCCAATCATGTGCTCCATCCAGGAGGCCCTGCAGGACTCTGGAGGCTACCTCAGGCAGAAAGGACAGTCCTGACTGATTCTGTAATTCAGTGCTCCCTCACTGGAGTTCCAGACTCACCAGCACAAGGGTATGAAGAGGGCTTTATGGCCAAATCTTTGGAAAATGCATATTCTCTACTCCCATGCTAACAGAACACTTCAGAGGGCCCAGGGTTCAGAGTGCTCTGACCTCAGACACACCCAGGGTATGAATGAAAACTCAAGCTGCCAGTGCCAACTGGAGGAAAGACTAAACTTCCAATATCCCATAGCACCACTCTGATGGCTTCTTGGCACGGAGGCTCCTTGGCCAGGGAGCACTGACCACACGACTGGCCAGGTTGCCTTGACACCTAGCTAGTAATCTTGGTAGAAGGACATACGTACTGCTTTGGCTGGCAAGTGTGCCCTACAGGTGACTGGCAGAGTGGGGCCCTTGTTTCCCTCTGCATCTGTCACCTCCCTACATCAGACAATGTGGACACTAACTTGACTCCTCAACACTGCCTGGGATCAGTAAGCAATGTCAATGTCCACAGCACAATTGAAGCCATAACATGACAGTGGGCAAGGAATTTAAAGGGAGAGGAAAACCTTACCATCCGATTCTCTCCCAGCACCTCCGCTTGCTGGCCTCATATGTGAGGGCAACTTCCCATAGGTCCACATCTGGGGTCATGCTTGGTTCAGACTGGGAATCAGGAGTCAAATTGGATGCTGACTGGAACCCTTCATCTTCCCACTGATCCATGCTCTGAGGGACCTGGGGACCGCAGGAAGGAAAAAACCACTACCTATTCATTTGTGTCTATATTTATCCAAGTGTGACAAAACTCCAGGAACTTTATCCACATATTTCTATTTGTTCATCAGACCTAACAGAATGCTGATTTTACTTTTCTCTAGTATATATGTACTAAATACACAATCTCTCCTCCTACCCCCCAAACCAATAAATGGTTTAAGTAATTGACTAAAGTTACCCACTAAGCCGGGCACCAATGGCTCACACCTCTGTAATCCTAGCTACTCAGGAGCCTGAAATCTGAGGATAATGGTTCAAAGCCAGCCCAGGCAGGAAAGTCCAATAAACTACTCAGGAAAAGCCAGAAATGGCAATGTGGCTCAAGTGGTAGAGCACTGGCCTTAAGCAGAGGCTCAGGGACGTGCCCAGGCCCTGAGTTCAAGCCCCAATGCCAGAAAAAATAAAGTTCCCCACTAAAGTTATCAATTTCCAGCCATATATGGTACAAAGCTATCATTTTCAAACTTTACGTCACATATAGCCTCAACATATAACTACGAAATGTCTTTGACTTAGAAATTCCTTTTTCTGTTTTTTGAGTTTTGTGTGGGATTTTTTGGTTTTCTTTTGGTGCCAGTACTGGAAATTACTGTGGCACTTGGCTTGAAAACTCCATTTTGGAGAAACCAGTATAGAAAATTATACTAGGGGCTGGGAAGGTGGCTCAGTGGTAGAGCGCTTGCCTTGCATGCATGAGGCCCTGGGTTCGATTCCTCAGCACCACATAAGCAAAACGAAAAAAGCTGGAAGTGGTAGAGCACTAGCCTTGAGCTGAAGAGCTGAGGGACAGCGCCCAGGCCCAGAGTTTGGGCCCCACGACTGGACCCCCAAAAAAAAAAAAAAGAGAGAGAGAGAAAATTATACTAAACCTTGTAGGGCACCAGTAGCTCCTACCTGTAATCCTAGCTACTCAGAAGGCTGAGATCTGAGGATCATGGTTCAAAACCAGCCCAGGCAGGAAAGTCTGTGAGACTCTTATCTCCAACTTAACCACTAGAAAGCCAAAAGTGGAGCTGTGGCCCTGAGATCAAGTCCCAGGACTGGCACCAAAACATCCATATACATAGAAGTATACATATATATACACATACATGTATTTATCTCCCAGAAAAACCTACACAGATTTACTGTAGCATTATTTACATAATCAAAGTCCTAGGGCTTGAATTCAGGGCCTGGGCACTGTCCCTGAGCCTCTCTGTGCTCAAGGCTAGTGCTCTACCACCTGAGCCACAGCACCACTTCTGGTTTTTTGTTTTTTTTTCCTGTTTATGTGGTACTGAGGAATGAAACCCAGGGCCTCATGCATGCAAGGCAAGCATTCTACCACTAAGCCACATTCCCAGCCCCTCAAAGCCTCCTTTTAAGGAGGCTTGCAAAGCAATAAAATACAAAAGTAAGTCTACTCAATAACTTGGGGAAAAATACTCATGCTACAAATGAAAAAGTATAACAAATTGTACATATGTCACAAACAAATGTTTCTGCTGCATGTGAAACAGAACTTATTTCATTTTAATTAAATTTAATAGCTCTAGGGGTAGACTTAACGTACCCTGTTAGGTAAAAGATGGAAAGCAATGCCTAGAATCCTAGCTACTCAGGAGGCTGAGATCCAGAAGACTGAAGTTCAAAACCCAGCCCAGCCACAAAAGTTCATGAAACTGTCTGCAGAAGGACTGGAAGTATGACTCAAGTGGTAGAGAATCAGCCAAGCAAGAAAGCCCAGCCAGTGAGAAAGCACAAGGCTGAGTTCAAGTTCAACAACACCAAAACATAAGAAAGAGGAAGAAGGAAAGAAAGAGGGGTTAGGAAGGTGGCTCAATGGTAGAGTGCATGCCTTGCATGCATGAAGCCCTACGTTCAATTCCTCAGCACCACATAAACAGAAAAAGCGGAAAGTAACACTGTGGCTCAAGTGGTAGAGTGCTAGCCTTGTGCCCAGGCCCAGAGTTCAAGCCCCACAACTGACCAAAAAGAGGGGGGTGGGAGGAGAAAGAAAGAAAAAAGCAAGCAGCAAGCTATTCTTCCTTGCCACAGAGCATGAGGACTAGAGCACTAGTAAGCCCGCTCCAGCAGTTCTGCCTCATGACAGGTTGCCATGGTAGATAAGACACCTAATGACCTGGACTTGAGCTACTCAGCCTTTACTATGATACAAGGAAAGTCAAATACCATCTTCCAAATCCCAGACTATACCTTAATGGCCAGTCCAGAGAGGTCTGCGCTGTCTGGCACTGGGGGCAGGTCTAGTCTCACATCCATGTCGTAAGTTCGGCAGTGAACCAGGGCACCAAAAAGTGAGACCCGAGTGTCTCTTTCAAACTTGTCACCACAAGGGTCACCAAAAGAGAAGTGCCCCATGGTGGGCAGATGGGTTCCTGGAGCAGCCTCCATCATCTGAAGTGTTTCCTGGATCATGTTCTGACACAAATACCCTTCTCTGGAGATCAGAGACCGAACATCCATCTCAAGCACACTCAGGTCACAGCAATCATAGCCGCTGTAGGGAACGTTTCTACCTGCATGCTTCTTGAAGTAGTCTCGTTTCCTGCGCAGTATCTGAGGAGGGCCGCTGCCAGCCAGCTGAACCAGGAGTTCCAACACCGACCCCACCTCCACAAACGGACAGCCAGGGGCTGCCTGCAGCTCCTCCATGAGCTCCTCCAAGCGGTCTGCCTCGGGGCCCAGGCCACCCACCCTCAAGTCAAAGGACATCATGAGGACCTTGTTTTTCACTGGGAGTTTCGGCAGGTTGGGCCGCAGCTGACGAGTGTCCTCTTGAAAGAGGTCTGCGAAAAGGGCATTGTAGGCCACCTTCTTGAGGGTCTGCTTCGCCCTCTTCCGGTCCACGCTGCGCAGGCCGGGGCGGGCCCGGGTGACCGGCAAGAGGGCTTCGCACAGATCGTCGAAGAGTTGAGTGATGCCGGCCATGCTCGCCTTCCCTGCCCGGGCCGCCGGAGCGGGCAACGTCCACCGGGGACGCCTCACCCCGCGGCCTGCGGTTCTGGGCCGCGGTCGGAGGCCCGCGGCGGCGGCGGCGGCGGCGGCGGGGCAGGGGGAAGCACGCCGCGCCCTCCCCGCCGCGGCGACCCCGGAGTGGACCCGGTCTCTCGGACTCCGCGTCCGCCTCAGGTCTGCAGCCCGTGAGCGCTCCGGGTCACCGGCCGAGGCGTGCCCGCCAGCGGGGCGTGCCCGCGGAGGTGCTCCGCGGAAGTCCCGGCCGCGCACGCATCCTCAGGAACTCCCGCGAGGGGACGACGGCGCGGCGGGTGAAGACCCGCCGGGAGAGGCTGCGCGAGCGCTCCCGCCGCCGTGACGCCCCAGCCACGCGACCGCCGAGGCGCGAGGGCGGGCGCGCCGGAAATGCGTCATCCGCGCGGGGCCGCGCGGCCAAACCTTGCTGCGGGGCTGAGGCCCCGCAGGGTCCTGGGAGGCCACGCCTGCCGCACGCCGGCGGTTACTCCGGAGGTGGAGGTCGCACGTTTGAGACTCCTCTCCAGTTCACCGCCACGACGCCGGAGGTAGAGCGGTGGCGCCAGCCTTGAGTGAAAAAGCTCGGGGGCCGCGCCCCGGCCCGAGTTCAAGCCCCGCATCGGCCAAAAAGAGAAAAACCCAAGCCTCAGCACCAGCGCGCGCACACACGGAACCATACACGTAACAGCCAACAGCCAAACGCTGAAACTGGAGGCGTGGCACAAGCCAAAAGGCCAAGTGATAGCAAGAAGCCCTGAGTTCAAGGATCCACGCCCCCCCCCCCCAAAAAAAGTCTAAGCCTGGTACCCTGGGATGGAGGCTTTCTCAAGTGTAGAAACACCCCCCCCCCCCCCCCCCCCCCCCGCAAGGAAGGGGGAAAAACAAGAGCTTCCGAGTCTAGCAGGAAAGGTAAGGTCCTGAGAGTGCTCAATAAAGGAGGAAGAGGCCAGCTTCAACTGATTTTACTGCTGTGGCGTGAGGGAGCGCAGGAGGAGCCACTGTGCAGGACCCACGAGCAACCATTTCCACTTGGCCAGTCTTAGGTTACAGGACAGCATAGTCCTGGAGGAGGGGCTAGGAACAGGCTTGATCTGTGTAGTTGGTTCCACTAGGTGGTTTTCCCAATGGGACTCTATGGCAGGACCCTGCCTCCCCCTGAGCCTTGCTAGCCACCTGCAGCAACTTCCACCGAGGTTCCAGCTGTGCTCTTAGACATTTCAGGGTCTGGATGTCCTCTGGAGAAGCCATTAAGAAAGGGCCCAAGCTGGGAGGTGCCTCTCCATGCAACACCGGAGCCAGGGTTGTTACAAGCTGGGATGCAGATTCCTGGACCAGAGGCAGAAATTCAGGCAATAAAGAACTAGTATCTTTCTGCCTCCATGGACAGCATATCTATCATGCCCAGCTTACCTCCTCCAGGAGAGCCAGGACTCGGCCTGCTGCTGGAATTCGAAGCATTGCAGCCAGAAGAGCAACATGGGGGTCCTGTAGCCCCTGGGCAGGCCCCACTGTCACCAGCACCAGCTCAGGCTGGAAGCTATAGGCTAAAGGCAGTACCAGACCCAAGATGTAGTTCAGGAATCCTCCTGTTGTCTGTGGGGACAGAGGCAGAGTCTCAGTCTCTGAGTTAGGAGACACTTTTGCTGGCTCCTGCATCTCCCAATCTGAGTTCCTGGGGTGTGAACATGGAGCCAGGAAGAACTAGTGACCTGTTGATGCTAATCTGCCCCCAAACTGCACAGCTACTCACCCCTGGCAATGGTGTGGAGATGTGGAACGCAGACTGGACAGCTGTCTCCTTGCCTCCAAGATTCAGCCACAGAATTCTCCTTCCAGGAGAAAGTGTACCATCAGAGCCAGCTCACCACCCCTCTGAGCCCAGATGCACATTGCTCCCAGAGGCTCCCCTCTTTAACTTCAGCAGTGGAAGATCCCATTCTGGCAGGAAAGTGCCCTACCTACCAGTAACTCCTGGGGGCCGGGATGGGGGGGGGGGGGGGGGGAGAAATGGTTGACTTTGCCTGCTACCTGCCCATCCACATGCACAACTGGAGACACTGTGACTAGAATCATACCCATCATCAGCAATGTCCAGGGGCCAATCCAGCTCTCCCAGGACCAAACAGAGCAGCCTGAAAAAGAGGTTGCCCAGGTCAGATTGCTCACACTGTCAGGCCCTTGCTCTTCATGTGGCCAGTTAGGCAGGAGGTACCCAAGTGCCACACCTCTGTAGGATCAGGATATCCAGGTGAGCTCACCTCTGAGCTCCACGGGACAGACTTTGCCGAATGGCCACATCCAAGGTAGCTGCTTTAGCACAGGCTGGGATGGCTGCAATGCCACAGGTCACCTGTGGGATGAATAAATAATAGACAAGAGATGAGCTAGCCAACTCCAAATCAGGTAAACAGCTCTATTTCCCACTTTTTTTTGGTCCCATCTAAGTGACTCCATCCGTCTCTTACACTCAGATCAAATTACTCCTTTATTTTTATTTTTAAAATTTTTGTGCCAGTCCTAGGGCACAGTCCGAGGCCTGGGCACTGCCTCTGACCTTTTGTGCTCAAGGCTAGCACTCTACCACTTGAGCCATAGCTCCACTTCTGGCTTTTTGGTTGTTAATTGGAGATTACAGTCTCATGGACTTTCCTGCCCAGACTGGCTTCAAACTATGCTCCTCAGATCTCATCCTGCTTAGTAGCTAGGATTATAGCTGTGTGGCTCTGGTAACTGGCTTAAATCACTCCAGTTCTATAAATAAGATTCTTATGACTATATTTTAAACTATCCATTTCACCACTCTGCCAAAGAGCATTTTCCTATCCCTTTGCAGTTTTTATGTAGGTCCAGCACTTTAAACTCAGGTCACCGGATGCCGGTGGCTCACACCTGTAATCCTAGCTACTCAGGAGACTGAGATCTGAGGATGATAGTTCAAAGCCAGCCCTGGCAGGAAAGTCCGTGAGACTCTTATCTCCAATAAACCACTAGAAAACAGGAAGTGGCGCTGTGGTTCAAGCGGTAGAGCATTCACCTTGAGCTGAAGAGCTGAGGGATAGCGCCCAAGCCCAGGGTTCAAACCCCACAGGCGACAAAAAAAAATAAAAATAAACTCAAGGCCTGGGTCCTTCCTTGAGTCTCTGCTCAAGGCTAGTGTTCTTCCACCTAAGCCAAAGCTCCACTTGCACCTTTGTGGGGGCTTAACTGGAAATAAGATCTCACAGGCTTTCCCACCCAGCTGAGCTTCAAACCATGATCCTCAGATCTCAGCCTCCTAAGAAGCTAGGATTATAGGCATGAGCCACCATCACCTGGCCCCTGGGCTGTTTTGAGAACACATCCATCTGTCTGTGTAGTCGGTACATACAGTACTCTTCTGGACAGACCCCAACTCATGGCCCCCAGTCTCCAGCAACCCTACCTTCCCATTCAGGATCCCATCTACGAGGAACAGGAACTTCCCAAGCGCAGAAAGGGCCTTGTCTTGGGCCAGGGACTCGTGTTGCCTGTGATGTGCCAGCCAGAGGAATAAGTGCACCAACTGACAGTTCATCAGTTGCAGGCACAAAACAGAGGCACCTCCAGGCCTGCCCTGCCCACCTGGCCCAGGCTTCTGTCTCCTGCCTGCCCACTGACACCTCCTCCTGAAGCAGCACTTCAGGGGACAGGGCCAGGGTGGCACTTGGCCCAGTCAGAGCAACAGCCATGTGGACGGGAGATGCAGGTGTGGGGTGGAAACCCAGCAGGCCCAGGGCTGCTGCCTCACCGGTGGGGCCCCCAGGAAGCAGAGCGAGCGGCCTCCCCTCAGTGGAGCAGGTGCTAGGACTCGGCACGGCGGCACTGTCTAAGGGAGACTCAGAGTCACGACCACCACACAGGAGCCCAGGGTGAACCCTCCAGCCTGGGCCTAGGCCATAATGACCTTGATGGAGGCTTGTCCAGTGAGGGGCCTGGGCAGCCCGGACGCTCTGTATGGACTCCAGGGCACTGTAGGGAGATCAGAGCTGAGAGCCTGCCCACGCCAGCCCCTTCCACCCTGTGACCCTCGCACCTCTGACAGGGTTCCATGGACCCCTGCAGCACAGGGCCAGGGTCCCCCAGCAGCGCCTGTACTGTCATGCACACAGACTCGGACAAGGAGTCCAGATGGTATCCACCCTGGGGGGGGGAGGGGGGGAGGCGGGGAGACAAGTTAGGGTAGAGGTGTCACAGGGGTGGACAGCTATACAAGTATCCCACCAGACCGTCTCACACCTGACTCCTCCCATCCCAGGTGCTGCCGCCTCACAGCTGCTGCCTCCCCCTGCCTCCCTCCCCCATCCCAGGTGCTGCCCCCTCCCCCTGCCCCCCTCCCCCATCCCAAGCATTGCCCCTCCCACTGCTCCTTGCCCCGGCCCTGGCGCTGTCCTCTCACACTCGGCCCCCCCCCCCGGCCCCCCAGGTGCTGCCCCCTCACACCTGGCTCCCCCCCCTGGTACTGCCCCCTCACACCTGGCTCCCCCCATCTCACACCTAGCTGCCCCACTTCCGGGTGCTGCTGCCTAGATTCTGGCCCATGAGCACTCCTGACACTTACCTCCAGCACGGCACAAACCCGGCCTCCAGCCAGCACTTGCAGCAACTGTGTGAGGTGAGCAAAGCACTCGGGGGTTGCCTGCATCTGCCCCTGAAGCAAAGAGCCACATGTGGTGAGGGCCTGGGATCTAGACCCCAGAGCCTCCCAGTCAGCGGCTCTTACCTCAGGGTCCCCAATGGCTGAGTCGAATCCTGCTGAGACCAGCACCAACTCTGGGTTAAACTACAGGCAGAGCCCGGTAGGAGGGTCAAGAAAGAGCCTGAGTTCCAGACACTGCCACCCCCCACCCCCGAGAAACCCTCCCCAGCCCCGAGAGGTCCATTCGTGCACGAGAGGAATGCCTCCCGGTGGTCTTCCGGCCTTGCACAGGCCCCCATCCTGGGGCACACCAAACGCAGCCACCTCAAAGGCCAGCGGGAGCAGTACGTGCAGGAAGGCAGCCAGGTAGTCAGCATTTCCCATCCCCACCTGTGCGAGGGCAGAGAGGGCATCGGTGGGCCCAACTTCCCAAGAGGTCTTCAAAGTCTACATCCCTGGGACCCACATTCTGGGGGAAGTCGCTAGTGGGCATCCCAGGAAAGAGGCTCAGAGCTGGGGGCAGGGGTGCAGGGGGAGACGTGGACTGGATAGAAAGCAGGGGCTGGGTACCTGGTTCCAGGGCAGGTTGACTGTGAAGCCTCGGCCCTGTCCCTGCCCAACTGCATCTGCATCTGACTCTCGCAGGAAGGGCCAAAAGCGCCCGTATTCATAGCGGTGCCAAGAGAAATAAAGGACGCTAAGATAACCAAGCGAGTCAGAGATCAGGCCTTCTGCAGTCCCACAGTTTTTCACAGAACTCTGACATCTGAGCACATGGCTCTTTCTCCCCATTTGGAATTTCTTAGACTAGTCTGGATCCCCCAAAAGTGGTAAGTGCTAGAAAGAGTCTGGATACCCCACAAGCGGTAAGTGCTGGGAAGGGTCATGTCTGTGCCTCAAGCTCACCTGGGGTCATCTTCAAAGATATACTGGATGCCCTGGCCATGGTGGACATCCCAGTCGACAATGAGGATCCTGGGATCAGACAGGGCTGAGGATCACTGAGAGGAAGGGCCTTCCCACTCTAGCCAAGGACAGGAAGGGCTAGGGGTGACCTCTCAGCCACCAGCTCCTCCACCACCCCCGCAGCCTGCCTGCAGCCCTTACCTGTGCAGCCCATGTTTCTGCTTGGCATGTTTGGCCGCTATTGCCACATTGTTGAACACGCAGAACCCATTGGCAGCTGCCCTGTGGCTGTGGTGTCCTGGAGGCCTGAATGCAGAGCCGGGGACACAGGACACGTTGGAGCGCACAGGGACACCATGGGGAGGCTGGCAGCTGTGGCATGACAGCTCTCACCTCACCAGGGCAAGCCCATTGGGCGCAGCTCCGGCCAGCACAGCATCCACCAGCTGCAGTGCAGCCCCCACAGCCAGGCGGGCACAGTGGAAGGTGCTCTGTGGGGGAGGGGGGGTGAAGTCAGCCCACACCTGCCCAGCCTGTGCCAGGCTGCAGGGCACGCGAGTTGAGCGCTGAGGCTCAGGTGTTGGCAGTGACAGCAAGCACGGCGAGTAGGCCGTGGCAGGGCGCTGGCAAGCTCAGCCACAGCACAGGTGGGCTGCAGCCATGGTGTGCATACAGGGCGGGAGGCTGAGTGTGCACTCACCGGGTGGAAGTAGACAGCATCATACTGTTTAGACAGTGCCCGGAGTTCATCCTCGTTCAGGGTCTGGGTCTCCCGCACCAGGGCCACATATTCAGGGCTGCAGGTCAGCGAGCAGGCAGGCCCCGGGCCGAAGAGGAAGAGGAGGAGGAGACGGGGAGAGTATCCATCCTTGTCCCGACCCCCTGACCCCCCCGCACCGTGCTCTGAGCCCCCACCACCCCGTGTGACCCTGAGGAGGCCAGGACAGACCTGTGCACCAGACCCAGCTCGGCCTCGGACGCCTCGCACGCTGACAGGCGCAGGCAGCGCTGCTCCAGGCCCCGCAGCTGCAGGAGGCTCAGGACGGCGGCCAGGCGCTCGGGGCGCTCGAGCTCACACTCCGGGCTATGGCCGACACGGGTCTTACCGTCGGCGTCCCCCCCCCCCGGGACCCCCTGCGGCCAACCCCCAGGAGAACCCCCGCCAGGCCTCCCCCCCCCCCAGCTTCCCGCTGGGCCCCCCACAGCCGGCCCCCCGAGGACCCCCCAGGGGCTCCACCGGCCCCCCTGCAGCCGGTCCCCGAGGACCCCCCCAGGGGCCCCCCGGCCCCCCTACACCCGGCCCCCCGAGGACCCCAGGGCCCCCCCTTGCCCGCGCCCCCCGGCGCCCCGCCCGCCGCCCCCTCTCGGCCGGGCCGCCCTTACTCGTCCCAGAGCAGCCGGGCCGCGGTCATGTCCTCGTGGTATACGAGCGCGGTGGCCATGGCCGCGTCCACTTTGGGTCAGTGGCAGAGCGCAGCCTCCGCTGTCCGCCCCAGGCCCCGGCGCCGAGCCCAGGCGGGACGCGAGGGCTCGGCAGAAGCCACCGGCGGGCAGCAAATCCCGGGGCAGGCGGGGCTCGAGCCTGACTTCCGGCTTCTCCGACGTGCGCGGAGCCCCGCCTTCCCGCCACGCCTCCGCCACGCCCTGCTCGTACACCTCGCCCACCCCGTGCCTAACCCTGCTTGCCCCGCCCGCCCCGCCCCTGCTCCGCCCGTACACCCCCCTTCCCCACGCCCCAAGAGCCCCGCCCCTCGCTCCACCCCGCCTCCGCCCTCCAAGCTCCGCCCCGTAGCAACGAGAGCCACGCCCCTTGTTCAGCCTCCGCCCGCCAACGCCCCGCCTCCATACCCAAGAGCCCCGCCCCTCACCCCCCTCCCGCCCCCAGTCAACCACCCCGCCAGCCCCGCCCGGGGGCGTAGAGCGGGCGGGACCGGCTGGGGGCTGCGTTTCCGGGCGGCCGCCCGCGTGCGGTCCCAGGGCCGGCCCCAGACGGTCCGACCCGCGCACACGGCGCGGCGGGGGTCAGCGGCTCAGCCGCCGGCCGCGGAGCCAGCGCTGTGCCCGAGGCGCCAGGCTCTGGCGAGGCCCCGGCCGGTGCCTCCAGCCTGGAGCAGCCCGGAAGCCCCGAGAGGAGCCTAGGGGCCCGGTGTGAGCCCCAAGCAGGGCCGCGCGGAGCGGCCTCCGCTGTGCAGGGGACGGGGGTCGAAAGGGAGGGGGGCGGGCGGCGGGGGGCTGGGGGGCACGGGGGTCGCCGGGGGGCTGGGGGACACGGGGGCCCACAGGGGGGGCCCGGGGGCGGGGAGGGGGTGCAGGAAGGAAGCCCCACTACAGAGGAAGGCGGTTGTGGGGCTTGAGCTCTAGGCCTGGGCGCTGTTCCTCAGCTCTTCAGCTCAAGGCCAGCGCTCTACGACTTAAGCCACAGCGCCACTTGCAGTTTTCTGGAGGTTAATTGGAGATAAGAGTCTCCTGGACTAGGGAGTGGGAAGGTGGCTCAGTGGTAGAGCTCTTGCCTTGCATGCCTAAGGCCCTGGGTTCGATTCCTCAGCACCACATAAGCAAAAAGGAAAAAAAGCAGGAAGTGGCGCTGTGGCTCAAGTGGTAGAACGCTAGCCTTGAGCTGAAGAGCTGAGGGATAGTGCCCTCAGATAGTGCCCAGAGTTCAGGCCCCACGACTGGACCCAAAAAACAACAACAACAAAAGAGTCTCCTGGACTTTCCTGCCTGGGCTGGCTTTGAACGGCGATCCTCAGATCTCAGCCTCCTGAGTAGCTGGGATGACCAGCATGAGCCACCAGCCAGCTCCTACAGATCTGTGATGATCGGCAGTGCCCCATTAGACAGGAGTTGTTCCCTTCTCCCTAGGTCAGTTGGCCTGACCCTAACACTTCTTTACTATCACCTGGCCCTGGGGCAGGGGGACCAGATTCTGGCTTAAGCACTAGCCCTGTGGTGGCAGCTTACTACCTCTGTTCTGTGCACAGAGCAGCAGCTCAGAGGCCTAATTGGTGGGGGGGGGGGGGGGGTGTAGGCGTCAGGCTGAATGGAATGGAGTATCTACAAAAAGTTTATTTCCTGTCAGCCAGGTGAGCATAAAATGGCTAGTTTACATTCCAGGCTGGCCATCCCCAAGGAGAGGTACTGTCCCTGATCAACACTCTGCTTCTTCCCTCTTCTTCCCTTTCTGAAAAACTGGCCTAGACATAGTGCAGTGCAGCAGGGTTCAAAAGCCAGCACTGGCTCCTGAGCCCTGCTAGCTTTGAAGCTTTTTGTGCACCCTGGTGGAGGGGCATGGCTCCAGAGGTCAAAGGCCAGTCCAATGTTGGGTAAGAATTCTGTACAGAAAGCTCAGATGGCCAGCAAGGCTAGCTGGGGACCCCAGAGTGCAGGCTTGGGGAGGAGGGACTCATTTTCTCCAAGTAGACTTCAAGTAAAGTCCAGGATGGTACTGTGGGTTCCCCTCTCAGGAAGGAGAGATGGCACCTTGAAGCCCAAGCTCTTAGGGTGTCCCCATGGCAGCAGAGATGATCACAGAGCTGTCTCCTTGGAGACCCTGGCCCCCAGGTGCCTGGGAGGCTTGAAGCTGAGCACTTCTTTGTAAGTGACACCTGCAGAGGAGAGGTAGACAGGACAGTTGGCCTTTGCTTTCACCTGCGGCTAGAAGCCTGCACCTCCCTAATCCTAATTAGGCTGTACCACTTCGGGGAAGCTGTGCTACAAAGCTGGATTTTTCCCAAGGAAACAGGAGGTGATGAGAGCTTGTGTTTCTATGCCCAGAGGTTTCACCAAGGTCTGTTATAAAAGCAAAAGCCACTGGCTATGTGGAGGGGGGGCGGAAGGACCACAGAAGATCCTGTGGTTTGTGGCTTTAAAGTTATCTGTTTTGCAGCAGAAGCCTTTCACAGAACCAAACTCATGATCTATGACACAGCAATTAGGGTAGAACACCCGCTGGGGGGAGCCACAGTCTGGCAGCCCTAAGGAACGCCGGTTTGAGAGCCTCACCTCCCCCAGCCTTTCTACTCAGAGGTACAGGGTCAAGGACCTGGAGATGGGCAGACAAGACCTGAGACTCAGTGTCACTCCTCAAGCTGCTCTGTTATTCTGGAGCAGAGACGGAAGAAAACAGCTCCATGTCAGAGCTCAAAGGGAGGCGGGCCCTTGAGGATGAAGAGGAGTTGGGCCTAGACGTGGTAGGATTACACACCTGTTATCCTGGCACCTCAGGAGGCTGAAGCAGGAATGTTTTGAGGCCAGCCTTGTATTTAGAGTTTGAAGTCAGTTTGGGCTACACAGTAAGTCTGAGACCAACCTCAGTTACATAGGTAGTCCCAGTGTCAGAAGCTATAGTCAGGCACTAGAGGCTGAAGCCAGCTGGAGCAGGAAAGTCTGTGAGACTTTTGTTGTTGTTGTCAGTCATGGGGCTTGAACTCAGGGCCTGGGTGTTGTCCCTGAGCTTTTCTGCTTAAGGCTAGTGCTCTACCACTTTGAGCCACGGTGCCACTTCCGGGTTTCTGGTGGTTAATTGGAGATAAGATTCCTGCCCAGGCTAGCTTTGAACCATGATCCTCAGATCTCAGCCTGAGCAGCTAAGATTGGAAGCATGAGCTATTAGCACCTGATGATCTGTGGCTCAAGTAATATAGCACAAGCCATGAGCAAAAAACAGCCCAGGGATAGTATCCAGGCTCTGAGTTCAAACCCCAGGACCCTCACGAGAACAAACAATAAAAGATGAAGGAAGGACCCTCTGGATGATGGAACAGCAAGCCAGGTCCCAGAGGTGCGAAGAGCAGTCATTTGGGGGACCTGAATCTTTGCTGGTATAGGCAGGGAGAACAAATCCCAGGGCTGCGAGGGCTGGGCTGTCCCCTGTAGGCAGGACATCACGGGGGAGCATTTGGCTAGATCAGGTCTCTGACCTGGACGTAGGAAAGGCTGGGCATCACAGGAATGGAGTAGCAGATGGGAGGCCAGGAGTAGCCAGCAGTGGTGCACAGAGCTCAGAGCTGCAGCACGGAAGTTCCCACCTGCTTCCATGGCCAAGCCTCAACTCACACCCCCTCCAGTCACCTTGTCCTCCTCACCTACCCAACAACCCCAGGCAGGAAGTCACTGACTGGACATGTGGGGTCCGGACCTGGCGCCCCTACTCACGCTTCCACTCCTCAAGGGTGCGGTCCACGTCATCGAAGGAGTCGTCGTACTTCAGGGCCTTGGGCTCATCCTCCGTGTCCTGCAGAGACTCAAAGTAGGGATGGGCCAGGGCCTCCACTGCAGTTACCCGCTGCTCGGCATCCAGCACCAGCATTTTCTCCAGGAGATCCACAGCTGGGGGGCGGGGAGGGGGGACACATCAGGCCAGGCCACAGGAAGGCCCAGACCCCCAGCTGCCTGGCCATACCCTTAGGGCTTGCATTGGTCAGGACAGAGGCAAAATCCTTCTTCTCTAGCTCAGGAAGACCCTTCATGTAGTTCTTAGCCTATGAGAGAAGCAGAGTGAAGGGACAGGACACCCCCCAGGCCTGGGCCAAGCTGCCCACCCAGCTGCCC
Organism: Dipodomys spectabilis; assembly: GCF_019054845.1. Lineage (NCBI taxonomy): Eukaryota > Metazoa > Chordata > Mammalia > Rodentia > Heteromyidae > Dipodomys > Dipodomys spectabilis. Next base: position 3,832,870 of record NW_024870907.1, on the reverse strand, counting down.
ACAGACCTCGTCACTCTGCAGCTTCTGCACGAACTCAGCAGGGGGTGTCCCTGTCACCTTCATGATCTCCTTCAGCTGGTCCAGGTCTACACCAAGGTCAGGAGCATAGCACAGGGCCAGAGGGAGGGAACTGACTCACCACCCACCACCTAGGCATGAGCCCCTCGCCGAACCACGTGTGAGGATACGATCGCTGCCCTTGAACAGTATCTTCCCGGTAATCATCTCCGCCATAATGCAGCCCACTGACCAGATGTCCACTGAGACAAGTTCCATCGGTGCCCATGGGTGGAGGTGACCCACGAGTGCCCACACACGCACATACACACACACACACAGGAACTCAGGGTGATGTGGATGCAGACATGGGAAAGGAGAGGGCACCCAGTGGAGAAGACACAGAAGAGAGATGCATACAGGCCTGGGGGAGGAGACTAGAGGGGGCTCCACCTACCACATCCTCCCTCAGCTCCCACCCCAGCTCCACCGCCTCTCTGGGGACAGTCTTCATGAGGCTCCCTGTCAAAGACTGAGAAGGGCTGGGTTGTGACAGTGTAGGCCACTTGCTTAGCCGAGTGAGACCCTGGGTTAAATCCCTAGCACTGAAAAGGAAGAACAACAGAAAGCCAGGTGCTGTGCTGGTGGCTTGCACCTATAATCTTAGCTACTCAGGAGGCTTGAAATCTGAGGATCACAGTTCAAAGCCAGCCCCGTCAGAAAAGTGCAGGAGACGCTTATCTCCATTTAACCAGCAATAATCTGGAAGTAGAGGTGTGGCTCAAGTGGTAGAGTGCCAACCTTGAGCAGAAAAAGCTAAGAGACTTCAAGACTATGACTTTAAGCCCCAATACAAAAAAAGTAATTTGATTAAAGATAGAGGAGCTGGTGCAGGTGGCTCACTCACATCTATAATCCTTCTCAGGAAGCTGAGATATGAGGATCATGGCTTGAAGCCAACCCAGGGCAGGAAAATCTATGAGACTCTTATTTTCACTAAACTACCCCCAAAAAAGTTGGAAATGGAGCTGTGGCTCAAGTGGTAGAGCACTAACCTAGTACAAAATAAGCTCAGGGACAGAGCCCAGGCTCTTGAGTTCAAGCCCCAGGACTGGCACAAAATAAATATGAATAAGCGAGTGAATGAATGATTGAGCGGAAGGAGACAGGCGCAGCGTGAGTGCCGTGAGCCTCTGGGGTGGGCTCTGCCTCTCACCTGTCTGTGTGTAATGCATCCAATTCAAGATGACCTCAGGCGCCCGGTACCACCGAGTTACCACATAGCCTGTCATCTCACTGTCTGCCTGTCTAGCCAAGCCAAAGTCCAGGATCTGAGAGAAACGTTGAGAGGAGGACTGAGGGGACCCTGAGGAGTGAGCAGGTCTGCGGTGTCCAGGAGACCTGGGGTTGGCTCCGAAGCACCTACACTGGGGCATCCACCCCCTGCCAAGGCTAAGGACCAGCCCACCTCAGGAGCTGGCACCTGGGATTCTTTCCACTCAGCCGCTTCCTGCTCACTCGGGGGGACAGCCAAACCCTGCTCTGGGCCAGCGTGGCGCGTGCTTGATGCCATCCCCACCAGCACCCCCAAGAGCACATCAGCTGCGCAGTCACTGTCTAGACACCGCAGCTCTAGGCCACCTCCAGGGCCTGAGGGCACCAGGGTAGTAGACAGATGGTGAGGGGCTGCTGAGCCAGGCGTGAGCTGTCCTCCCCGTCCAGCCTTACCTTCAGTTCACAGTCTTCATTCACAGCCAGATTGCCAGGCTTGAGGTCCTGGAGTAGAGAAAAGGAAGAATGGTGTCCTGCCTGCCTGGGGTGTGCCACTATGTCCTGCCTGCCTGGGGTGTGCCAGGGTAGCACTGTTAAGGATGCCAGTCTGGGTCTGAACTGAGTCCTTGCCTCCAAAGCCCTCCAATGAGAGTAGATGGGCTATGTGAATGTGAGGGCAGGCTCCGGCAGGGCTGGGGGGGGGGTGTTGCTGGCATACACACACACACACACACACACACACACGAGACTCTATCCTTCCCCCTTACAAGGCTGGACCTGGATCTGAGTGCCCCTCCTGCTCACACGGCGGGCAGAGGCATGGGTGGGGGGTTGCCCGTTCCCACCAGGACTTACCCTGTGGATGACACCAGTGGCATGGATATACTGTAGGAGAGAGGGGGATTGGCTACTGTCAGCGCAAGTCCCTCCAAGCCAGAAGCTGTACCCTGCCATCTGGGCGTTGCTGACCTCCCCACGGCCACCTCAGCAGGCCCCACCTTCAGCCCTTTCAGCATCTGATAAACAAGGAACTGGATTCTGTCCTCACTCAGAGTCTCATGCTTCATGAGCTTGCCCAGGTCGGTACCCATGAACGGCATTACCAGGTAGCTGTGGGAGCAGGGTCAGGTAGAGTCAGCAGGACAAGGACGGCCCCTGGGTCTGTGCCGGGGCTCACTGGCTGTGGCTCGCACCCTACAAGACCTTGCCCAGATGGGGAAACCCTGGGGTGTCACCCATTGTATCCTCTCCACTAGCCCCTGGACCCTACCGTCTCCCCCACTGAACCACTGCCCCCACCGTGGCCTACAGCCCAGATGCAGTCTGCTCGTCACAGCCAACACGTGCCCACATCTCTGTCCCACCCCTCCAGTTCAGAATGGAAGGTGGGAGGGGGCTCCACACTGGAAGGAAGGGCACTGTGTGCCAGATGAGGGCTGGCAGCAGGGTGTGAGCTTCACGGGCAAGGGGAGTGGGAGTCTGGGGCGGGGCAGTCGAGGCTGGGTGGGTGCAGAGAGGGAAGTGGCATCAGCACCTCCAGAGGGCACTGGGACGCAGAGGCTGCTTTCTGCTCCAACCCTTCCCTGCTTGCTCCTTGTCTCTGGCTATCTGTAGTGTGAGCCTTGGGCTGGCCACCTGTCAGACAGGCTGGGGGGGCTAGGGGTGGGGTAGGTCCTCCCTGCTGCCTCTTACCCCATCTGTCAGCAAAGGCCAGTGGCTCTGATTCTGGTGTCAGAGTCTGTGCAAGACCTGCCTGTTCACATCCCACATCCCAGGTTTGTACCTCAGTCAATTTGACGGCTCTGGTGCCTGGGCCTCAAAGGAGAAGGAGGCCCTGGCTCTCCCTGGTAGTGCCAGTGCCCACGGGTTCGAGGAGCACATGGGAGGGTGGAGAGAGGGAGCAATGTACCTCTGGGTCCCCATCCACCCAAGGTTTGGGGAGAGCGCCTGGAGTCAGCCTGGGACCAAAATCTGGTACCCAGGAGCCCTGCAGGCTGCCACGCCCGCCTGGCCAGCTAGCCAGCACTCACAAGTCTGTGAAGTCCTCCAGGGTCTCGTCAGGAGTGAACACATCCAACAGCCCGATCACCTGGGGGACAGAGTGCCAGGAGGGATGGACGCACACAGATGACATGGGACTCAGCACCCCAAAGGTGGCCCAGTGCTCCACACAGGAAACCCTGTCCTCATCTCCCCCATGTGCCCACGGCAGCCCCGCCCGGCTCTGCTACACTTGTCTGCAGACACAGGCTATTTCTGGATAGTGACAGCAGGGATCCTCTGGGGGAGGGGCAGCCCACATCCGGGCTGCCTCCCGGTGTCCAAGCACTAGAGCCCTTTGGTCCTTCCTCCCCCACATTTCCTCTTCCCTAATCAAGCAAGTCTTAGATTCAAGTCCACACAGCCCCTGAAAACAGCCAACATCTGGTCAGTCCTTACTGGGACCATGCCTCTGCTGTCTAGAGCATGAGCTTGCACTGTGATGGCAGACTTGATCTCCATACCGCTCTGGTTAAGGAAAATGGACAGATGGACAGTGTGACAGTGGCGGTCCAGCATGTGGGAATGACAGGCCCTTCAGGGGCCCATGAAGGTTTCCACAAGGACAGTTGGAAATCCAAGCAGCTAGAGGAACAGGTAAACGTTTCAACAGAGGCCAGGTAAATGACTGAAACAGAAGGAAGAATACTCCCATAGCTTAGGTAACACCTGGCCTCTGCCAGGTGGCTGTGGTCCAAGCCAAGGGGTGGGGGGGAGTAAGAGTCTGCTGGGGCTCACTCTCTCATACCCGAGGAAGGTTGGTCTGTGACCCGATAAGCCTGTGTGGAAGAGCTTGAGCAGCGGTGTGATACTGAGCCTGTCCTCAAGACTGCAGTACAGGGATGGAGTGGAGTGAGGCCTGAGGCAGAGGGGCAGGTAGGTGACCACTGCAGTCAAGGCCAGAGCTACGGACAGGAGCATGGCCGGGGGAAGAGAAAGGCCTGGGCACAGGGGAGTCACTCAACCAAGTGGGCGGGGGTCATTATCCTAGATGTAGAAGTGGGACCACCAGAGAGACAAGACTTCTATGCCTCTGTGAGGTAGCGTGTGCAGAGCAGGGGGCTGGGGTTTGAGGAAAGGGAGAGGCCTGAAGCGGCTGGGGGGACACAGGGAGCCGTGCTGGGACTGCGTCCATTCCCTGTCCCCATCAAGAAGGCCTCCCAGCCCCTTCCGGCCTCTTTCCTCACAAAACACAACTTAGAACTGGCAGTGCCTCCCAACTTGTGTTGGGGGCATCTTGGCGGCAGCAGTGCCCAGCTGTGGAGAGGCCAGGGCCTGCAGGGCAGGGTAGATTCCCTGGCACGTAAGTCAGAGTGGGAGGTGAAGCTGGTTGCTGAGGGCTCATGCTTATCATCCTACTCAGGAGGTTGAGGTCCACAGCATCAAGGTCCAAAGTCAGTTTGGGCAGAAGAATCTATGAAACTGTCTCCAAAATCACCAAGCAAAAATCAGGACTGGAGGCATGGCCCAAGTGATAGAGTATTAACCAAGAAAGCAAACAAGCAAGCTAAGGATGCACCAGGCCAAACTCCAGTAATGAGAAAGAGAGATAGACAGAAAGACAGAGAGACGGGAGCAAAACAAGGATTGAAGGAAGCTACACTCACGGGAATGAGACAGGTTCAGCCCAGGTTGGGCAGACATGCAGAGCCTGCAAGAAGAAAGGATCTACCAGAGCACCAAGTCTGGCAGTGACTGAGTCAAGGGGGTCTGCTTGCTGGCACACACAAGGACCTGGTTCTCCTAGAGGTCTGGTGGTTAGGATGACCCAGAAGGATAAGAACATGTCAGGCAGGGTGGGGTGGAGATGCTGGAGCAGGGGCTTGGGGTGGGGGTTTAAACCTTCCCCAGGCCATTAGCGCAGAGCCTCCTACCACCCTGGCCGGAGGCAGAGTCTGGAACAAGATTTGGAGTTGCTCCCGGCCCAAGTAACACTGTCCACCACCTGAGCAGCAGAATCAGGTGAGCTGAGGGGGAGGGACCGGACGTGGGGTACAGAAGAGGGTCTCCTAGAAAGGGGCATGTCTGTGCCCCTTCCTCCAGGAACACTGCTTTGACCATCAGCCTCACAGCTTTGGGGCCTAGGGGCCAGGCGGGAGTGACCTGGACAGGGGGGCGGGGAGGAAGCAGCAGCTGGGTGGGACTTGTCCGGGAGGGGAGGGCTGGGAAGAGGAGGAGAGGGGGAAGGACTGAGGAGGGGAGGGCTGGGGAGAAGAGAGGAGGGACAGGAAGAGGTGGGGAAGGGGAGGCTGAGGAGGGGAGGGCCGAGGAGGACTGGGGACCCCGGAGGGTCGGGCAGCCGCTGACCGCAGACTCACGTTCTCGTGCCGCATGTGCTTGAGCAGCCGCAGCTCGCGGTAAGCGCGCTTGGCGAACAGCTCGGACTGGAAAGGCCGGTACAGCTTCTTGATGGCCACCCTGGCGCCCGTGCGGCTGTCCACCGCGGAGCTGCGGGGCGCCCGGCTTAGCGGCGGGGCCTGGTCCAGGCCTCCCGCCCCGAGCCCCGCCGCCCCGCGCCCCGCGCTCACCACACCGCGCCGTAGGCGCCCGAGCCCACGGGCTGCAGGTCCTGGTAGACGGCGCGCACCTCCCAGGCCGTGTTGGTCACCTCCTGGCGGTAGAAGCCCCGTCGGGCGGGCGGCGGGGAGCCCATGGCGGGCCGGCCTGAGCGCGTCCCCGCGCGCTCCTTCCTTGGGTCTGCGCCCCGGCCCGCGGGCACCGGACCCCGGAGCGGCGGGGCGCACGGCCCCTCCCCCATGCGCCGACCAACCGGGCCCCGCGCACGTGATGCCTTCGGGAAACCCGAGGCGGCCGCTTGGGAAGGCCGGTCTGCGCCCCCCCTGCGCCCCGCCGCCTGCGCCCCGCCGACTGCGCACCCTCCCCAGCCGGCCTGCACCCCGTCGCCTGCGCAACCCCGCAGTGCTCCCCGCCGCCTGCGCCCCCCCCCCCCGCCGTGCTCCCCGCCACCTGCGCATCCCCCGGCGCGCCGCTGGCCTGCGCTCCCCCCGCCCCCCGTGCCCCGCCGGCCTGCTCCCCTCCTGCACCCTGCCCTGCGCCCCGCCGCCTGCGCGCCGCCGCCTGCGCCCCTCCTGCACCCTACCCTGTACCCCGCTGGTCTGCGCACCCCCTCTGCGCCCCGCCGCCTGCGCAACCCCACAGCCGGCCTGCGCCCCGCCGCCTACACCCCACCCTGTGTCCTGCCGGCCTGCGCCCTCCCTCTGCCCCCGCCGCCTGCGACACCCCCTGCGCCCCACCGGCTTGCACCCCCCCTGTGACCCACCTCCTGCGCCTGGCCGCCTGCGGACCCCCCTGAGGATCCCTCGCCCTTCCCACCACCGAGGGCTAAGCAGGGCCTCTTGGACGTTTGTGGGGGGTAGGGGGAGGAGGTGTCTGTCTGTCTCTCAAACTCCACCCATTCTATGCCCAACCTCATTCTTTTACTTTGTGAGGGTCCTGGAACTTAAACTTAGGGCCTGGGTGCTGTTCCTGACCTTCTGTGCTCAAAACCAGTGCTTTACCGCTTGAGCCACAGCTCCGCTTCTAGCTTTGTTTGAGGTTTTTTTTTTGTTTTTTTTTTGGTAGTTAAATGGGGTTAAGAGTCTAACAAACTTTTTTGCGCAAGCAGCCTCAAAACTAGATCCTCAGATGGCAGCTTCCTGAGTAGCCCCCGGCTGCCCAACCTCAGTTCTGAGGCCATTGTCTCTCAGCTTCAGTGCCCAGGAGCCCAGGGGACTGCTCTTGCACTTCAACCCTCTGGCCCCACCTGCCACCTGGGGCGTCTGCTTCATGCACCTGCAGAGGCTGACACCCTCTCACCCCTGCCCAGCTGTCCTTCAAAGTCCTAGGCACCATTGCCCAGTGTGTCTGTCCTCAGGGTGAAGGCAGATCCTGCTTTGGCCTTCCGCCTGGCCCCTCATTTGGGCATCCTCTTTACTATCTGGCCCGGTTCTGGCCCAAATACTCCTGGAGGGCAAACCCCAGCCCTGTCCTACAGCTGAAGGACCCAGGTCTGCCCAGGCTCTCGTTCTGCTGGTGGGTAACAGGATCCATGGGACCCCTGCCGGCCCTCTGTGCCCCGTGCCCCGCCTGCCAGCCATGAATCAGCAGCCCAAGGCCAGCCAGAACAGCTTTACACCGGGGCTGCTGCAAGCGGCCGGGCACTTGCCCGGGCTGGTGATGTGTGCAAAGGTGGCTGAACCCGGTGCCTCTTGTGCCCTATGCTGTCACCAACCCCTCCATGAGCCTCCAGCTGCTCTCCTCATCCTTACGCTGTGGGAGGGCCATAGGTCCAGTGTCCGACCAGGTTCCAGAAGCGTTTTGCCCTCATGCTCTACTCCCAAACTGGATTCCTCTCCAGGGCTTCTCACTAGACCACTTGGTTGTCTAGCACTCACGGAAAGAATGTTTTTGTGTGTGTGCATGTCCCTGGAGCTTGAACTCTGGGAATGGGAACTGTCCAAGAGCTTTTTTGCTCAAGGATAGCATTCTTACTGAGCCACAGCTTCACTTATGGCTCCTTTGGCAGTTCATTGGAGATGAATGTCTGGTGATACTCAGAAGGTTGAGATCTGCAGATCTTGATTTGAACCCAGCCCAGGCAGGAAAGTTGGTCGTGGGGCTTGAATTCTAGGTCTGGGCACACTGTCCCTGAGCTCTTCAGCTCAAGGCTAGCATTCTACCAATCAAGCCACTTCCGGCCTTTTCTGTTTATGTGGTGCTGAAGAATCGAACCCAGGGCCTCATGCATGCAAGCAAGCACTCTACCACTGAGCCACCTTCCCAGTCCCAGTCCAAGACTTTTTATCTCCAATTAATCACAGAAAAAGCTGAAGTAGAACTGTGGCTCTGGTGGTAGGGCACTAGTCTTGAGCAAAAGGAGCTCAGGGACAGCACCCAGGCCCAAGTTCAAGCCCCAGGACTAGCAAAAACAACAACAACAAAAGCCTCATGAACTTTCCTGCCTGGGCTGGCTTCAAACTGATCCTCAGTTCTCAGCCTCCAGAGTAGCTTGGATTGCAGGCATAAGCCATGGCACCAGGTCAGGGAGAGGGCATCTATAAGCTGTAGTAATGGCAACTGGATGGATCCCTGGTTACAGTGGCCCCTTTGTCCCTTAGCCAGGAAGGAAAGGCATTCCCCCATCCTGACCAAGCCCTGGGGAAAGGCAGGCTTTCGCTTGCAGAGCTACCCGAAGGAGTGCCTTGATTGAGAGGAGGGTCTGGGTCTAGGTCTGGGCTAGGAGCTGAGCCTGTCTACTGAAACCTGCCTGCAGGGCATCTGGGATCTCTGTGTGTGAGTGCCTTGCATGCCCTGTTCCCATGAACCTCGACCCCTTCTGGTTTTATCCACTCTCAGACCCTTCAGAGACAGTGAGATGCCAGAAGCCAGCTGCTGGTCTCACTGGGAGACCAAGGAATCAGTGCTGAGGTTGAAGGTGCCGGAGATGTGTGAAGTACAGAGATCGGACCACCCTTTCCAGGTAGCCGGGACACAAAATCAAGAGGCAACTCCCCTTTATCATGCGCTCTTTGTGCAGGCACTTGACATCAAGCCACCCTAGGCCCCTGAAGAGACTCCTCAGAAGAGCCACAGCCCCATCTCCAAGCAGCTCCTGTACTGGAGATTACTTGGTCACTTCCTTTCTGGGAGGAGAAATGGAAGCTAATGCCCAGATCTGCTGCAGAGCACACGGGAGCAGAGTGCGGGCAGGGGATCTTCAGCTCTGGAGCAAGGCCCAGGGGAGAGATCTCCATGTCCACGCCCACATCCATGTGTGCTCCCAGCCTTCCTGTCCTCAAGGCTGTCATCAGCTCCCCAGTGTTCAAGTCCTGCAGGGTGGATGGGACGCGAGCACAGGCAGCTGCCCCGCCCGCCCCTCGCCTCCCCTGTGGCAGCTCCTACCCGGTGGATGATCCCCACAGAGTGGACGTGCTGCAGGGAAAGGGAGACTTGGTGACCCTGAGGGGACACCTTGAGCCACGCAGCAGCTGGTGAACGAGGAACGGCATGCGGACGTCACTCGGCGCCTGGCACTTGACGGTGTTCAGGTCTGCGTCCTTCAAGATGGTCACCAGATACCTACAGTAGGGCCAGGGGTCAGGACAGGGCCCAGCCGGCCCCTCCAGTGGCTCCGGCCCCCTCTTCCCAGCCGCTTATACTTCGTTGGCGTCCTCGGTGGACATGGCCGGTGTGAGGATGTCCAGAAGCCTGAGGACCTGGGCAGGGAGGAAGGGCAGGCAGTCCGAAAGGCAGGCTTCGTCCCTGGGCCAGGCTGCCTCTCATGCTGGCTCCTCTGCTCACCCACTGCAGAGCCCCGGTGCTAACCTGCCCCAGGGTCGCCCTCTGCTGCTCACCCTTCAGGTGTCTGGACAGGGAAAGCTGGGATTTCCCTGAGCCCTCCGGCAGCGGCCGGAATGGGCGCGCCGGCTTCTTCACCGCCCGCTTTGTGGACAGCTGGGTGTCCTAGGAGCACTGTGGGGCGGTGAGTGGAGGGGTAGGGTGAGCCTGGCCTGAGCCTGGGCCTCCCCGGGCCTTCTGCCCCCCCCCCGCGGGCCTCCACCCCCCCCCCCCCGCGGGCCTTCCCCCCCACGGGACTCCCTGGCTCTGAGAAGTCCCCTCCCAGCCAGGGCCGCACCGCTGGGGACAGGGCGCAGCCTCAGCATGGGGCTCCAGGAAGGACGGCAGGACCCGGCTGTGCACACCCCGCCTCCGTCCACGCCTCACCGTCCATGCCTTGCCCCACCCCGCCATCCACAGCTGGGGCTGCGGTGCTCGCAGGGGGGGGCGCAGTGTCCACGGGGGTTGGTGTGCGGTGTTCACGGGGGAGGTGCGCGGTATCCATGGGGGGGGGGCATGGTGTCCATGGGGCACAGTGTCCATGGGACACGGTGTCCCGGGGGGGGGGCGGTGTTCATAGGTGGAGTGCAGTGTCCAGTGAGGGGGCTGCAGGCCAGTGTTGGGGGAGAGCACTGTATCCACGAGGCAGCCCCACATGAGTCCTCTCTGGAGCCACTGTCACTGCCCTCCCTGCCCTCCCTACCTTCCCTGCCCTCCCTGTCCTCCCTGTCCTCCCTGCCCTCCCTGCCCTCCCTACCTTCCCTGTCCTCCCTGTCCTCCCTCCCCTCCCTGCGCTGGGACACGCAGGCCCTGCAGGCCCCAGCGTTCTGCAGACGTGAGCCCAGGGCTCTTCCGTGACTGGCCAGGTCCTGCTCCCACGGCCTCTCGGTCCTGCACCCCGTGCCCTTTGATCCTCACTTCAAAGTGAGCAGGGATTGGGGCAGCACTGCCCCTAGAGCAATGGCCCTCGAGTTCTGGAGGGCAGAGGACGTTTTCTGTGTATTTTTGTGGGCCATGAGGCTTGAACCCTGGAGGGCCTGGGCGCTGTCCTTGAGCTCTTCAGCTCAAGCCAAGCGCTCTACCACCTGAGCCACAGCACCACTTCTGGTTTTCTGGTGGTTTAATTGGAGTTAAGAGTCTCACAGATGTTCCAGCTGGCTGGCCTTGAACCATGATCCTTAGATCTCAGCCAACTGAGTAGCTAGGACTATAGGCGTGAGCCACTGGTGTCCCGCGAAATACATTTTAAACTAAAAATTAACTCAGTGCTGGAGCTCTTTCCTGGATCCAGCTGGCCCTCACAACCACAAAGTGTGTTACAATGTATTATAATGTACCACAAAACAATAAAACTTGACTACCAAATTAAAGCAGACCAGCAGAGAACCAGCCTGACAGTCTGAACCCACACCCTGTGTGGGGCAGGCCAGCCTGACACGTTGGCTTCCGCCCCCAGTACTCATTGAGCTTCAGTGGGTCGAGGGGCCACTGAGAGAGCCTGAGGATGGCCCTGGCCCCTGCCTGGTTTCCCCAAGGGAGGCCCCCACCTTTTCCTGGGGTGGACTGAGGGTTTGTGTTTAGTTAATGGAGCTTCTGCTAAAGGCGAAGGAGGCGGAGGGGGGCCTGGGCTGCGGGAGCCTTGGCGTGGCTGGGAGGGGAGCACTCGTTGTGTGGGTTGCGGCTGGGCTGTTCTCAGGGCAACCTGCTAATCCTGGCCTTGCACTGGCTGTGGGGCTCAGCACCACCCGAGTGGGAAGGGGGGTGGCCAGAGCCCTGGTCACCTCCTACCCTCTGCCTGAACCTTGCACGAGCTGAACATTGCTAGCAGTGTGCCTTGGGGGGTGGGGGAGGTGGGCGCTGTTTAGTGGCCACTAGTGTTTCAGGTGTTGGAGGTCCCTTCTGAGTAGAGGTACTTCAGAACCTAGCAGGGGTCAGAAAAGGCCTGGGGTGGCACCAGCAGAGGCCAGGAGATAAAGCAGGAAGGTGGACATACCCAGGCAAGAGGGACAAAAGCCCGCGGCAGGGGGCAGCTGAATATGGCCTCCTCTACCCTCTGCTGTGACTGTCACAAGTATCGGTCCCATCCCTCCTCTCATGTCCACTGCCCACCATTGTCCATCCCCCTCCTACCCCCTTTCCCCCCCCATAGCTATGACAGCCTTCCAAGGGTCAGCTCCCCCCTCCCCACCTCTACCTGTGGGCAGAATGCACTCCCTGGAAGACAAACCTAGCACAAGGGGGTGATTGTGGAAAGGTCATCAAAGTTTCCCAGAGCCCCTTCCTGCCTCTCTGTCCCACACACTGGGAGGAAAGTGGGAGGAGGGACAAAGGACATCACCTGTAGGTCCACTGGCATGCTGCCCACTCAAGGTTGGCTTGCCACCATGCACTCATGAGGCACAGGATGTTTTTAAATAAGTTTTTATTGTGAAAATACTGTACAAGGATTTTTTTAAATTGTGTGTGTGTGTTGGTCCTGGGACTTGAACTCAAGGCCTGGACACTGTTCCTGAGCTTTCTACTTTTTTTGCCAGTCGTAGAGCTTGAACTCTGTGCCTGGGCCCTGTCCCTGCTCTCTACAGCTCAAGGCGAGTGCTCTACCACTTCCTGTTTTCTAGTGGTTTATTGGAGATAAGAGTCTCATGAACTTTCCTGCCTGTGCTGGCTTTGAACCGTGATTCTCAGATCTCAGCCTCCTGAGTAGCTAGGATTACAGGTGTGAGCCACCAGCGCCCAGCTCCCTGAGCTTTCGTGTTCAAGGCTAGTGCTCTACCATTTGAGCCACAGCTCCATTTCCAGCTTTTTTGGTAGTTAACAGGAGGTTGGTAAGGACTTTCCTGCCTAGGCTGGCTTTGAACCGGAATCCTCAGATTTCAGCCTCCTGAGTAGCTAGGACTACAGGCATGAACTACTGGCACCCAGCCTAGAGGTAAAGCTTCTACCCTTAGCTGGCCCTGTGTAAGAACACAGTTCTCACAGGGGTTGGGGCTAAAAGTGGAGATCCCACCTGGGAACCATTAGACCACCAGTCTCCATCCACCACCAAGCTCCACAGCATCCGTGGCTCCTAGTGACTGTCTGTGGGGAAGGGGTAAAGGTGGTCTAACACAGGGGTTCAACCTGGAGTCCAGGCCTCTAGGCCAGAGACCCAGGGCTCAGCCTCCCGGACTAACCCCCCAGACTCCTTCTGTTACTGAAGCCTCAGTCAGTCAGATCTCTGGGAAGCGGGCGACCTGTGTCACTGCAGAGGTCTCTGTTCTGCCATATCAGCTGCACTTTCTTGGGGGTAGGAAGCTGCCTATGTTCATGCAGCTTCAGTGGCGCCACCCAGTGAAGAAGAGATTCAGACTCATTGCTGAACCTCCTATCAAGTCTCCCCAGCCATCAGATGATGCCAGTGCACACTGAGAAACAGTTCAGGCAAATGGGCCCCAAAGATAACAGCATCAGGTCCAAGATGAAGCTAGACATTTCCGCTGTAGAACACCAGTCCCTCCTGCTCAGATGGGTGTCCTTGGAGACGGAACATCTGTCTAGTTTGCTGCTGGGTTCCAAACGCCTGGCACACAGTGGAGCTTGGGTCTGAATATACGAGTCCCAGCACTCACCTCAAGCACGCGTGTACACACCAGCTAGCTGCCAGCTCACACCCGTATGGCACTGTCCTGGACCTGCTGCTGTGTCGGGGACTGGACCCCTCCCCCCCGGCCTCTCAGTAGCCACAGTGCCTCTCAGTTGCGGGCCTCGTGCCCTGTCTCATCTTGGAGCAGGTCGTGCCATTAGAGGAAGCTGGCTTCACGGCCCCGAGATCCAGGGCTGCCCTACCACGCCGGCAGGACCTGTATGTCACAGGGTTCATGAAACGTGCGCCCTGAGGGCTACCTCCTGCCCTTACCCCAGGAACTGTGTGGAAAGTACAAGATCAGGACGGCTCTCACACTCCACCAGCTTCTGTCGCCACAGACGGCCCCTGGTCCCCAGCGGAGCCAGTGACACACACGCAGACAGGAACCCCAGGCCGCCTCCGAAGGAACACAGCCAACCAGCAGTGAAAAAGACAGTTGTATTGGATGTACAATCAACACGATTTACAAAAAGGGGTGGATGGCCCTGGCGGAGCTGCCCCAGACCTGGACGGGGCCTTCGAGGCAACCTGTCTGACAGGCTGAGACCAGTCTGCTGGGCCCCCAGCCACTGGGCCCCGACGTCTGACGTCCAGTTTGACCTTTCAGGTGGGGCCAGCAGCCCCTGAGTCCACCCGAATGCCTGCACCCCACTGGGAGCCAGGTGAGGTCAGGAAGGCATCGTACCGCTTCTCCTCCTCCTATCTGGCAGACAGGCACTCAGTCCAGGTACTTTCCCTGGGGGCTGCAGGTACCCAGAGCCCACCCAAGACCAAACCCAGGGACACTGAGGAGGCTGCTGGTGCACAGGGAGGGGGGCTGAGGCGCCACTGCCCCCAGCGGCCTGGCGTGGTTGTGTAAGGCACGTTTGCAAGTCGCTCAGGAGACGACACAGAGACGCCCGATGCTGGTGCCACAGGAGGGAGCTGCTGGCGTGGTGCCCGGGCAGTATTGCTCAGGAAGGACACTACAGTCTATAGCAGGAAGTGAGCCCGCTGCACCCCTCCAGATGCCCAGGGCATGTTCTGTGCTGTGGAGAGAAGAGAGGCCAGCGATCACTTATGCGGCCCTACGCCCAGGGGCTGCCTGACGCCAGGGGGCCACCACACACCTGTGCTCTGAGGCAGCGCTGCGGTCAGAGGTTAGAGGTCGGTAACCTTGTTCTCCAGTGCTGCAGCGATCTGCTGCAGGCGGAAGGCCAGCTGCATCTTCTGGGCTGCAGGGTCCTCCTCTAGGGCGTTGATGATCTGAGGGGAAGTCAGATCACGGGGGGGGGGGGGGGGGGGGGGGGGGGGGGGGGGAGGGGGGGGGGCGGGTGTTGATGATCTGAGGGGAACTCTCAGATCACAGCGGGGGGGGGGGGGAAGGTGTTGATGATCTGGGGGAACAGTCAGATCACGGGGGGGGGGGGGGTGTGAGGGTGTTGATCTGAGGGGAACTGTCAGATCATGGCAGGGGAGGGTGTTGATCTGGGGGAACTGTCAGATCACAGCGGGTGGGAGGGTGTTGATGATCTGGGGGAACTGTGAGATCACGGGGGGGGGGGGGGCACGGCGGTGGGGGAGGGTATTGATGATCTGAGGGGAACAGTCAGATCACGGGGGGGGGGGTGTTGATCTGAGGGGAACTGTCAGATCATGGCGGGGGAGGGTACTGATGATCTGGGGGGAACAGTCAGATCATGATGGGGGGGGGGAGAGTGTTGATCTGGGGTGCCCATCAGATCACAGGGCAGAGGTGGGGAGGGAAGGGATTTCCCAGAACCCCACTCCAGGGACTCAGACTCACCTCATCGTAGTACTTCTGTGTGTACTGGTAGAGCTGGTGCAGGGCTACGAGTGTATTCAGTGAGTCGGTGTGTGCCTGGAGGACAAGAGCGTCACTCGGTACAGGAGGAGCAGTGTGGCCCTGCCCCGAGCAGCAGGCTGCAATGTGGCTCTGTGTGGTGCTATCACAGAGGTGAGTGCAGGGCTGTGCCCAGCAATCCCAAATGTGGAGCACCTGCACACACAGCAGCCTCTCGGCCATGTCTCACAGCACCGACTGCTCACTGCCTACCACCTGGGAGTGTGCATACCTCTCCCCACGTGCAGCAACACAGGCTCTCCTGACCTACACGCCCGCCCAGCCAGCTCATGCTTGTCATCTGCAAGGTGCCACCCCTGCCCAGGGCCTAGGCAACCTTACCCGGGAAATCTCTGCCAAGTGTGTGTTCATGTCCTGATCGCTGACCTGCACCATCTGTCGGATGCCCTTGTAGTAACTGTAGGGCAGAGAGTCAGAGAGGGCCAGTAGGGGGCAGCAGGAAAGGCCAGGGTTGGGGGTTTCCCAGGGACAGTCAGCTGCTCTCCAGACCTCCCTCCAGAGGGCTGGAGTGGCACCCAGGTCTGGTATAGGGCTGGATGGCACTTACTCCTCCACCATCTTCTTATAGGTAGAGATCTCCTTGGCATACAGCAGTTTATTGCTAGGAGAGTCCTGTGGAAAATGAAGCCAAGGAAAGACACTGAGCCAGTCAGCGCTCAGGGTCCCAAAAGTGAGCAGTGAGGCCTGCCCAGGCTCCTAAAGCCTTCAAGAAACCTTTTTTTTTTTTTTTGGTGCCAGTATCAGGGCTTGAACTCTGGGCCTGGGCGCTGTCCCTCAGCCCTTCAGCTCAAGGCTAGTCCCTCTACCATTTGAGCCACAACTCCACTTCGAGCTTTTTGTTTTTTTGTTTTTTTTTGGGTCCGGTCATGGGGCCTGAACTCTGGGCCTGGGCGCTGTCCCTCAGCTCTTCAGCTCAAGGCTAGCGCTCTACCACTTAAGCCACAGCGCCACTTCAGGCCTTTTTCTTTTTGCTTATATGGTGCTGAGGAATCGAACCCAGGGACTCAGGCATGCAAGGCAAGCGCTCTACCACTGAGCCACCTTCTCAGTCCCACTTTGAGCTTTTTGGCGGTTAATTGGAAATAGTCTCGTGGAGGGGCTGGGAAGGTGGCTCAGTGGTAGAGCGCTTGCCTTGCATGCGTAAAGCCCTGGGTTCAATTCCTCAGGACCACATAAGCAGAAAAAAGAAAAAGCCAGGAGTGGCGCTGTGGCTCAAGTGGTAGAGCGCTAGCCTTGAGCTGAAGAGCTGAGGGACAGCGCCCAGGCCCAGAGTTCAGGCCCACAAGCAGACCCCCCCTCCACCCCAAAAAAAAAGAGTCTTGTGGACTTTCCTGCCCGGGCTGGCTTTGAACTGTGACCTCCAGATCTCAGCCTCCTAAGGTTATAGCTATAAGCCACCTTAAAATACAGGGCCCAGGTGTACTTTTGTATTATGTGGCAAAAACTCCCTTTCTCTACCTGAATGAGGGGAGGTCTCAAAGGAGGTGGCAAAGGAGGTCGAGGCCCTGAGGACCTCCTTCGACTGGGCCTGCGCCTGTCACCTGCCACCTGCCTCTGTCCCGAGCTTTAGCCTCAGTCAGACAAGTCTTTCCTAGCCAGGGCTTCCCAGGTCACCCCATGAACATGGTCCAGTTCAGACCCCCCATGCCACGCGGTGCCTGGCCTAGCTTCTCCCTCCCCCACGGCGCCCCAAGCCCCACTCACCCGGCTCAGTTTATGCTCTGTGCGGGTGCAGGCATCCATGAAGGTCTGTGCGATGACGGACAGCGAGGCGTCCACCACCTCGTGGACGTGCACATCGAAGATGAAATGCGGGTTTTTGAGGATGTTCACCCAGAACCGCAGTGGTAAACTGTGGCAGGGCAACAGAGAGTAAGGGGAGGTGGGGCGGGGGTGGCGCGAAGGGTGGGCAGGGAGCGAAGGGCGGCCTTACCTGTTGGTCTTCCAGATGTGGATTGTGTCCTCATCTCTGATGTCGTGCTTCTCTGCTTGCTCATCCAGGAAGTCGAAGAAGTACTTGACTGCAGGCGGCACCGCGTGCCCAGGTGCCAGCACACTCTGGAAGAAGTTGTCCACGAACTGCTGCAGGGTGCCCTGTGGAGAAGAGGCTCAGCGTGACCTGCAGCGGCCCCTAACGAGGACCCCTGCGGACGTGGACGGACTCCCACCCACCTTGACTGAGAGTAGCCTTGTCAGGTAGATCTCAGTGATGGCCTTGGTCCGCTCCTTCTCCTTCACACTGCCACGTTTGGACTTGCCCTCGTCCACCTCGTCGGTGGGCCGCACCAGGTGCCACACCCGGTTCTCTTCCTCCAGGAGGGCGTGGCCTGTGGGGGGACAGGGCTGGGGACCAAGTCTCGGCCCAGAGACCCAGCTGGGCGAGGACTGTAGTCTGGCACCTGAGGCCGGTTCCATGCTGGCCCAGCAGTGCCCACCCCCCAGGTGGCAGCAGAGCATGAACACTGCCCTGGAAGAGCTGCCAGGGACTGCGCAGGAGGCCAGAACTCACGTTCCCCGGGCAGGTCCTGCTGGCTGTCCTCTGGCTGCTGAGAGACCCCCACCTTGGATAGGATGAGGGTGGCTCCATCTCGGACCTGAAGAGAGACACGTGGGAAGGGATGGCGGTCCCGCTGTGGGCACCTGACCCCCACGCCCAGCCACGGGACACTCACGTTGTAGTGCATGAGGGTGTTGATCCGCTTCCACCGGCCCTCCCGCTGGGAGGTCAGATCCAGGTCGGAAAGAATCTGGGCTGTGGACCCAGGACGCCACTCTGCAGGACACAACCCATTTCCACAAGCCCGGAGCACGGGCGGCCCTACCTCCAGCACCCTCTCGCTGCCGCTGTGTGACCCCTGGTGTGGAGGAACACCGGCGCGGGACCCCTCCCTGGGCAGGGACGCACTCACCGAGAACCACGCTGTCCGGCTTAGGCCAGCAGGAGCATGGCTGTGTGCGGTACACCTGGTCGATGATCTTTTCCTTGACCTGGGAGATGGTGTCGCAGTTGAGGACTTTGACGGGGATGGCGTCGATTCCTTCGTCCTGGATGATGACGCTCACCGTCTGCCAGGGGGCACAGGACCACAGCCGTGGATGGGGGGCCTCTGCCCCGGGAGCCATCCAGGACTACAAGCTCCGTGCGGATGAGGGGCTGTCGGCGCACACCATGCCACACCAGCTTCAGAGAGCCCACACGTGGGACCCACAACTGCCACACACATGCACTCAGCTAACCACCACACATTGCAACAGGATGGAGTCCTGAGAGGGCAGCAGGCTCTTGGTCAGGATGCTTACGACCCCCTACCTATTTCCCCTGCCCCCCAGAGTGCCCGGGACCACCTGAACACCGCCCCTGCCCCCCAGAGTGCCCAGGACCACCTGAACACCACCCCTGCCCCCCAGAGTGCCCGGGACCACCTGAACACCGCCCCTGCCCTCCAGAGTGCCCGGGACCACCTGAACACCGCCCCTGCCCCCCAGAGTGCCCGGGACCACCTGAACACCGCCCCTGCCCCCCAGAGTCCCCGGGACCACCTGAACACCACCCCTGCCCCCCAGAGTGCCCGGGACCACCTGAACACCGCCCCTGCCCTCCAGAGTGCCTGGGACCACCTGAACACCGCCCCTGCCCCCCAGAGTGCCCGGGACCACCTGAACACCGCCCCTGCCCCCCAGAGTGCCCGGGACCACCTGAACACCGCCCCTGCCCCCCAGAGTGCCCGGGACCACCTGAACACCACTCCTGCCCCCCAGAGTGCCCAGGACCACCTGAACACCGCCCCTGCCCTCCAGAGTGCCCGGGACCACCTGAACACTGTGCCCCTGCCCTTCAGAGTGCCCGGGACCACCTGAACATTGTGCCCCTGCCCCCCAGAGTGCCCGGAACCACCTGAACACTGTGCCCCTGCCCCCCAGAGTGCCCGGAACCACCTGAACACTGTGCCCCTGCCCCCCAGAGTGCCCGGGACCACCTGAATACTGTGCCCCTGCTCTCCAGAGTGCCTGGGACCCCCTGCACACTGCCCTCCCGCTCCCCGGTGTGGGGAGCCCAGGTTGCTGGCTTACCAGGGGTGCGTACTCGACATCATCCCCCAGCAGCCCCGTGTCGTTGAGGGTGTACTTGGCCTTCTTCTGCACGGCATCCACTGGCCCTTTCTCCACCTGATGCTTGATGGCCTTGAAAAGCTTGTACAAAGGCTCCCCTGCACTGTCCTGAGCAGCACAAGGCTGTGTGAGGGGCAGGCCTAGGACCGCACCGGGGCAAGACCACCCGTCCAGCAGGGCCAGTCTCATGCCGGGACACTGACCGGGCATGCGTGCAGGACAGCATTCCCTTACCCCACCCTTGACCCCAGAGAGAGGCCCACCTTGAGGTACTGGTACAGACAGATAGACATCCAGTTGGACAGCATTCTCTCTACCACGGTCTCAGACCTGGGGGTAAAAGGCTTGTCAGCTCTCCAAGGGCTGACAGGGTCCAGCCTCCCAGCTAGGCCCTGGGAATCCATTAGGACGCCCAGCAAGGTGCCGATCACCTAGTCACCGTGACCTCAGCATGAGGGTACAGCGGCTAAGAAACCAGCAGAGACTGCAGGACCGTGGGCCTCCTCCTGTCACCTCTCAGCCAAGGCCCTGCGCCGCCCGCCGGCCCGCCCGTGTCCCGCACCTGCGCAGCATCAGCTTGGGGTTCTTGGCCACCACATACTGCTCCATGAGCTCCAGGAAGAGCGTGCGCATGATGTCTGTGTAGTACTCCAGTTTCCCATGCAGCGCCACCGTCAGCAGCGATGCGAAGTAGACCTTAGCCCGGGCGGAGAACTCCCGCTGGCTTTCTAGGGTGTGAATAAACTGTGGGGCCAGCCGGTCAGAGCCTTTCAGCCACTTGCCAGAGCCCCTCCCTCCCTCGTCTCCCCAGGCACTCACGTTGATAAGAAAGGACTTGCTGTTGAGGAGGTTAGAGAACTGGTAGAGGGCCTGCTCCACGATGGGCCGCCTGGACTCCGGGATGTCCAGCTTGCCAGTGATCATGACGTCCTTGTCGCCATCCTTGGAAGGCAGGAAGAAGACGCGATCAGTGTAGGTCTTGTAGTCCAGCGTGGGAATGCCCGCCTCGTGCACGTCGTTTGTCTGGTCTTCCATCTCGATCATCAGGTCTGGGGGCATGGGAGAGAAGGTGGAGGGCGTTCCAGGCCACCCATGGCTGCCCCTGCCCGGCCCCATCCCTGGGTGGACATCCAGCCCTGCTGCCCTGAGGGAACCCAGGCCCACCACCGGTAGCACCAAGAGCCCGGCTGACCTACCTGTGAACTCTTTCTTGCAGCGATCACGCACGCTCTCCTCCAAGCCTTCCAGCTGGGACTTTATCTTCTCATACTCTCGCTCGGCCTGCTGGCTCTTCCTCCTAGGGGGCAGAGGCTCTTGAGTCCCTGGTTCTGCCACTGGGGAACCCCAATTTAGGAAGCTCTGCCTGTCAGCTTTGAACTGCAGGTGTGATCAGAGCGCAGAACAGGGGGTGGCTGCCTGCCCGGGGAGGGCTCACCAGTAGCAGTAGATGGACACGGCGATCACGGCCACCATGGGCACAATGACCAGTGGCAGGATGAGGCCAAGCGGCACGTCGCTTACACGGGTGTCGTACTCCACACGGCCCAGCACCCATTCCCGGGAGCCAAACTTCACCTGTGCAGGGGAACAGGGCAGGCAGTGTGGCTTCCCCCAAGGGGCCCCATGCGGTGGACGGGCCCCACCTCCGCCCACCTGCCCTCACGCACTATGAACTCCGGCAGGTTGTGTGTGGTGTCTCGCCTCTGCCGCCGCTTTGGGGGTGGCTGAGCCTCGGGGGGCTCACAGTACAGGTCTGTCTCCGTGAGCGTCTTCATGATGCAGCGCTCAGCTCCCACAAACGCCTCGGCCTCCTGCAGCGTCATTGCCTTGTTTAAGTTGGTGCCCTGGGATGGGAGGAGTTAGCAGAAGTCGGTGTGACCACAAGGGGCTCTTAGCCATGGGGACACAGGGCGCCGGTCTCCTGGCATTCCAGCCACCCTCACCTTGGCATGGATGAGCTTGTTGACCTGCTTCTTGACACCACCTGTGAAGTTTTCAAAGGTGGGGTCTGCCACATACTCAAAGGCACCAGCTTCGGTCCTAAGCAGGGCACGGTGTCCATCCATCTGTATCAGTGCCGTTAGGTTGTAGGCCTCGGGTTCCTCGGGGACAGCAGGGGACAAGAAGACCACCTTGGTGTCGTTGTAGAAGGTGTACTCAGTGCCGGTGACCTATGGAATGGGTCCAGGTCATCAGGCTCCTTGGCGCAGACAGGAATGTATTCTCATTGACCCCAGCCCACACCAGGTCTGACCGTCATGGGCTGCAGGGGTCCGGCCTCCCGCCGCCGCCGCCAGGACTGCAGAGGCTCAGCGATGACAACCATGGCAAACTTCTGGATGAGGCCAAAGCCCTGGCCCGTGATGGTGATGCTCCGACCACCGCTGGGGAGGAGAGAGCACAGAGAGGCGTCCAGCCAGCTCCAGCAGGAGGTCCTGGAGGCTGGGCCGCACCTGCTCCCACGAGTGCCAGTCAGCACAAGAATGCGGTGGAGGGGGGGCATACTTGGAGCATGTGACACGTCAGAGATGGGGGAAGAGTCCGGGCGTCTGGAGCGCACCCTGCCCCAGGCCTGCCCCCAGAGACGGGAGAGCCAGGGGGTCTGGAGCACATCCTGCCCCAGGCCTGCCCCCAGAGATGGGAGAGCCAGGGGACCCTGCCCCAGTCGTCAGGCCAGGTCACAGATGGCTCTGGGGAGGGGCTGGGCACCTGTGGGGTGAGGGGCTAAAGGGCCACCGCCAGGAGGGGAAGGAGCCCTACCTCACAAAGCTCCGCAGAGGCTCAAAGGCCCGTAGCACCGGATTCTCACAGTAGGTAAAGGAGACACCATGGTTGGACACGTGGGAGCCTCCATAGGAGATCTCTACAGCCACCTGGCCTGGAGTGGGCTGAGGCCCTGTGACACACTGCAGCTGTTCCCCAAACTTTACCCTAGGGCAGGAGGTGCCGGTCAGTACCCACCTCAGCCTCAGGCCAGCGCGTCAGGCTGGCTCCTCTGTCTGTTTCCAGGCAGGCTGGCTTGGTATGAGTGCTCCCCCCGGGACCCTTCACGCCCCCCACCCCGTTCCCCTTCGCGGCCCCTCCCTCCCCCCCCCAAGCAAGGGCCAGCTAGACTCAGCAGCTGTGGTGACACCCACACTTCACAAGGGACGTCGTTGAGGGTCACCCGCACATCCTCCTTGGAACCTGTGTCCAGGTGGGTGCCGTCGATGGTCAGTGTAGTGCCACCTGCCTGTGGCCCCTGCTTCGGCTCCACACTGAGGGGCTGGGGCTGCTGAAAGAGCGGGGCGTGCCCAGGTCAGGGCCAGGGCTCGGCCCATGGCTCTTGGACTCACATCTCCACTGGATGAGATTAGAGCTCAGAGGCCCTTCCATCCACGCAGGGGTCAGTGGCAGAGGCCAGACTCATGACTTCCCTGCAAGTCCAGCCAAAGCACTTACTTGGTAGGTAAACTGGACACTGGGGGGCGAATGGCCAAGTTTCCCGTTGACGTCCACCTCAATGCCCCCGGTGAAGGGGGCCTGGGCGGCCTCGACGGCACACACGATCCTGGTCAGAGACAGAACCCTGCTGGCTCTTGCACACATGGGTGTGAGCACCGCGGTTCCCAGAGTTCGTCAGCCTTGGCCTCCAGCCACCCAGCTCCCAGACTCTGGAGCCCCAGGCCCCTCCCACCAAGGCTGCAACCTGCGGGCCGTCCACTCACCGGGTGGACACCGAGTACTGCTCTGGCTCAAAGGCACAGTTCTGGCCAGCTACAGTAATGCTCTTGACATCATCCGCTCTGACACCCAAATTGGACCCCAGGATGGTGACACGGATGCCCCCGCCCAGGGGGCCTGTCTCTGGCTGGATCTGAAACCAGAAGAGCCCAGTGACCGGGGAGGCCAGGACAGCCGGGAGCACGGATGGGGCCTGGCCCGGGCTGCAACAGGACTCACCTTGGTAATGACGGGAGGCGGGCACTCCGAGGTGGAATTGCTGCACAGCGCTTCGTACACACACCTGTTCTGCCCGCGGCACCATACGCACCTGTAGGCGGGGTCTGCCGCCAGACACAGGCTGCAGTCACTGCGGCCAAAGGAGCAGTTGTAGAGGGTCACTGCGGAGGAGAGAGACGTCAGCCAACGGCCTGCCCCAGGCCTGGGCCACCCGTGCCAGGCACCACCCACCTTGGAGCTTGCTGTCAATGTTCTTGCCGTGGGACTTAATGTACAGGTGAAGAGGCAGTGTCTCATTGGCATCGTAGGATAGCTGGGGACACACAGGAAATGGGAGTCACTATGACTACCCGACAGCCGCGGAGTCCCCGTACTGAGAGTTGGCACGGCCGCCAGGAGCGAGTCAGGTCTTCACTCCTCAGACACCCACGGGGAGGCCTGAATTCTCCAGTGGCAGTGACACAGGCAGAGGCGGCACCTGCTTCCTGCAGAGAGGGTGGCAAGCCTCACCGCCCTCCCTCCTATCCCGGAGCCAGGACATCAGCAGCCTGGTCTGCCGGCCCTGCGGCTGTACCTTTGGGGTCCGGAAGAAGAAGGTCCCGGGCTCCTGCATCGTCACCGGCTCCTCGAACTTCATCAGGTCGCTGCCCACGTGCAGGGTAGAGCCCTGCAGACAGTGTGCTCAGTACATTCTGCACACGTCAGCTCCACCCTCAGTGCTCCTGTGGGACCTCGGGGCCCCCAAGCCCCTCTGTGCCTGTCCCCGGGGGACCACACCACCCGATCCAGACCAAAGCGTGACTGCCCAGCCTGCCTTCCACAGCTCCACCTGGCTCAGGTCCCACTCCGTCCTCCCTCCTCCACCTCCTGACTCTGGTCGCCCCAAGCTAGGTGCTGAGAGGGAGGGCAAGGGCGGCTCCAGGTCCCCCCTCCACTGGAGACCCAGGTCTCCCTCCCACCTTCACTGTGTCCAAGTTCTTGCCCTGGAAGGTCACTTCTGTTTCATAGTTCATGGGGATGACCAGAGGGCTGGGGTCCAGGAACTGGGGACAATTGTCCTCCTGGGAGAGAGAAAGAAAAGCTAGTCAGGTGGAGCAGCCAGCCTCCCTCCCGCCCCAGCTCCAGTCCTCACCACACGGTCACAACTTGTGGCGTGTGGGCATGCCACATACCATGTGGGCACGAATGATGCCGTCCTCGGGGTTGGGGGAGGCCTCCCGGCACTCGTGGTAGCGCAGGTCCCACTGGCACGCCCAGCGGTTGCTGGCACAGGAGATGCACC
Source organism: Dipodomys spectabilis (assembly GCF_019054845.1). Classification (NCBI taxonomy): domain Eukaryota; kingdom Metazoa; phylum Chordata; class Mammalia; order Rodentia; family Heteromyidae; genus Dipodomys; species Dipodomys spectabilis. The sequence goes on along the minus strand of NW_024870907.1, from coordinate 3,808,402 downwards.
TGGGGAGAGGACTGAGTGACACCTGAGTCTGGGCGGGCGGGGAGGGAGGTGCTCTAAAGGCAGCGTGAGACTCACGGCAGGTTCTCCACCAGACTCATGGCCGCTGGGCAGTCGTAGAAGGGGTACTGGTGGGAGGTGAGGAAGATGCTGCCCTGTTTGAAGAGGAGCTGGATGTTCACAGTCACATGGTCTGCGGAGGACAGGCAGGGGCTGTGTCGGGAGGCAGCCAGGATCAAGAGATAGGCCTTCCCTAGGGCCAGCTCTCCCCCCCCACAGGCTGAGAACAGGTGTGGCTTTAGGCCCAAGGGCCCGGTGTGGAATGACTGCAGTGGGGCTGGGCGGGGCCTGCTGCCTGCGTCAGACGTGGCTTGTGTTTCTCCCCAGGGGCCGTCTGCCTTTGCAGCCCCTCCCTGTGCCTGAGTGCGGGGGGGAGCAGTGGCTCCTGGAAGTCTGAGTGTGAAGACCTGCCAGGTCCCTTCCCACGTCAGTGTGGGGCCCCGGCCACCCCCAGTTCTCAGGGGACACATTCAGGATGCCGGCCTTTGGGCAGCCCTACCTGTCCCAGTTCAGGGAGGGGCAGAGAGCAGCTGCGTGGAGGACAGCACCTGGGCCCTGGTGCCCCAACCCCGGTTAAGTGGAACAGGGTGCTGAAAGTCATGACAGGGCCAGGGCCATCTCTCCGGGCAGGGGCACTGCGCCTCTGCTGCACAGCCTCACCCCTGCAAGCAGCCTGAACTCCAGAACTGGCCCCAGCATGGTAACCGGCAGACCCTACACAAGGGCAGGGCTGTGTGCAGGAGAGCAGCGGTGCCTCGCTTACCCTGGCCTGGCGGTGTCAGAGGTATGTTGCTGGGGGAGTAACAGACGACCACCTCCCCTTCCACGCCGGCAGGGTGTGTCGGCGAGTCACCAAAATGGCACAGCAATTCATCCTCTGGGGTCAGGGTAGGGAGGGGGCTGACCGTCAGCTGTACCTGCAGGAGGCGTGAGTGGCTCACACGGAGTCCTTCTGCCTTTCCCTCTTTCCCAGCAGGCCCTCCACGGGCCAGCCAACATCCCAGATCATCTTCCAGAACCTGATTCCACCCCTCTGGAAAGCCCCTGCAGAGGTGCCCACCAAGTCAGCGGCAGCAACCTCAGCCCAGCCCTTGCCCATCCCCTGCCACCCACCTCTCCCTGGGCTCGCCGGCTCATGTTCTGTGGCTGGGCGTCTGTGATGGCCACGCAGATCTTGTCTCGGCTCCATAACCAATGGCCTGTCTCTGCGGCCCGTGGGCACTCAATCCTTCTGGTGCACCTGTGAGGACAGAGGGCAACCCAGCACCCTTAGGCTAAGGTCTTGTTCCCCCAGGGTGCGGCTGTGCCCACCCTCCTGCCCCGTCAGTGGCCAGTGCTCGAGGCCCCCAGGGTGAGGGCAGCACTCACCGGCCCTCTATGACACACCACCCGCAGTAAGGGTCCTGGGAGTCGCGGCACTGTTCACAGGTTTGGTAGCTCAGACACTCCTGCACCGGGAGCCGGAACACCTGGGGAGACACAGCCCAGAGAGAAAGGCCCCTCCCTCAGACTCTCGGCTTTCCCCACACTCCCCAGTGACAGAGCTCACAAGACCCCCCCACCCTCCTGCAGTACTGTCAAGACACATAGCCGATAAAAACCAACAGGGATCCAGAGACGGGAACGGTGCTGCCAGGACCTGGGCTGGAGACATGGGCTGGGCCGGGTCGAAGACCACGGGGCCCACCAAGCCCGGAGCACAGACACCTCCGGGAAGACCTCCAGCCTCACCTTGTCCTGGGTCATGGCATACAGGCTAGTCAGGTCTCCAGACAGTGCCAGGTCCTGCTTGATTCTCTTGTTGATCTCCACGAGGATAGAGCCATACTCCGCAGCGGTGCCATCTGGGGCAAGGTAAACCTGTGGATGCCAGGGTGGGTGCATGGGGGCAGGGTCCGTGCTGACATGCAGGTGCCACCCCACACCAACAGACTCCTTGTCCAGACTCGGGACCTCCCTTATTTGTTTTGGTAGTGCTAGAGTCTGAACTCGGTTTCCTACTTGTTGGGCAGGTCCCTGTCTTCTCTGTATTATTTTTCTTTTATTTTGTGCCAAACCTGGGGCTTGAACTCAGGGCCTGGGCACTGTCCCTGAGCTCCTTTGCTTAAGGCTAGCCCCTCTACCACTTGAGCCAGAGAGCCACTTCCAGCTTATTTATAGCTTATTGGAGTTAAGAGCCTCATGGATTTTCCTGCCCAGTCTGGGTCCCAGTCTGGCTTTGAACCGCAGTACTCAGATATCAGCTTCCTGAGTAGCTAGGATTAAAAGTGTGAGTCACTGGTGCTCAGTTTTATTTTATTTTGCCTGGAAGCAGCATCAGACCATAACCCTAACTATTCCTCCCTGGCAGCTGGTATTCCCAGGGTAAGCCAATGTGCTCAGCCCAGGGCCTTACCTTGAGGATCCGGCCATCAGAGGTGCCCAGGAAAGCGATGGTGTGGTTGTTCTCAGCAGTTACTGTCACCGCGGTGAGATTGAGGCCGCCGCGCTGCAGCAGGGCTGTGGCGGTGAGCCCGTCCCGGCTGCCCAGCGGGTAGGGCAGGTGTTCTGAGCCACAGGGGAAGTTCTCGCTGGCACCCTGGGGGTCAGGAGGTCAGTTTCAGCAGGGGATACTGAGCTCTGAGGATGGTGGGGACAGGGCCCTACCATCCCAAACAGGCAGTCCCACACATATCCCCGAGAACCGCACTCCCTGCCACGTATCAGTGCCCGGCTCGGGCACTGTGGCACCAGCGCAGACCAACACACCCAAAGTGGGCATCTATTCATTGAAGCCTGGTGCTGCTCCACACCCGATCGAGGAGCACAGGCACAGGCAGAAGGGAAGGGGGCAAAGGTACAAGGACAGGAGACATACTAGCACGTGGCGCCCACACTGGATCTCGCCATGGAAAGGTTTGTAGAAGGTGTCGTGGCTGGCCTCCCGGATGCCCGTGTAGCAAGTGTTCCGGTTGGCTTCCATTTTGTCGTGGACCTCACCCAGCGGGAACAGGCAGAGGCCAGCGCCAGGGCCCGCGCTGCTCCAGCCGTCCCGGCTGAAGACGGCATAGAGGACTCTATCAGCGCCAGGCACTGTCACAGAGGCTGCAAGGCAGACACCAAAGGCCAGGCCCTGAGGGTCACTGGGGTCTCGGCACTGCAAGTCCATCTCCACGTAAGAGTAGTAGGAGGGATCGTCTTTGCACATGCGTGCCAGCAGGGTGCGGTTCCGAGCAGGGTGCTTGTCCTGCTGGTTGAAGATGAAGAAGACGTAGGGCCCATCTTCAAAGGCTGCCACAAACTGCTGTGTGTTGGTGGAGAGGTAGCCAGCCTTGAAGGTGGTGTGGTCCGAGTAGGCCTCAAAGGCCTCCCTGCCCTCCGTCCGGTTCAACAGGCGGGTGCTCACGATGATGCCATTGTCATGGGGTCCGTTGCCTTTGCCCACAAACAGCACCCGCTCACCACCAGGGCGAGTAGAGCTCACCAGGCCTACTGTGGCCACACACTCATCGTTGCTGGCCACAAAGGACTTCTCCCCGCTGCTGTCCTCATAGAAGAGGCGCAGGGAGATGTTGCTCAGGGCACGCAGGGCACAGATGCCCTTGAAGAGGCTGCCACACTCAACCAGGCGCTTCCCGGGCAGGTCTAGCAGCAGCAGCTGGTTGACGTTGTCGGTGGGCACCGCCTCATGACACTGGCTAGCCTCGATGGGCGGTGTGCACTTCTTGTTGTCCAGGGCAGGGCCTGTAACTGCCTGCTGCTGGAGATGCAGGTCAGCACTCAGCTGGTAGAGCGCGTTCACGGCCCCCACATACACCACCCCCGTGACCTCATCCACCACCAGGTGGTTCAGCTCCGTGTCGCTACGGAAGAAGTCCAGTTTGCGGGGCCGCAGGCTTGCGCCCAGGCCCAGCAGACCCAGGAGGGTCAGGGCCCAGAAAGGCAGAGCCATTGCTCCGGGAGCTCTGTAAGAGGACAGAATGGTCAAGGGAGCCCCGCCCAATCCCTCTGCCTTTTCTTACCTTCCCACCCGCCTGCTCCCCTGGCAGGAGTCACTTCCTAGTTCTCTAACTTCACCCTCTAGTTTAATCACCGCTGCTTAGAATCATCTGGGGAAACTTGTAGTCTAGCGTTTGAGGTGATGTACTACATCTCCACACACAGGGTATTCGTTAAGTGGCCCCTAGTGACCCCAAGAACCTACAGTATACCTCCACACACATGGTGCCCACCCAGTGCCTCCTCGGATCTCAAGAAGTACAGGTGGGGGGCTGGGAAGGTGGCTCAGTGGTAAAGCGCTTGCCTTGCATGCCTGAGGCCCTGGGTTCAATTCCTCAGCACCACATAAGCAAAAAGAAAAAAGCCGGAAGTGACCCTGTGGCTCAAATGGTAGAGCGCTATCCTTGAGCTGAAGAGCTGAGGGACAGCGCCCAGGTCCAGAGTTCAGGCCCCACGACAGGAACCAAAAAAAAAAAAAAAAAAAAAAAAAGTCCAGGTGGTCCAAGGCATTGGTCCTGGACCTCAAGCGCCAGGGAATAGGCCCAGGCCAACAGACCCTGGATTATAACAAACAGGTAGACCACACACTGGCTCAACTTCTGACAGGACACCTGATGTAGCCTGAGGTAAAACAGAGGCCAGACTTGCTACTGCAGGCAGATGGGCTGTGAGCTCCCGGTCCAGGCTGGCCTACCTCCAGCCTCCCAGACACTGCTTCCCTGGAGCCTTCTGGGCCCTGACACAAGACCTTTTCTGTTTTTGTTTTGTATATGTGTGCTGATACTGGGACTTGCACTTAGACCTGGGGTGCTTTTGGCGGTTAACTGGAGACAAGAATCTCAGGACTTTCTTGCCCCGGTTGGCTTCAAACTACAATCCTCAGATCTCAGCCTCCTGAGTCACTAGGATTATAGGTGTAAACCAGCAGAGTCCTTCCCAAAACCTTACTCTGAATCAATGGAGTTCCTACTCTCCTCACTTTGTTGGTGGCTCATGCCTACAATCCTAGCTACTCAGAGAGCTAAGATCGGAGATTTGAAACCAGCCCTGACAGACAAATCTGAGAGACTTCTACCTCCAACTAACCATCAAAAAGCCAGAAGTGGAGTTGTGGCTCAAGTGGCTGAGTATCAGTCATGAGTGGAAAAAGCTAGGGAGTAGCGCTGGCCCTGCGTCATGTGCACATCAAATTTAAGTATAGGAAAAAGATTTAGAAACTTTTCCACTGTCCAATGACCTAGACTGACAGGAGCCTCCCCATAGACTTTCTGCTTTGGATTATTTCTCAGGTGAAGAAACTCATGCATAGAGGGGGAAATAACTCATCTAGGGCTAAGTAGGTTGGGATGAGATGGTAGCTTAAAATGAACCTCTACATTTCCTATTTGTCCTCCCCCACCCCCATGTTTGCATCCCCCAGGAGACTGTGTCTGCTCTGCTCAGGGCCCCGAGGGCCTCCAACCAGGCCAATGCCATCCTCCATTTCCATTCTGCTTCCCTCTGCTATTCTCAGTTTAACTAGGGAAGAAACACTCTGCAGACAAAGCCTCTGCCCGTGCATCCCCACAGGAGAGGCACTACGTGTACTTTAGTGACTTGACAACTATTACTTCTGCATAGAACCAAACCTGCTCTGGATGGACTGCTTGTTTCTGACCCAGCCCACATGCCCATGATCCTGCACACCCACTGGCCAATTGGAAGATGTCCAAAAGAGTGGGCACAGGAACACTGAACTCCCTGGTGGAGGCAGCATTGGCTAGGCAGTGCCAAGCAAAGGAGAATGTGTCCTATGGGAAGTGTGGAGAAGGGAAGTGAAGAGCCAGGGTGTCCCCAGGCCTCATAAGATGAAGGTGGCCAGGCTGGGGAAGACTGGCTTTGAGACAAGAACACCTCACCAGCCTTTTACTACCCTTGGGCCATGCGGGGCGCGATCCGCTGCAGAGAAAGTGGGAGTCCAGGGAGTAGAGGGAGGTACAGAGCTGGGATCAGGGGAGGACGGCCTGGAGCTCAGAGGGACTCTAGTTTTTTTTTTTTTTTTTTTGGTCGGTCGTGGGGCTTGAACTCTGGGCCTGGGCGCTGTCCCTCAGCTCTTCAGCTCAAGGCGAGGGTTCTACCACTTGAGCTACAGCGCCACTTCCGGTTTTCTGGTGGTTTATTGGAGATAGGAGTCTCATGGTCTCTCCTGCCCGGGCTGGCTTTGAACCGCGATCCTCAGATCTCAGCCTCCTGAGTAGCTAGGATTACAGGCGTGAGCCACCAGCGCCCGGCTGGGACTCTAGTTTTGTCTAGCAGGCGTGGGTCCAGAGGAGCGGGAAGGGGTGGGATGCTTTTCTTTAGAAGAGTTGGCCGGCTGTTCAGGCCCTTCTGCAAAGTGGCCTTGCGACTGGCTTGGGGGGAGGGGCTCTCAGGACCGGTGGGGTCAGAACCTGGCAGCCCAGCCCCAGCAGGTGTGGTTCTGTGCAGAACGCTTGGAAGCTGGCAGCCTCTCTTGTATACCTCAAAGACATGTTTCCTGAGTGCCCACAAGCCCAGACCCCAAGAATCCACTGTCTAAGGGGGCGCAGGACATGGGGCTCCTCACCACCACTGTCTCCAGGAGCCCTCTAGGCCTGGCCCCACCCCCTGATCCACCCAGTGTCCCACCTGGGCCACAAGGCCAGCAAACCCTTCCTGGTTGCCTGCAGCTCCAGGAACCTGGAATGAATGGAATGTTCTCAGCCGGGGAGAGGGTGGAGGGAGGGGGCCGGTGGGGTGTGGGTGGACAGGGGCTGAGCCATTCGGGCTGGTGCAGGCCCGTCAGCCTTCACCCCAACCCTCTTCTGGCTCAAAGCCAGAACTTGAACCAGAGCTCACTAACCCAGGAGCCTGGGTCTGCCCTCTTCAGAAAAACTGTCAGCACCTTCTCCAATCACACACCAGGCCCCCCCAGGACACACCCTCTTGTGCCTGGAGCTAACATCCAAGGAGAAAGGGACCACCAGGGGAAGGAATCAGAGTTGTTCGCGACTCCCTGGGGGGGGGTCCCAACTCTCCAAGCTGGAGGACCACACACCTAAGTTGCTCAATACCATCTACTGGCGTAAAGGAAAACTTGATAAATTCTGCTAATAATAATAAAACTAGCCCAGATACCATGCAGCCCCCAACCCACTCTGTGGAGTACGGATTAAAGCTAATCCCGTGCTATCTATCTAGGAGGCAGAGGAGGCTAGGCTTTGCAGGCTCTCCCTACTTCCTGGGCAAACAAGGCCTTGGGCAACCTGCCTGGCCAGGCCCCAGAGCAAAGGGCAGCACCTGACCCAGTGCAGCGCTCCAGGGCAGCCGGTCCAGGCTGATCTTCCTGCCACTGCTGTTCCTGGAATGGGAGGACAGAAGCGGGAGCTTCCTGTTTTGAACTAAGTCTCAGACCCCTACTTGCAGGCTAGTGGGGATTTCCTCCAGGCACTAGACAGCCTTCCTCCTGCACTTTCCAAAAGCCACACAAAGTGGCCCGGAAATGTCTGGACAGCCCCCTCCCTAGATCTCAGCCCTGTCATTCTAGAACCTAGTGCCCTGGCATCTAGCCGCGTGAGCAAGACCTGGCCTCACAGAACTGGGGTGTCTCAAGGTCACAGGCAGGAAGGTCACCCTGAGCCTGGGTACGGCACTCTTGCCCTCTGAGCTCTCCTGTCTAATCATTTGTCCATCCATCCAGACCAGGCATGAGAGAGGTCACAAAGGGGTGTACCCAGAGTCTTAAGGACCCTACAGAGGATAATTTGTAGTCCTTCTGTATAGCCCCAGACACCTGCTCACCAAGGATCCAGTAGCTCTGCTCAGTCTCTGCTCCAGGCTGGCATCAGGACTCTCTAGGAGGCAAAGGAAGACAGTGGTGACCTGGGCAGCTTCCTCCTTGACTCCTCTCCTCTGCTCCTTGTTGTCAGGAAGGACAGCCCACAGGATCCCATCTGGCCTTTGCCCACTTCCAACTCACTCATGGTTTTTCTTCAGATACCTCCAATCCTCTAGTCCAGACTCTAAAGCAAACTCATTCATCTGATCTTTCTAGAAGGTGCCTGGAATGTTGTTAACTCTCCTGTGGAGGGTAGCCGTGTGCATGTGTGTATGTGTGCGCATGCGCAAGCCCTAGGCTTGATCTTCCTTTGAACCGTGATCCTCACGATCTCAGGCTCTTGATTATCTAGGATTTCAGCCACTTATGCTACTTCCCATTATGTCTTTTGGCACTATCTGCCTTTTAGAACCAGGCATATTTATTACTTTGATTAGAACTGCTTTCTGAAAAACAGGCATACTCTTGACCTCACACTTCTTAGTAGCTAGGTGACCTTGGAAAGTTACTTAATTCCTCTGTGCCTCACTTCCCCATCTGTGAAATGGAGACAGTGAATGGTGAATTATCCTCAGGGGTGTGTAGGAACTAAATTAATCCATTCCTGAAAAAGCCTGGAATGTTATACTGTAGCACACAGCAGCACTTGCTATTGTATCCTCTCATTCTAGAAACATAGTCCATCCATGCCCATAGGGAAGCACGGGCCATGGGTACTTCTCAGCTGGGTTTCTGTAGGGAACAACCGAGGAGTGGTTGTTGCTAGGCAACCATGTAGCGCGGTGCACACACACGCACACACACGCACACACATCAACCAAGACACTGAAAAAATGTCACAGTAGATAGAAGTGTGTGGTCTGTGATGACCCTGCAGACTACCATGTCCACCTCCATCAAGTTGATGCTGACCTTGGAGCCTTCAACCCAGCATGAAATAGTAGTGAACTTTGGGAGATGGCTAATTACTTTACTTGCTATTTGTTAATAGCAAGTTTAAGAATGTATCCGATTATTACTTGCCCAAAATTTAAAAAAAATGATGTATCTAAAGCCTACTGCGGCTGGGCTGGGTGCTGGTGGCTCACACCTGTAATCCTAGCTACTCAGGAAGCTGAGATCTGAGGACTGCCGTTCAAAGCCAGCCCATGAGACTCATCTCCAATTAATCACAGAAAAAGCCGGAAGTGGTGCTGTATGGCTCAAGTGGTAGAGTGCTGGCCTTGAGCAAAAGGAGTCTGGGGACAGCACTCCAGCCCAGAGTTCCAGCCCCATGACTGGAAGGGAGAAAAAAAGGCCTATTGCCTTTCCTCAGCCCACATTCTTTGGCTCTGCTCTGCTCTAAGACTTGGGCCTCACGCCTTAGTCTGGGCCCTACAGCTCTGCTCATAGCTTTTCTGGGCTGGTAAAGCACCCTGACACCTTCTCTCCGAACCCAGGGCCCTGTCCACCTCGCCAGGACCCGCCCTGTGTCCCATGTGGCAGAGTCCCTTCACAGTCCCCACCTACCTACAGCACAGGACACAGGCTGGCCAGCAGGGGCAAGACAGCCACCAATGTGCAGTGAGTGAGGCTGAGCGGGAAAGGGTTAACCTGCCCAAGGGTTGGGGTGCTCGAGATACAAGGGGCAAGGGACAGGCATGGGACAGAGGGCATCCCTTCCCTCTGTAGTAAGCACAGCCTTGGTGAGACAAGCTCTTCTAAACTGCAGCAGCTGCAAGACCACAGGGCAGAGCCAGGCCTTCCTGGGAAGAAACAGCCCCTGAGAAAGCCTGCAGCCCATGGACATTCTCGGCCACTGTTACCTCACAGCTTCTATGTCTTTAGGGGCTGCTCCCTCAGGCCCCCTCCCCCAACTTCTCATGGAAGATGGGCTGGGCCCAGCTCACTGGGGAGTCAGCCACAGGCAGGCAGGCCAAACTTTCCCTCATGTCCACCTCCACCAGGCCTGCCCTCAGGGCCACACTGCACAGAGGCCTGACCAAATGACCCACTGACTAGGCAGGGCCCACCACCAGACTCTCCTGCAGGCAGGAGGCAGGCTGTTCCCTGCTGCCATGTCTCCCAACCATCAGGATCCTCTGGCTCAAAGCTTCCTAGACAATAAAGCCAGGGTCCTGCCAAGCCCTGGCCTACTGCTTCCATCCTGTCATCTTCTGCTCCCAGGAGTGTCCCTCCCGTACCCCAGATGAAGACTTCTCTCCTGAATGTCCATGATCCTAAACAACAGCAAACCACCCCCAACACCTGGCCCAAGTGGCTGTGTCCCCACCTCAGTCCCAGATCCCCAAGACTCCGGCTCTGCAGCCAGACTGCTGGGTTTAAATCTCAGCCCTGGGGCTGGGAAGGTGGCTCAGTGGTAGAGCGCTTGCCTTGCATGCATGAGGCCCTGGGTTTGATTCCTCAGCACCACATAAGCAAAAAGAAAAAGGCCTGAAGTGGCGCTGTGGCTCAAGTGGTAGAGCGCTAGCCTTGAGCTGAAGAGCTGAGGGTCAGTGCCCAGGCCTAGAGTTCAGGCCCCACGACTGGACCGAAAAAATAAATAAAATAAATTTCATTAAAAATAAATATATAAATCCCAGCCCTGCCACTTTCTGGCTGGACTGTGCACACTATTTACGAAGAGGCTTTGTGCTTCAGCTTCCCATGTGTAGGTTGGGAATAATAATAGATCCTAAGCCGGGCGCCTATTGTAATCCTAGCTACTCAGGAGGCTGAGAGCTGAGGATCACAGTCAAAGCCAGCCTGGGCAGGAAAGTCCATGAGACTCTTATCTCCAATAAACCACCCGAAAACTGGAAGTGGCGCTGTGGCTCAAGTGGTAGAGTGCTTGCCTTGAGCTGAAGAGCTGAGGGGCAATGAGTGCCTAGGCCCAGAGTTCAGGCCCCACGACAGATTCCCCACAAACAAACAAACAAAACATCTTGCCTCAGAGATCTAGGAGATTCCTGTCCATTCCTCAGATGCCCTCCCTCACCATCCCTGTGGAACCGTCACTGGTCCTCTATGACCTTCACTAAAGGGCTCTCTGTGAACAAGGTTTGACCAGGGCCTGAGGAAAGCACCTGGGAGAGTACGCCTGGGGCTGAACGCATACTTGTCCTGTAGCAGCCCCAAACCTTGAACCTTGAGAATGGGCGTCGGGAGACCAACCAGAGGCCTTCCCCCGCTGGGTGCCCTATTGCTCTCCTCCTCAAGTTCTCCCTTTCCACCTGAGAAGCTCTCGAGGCTGGCCCTGGCTTCTACTCCCGCCCTGGCCAGGGAAAGGGAAAAAGCCCCATTCTAGGTAGACATCACGGCTGGGGCAGTCAGGCCCAGCTCCTCTGCTCCCAAAGGGCAGTCCCGCAGGTCAGGGTTCCTGGGTAGAGTTGGAGTTCTTTCCCTGTCAGTATCTCAGACAAACAGACTCTGAGTAGTTTCTTTTTCCTGTCCCACCCACCCCAGTCTCCCAGTAGTGGGGACCGGACCCAGGACCTCAGGCTGAAAGGGTACTACACCACGTGAGCCATACCCCTAACACTTTTGTTTGGCACTTTTTTGAATGTTGTTGGTTGTGGCTCTTGAACTTGGGGTCTGGGCGCAGTCCCTGAGCTTTTGTGCTCAAGGCAACCCACTTTGAGCCACAGCGCCACTTCCGGTTTTCTGGTAATTAAATGGAGCTAGAGTTTCAGGGACTTTCCTGACCGGGCTGGCTTTGATCCTTGATCCTGGGATCTCAGCCTCCTGAGTAGCTGGGGTTGCAGGTGAGAGCCTACAGCTGTTTGGTACTTCTTTTGCTAGGTCTTGCTAGCTTTGCAGGCCTCCAACCCTTCTGGGCAGCTGGGGTTAGGGTGTGCCTGCTGTGCCCAGCCCAGGTAAGCCCGGGGCCCAATTAGATGACCGTAGGATGTGAAGGGCCCGGCACGGTCAACCCCGGTCAGCCGAGACGGTGCAGGGAAGCAGGCCCACTGGAGGGCCGCCAAGGGCAGCACTGATGCAGGCCTGCGTTCACGAGGGGGTGGGGGTGGGGGTAGGGATGAGGGGGTCGGGGCCGTCCAGGCGGGGTCGGGGTGGGCGGGTCAGGGCCGTCCAAGCCGGGGTGTGGGGGGGTCTGGCCGTCAAGGCCGGGGTGTGGGGTGGGGGGGTCGGGGCGGTCCAGGCTGCAGGGGGGGAGGTCGGGGCGGTCCAGGCTGCAGGGGGGAGGTTCGGGGCGGTCCAAGCCGGGGTGTGGGGGATCTGGCCGTCAAGGCCGGGGTGTGGGGTGGGGGGGGTCCGGGGGGGGGTCCAGGCGGGGTCGGGGCCGTTCAGGCGGCGGGGGGGGGGGGGGGGGGAGGGGGCGGGGCAGTCTAGGCCGGGCTGTGTGTGGGGAGTCGGGGCAGTCTAGGCCAGGCTGTGTGTGGGGGGTCGGGGCTGTCCAGGCCGGGGTGTGTGTGGGGGATCGGGGCCCTCCAGGCCGGGGTGGCGGTGTAGAGGGCGGAGGGCCTCCAAGCCTTCCCCCATCGTCTCCCCCCGGCCCCCCCCCGCCCCCCGGCAGAGTGGGCTGGAAGACGACCATGCAAATCTGCCGCCAACCCGCACGGCCCGAGCCTCTGCCGTTTTCAAACAAGAGCGAGTACAGGGCGGCGGCGGGGCGCCATGCGGGGCGGGGCGGCCGGGGCGGGGCGGGGCCGTGCGGGGCGGGGCGGCGGGGGCGGGGCCGTGCGGGGCGGGGGAGGACGGGGGAGGCTGGGGAGCCGCCCCGCGCCGCCCCGCGCCGCCCCGCCCCGCCCCGGGCGCGGCTCCGCGGGATCCACCTGCGCCAGCGCTGGAGTTCACGGCCGGCCGCCGGGACCGGGGAGGGGCGGCAGCCGGCCCAGGTGCCGGGTGGGGCCCGAGGGCCCGGGGCCGCCGTCCGCGCCGCCCGAGCCACCCCGGGGCCTCCACGCGGCCGCCGAGCCCCGCCCCTCTCGGCTGGTCATTCTAGCCACGGCGGAGGCTGAGGGAGAGAGGGAGAGAGGCAGAGACACAGAGAGACAGACACAGACAGACAGACAGACAGACAGAGAGGGAGGGGAAGAGAGAGACAGAGACAGGGAGGGAGACAGACAGAGAGAGACAGGGGGAGAGAGAGACAGAGAAACAGAGAGAGGGAGAGAGAGGGACAGAGAGACGGAGGGAGGGACAGAGAGACAGAGGGAGGGAGGGAGGGAGACAGAGGGGGCGGGAGAGACTCTAGCCGGTCCTGGGCTTCCGGATTGCAGGTGTGGACCCCCGCGCCCAGACTCTGCACTTCTTGTTCCTACACAGCCCCCTCCATTCATTGCTCTGGAGCATGTGACCCTCCATCTTGCCAAGACCCCCACTGCGCGGTGCACTGAGAGCATAAAAATTATAACTGAGGGGCGGGAAGGTGGCTCAGCGGTAGAGCGCTTGCCTTGCACTGGGTTCGATTCCTCAGCACCACACAAGTAGAAAAAGCCAGAAGTGGTGCTGTGGCTCAAGTGGTAGAGCGCTGGCCTTGAGCTGAAGAGCTGAGGGACGGCACCCAGGCCCAGAGCTCTGGCCCCATGACCGACAAAAAAAAAAAAAAATTAAAAAAATATATAACTGAGGACATAATTAGTAGTTATGAGTTAATACATAACTTAGTGAGTCACTAAAACTAAAACCGTCACCACCGCCAGGTTAACAGGACCAGGAATGTTCTGACAGCTGCCCAGCCTCAGAGGGGCCTGCCCCAGGGGCTTGGAGGACCCTGAGAACCAGCCCTGATGCCTGTCTTCCTGCCTCATCTCATCCCTTTCCCAGGCTCACTCTCCAAAAGCTGGGTTTTTTTTTTTTTGGGGGGGGGGGGTGTCCGGTAATGGGGCCTGAACGCTGTCCCTCAGCTCTTCAGCTCAAGGCTAGCGCTCTACCACTTGAGCTACAGTGCCACTTCCGGCTTTTTTTCTTTTTGCTTATGTGGTGCTGAGGAATGGAACTCAGGGCCTCAGGCATGCAAAGCAAGTGCTCTACCACTGAGCCACCTTCCCAGCCCCTCCAAAAGCTGTTTGTGTAGAGACCAGGTCCTGGCAGGATGCTACTGGCCATAGCAGTCTGAACCTTATGTAGACTACAGATGGCTCAAGACTGGATCTACCCGGAGCCCCCTCCCTGGTCTCAATAAGCAGGGGTGGGAGTGGGTATGGGGGCTGAATAGGCTAGCAAGGCCTGTAATCTCCCTGTCAGCCTGTCAGCGCCTCTGTGGTCACCCCAGCCCGCCTCCCCAATCACAGACGAACCCTGCAATTAGTTTGGGCGCCTTGCCAAGCCTGGGTGCCAGCCACCACTCACACGTGACCATGTGTGTGGACACACACTGGCCCAGAAGCTGAGTGCATGTGCCCCCAGCAGGGGTTCTACCTCACTGCAGGGCAACAAGGGGGGGGGGGGGGGGATGTGTACACGGGCCACTACTGAGTCAACCCAGAGGCCCTGAGGGCTAAGTAGCTTGTCAGAACTGGACAAGCGAGAGTGGTCTGGATAGAGGAGTTGTGTGGCAAAAGTGGGCAGTCCTTGTCGCTGGCAGTGCACCCCAGTGAATCTCTGGTCTAGAGTCTGGTCTGATAATTAAACAGTAGGTAAGGCCCTATTGGGTAAGCACACAAGGAGGAAACACCCAGCTCGGAGTAGAGGCAATGCTGGTGTTTGGGGAGTGGTGGAGTGGGTGCATCACTGGTCTTCCTGCCCAGGACGGAGCCCATTCTTGTTTCCTCCTGGCCAGGCCCAGTCCCTTCCTCTACTCAGCTGTCCGTTCAGTATGGCCAGGAGCTTGGACAAACTAAGATCTGGCTCCATGGAGGCCTCGGGGGCTCCAGGTCTAGATGCTAAACTTGGGAAAGGTGGAGCTGGTGCTGGATGGGGCACTGCTGGGCAGGAGACACCGCTTGAGTCTCGTGCCGCTAACCCCATCCTGAGGACTCGCATGGTGTTCCTCCACGTCAAGCCTGATGCCAATGCCAAGATGGAATGGCCAAGCCCCTTCACACCCCTAGCCTGCCTAGGGAGCATCTGAGGCTCAAAGGGAGCCCCTCCCTACCACCACCTGCCACTCACCCTTGCCAAACTCAACTCAAAATAGCTTATCCCTTGTACAAGTCCTTATGTCAAAAAACGAACTTTACAACTTTGGTGGGGGGGACAGGGGGAGGATGCGAAGGGATGGGAAGGGGAAACAGAGGAGGAGGTACAATGTTTGATAAGAAATGTACTCATTGTCTTGCCCATGTAATTGTAACCCCTCTGTACAGTATTTTCACAATAAAAAAAATACGTTTAAAAAAACATTAAAAAAATAGCTTATCCCACTTGGTGGGCAGGAAGACATGCCCTAGTGTCCAGTGTGTGAGGCTGGATGGGCAGGCCCCAGCAGGGGTGTTATCTCCCTCCCCGAGGGAAGGCGTCATTTTCCAGGCATAGGCCCTTGGTCTCTGAACCTCACGTTTCACGCCTCCTTGGTTCCTCCTCCACCCCAAGACAAATCTGCTCTCCTATGCTTGTGGCTGTTCTCAGACTCCAGCACTTGATTAGGTTCAAGATTAGGGCACCGCCAAGAATGAGGCAAGGGGCTTAGCAGGGCATCCGCCAATCACACAAAACCTTTCCGGTCACTTCTGAAGATTGCTTCAGCCTCAGCAACCAGCTCGGAAGCAGAGGGAGCAGGACTCAGTCCCAGCAGCTGCCTGGGGGTACTCAACCCCCTGTACCAGACACGGACAGGACAGGTGGACCCCAATCTGACAAACGAGCCAATATGGCCTTGCAAAGGAGGCATACTGACTCAGAGCCACTCCAGCCTCAGAAGCAGACATCCTTCACCGGCCAGGGGTCACAACCTTCAAAGGTTGTGTCACACAGGTGACATCCAGGCATTATCCTTTCTTCCTCTTACAGCTAGGGCGGCCTCAGGTGCAGAGATCTGTCTGCTCACTCAGGGCCCCACATGGGAACTGCCAGCCAGGTGTGCCACAGGGGCCCAGGGCCTAATCCAGGTGCCCAGCCCCTGCACCCAGACAGGATATGCCGGAGGCCAGGCTGCTGGGCTCACGGCAGAGCAGAAGGCAGAACTAGAGTTGTACCCAAGGGGCCTCCCTTTCTTGCCTTAAGGCTCAGAGCCAGGACTCAACTGGCACCAGAATGGGGAACTGCTGGGTTTCAGAAGCCTGGTGACCTCAGGAAGCTGAGGAAAAGTGTCTGAGCACTAAGCCTAGGCCCTGAGCCCAGGCACTCTAACCCCTGTTCAGGTCGAGGGCCTCTTGCGCATAGGCTATAGTGGGTAGCTGCCCCAGGCGGCTCAGGTGTGCACTCAAGTCTACTCCAGGGAAGGCTGCTGGGCACAGTGGAGTCAGATGGGCCAGGCTCGGGAAGGGGGGGAGGTTGGTGGGGGAAGGGAGTGGGCTAGAAGGTGGGGGGTGGGGGTGAGCCTGAGCTACAAGGGTTTCAGGATCAGCTCCAAATCTAGATTTGCCCGATGGGCCCTTGGCCTCTGTGAATGGCCTGTTTCCACCCTCACTAGCCACCTGGACTTGGAGCTCTGAGTCCAGTCATTGTCACAAGTTCACAAATTCCACAGAGAGTAGTAAGGAAGGTTCAAGAGTCAGGAGCGCAGGCCCAGCCTTCCAATGTTCTACCTGACAAAAAGACGGCAGAAAGGCCGAGGCAAGGCTGGGTCAGCAGAGGGGAAAGGTGCCTGCACGCTGGGGGGCAGGGAACAGGCGCATGGGCAGAGGATGTGAAACCATGGAGAGGAAGGAGACTGGAAAGAGGAAAAGGGGGCACCCAAGGCCCCCACTCAAAGGCACCAGTCCACTCTTCCTCCTCTGTAATTAATCTTGGGACAGCCCCACCTCCCCTAACACCCTGCTCTAAACACAAGCAGCTATTAGCCCTGAGGGAGGGGCTTCACCTAGCTCTTACCCCTGTCCAATCACCACTCACTGACCCAGCATCCGCCTCAAAGGGCTGTGAGGCTGGGGGACTGCTTCAGCCCCTCCATGAACTGGCCAGGCCTGTGCTTGAGTTTTAGTCAGCTCATCTACTTCTTGCCAGCCATCTCAGGCAAATTCTGTTACAGGAGACCACAGACAGAAGGAAAAGCTTCTTCCCTACACTTCCTTCTGCAAGGCAGAAGGAAGACAGGATGGGATTCAACCAGAGACCCTGGGGAGTGATGTATTCAAGGACTGCCAAACCTGACTTAGGACAGCCCTCCGTGGGGGAACCCGGCCTGGCTCAGAAGCACGGCAAGGGGAGCAGTGGTTGAAGCTTCTTCCACCAACGCTACTGTCCCTACTCCAAGGCTCTGGGGCACCACCAGCGTCAGTCCCAGGCTGTGGGTACCCGGCAGAGAACAGGACGCAGTGCTGTTCCCAGGACAGCCAGAGTCCTGGTGGGGGGAAGGGGATGGGTGCCTGTGCCATATGGACCCTGCTCCAGGCTGCCAGCCCACCCCAGTGCCTTCCCATCCAATCTTTTCTGCTCCACTAGTCTGGGCCAGGGCCAAGCCTCTGTGCTTCCTGCACTTGGACCTTAGCTACCAGCTCTGCCTCCCCAGTGTGGTCTCCATGTAGGCTTCTGGGCACATGGTGGCACAGGGCGCCAGGGCAGAGACCCAGGCGGCCAACCCAGCAATACCCTACACAACTTCTCAGAGGGCTCATCTCTGTGTTCTGACCAATTCCACCTCCCAATGGAGGGGGCATATACACGAGGCCTGGGCTGGAAGGTGGCCTAGGGTTCAACTTGGAGACCTTTGGGATATGTCCAATCAGCCTGACCCGTATCCATGCCAACCCGGAATGCAACTCATCCAAAGTGTGTCCTTGAACCTGGATGTACAGAGTGGCCTCAACAGGCTCTTACCAAAGATTCTGGGGGAGAAAAGGGTCCCCCGGCTGGGTCCAGATCACTCTGGACCATGCTCCCCTCAGAGGTGCCAGGCCTACTCCAGGGGCAGTAGGGCCTGCAGGGAACCTTGGGGCCTTCTCCACCCTGCCCCTGACTGGTCTGAGCAGTCCTGGGAGCTGTACAGACTTGTCGGCCCCTCCCTTCCAGGGCTCCCAACCCACAGGCGGAAGTGGATCCCTCCACTCCCACGGCTCCTCCTGGGGTGGCTGGACACGGCTGGATAATCCAAAATAATTCCTTCCTGGCAGGCCGCCGCCGGCGGGGGAGGGGGGACCCACATTCCAAACCCTTGTTTTTCTCAATAACTTCCCTCAGCTCCCGAGGCCAGGAACCCAGGCCCAGACCCAGGCCTTTCCCCACTAGGCACGAGTGGGTGAATGTAGGTGAGAGAAGAGGGGGTGTGGATCAGACCTGCCTGCAGGTCTACCTGCTTTTCCCTTCATCTTTTCTAGTAATTTCTTTTTTTTGTAGGTCCTGGGGGCTTGAACTCTGAGCCAGGGCACCATTCCTGAGCTCTTTTTGCTGAAGGCTAGCGCTCTACCACTTTAAGTCACAACATTGCTGTGAGTCTCACAGCTTTTCTGATTTGGGCTGGCTTTGAACGGTGATCCTCAGCTCTAAGCCTCCTAAACTGCTATGATTACAGGCGTGAGCCACCAGTGCCTGACTCATTTCTAGTAATTTCTATGCTACACCAGAAGAACTGGCACCACAAGAAATGCTTCAGTCGTGCACCCTATCTTCCTAGGGACCCTCATCTCTACACACAATAAAGGGAGGACTCTTCCACAGGTGTCCTGACTTTGAGGTACCCCCCTCCCGGGGCCAGGTATCTTCTGGGAGCAGGGTCTGTTGTACGGCTCCAGCTCTGGGCTGCCTGGCCCTCCCACTCTTCCAGGGGTGAGTGGGGTAGGCAGTTCTGGGAGAGCTCAGCCTTACAGGCCCCGCACAATGACTAACTTTAGACATCTAAGTGGGGCCTTCCGGGCAACTGAAGGCCTCAAGAGACCCCGTCCCCAGAATGTTCCACTGGCTGGCGGCCTGGCCTCACCCCACTCCTAATCGCCATCACCACAGTGGCCACAGACCCCCCCCCTCCTTTCCCAAAGACCTGGAAGAAGTCAAATGACGTGGCAAGAAACGACGAGGACCCCCTCGAGAGGGCGGGCAGACCCTGGAGCCCGACCACAAAGAGGCTGCGAGAACCCATCCACGAAGACTTCCAGAAGGCACGCGGGGGGAGGGACCAGCAGGTGGGTGCCGAGCGCCAGCGCTGAGCACCCTTTCCCAGGCCCGGGGCCGCGGGCGCCACGCCAGGGGGGCCGGGGGTCTGCGGCCGGGGACCTGGGGGGTCTGGGTCTGGGGACCTGGGGGGGTCTGGGTCGGGGACCTGGGGGTCTGGGGCCGGGGGCCGGGCCCTCTCCACCCCTGTTCCCGGCCTCCGGGGTGAGGCTGACTGCTGAGGCCCGGCCCGGGAAAGCCCCGCGTCGGCCAGGCTGCGCCGGTGCCACCGGGCCGGAGCGCGCGCCCCTAGGGGCGCCGTTTCGGGCAGAAGAGGAGGGGAGGGGGCCGAAGGAAGGGTCGAGGCTGGACGAGGCCCGACGTCTTCCGGGGAGCGGCCGGGCCGCCAGCCCAAGGCGCGCGGGGCCCAGCCGCGCGGACGGGCGGCCCGGGACCCCGGCGCGGCGGGCCCGGCCCGGCGGCGGGACGGACGGCGACCCCGGCCCCCGCCCCGCACCCGCGGGCCCCGTCCCGGAGCGCCGTACCTGCTCGTCGGCCGCCGAGGCTCGATGGCGCCCGGGCCGCGCTCTGCGCCGCGCTCCGGCCCGCGCCGCTGCCATGGAGACGGGCCTTTGTGTGGCCAAGGAGGGGCCGGAGCGCGGGAGCCGAGCGGCCCCGCCCCCGCCGGGAGGAGGGAGGGCGGGGATGGGGGGGAGGGAGGGCGGGGGCGGGGAGAAGGGGAGGGGGAGGACGGGGGAGGGGGGTGGGGAAAAGGGGAGGGGAGGGGCGGGCGCGCCCTCCCGCCCTCCAGTCCCCCTTCCCGGCGGTCCCCGGCCCGCCCCGCCCGCCTCGCCCGCGGGGAGCCCCGGGTCGCCCCGCCGGGCCTGGCCGGGCCGGGGTCGCCTCCCGCCTTCCCCGCATGGGAAGCCGGCTGGCGGCGCTGCGGGCCCGCGGGGTCCCGGCCCCCGGGCCCGGGCCCCTCTCGGACCGTCCGCTCCTCCTCTCCCTCCGCCCAAACCCCTCCCGGGACTTTGGTTTAAACAGTGACCAGGAGCCGGGAGGCTGAGCCCCGAGGAGGACCGAGGACCGCGTTGGAAGAGTGCCTGGGTGTGGGAAGGCCTCTGTC
Source organism: Dipodomys spectabilis (assembly GCF_019054845.1). Classification (NCBI taxonomy): domain Eukaryota; kingdom Metazoa; phylum Chordata; class Mammalia; order Rodentia; family Heteromyidae; genus Dipodomys; species Dipodomys spectabilis. Next base: position 3,788,282 of record NW_024870907.1, on the reverse strand, counting down.
CGCTGTCCGCAGGCAGCTGGAGGATGAGCCTCCTGACCTCCACCCGCCCTCCTCCACCTCCGGGCTGCCTCCCTCACCACAGAGGCCACCAGGGCTCCGGGGCTAATCAGCTTCTGCCCGCCAGGTGTCCTGCCTACGGGGCCCTCTAGCTCCAGGAGCCCCTTCCTCCCCTTCTCCGGGCCGGATACCAAACTACTAGCAACAGAGCTAGCACTCAGAGCTGAGCTGATCCTGAGTGCAGGAGGTGGAACAGAGACCCCAAGCTGTGCAGTGCCCAGAAGCTTGAACAGTTCCTCTGGGAAGTCAGAATTTGAGTCTGGAGTCTTAGACCACTGGTCCATCCTGACAGCCTGGATAACTTATTTTCTTTTGGTCAGTCGCAGGTCTTGAACTCTGGGCCTGGGCGCTGTCCCTCAGCTCTTTCTTCAGCTCAAGGCGAGCGCTCTACTGCTTGAGCCACAGCACCACTTCCGGTTTTCTGGTGGTTTATTGGAAATAAGTCTCATGTACTTTCCTTGTCCAGGCTGGCTTTGAACCGTGATCCTCAGATCTCAGCCTCCTGAGTAGCTAGGATGACAGGCGTGAGCCACTGGCTCACCTGGACAACTTCTTTGGAAGAGGTCCTCAGACAGAGGGACTGTTAACTTTAGGAGAAAAGGTCCCTGTACTTCTGCATGTTTCCATCTTAGATTGTACTGGGGCAGTATTACCTTGCCTCAAAAGAATGTGTCTCAAGGCCCACCCTGTGTCCTGAGGATGGCCTGCCGACAGGATCTAGTAGCCTTCAGGGATTTGGTTGTACACCTTGGAAGCCAATGTCCCTGCTTTGTGGAGGCTTCCCTGCGGGTCCTCCAGCTTTTCAAGGCCCTTCCAGGATGGAATCACAATTGTAACCATGGGCTGGAGATCTTCAGGGGCTGCGCTATCTCAGGCTGGGCACACCAAAGCCAGGCTTTTGTGTGTCAGCCAGAATTCCACCATCCCTGTAGCCCTAGTGTTCCAGCTGAGTGCCAACTCTGAGTGAAAAAGCCAATCAAGAAATGTGGCTCGGTGTAGAGTGCTTGCCTAGCATGCATGAAGCCCTGGGTTCCTTCCTCAGTACCACATACACAGAAAAAACTGGAAGTTGCACTGTGGCTCAGTGGCAAAAAAAAGCTCAGGGACAGTGCTCAGACCCTGAGTTCAAACCCCAGGACTGGAAGAAAAAAAAAACAGCTCTGGTGAAGAGGCTGACACTTCTGGGCCAGATAGTCATGGGTGTGCTGCCTGGAGCTGGGCTTCCACCTCCACCCACCACTCTGCCATCTACCTGCAGACACATCCTTGGACCAGCATTGGACTGATCTAGCTCACTTGCAAAATGGACACAGCAACAGGCTGTCCTCGGCCCAAGTCAGGGTCACAAGTCATCAGGTTATGAGAACACTGGAGCAGCACCCTCACCCTGCCTGGGGGACTCATCCAGACCTGGTGTGGAAGGCCAGGCAGGGTTCCATCTACCTCTCCTCACTTGAGGTCACCATCCAAGGACCAAGGAACCCAGGACAGGATACCGCAGTACTGTAAGGAGGCTTCATCAGACCATATTGCCAGCAACCCCTTCAACAGGGCCCAGAGCCTAGTCTACAACACCCACCACACCTTGTGCCTGTGCTGGGGCATGGTCTCATCTTTCAGATGAGGAGCTGAGGGTCTGAGTGGTCAGAAGACCTACCCACAAGTTCACAGCAGATCATACTTAGCTGGCTTGCCTGCAGTTCTGGGCCCGCACCTCAATACACATCCCTCTCAGGTCTAGACAGTGTTGTGTGGTGTCAAGAGTGAACCTCACTGTGTCAGGCTTGGAAGAACTGATGAGCATACACCTTGAAGTGGCACCCAGGAGGACCCTTATCACTCATACTGTGCTAATGGGGGCCAGGGAGGCAAGGTAAAGTCAGAACATAAACCCCTCAGGTTTGGGGGGAAGAGACAGCTGGTATACCTCTTAGCCAGAATGGAATGTATGCATCTGGTGTCCAGAGGGGGAGTGTTCCAGGAAAGGATCAGAGCCATGCAGGGGAACCCTTCCCCCACCGCCAGACAGGCTGAGCCTGCTCGCCCAGCAGGAGCGCCAGGCACCACACCACTCCCTGTTTCCCTCCCCAGCAAACCAGTGCAGTGGGGACTGAGGTCCTCACCAGGCAGCCAGTGCCCTCCCAAGTGACTGTAAGCAAAGTCTTCTCCTGCCCTAGCCTAGGCTGGGGTTGGGGGGGCGGGGGGGGGGGGGGAATCAGCCCTGGAAGCCGCCTCCTCCGTCCTAGGCTGGGTAGCTTGTTGGGCTAAAGAACACACCAAACACAAGGCGTGGTATGTAGACAGATGGGCGCCAGCAGGGGCATGTTGAGTGTGTCCGCATCACTGAAGGCTCACAGCCCACCTCTACCCCAGGGCAATGGCAGTGGAGGGAATGGTAAGGCCTAAGAGGGGCCAAGCTCTGCCAGGACAGAATCTCCCAACGGGGAACAGGCTGCGGTTCCAAATGTCATGTTTACTGCGGGGACGCAGGTGGTGCTGGGAGGAGACCACAGCCTGGTTAGGGAGCCGAGGCTCGGAGCTCACACTTGGCAGAAGCCCACCCCACAGGGGACAGGGAGGCCTGGCCAGCCCATGTCCTTGGGATTGAATCCTAGGGAGGGCATAGTACAGCCTGCAGGTCCTTGGGCAGGGAGCAGATGACAGTCTTGATGTACAGCTGTGCCCGCTGCAGTGTTACCTCCTTCACAGGGAGCTGGTGGCACTGTGCCCGCACCTGGAGGGGCAATGGCCGTCAGGGGCAGTGTGCTAAAGCAGGGGCAGGTGGATGTTGGGTGGGTAGGATGGGGAGGCCTCTCACCAGCTTCTCCCTAAGTTTCAAGACCAGGTCCACGACCTCCACCTCCGACTTGTCCTTCATCCAGGACTCGATGTTCTGCAGGGAAAGTGGGAGGGGCCAGGCACTTGAATCATGCTCCCCCTCCCATTGACCTTTTTTTCTTTTTTTTCCTGTCTGTCGTGGGGCCTGAACTCTGGGCCTGGGCGCTGTCCCTCAGCTCTTCAGCTCAAGGCTAGCGCTCTACCACTTGAAACACAGAGCCACTTCCAGCTTTTTTCTTTTTGCTTATGTGGTGCTGAGGAATCGAACCCAGGGCCTCAGGCATGCAAGGCAAGCGCTCTACCACTGAGCCACCTTCCCAGCCCTCCCTCCCATTAATTTTCAAGTCAGGTCTTGCGTTTTGGCTGGGTGGGCCTGGAGAGTGATCCTCCTACTCAAACATTCTGAGTAGCTAGGATGACAGGCACATAACACCATGCCCCATAGTCTCACGATTAATTTACCCAGGAAGGCCTTAGCCATAATACTCCTGAGTGGCTAGGGTTACAGGCATGAGCCAGTGTTTGTCTTTTTCTGGGGACATTTCTGGGGACATTTCTGGGTTCTCCACACTCAGATACCCTCCCTACCCTTGGCCAATGCCCACCCCCCTCTTGTCCTCCCTCACCGCCTCACAAATTGCCTCCAGATGCAAGGCTTCCAGCTTCTGAGCCATCTCTTTGTGCCGCTGCCGGTACCAGCCATCAAAATGGGGTGACTTAAAAAACCGTCTGTAAGTAGTGAGAGGCAGCTATAATCGACCCAGTAGGCCAAGGAGCAGCCTCGGAGTCTGCACCCACCATCTCCCCACCTGTAGAGGCCTAGCCAGTCGCCCTTGAGGATGCAGGTGAGCTGGGGTCCAGCATGTTCCAGACTACGCAGGAATTCATCCTGGCGGAAGGGACGGATCTGGGGGGGAGTCTACAAAGGAAGCCAGAGAGGCTAGGTGAATCCTAGTGCTTGGGGACACAGTTGAAGGCTTTGTCCCTCATCCAACTAGGTCCTTCCACCCAGGATGTATCTAGTGATTCCTGCCTACCCCTCACGGGACAAATCTCTGGAGGTTTGACCCAGGTAGGAGGTACCAAACCCCTCCATGGGTTCTGTCAGAGCCCCTATCTGTTTTATACCCTATAAGGGACACCTGGTAAAAGCTCTATGGCTCCGTATCACAGCCCCTCCCTCCCTCCCCACCCCCTCACCCCCCCCCCCCCCCCCCGTGATAGGGAGGGAATCTGCCCCTCCTCAGACCCCGAAAGACTCCACCTTCCAGGGCGTGATGTTCTTCTGCAGTGGCATGAGACTGGTCATGTAGTGCTCCTGTGGGCAGGGAGGAGGATAAGCCTGGACCTAGGCTGGGCCCCTACTGTCCCTGCCGCTGCTGCTGACACTGACTGCGCGCCCCCTTCCCTCTGCCCGCCCCCCCCCCCAGGCCTCTGCCAACACCATGCCCTGCCAGGCCTTACCAGGGGAATGATGAAGCTCTGAGTGAGCTCCAGGAGGCGCTGCCTCAGCAGGGCGCTCTGTGCATCCCAAGGACGTTTCTTATGAACCCCCTGCAGGAAGAGGCAGAGGATGAGCATAGCCAATGGCACCACATGCCCAGGGCCAGGCCCCAACAGACTGTACCTTGAGCAACCGTTTGAGCAGTGCCTTGTCCCGGTGGAGGTGGGCCGTGAACGAGGTGTAAAGACCTGTCGGGAGGTCAGAGCTGTAGCAGCCCCCCAGGCCTGCCTTCCCCAGTCTCACAGCTCTACTGACAGGTAAGGATAGCTGTCTAAGCTCCACTCCTTTGGCCAAGCCTATACCTCGGCCCAACCCCAGATTCAAAGAACGTGCCTGCTAAAGACAACAGTCTAGGGCTGGGAAGGTGGCTCAGTGGTAGAGCGCTTGCCTTGCATGCCTGAGGCCCTGGGTTTGATTCCTCAGCACCATATAAGCAAAAAGCAAAAAGCCGGAAGTGGGGCTGTGGCTCAAGTGGTAGAGCGCTAGCCTTGAGCTGAAGAGCTGAGGGACAGCGCCCAGGCCCAGAGTTCAGGCCCCATGACTGACAGAAAAAACAGACAACAATCCCCATTCTACTCCTGGGTGGGGGTGGGGGGCTCTGAGTAGAAGGAGGAGGGCTCGGGAGGGCTGGCTGTCCCTGCCAGGTGACTGATCCACCAAGTGCAGGATGGGCTTCTCCACAGCAGAGAGGGCTTCAGCCCTAGAAGGGCATGGACCTGGCTTGGTGTCCAGGGTCTTGAGTCTTGAGGGCTTTTTCAGCTTGATCTGCTTAGGAAGGTCCCCTGTGAAACATACCCAGTGGCCAGGCCTCAGTGCCATGGCTCTGGTCCTGTCTATAGCTAGGAGGTCATAGGTCATAGGGCTCAGGCCCCCCCACAAAACCCCAAGTCAGGTAAGGCTTCAAGGGTACCCGGACCCCTCACCTGACATCTTGGGCTCCCCGATGCGGAGGACATGGGGCCAGTGCTGGAGTGTTTTGATAAAGAAAGGGTTTGTGACTCCCAGGACCACGTTTGGTCTAGAGAGAGAGAGAGAGAAAGAGAGAGAGAAGAAGCAGAGAGGCTGGGAGTTGGTGTGGGAGGGTGGGTGGGCAGGGTGTGCACTTACGGGGCCTGTGTGCGTGTTGTGAGCTCCTTGAACTCGCTGTCATGGACGGTGAAGTAGGGGCGGAAGTCACAGCAGAACTTGAGGGGTTGCAGGCAGCTGTGGGGTGGGAGGCAGCGACAGGTTAGGGTGGGGCAGCCAGTCCAGCCAGGATGGGCCAGCGGTGAGGTGCATACCTTGTTAGGGCCAGCACCAGCTCTGAAGACATGTCAGGTGAGGGTGCCAGAACTACTAGGGGCTCCCCAAGAAGCATGAGCTCCCACAGCATCTGCACGTGGGCCAGCACAGGCCGGAAGCACCTAGAGTGGCCAGGGCAGTGGGAACTCAGGCAGGGCTGAGGCTTCCGGCAGCGGGACACTCATCAGCCATCCTGTCTCCAACAGACCACCTAAAGCCCCGAGAACGGGGTTTTCCTGGACCCCGTCTGTGAGAGCTGGCAATCATGCTGCAGCCCCAAAACCCTGACAGGGGCTTCCCACCCAGACCCTTGATGTTCCCCTGCAAGCTCCCCCACAAACTACGGCTCTGGCTTCTGTGGGGCCCATCATGGGACACGAGAAGCTCAAGGCCCAGGCTCCCTCGAAGAGGCAGAGAGGGACAGCTCAGGCAGCAAATGTCTCTTCACGTGTGGTCATTCCCTCCTACTCTGACACTGTGCCTGGATTTCCTCTCTGCAGAACTGCCTCTCAAAGGCCTGACCCAAGAGTTACTCCAGATGGTGGGATCTTCTCTTGGCAGCCCCACCCCGCATGACACACAGACACCTAGCCTTTGGTTGGTTTCTCCAAAGTAGCATGAACACCATACAGGGCTTACCTGAACAGGTCCAGTTCATGCACACTGGCAAGGACCGTGGGGGCTGGCAGGAGGTTCTGTCAGATGGAAGGAGAGTAGATCAAGATGGAGGTTGAAGTTTGCACCTGAGGAAAACCCTATACCCATGCCCCATGCCGTTCCCCTCCACACAGCACAGGTTCTGCCGCTGACAGGCACTGCTGCTCTGCCTTCCTGTCTGCCTGTCTTTGAGCAGGGGAGACGGGGAGGTACCATGCAGCCCAGGAGCAGCACTCAGGCAGAGTCCGGCTCCCTCTGCCCCATCACCCACCTCTTGGTCACACTGCTTTGGAGGACTGGATTCTGGACCGTCCACCTTAGAAGGGATGCGCACCTGGGAGGAAGAAATGCAGCTGCTAGGGGAGCAGAGTGTGTCTGAGCACTTTCCAAGTAGTACTAGTTCCTCAGCTGGCTCTCACCTGGATGACAACTCCCATGACAGGTAGATTCAAAGTCTGCCCAGGAACAGGGGCTGGCCATTGGTCAATCTCATTACAAACTGTGGATACAAGTGGCCAAAGTCAGGAGCCCTCCTCAAGGAGAAGCTGTGTATTAAGACTACAATGGCCACCTGAACAGTAGCTCACCTGCTTCCAGGCAGGGAGCTAGCTTCTCGAAGTACTCAGGAGCAACCAGGTTTAGCAGTGACTGGAACAGCCGGACAAAGGGCAAACGGGACACCAACACCAAAGACTGTGTTAACATAAGTCCAGTTAGAGTATGAAGCTCCAGATGTTACCCTCTGCCACTCAAGGTCCTAAGAGTGCCTCTGATGGCACACTTACACACAATTGGCCCAGACAGTACATCCTACCAACCCTCAGAGTGGCCAACTCAGACTCCAGCAGGATGAGACGGGAAAGCCCAATGCCTGTGTCCTAAGGTGGGGGAAACTTCCAGATGACAACAGGGTGGAGCTAGACTGGGGCCTTCAGAAGGAAATTTATGGTTTCTAGAATGACCTTCTTAGTGGCCAAGTAGCTTTTGGCCTTCAGTGCCGAAGTTCCAAACTGAAATTTTCCTAACCCTGATAGTATGAGAGGCCACTGAGCAGTGAGGAGGAGGGCTGTCCAAGGTCTAGAACAGATGGCTCTCAAGGAAGGGCCTGCAAGGAGAGCTGTGGAGATGGCTCTGTGGCCCAGAACACCACAGAGGGTGGGGATTCCTGGAGGTGCAGGGTTCCTAGCCAGCCCCACTGTCCGCTGCCTGCCAGTTCCCACCTCTCCATAGCCACCCAACAGTGGCAGACCCCTCACCTTCTGTAAGTAGCCCCTCTTCACAGAGCTGTCCTTCACCTGCCTGAAGTACACGTAGCCAAGGTAGTGTGCTGACTCCCTCTGGAACGAGTGCAGTATTAGCATGCCCCACCCAAGCCCACCGGCAGGCGTGGGGCCAGTGGTGACAAACGGACTGCTGAAGACTGAAGCCTGGAGATGCAGAAACCCAGGAGCGGCTGCCCCTGTGCTCTAGGGCTGTCCTCACTGCAGGCTTGAAGGCCCTCCCAGGGTTGGGCGTAAGGTCCTTTCCTCAGAACGTGGGCAACACCACTCCAGAAACCTGTCCTAGCCGGGCACCAGTGGCTCACACCTGAAATCCTAGTTACTCAGGAGGCTGAGATCTGAGGATTATGGTTCAAAGCCAGCCCAGGCAGCCAAGTCCATGAGACTCTTATCTTCAATAAACCACCAGAAAACCAGAAGTGGTGCTGTGGCTCAAGTGTGGCTCAAGTTCTTCAGCCTTGAGCTGAAGAACTAAAGGACAGTGCCCAGGCCCAGAGTTCAAGCCCATGACTGACCAAAAAAAAAAAAAAGAAGAAAAAGAAAGAAAGAAGCCTGTCCTGACACAACTGACATAGGGAAGGGAGGCTAGGGCAGGAGCCGGGAAGGCCCTGCAGGCATCTGCTCATTATTCACTCTATAGGTATCGAGCCAGGGAGGGGGTCAGGGAGCCAACCCAGGAAGAACAATTCCAAGAGACTCTGAAACTGGCAAGCCCATGCACAGTGAACTTCCCTGGTGCAACACTAGCAGTGGCAGGGCTTTCAACAATCGGTGACCCCGTAGGATGCCCTCCATCAGCACCTCTCCTGTCACTCAAGGTGTAGGAGCTTTGAAAGGCCCTAAGGAGCAGGGTAAAAGGGCAGGCCAGAGAGGTCACCCACACTCACCTGCAGCGCCACAGGGGCCCTGCTGTTGTAGTTCCTGTCATCGGCATGCCAGGGACTCCTTCGCCCTCCACACTGGCGCATTCGAAAACTGAACTGAGTGTCTCCGAGGCAGCCTGGGAAGGAGGCAGCCCGACACCACCTTCATTAGGGCCAGGAGCCTCTCCTGATATTGTAGGGGCCAGGGGGAAAGAGTCCTGTAGGGGACACGAGCATGGGGCTCCAGGTATCTTTGCTGAGTGGAGACCCATCCCACCAGTGCTCTGTGTATCTGTGGTGGCACTGCTGTCATTGCCCTGGGCTTTACCTCCCCTCCTCTTGTCCATCAGAGCCCGCAGACAGTCCAGGAAGTGTGGGGTCACCTACCTGAATGAGAATCAGGAAAGGACAGGTAGCAGATGCTGCTTTTCTGAAACACACAGAGCCCAGTGAGAGTCAGCTCACTCCTGGAGTACATCTACTCCCAAGAGGGCCAGGACCTACCTCCTTGTCAGTGAGCCGGAAGTCACTTGGGTACACCAGCTGCAAGGGAAGACAGAGTGCCCGGTGATACTGCATTTTCCTGATATAATACCACTGGGGGAATGTGTCCAAGCAGGGGCCACAGGTGCATGTCTGAAGCACCTTCTCCTGGCCCCCACCCTGCATCCCACTCTTTTTTGTGGGTCATGGGGTTCGAACTCTGGGCTTGGGCGCTGTCCCTGTGCTCTTCAGCTCAAGGTGAGCACTCTACCACTTGAGCCACAGCGCCACTTCTGATTTTCTAGTGGTTTATTGGAGATAAGAGTCTCACAGACTTTCCTGCCCAGGCTGGCTTCGAACCGTGATCCTCAGCTCTCAGCCTCCTGAGTAGCTAGGATGACAGGTGTGAGCCACTGGTACCCGTCCCCACTCTCTTATTATACACTGTTTTCCCTCCATTAGACTCTCTGTTCCTCCTTTGCCTCCAGGGCCCATCTCTAGGGAGGCTGGCACAGTTGGGTGGGTTTCTCAGCTCCTTTCACACGGCTACCTGACCAAGTCTTGCCACCTCAGTCCGTGGCCAGTCTGGGGCCTCCCTGCCTCTACCAGTCCAGGCAGCTCCATTCTCTATAGTATCAGCAGGGCAGTCTGAGAGCTCATAGCCTGGAGTGCGCACAGAGACTGCATGGCTAACCCTATCTCCCCACCACCTCTCTGGCCAGATGGTCTTCACATCTCTGCCACAACTTGCCTTTGTTGACTACCCCACCTCTCCTCTTCCCAATGATCAGCTGGACAGACCCTACAGCCCTGGGGAGTTTACAGCTCGCTTAAACACACAACTAAGCACATAAGCCTTAATGGATTTCCCTATAGGAAGCTGAACAGGCAGTAGGCCTATAGTCTCCTAGCCTGGCTCTTCCAAGAAGAGGCTGTGCCTGGAACCTACTTGGGGTTTTTACATATGGTCTTCCTTTTCACTGACTGGCCAACATCTAGGGTGCAGGCTCTGCCAGGCTGAAACAAGCCTTCTGGAGTAGCAGAGCCCTCAGGAAGGCTGGGTTGTTATGCCCTGGATAAACAATCTTTTCTACTGAAACAGGAGATTTGTCTTTGGTTTTGGCTGGCTACTGAGTCTTATTTTATCTTTTCAGCAGTTTACTAAGCCTTTTTTTTTTTTTTTTTTTTTTGGGATCCGGTCGTGGGCCTGAACTCTGGGCCTGGGCACTGTCCCTCAGCTCTTCAGCTCAAGGCTAGCTCTCTACCACTTGAGCCACAGTGCCACTTCCGGCTTTTTTCTTTTTGCTTATGTGGTGCTGAGAAATCGAACCCAGGGCCTCAGGCATGCAAGGCAAGCGCTCTACCACTGAGCCACTTTCCCAGCCCTTGCTAAGCCTTTTTAAGGTGGGAACTCAGCTGAGTGCTAGTGGTTCACAACTGTAATTCTAGCTACTCAGAAGGCTAAAATCCGAGGAGGAAAGTCTGTGGGACTCTTTTATCTCCAATTAGCCACCAAAAAGCCAGAAGTGGATTAGTGGCTCAAGCAACAGTGTCAGCCTTGAGTGAAAAAGCTGAGTCAGTGCCCAGGCCCTAAGTTCAAATCCGAGTATTGGAACCAAAAACAAACAAACAAACAAAAAAAACAAAGGAATATCTGTTCTGGTTCCTTCTGCTTTTTTCTTTTTTTTTTTTGCCAGTCGTGGGGCCTGAACTCTGGGCCTGGGAGCTGGCCCTCAGGTCTTCAGCTCAAGGCTAGCACTCTACACTTGAGCCACAGCATCACATCTTGTTCTGCTTTTCAATATCTGGCTGGTAACAAATCCTCACAAGTACATTTGTATCTGTGGAACATGCAAAAGCACATTCATGAGGCTAAGGGGGGCATGATAGTTAATTTGAAGTATCAGCTTGACTGGATTAAGGAATGTTTAGGAAACCAGTAGAGCACTACTTCTGGTTATATAGAGAGGTGTCTCCAGAGAAGATTGGCATGTAAGCCTCTGGACTGAGTGGGAAAGATGTGCTTCAGTTTTCTTGTGTTAGTACTAGAGCTTAAACTCAGTGTCTTCCATTCTCACTGGCTTTTCTGCCATAAGGTCTTATTTTTTCTCACTTGAGACAGCCTGTATATGTATGTCACTGCTCCAGGCCACTCAATTACCCATGAGTAAGACAGACATGGTGACCTTTGCTCAGAAAAAGTATTTCTAGACAATAGTTTTTAAGGTGTGGTCTAGCAACCCCTGGGTCCCAAGACACTAAGCTATCCCTGTGTCTTCTTTCCTCATGTTCCTACTGTATTCCAGAGATTATGACTGGTACTATCCTGGCAGACTGACTATGGAAGATAACATGAAAATCCAGCTCTTCTATTTTCAGTCAGACATTACTTGTGCCATGACTCTACTTCTGCCTTTTTGCTGGTTAATAAGAGATAAGAATCTTGGACTTTTCTGTTTGGGCTTATATCAAACCACAATTTTCAGATCTCAGCCTCCTGAGTAGCTAGGATTATAGGCGTGAGCCACCGGCGCCCGGCTTAGGATGAGGTCTTATGCGAAGCTCTGGAGCACCATGCCAGGAGCCTTGGAGTCCTTGTTGCAATAACACTTTTCTCTCTAGAAGATTTCAGGATTCTCCTGGAATCTCAGAGGTCATCGGAGCCTTAACATCTCCCAACCAAGCTGCACTGGCTTTCTCCAGGGTGGCTTTGGTCTTACCTGGGCCAGCAATAGTAATGGGATATTTATAACCTCTCAGACACTCGGCAGTTCCTCTGACAGACTGGGGAAAACTACCTCTAAAACCCTACTGCGGACCTCTCCTTTGTGGGTCAAGCTGGTTTGGGTAACGGTTCTTCACAACACACAGATTATCCTTGCCCAGGCCTCTAACTCTAAGCCTGTAGTTCTCCCTGCCCCAACTTTCCCTCCCTCTTCTTCTTCTCTTTTGTGGTCTCCCCATATAGCTCAGGCTGTCCTAGAACTCACAATCCTCCCAGAGTCACCCTCCCAGGTATTGGGATTGATACACACCAGACTGGAGTTTTTCATCTATACCTGGAAGAAGAAAAGTCATGTCTATAGGTGAGTGGGCTGAAGGCTGTAGGTCTTGGGAACACCATACTAAAAGCCTTAGGCCAGACCCAGCTGCATGCAACTTGTGACCATATGCCCAAGAGAGAAAAGGAAACACAGGAACCAAGTAGGGTTGACAGCGATTAGAAGGAGAGCCACCAAGGCTGAGCGCTGGAGGACAATGAACATGGAGTGGCACTGGAAACTGCAGCAGACAATGGCTTTAAGACTCTTGTTGCAGGGACTGTCTTGCCCATGAGATGTGGAGTGGAGGTGTGGGGGTGACCCTAGGAGGCTAGATGGAGCATTGAGGACAGACACCGGTCTCCACGGCACAGCCTCAGACACACAGGTCCTGCTGCCCAGGTGCCTTTCCTTTCTTTGCCTGGGGAGCACTCCAGGAGCCCTGAGGAAGAGCTCCCTTTCCGAAGGAGGGAACAGGAAAAAGGAAGAGGAAGAACAGGCAAAGAAAGAGGACAACAGCTTGTCATCCTAGCTACTCAGGAGGCTGAGATCTGAGGACCGCAGTTCAAAGCCAGCCCGGGCAGGAAAGTCTCTGAGACTCTTATCTTCAATAAAATACCAGAAAACGGGAAGTGGCACTGTGGCTCAAGTGGCAGAGCGCTGGCTGTCAGTGCAAAGGGGCTCCGGGAGGCGCCCGGGCCTGACTTCCATAACCGACAGAGGGGTCAACCAAGAGTCCACGCTCCTCGCTGGGCTGGGCAGGGGGGGAAAGGGGCAGTTCCAGGGCAGCAGGTGCAGGGGAGCACATGGAGGAAGATGGGTGGGGCACGGGGGGGGGGGGCAGGGAGGGGAGGGGAGGGGAAGGGAGGAGGGGCAGCGAAGGGGAGGGGCGCCGGGAGGGGCTGGGAAGGGGAAGGACGGGAAGGGCGCCGGGAGGGGAGGGGCGGGGCGCTGGGAGGAGCGCCGGGAGGGGAGGGGCGGGGAAGGGGAAGGGCGCCGGGAGGGGAGGGGAGGGGAGGGGAAGGGCGCCGGGAGGGGAGGGGGGGCGGGCGCTGGGAGGGGCGCCGGGAGGGGAGGGGCGGGGAAGGGGAAGGGCACCGGGAGGGGAGGGGCGGGGAAGGGGAAGGGCACCGGGAGGGGAGGGGTGGGGAAGGGGAGGGGCGGGGAAGGGGAGGGGCGCCGGGAGGGGAGGGGCGGGGAAGGGGAAGGGCGCCGGGAGGGGAGGGGGGGCGGGCGCTGGGAGGGGCGCCGGGAGGGGAGGGGCGGGGAAGGGGAAGGGCGCCGGGAGGGGAGGGGCGGGGAAGGGGAAGGGCGCCGGGAGGGGAGGGGCGGGGAAGGGGAAGGGCGCCGGGAGGGGAGGGGCGGGGAAGGGGAGGGGCGCCGGGAGGGGAGGGGCGGGGAAGGGGAGGGGCGCCGGGAGGGGAGGGGCGGGGAAGGGGAAGGGCGCCGGGAGGGGAGGGGGGGCGGGCGCTGGGAGGGGCGCCGGGAGGGGAGGGGCGGGGAAGGGGAAGGGCGCCGGGAGGGGAGGGGCGGGGAAGGGGAAGGGCGCCGGGAGGGGAGGGGCGGGGAAGGGGAAGGGCGCCGGGAGGGGAGGGGCGGGGAAGGGGAGGGGCGCCGGGAGGGGCGCTGGGAGGGGAGGAGGAGGGGAGGGGAGGGGCGGGGAAGGGCGCCGGGAGGGGAGGGGGGGCGGGCGCTGGGAGGGGCGCCGGGAGGGGAGGGGCGGGGAAGGGGAAGGGCGCCGGGAGGGGAGGGGCGGGGAAGGGGAGGGGCGCCGGGAGGGGAGGGGCGCTGGGAGGGGAGGAGGAGGGGAGGGGCGGGGAAGGGGAGGCAGGCCCAGTCCGCTCACCTCCAGCGCCTGGCCCAGCTCCAGGTCGAAAGTGACCACGCACACGCACTCCAGCCAGGCCGAGAAGCGCTCCCAAGGCGCCGCCGAGGCCTGCGCTGCGCGGCCCGAGGACGCGGGCCCGGTAGGGTCCGGGTCGCCGCCGGCCGGCCGAGGCCGGGCGCTCTCCAGCGCCTCCATCGCGATAGCGGCGCGTTGCTGGGGAACGCGGATGCTCGCTGAACTCGCCTCGAGCACGCCAGCGGCCGCCGCTGGCGGAAGCGGCCCCGTGACGGCCGCGTGCGCCCCCCAGCGCCGGAGGAGCGCCAGCTGCGGCGCGGCGTCGAGCGCGCCTGCGCCGACCGTGTCGTTCAGGAGGCGCACGCGCGGGCCAGAAGCAGCCCGAACCCGCGGGCGGGACTTCCGGGGAGCGACAGATCCGGGCACCGCCGGAGGTTCGGGGCTCGGGCCCGGGCGCGAGCTGCGCGGCCGACACGGGCCCTCGGCCGTTCTGACGAGAGACAGTGGCCGCGCCGGGCCCCTCCCTCCACGTCTGGCTTCTAAGCGTCATGGAGCTGAGTCTCGGACTCTGCCCGGACTGACTTCAGACCCGGGCCTCAGACCTCAGCCTTCGGAGCGAGCGAGCGAGCACCACTACTGCGCTCCGCGTCCGCGTCCGCCCGGCGGGGAGCGTGGAGGCCCCGCCCGCCGTGCGCGCTCTGCCCCCTGCCCTGCACGCCCGGTGCCGGGCGTCGGGAGGCTCCCGGCCCGCCGTGCCTCCCGCTTGCAAGCCGGGTCCTGGCGAGCCTTCGCTGCGGCGTCTCCTCCTCCGGGGCGGGCCCGCGCCGGGCGTGCACCGCCTTGCTTTTCGGGTTTGGGGGTTGTTAGTCCGAGCTTGAACTCCTGGCCTGGGCGCCGTCCCCGAGCTCTTCCCCTCAAAGCCAGCTTCCCTACCACTGGGAGCCCCCAGTCCGCCTGGCATCCGTTCTTAATCCCTGTCTACATTCAGCGCAGAACAACTGAGGTCCTGTGCCTCGATCGTTTACCTTTCCTCATAACTTTACGTAAGGGCTGGGAAGGTGACTCAGTGGTAGAGCGCTCGCCTTGCATGCCTGAGGCCCTGGGTTCGAGTCCTCAGCATCACATAAGCAAAAAGAAAAAAAGCCGGAAGTGGCGCTGTGGCTCAAGTGGTAGAGCGCTAGCCTTGAGCTGAAGAGCTGAGCGACAGCGCCCAGGCCCAGAGTTCAGGCCCCACGACTAGACCAAAAAAAACAAAAAACAAAAAAAAAAACTTTACGTAAACGGAACACTGAAGGACAAAGTAATAAACCCTCAAAACAAACACTGCCGGTTGTGTAGGTCCTAATTCCTAGTTCAAATGAATCTCTCCGGGATAAAAGAGACGAGGAGGGTGAGTGAATGATGTTGAGGTGTGGAGTTGATCCTGGGTTAGTCAAGTCCCCCACCCCCGCAACAAGGAGTTAAGGGGAGGCCGAAGGATTATGATCAGAGCAGGCGGTGTGATCATGGAATCAGAAACGGGAAGCCTGAAAACGCGATTAAGGAGCCAGGAAAAGGCAGGAAAGTCAAGGAAACCTCTCAGCTTCAGGAAGAAGCTGTTAACTTGATGTTAGTCCAATAAGACTCATTTCATTTTGACTTCTAAGTGATACATTTGTGTTAAGCAACTAAGTTTGTGGTAATATGTTACTGTAACCACTAAAAACATACGTACAACATATAATGTGTCGTCTGCTTTCTTGAACTCAGCATGCTTTTTGAGGTCATGATGCCATTGCATGTATTGATACGTTTTCCTTTTTGTGACAATGTATTCCATTGTATATATACTTGATATTTTCTTTATCCTTGTACCAATAGGTGGACATTTGGATTGTTTCCAGTTTTTACATATTATAAATAATTCTGCTGTGTACACTAAATGTACATGTCTTTGTGTAGACACATGTTTTATTGTCTCAAGCAAATACCTAGGGGTGAAAATGTTGGCCTATGTGATAAGTGTATTTAACTTTTGTTTTTTTTTTTGTCGGTTGTGGGGCTTGAACTCTGGTTCTGGGTGCTATCCCCAAACTCTTCAGCTTAAGGCTAGCACTATACCATTTGAGCCACAGCGCCACTTCCAGTTTTCTGGTGGTTAATTGTAGATTAAGAGTCACAGACTTTTCTGCCTGGACTGGCTTTGAACCCCAGTCCTCATAACTCAGCCTCTTGAGTAACTAGGATTACAGGCATGAGCCACTGGCACCCTGCTGTGTTTAACTTTTTAAGAAATTGTCATGGTTGGGGCTGGAGGATGGCTTGGGTTCAAGGCCCTGAGTTCAGTACCCCCAGTACCAAAAGAAAAAAGGAAAGAAAGCCAGGTGCCAGTGGCTCACATAATAATCCTAGTTACTTAGAAGGCTGAGATTTTAGGATCACAGTTCAAAGCCAGCCCAGACAGGAAAGTCCTTGAGACTTTTATCTCCAATAAAACCATTGTGTAAACCAGAAAACCATGAGGCACTGTGGCTTAAAGTGGTAGAGTGCTAACTTTGAGCAAAAAAGCTCAGGGACAATGCTCAGGTCCTGAGTTCAAGCCCAATCACCACCAGTGAGGAGAAAAGAAAAAGGGAAAAGAAAGAAGGAATTGTCAGGGTTGGGGTGTAGTTCAGTAGTAGAGGGCTTTGCCTAGTCTACCCTAAGAGTGGCTGTACCATCTTGAATCCCATGTATGAAGCTTTCAGATCACATACTCTCTAGTACTTGCCAAACTTCAGTTATAGCCACTCAGCATTTGGGGTTAGTGATGTGTCATTGTGGGTTAATGTAGGTTTGTTTTCGTTGTTTGTTTTTTCTAGGCTGAGGGCTTGAACTCTGCATGGGTGCTGTCCCTGAGCTTCTTTTGCTCAAGGCTAGCTCTCTGCCACTTACAGCACTACTTTTGTTTTTTTCTGTTTATGTGGTACTGAGGAATTAAACCCAGGGCTTCAATCATGCGAGGTAAGCACTCTACCATTAAGCCACACTCCCAGTCCCAAGTTAGGCTGATTTTATATCGTGGCTGTTGTGAATAGTACTGCATGAACTTGGCCATGCTGGTGACTCTTGTACAGTAATTGCTCTTCCTTCACATAACCAGGAGTGGTTTGGGTGTGAATGTGATGCAGAAATGTGAAGCTTAGGGCTGGGAAGGTGGCTTTGTGGTAGAGTGCTTACCTAGCATGCATGAAGCCCGGGTTCAATTCCTCAGTACCACATACACAGAAAAAGCCAGAAGTAGTACTATGGCTCAAGTGATTGAGTGCTAGCCTTTAGCAAAAGAAGCTCAGGAATAGTGTTCAGGCCTTGAGTTCAAGCCCCAGAACTGACAAAAAAAAAAAAAAAGAAGGAAATGTGAAGTTTAACACTGGGTAAATGTGACGGTCAGCTTTGTATACACATTTCTACTGCCATACAACAATCAAACAACTCTACTTTTTTTCTCAACATTACATTTTTATATAACAAGATAACTCTATCTTAGCTGGGCACTGGTCTCACGCCAGTAATCCTAGCTGCTCTGAGATGATCTCTGTTTCAATGCCAGCCTAGGCAGAAAAGTCCATGAGACTTTTTTTTTTTTTTTGGGGGGGGTCCGGTTATGGGGCCTGAACTCTGGGCCTGGGCGCTGTCCCTCAGCTCTTCAGCTCAAGGCTAACGCTCTACCACCTGAGCCACAGCGCCACTTCCGGCTTTTTTCTTTTTGCTTATGTGGTGCTGAGGAATCGAACCCAGGGCCTCAGGCATGCAAGGCAAGTGCTCTACCACTGAGCCACCTTCCCAGCCCCCCATGAGACTCTTATGTCCAATTAATCACCAAAAAGCTGAAGCGGAGGTGTGGCGCAAAATGATGGAGCACTAGCCTTAAGCACAAAAAGCTTAGGGACAGTGCCCAGGTCCTCAGTTCAAGACCCAGGACTCACAACACACACACACACATACCACCACCACCACAGAAAAAAAATATCTATCTTTATTGCAAGCAAAGAAATCTCACTTTCTCCAAAATGTGGCTATGAACACTCCCAGTAGTTATTATACTTCTGATTGGCTATTTTGATTACTCTTCAAGTGCTATTGCTGTCCCACTGAGAATTCTCTATGCTGAGACTAAATAGTGAAGTTAATTTCTAAAAATTTGTATATAGCCAGGCATCAGTAGCTCATGCCTGTAATCCTAGCTACTCAGGAGGCTGAGATCTGAGGATCGGGGTTCAAAGCCAGCCCAGGCAGGAAAGTTTGTGAGACTCTTCAATAAACCACCAGAAAACTGGAAGTGGCGCTGGTTCAAGTGGTAGAGTGCTAGCCTTGAGCAAAAGAAGCTCAGGGACAGTACCCAGGCCCTGAGTTCAAGCCCCAGGAATGGTTTTAAAAACAAAAAACAATAAACCTGAGATCTAAGGATCATAGTTCAAAGCTAGACTGGTCAGGAAAGTCTGGATAAAGTCTGTAATAAACTAGTTAGAAAAAGCCAGAAGTGTAGAATGAGAAAGAGGGAACAGCTGATACTAAGCAAAAGGAAAGAAATGAGAAATGTACATATCAGCCAATTTGGAAGAAATAGTTTTCTTGTTAAACTTCGTAGAGGTCATAAACTTTGTAGATTAAGATAACGATGATTATCATTGTGAGGGTTAAAATGTGTTTGTGACTTTAGCTAAGTATAACTATGCCACAGTATTGTGAAATTTATGTAGTCACTTAATCTCAACATAGAAATATTTAGAGGAAAAAAAAAAAGCTAGAAGTGGAGCTATGACTTAGTGGTAGAACACCAGCCTTGAAGCAGATAGCTCAGGGATAGCACCTGCGTCCTGATGCAAGCTCAGGATGGGGTGAGGGTCTGATAACAATCCAAGACATAGGGCTAGGCATAGAAATTCCACAAAAGATGAAAACAGGAAGAGTTATGCCTGTATACCCATAAGTAATTGCCATGGTCAGAGACGGACAAAATCATGAAAGTAACAAGAAAAAGATGACTGTCTGCATAAAAGCTACCAATGCAATTAGCAGCTGACCTCATGGAAACCAAATGAGGCCTCAAAGGCAATAAAATACTCAGAGTGAAGGAAACAAAACAAAAACAAAACACCCAGCCAAGGAACAAATTCTATACATATCAGAACTATGCTTCAAATTGAAAATTAGGTGGTTTCTGTTCCCTTATTGGATTGTCTACTGATAACACTATGAAGAAAGATCAGTGCAGACAGGGGGTGTGAAGTGTGTGTGGGTAGGCTGGAGGTTTGAAATAGGCAAGCCACTGAAAAGGGAGCAATAAGATGGAGGAATGGAAGTGTGCAGGGACTGTGAGCCACCTCCTGGGGTCAGAGGTTATCTTGAGTAGACCAAAAGGAATGAGTAAGGGAGATGACAAGATCACATACAGCCGGCAGGCTACAGCAAATGCTTTCCTTTCATTTAGTACAAGAGTCCCTAGAGGGAGAATGTGATCTGACTTTTTTTTTTGGTAGTGGGGCTTGAAATCTGGGCCTGGGCGCTGTCCCTCAGCTCTTCAGCTCGAGGCTAACGCTCTACCACTTGAGCCACAGCGCCACTTCCAGTTTTCTGGTACTTTATTGGAGATGAGTGCAGACTTTTCTGCCTGGGCTGGCTTTGAACCACAATCCTCAGATCTCAGCCTTCTGAGTAGCTAGTATTACAGGCATGAGCCACCAGTGCCCAGCTTGATCTGACCTATTTGAACTGGATTTATTTGGGTGGTGAGAAGCAGATACTCCAGGGGATAGAATGAGCCCACTGGCAGGATGCTGTGAACCAGAAGAAAGAAAATGGTTTTGTGGGAGCACCCTGGTAGTAGAGAATGGGTTACATATTGAAGAGGGGGTTGGTGAAAGGAGAAGAAAGGCTGAAGCTAATCCAGGGACAGAAGCCTGAGCACAGATAACAGTGTCAAGGTCAGGCTGCACTTGAAGGCTGCAGAAGGATGCATCTCCTACATCAAAGAAGCTACAGAGTCTCCATTTCCAGCGCTAGCAGCTCTGGAAGATGAGCTGAGGCAGAATGCAGCAAGACAGAGCTTGCCCACCCTGCTCAGTTGGAGCTGGTGCTTGGCCACCTCCACGAAACTTGGAAACTCTGCTTAGGGGTCTCACCAAGGAAGCACTGCCATAAAAGCAGCTAGGCTTGCTCTAAGTGCCCTGACCCCGGAGGGCACCGTTCTGGGGTGCCAACTACACAGGAGACCTGGAGGCAAAAACCTTTTTTCCCAGCACCTCTCCCACACCCTGTGCTGACTAATCTCAGCAGTGTCACCTCAAAAGTATTTGAAGCTAGGTGCTCCAATAATCCTAGTGACTCAGGAGGCTGTGTGATCCAAGGACTGTGGTTCAAACCAACCCAGGCAGGAAAAGTCTGTGAGCTCTTTTTTTGGTCGTGGGGCTTGAACTCTGGGCCTGGACGCTGTCCCTCAGCTCTTCAGCTCAAGGCGAGCGCTCTACCACTTGAGCCACAGCACCACTTCTGGCTTTTTCTGTTCATGTGGTGCCAAGGAATCGAACCTAGAGCTTCATGCCACCTTCCCCGCCCCTCCCGTCCCCCCTCCCTCTGTTCACGGTGTAGCACAGGCTGGCTTCGAACTTAGAGCCCGCGTGTTTCCGCGCTGCTGGGATTGCGGCCGGGGTGCACGGCCAGGCGGCATCCCCGCGCTCCGGAGGCCCGCAGGCCGGGGCGCCGCATCCCCGCGCTCCGGAGGCCCGCAGGCCGGGGCGCCGCATCCCCGCGCTCCGGAGGCCGGGGCGCCGCATCCCCGCGCTCCGGAGGCCCGCAGGCCGGGGCGCCGCATCCCCGCGCTCCGGAGGCCCGCAGGCCGGGGCGCCGCATCCCCGCGCTCCGGAGGCCCGCAGGCCGGGGCGCCGCATCCCCGCGCTCCGGAGGCCCGCAGGCCGGGGCGCCGCATCCCCGCGCTCCGCGTCCCGCCCCAGCACCCTCCACGGCTCCACGCGGCCAGCACAATCTCCTTCTAGAGACTAACGTGGGTTTTTCCTTCTTAGCCCGAGGCCGGGGCTCGGCCTCGGTGGGTGAAGCTTCCGCTCCCTGGCCGTCGCTTCCCCACCCGAGCCGCGCTCCACCGCGGAGTCAATGCCCATGGCTCCTAACGGCCCGTATTGGATGGGCAAAGACCGCCGGGGAAGGACGCCCGGGCACGGGAAAGCTGGGAGTGACTGCGAGCCCGGCGGAGGGCGGGGCGAGGGCGCGGCCCGCGGCGTCCACGGCCAGCTCGCGGGCGCGCGCACGCAGACCCAGCCGAGGCCCCGCCCCCGGAGCGCGCGCGCGCCCGCGCCGCCGCCGCCATTTTGGAGCGATCTGAGCGCCGCCCGCGGCCCCGAGCCGGTCGGTGCCGCCGGCCGGCCGCGCCCGTGTCCCGAGGCACCGCGCCCGAGGCCGGGCCCATGTGCCTGCGGCCCGCCCCAGGCTGCTCGGGCTTCGCCTCCGCCAGCGCCCGGGCCTCCAACCAGCCGCCGCGACCTCCGGCCCGCGGGCCAGGTGAGTGCGGCCGCCACTGCCTGCTTCCTCCGGCCGGACGCGAGGCGTCAGCCCCTGCCCTCGGGTCAGCGCCCGCCACCGGCCAGCGCCCTCCCGTCAGTCAGCGCCCTCCCTCCTGTCAGTCAGCGCCCTCCTGTCAGCCAGCGCCCTCCCTCCTGTCAGTCAGCGCCCTCCCTCCTGTCAGTCAGCGCCCTCCCTCCTGTCAGTCAGGGCCCTCCCTCCTGTCAGTCAGCGCCCTCCCTCCTGTCAGTCAGCGCCCTCCCTCCTGTCAGTCAGGGCCCTCCCTCCTGTCAGTCAGCGCCCTCCTGTCAGCCAGCGCCCTCCCTCCTGTCAGTCAGCGCCCTCCCTCCCGTCAGTCAGCGCCCTCCCGTCAGTCAGCGCCCTCCTTCCTGTCAGTCAGCGCCCTCCCTCCCGTCAGTCAGTGCCCTCCCGTCAGTCAGCGCCCTCCCTCCTGTCAGTCAGTGCCCTCCTGTCGGTCAGCGCCCTCCCTCCTGTCAGCGCCCTCCCTCCTGTCAGCGCCCTCCTGTCAGTCAGCGCCCTCCCTCCTGTCAGCGCCCTCCCTCCTGTCAGCGCCCTCCTGTCAGCCAGCGCCCTCCCTCCCGTCAGTCAGCGCCCTCCCTCCTGTCAGTCAGCGCCCTCCCTCCTGTCAGCGCCCTCCTGTCAGTCAGCGCCCTCCCTCCTGTCAGCGCCCTTCCTCCTGTCAGCGCCCTCCTGTCAGTCAGCGCCCTCCCTCCTGTCAGCGCCCTCCCTCCTGTCAGTCAGCGCCCTCCCTCCTGTCAGTCAGCGCCCTCCTGTCAGTCAGCGCCCTCCCTCCTGTCAGTCAGCGCCCTCCTGTCAGTCAGCGCCCTCCCTCCTGTCAGCGCCCTCCTGTCAGCCAGCGCCCTCCCTCCCGTCAGTCAGCGCCCTCCCTCCTGTCAGTCAGCGCCCTCCCTCCTGTCAGTCAGCGCCCTCCCTCCCGTCAGTCAGCGCCCTCCCTCCTGTCAGTCAGCGCCCTCCTGTCAGTCAGCGCCCTCCTGTCAGCGCCCTCCCTCCCGTCAGTCAGCGCCCTCCCTCCCGTCAGTCAGCGCCCTCCTTCCTGTCAGTCAGCGCCCTCCCTCCCGTCAGTCAGTGCCCTCCCGTCAGTCAGCGCCCTCCCTCCTGTCAGTCAGTGCCCTCCTGTCGGTCAGCGCCCTCCCTCCTGTCAGTCAGCGCCCTCCTGTCAGTCAGCGCCCTCCCTCCTGTCAGCGCCCTCCCTCCTGTCAGCGCCCTCCTGTCAGTCAGCGCCCTCCCTCCTGTCAGCGCCCTCCCTCCTGTCAGCGCCCTCCTGTCAGTCAGCGCCCTCCCTCCTGTCAGCGCCCTCCTGTCAGTCAGCGCCCTCCCTCCTGTCAGCGCCCTTCCTCCTGTCAGCGCCCTCCTGTCAGTCAGCGCCCTCCCTCCTGTCAGCGCCCTCCCTCCTGTCAGTCAGCGCCCTCCCTCCTGTCAGTCAGCGCCCTCCCTCCTGTCAGTCAGCGCCCTCCTGTCAGTCAGCGCCCTCCCTCCTGTCAGTCAGCGCCCTCCTGTCAGTCAGCGCCCTCCCTCCTGTCAGCGCCCTCCCTCCTGTCAGCGCCCTCCTGTCAGTCAGTGCCCTCCCTCCTGTCAGCGCCCTCCTGTCAGTCAGCGCCCTCCCTCCTGTCAGCGCCCTCCTGTCAGTCAGCGCCCTCCTGTCAGTCAGCGCCCTCCCTCCTGTCAGTCAGTGCCCTTCTGTCAGTCAGCGACCTCCCTCCTGTCAGTCAGCGCCCTCCCTCCTGTCAGCGCCCTCCTGTCAGTCAGCGCCCTCCTGTCAGTCAGCGCCCTTCCTCCTGTCAGTCAGCGCCCTCCCTCCTGTCAGCGCCCTCCCTCCTGTCAGCGTCCTCCTGTCAGTCAGCGCCCTCCCTCCTGTCAGTGCCCTCCCTCCTGTCAGTCAGTGCCCTTCTGTCAGTCAGCGCCCTCCCTCCTGTCAGTCAGCGCCCTCCCTCCTGTCAGTCAGTGCCCTTCTGTCAGTCAGTGCCCTCCCTCCCTCCTGTCACTGCACTCTCTTCAATCAGCGCCCTCCGTCCTGTCAGTCAGTGCCCTCTCTCCCTCCCTCCCGTCAGTCAGCATCCTCCTGTCAGTCAGTCAGTGCCCTTCCATCTGTCAGTGCCCTTGGATCAGCGCCCGCCACGGGCCAGCGCCCTCCTATCAGCCACTGCCCTCCGGTCAGCGCTCGCCACCGGCCAGCGCCCTCCCAGCATTCAGCGCCCTCCCGTCAGCACCTGCCTTTCTGTCTGCGCCCTCCCATCAGTCAGTGCTCTCCTGTCAATCAGTGCCCATCAGTGCCCTTTCATCTGTCAGTGCCTGTCAATACCCTCCTGTTAGTGTCCATCTCTCTGTGCACTGTCAGGGCCCTCCTTTCCCCACCTGTGGTCAGTGCCCCATCAGTCTGTCAGTCAGTGCCTTTCTATCAGTGACCCTGTTAGTAGTCAGTGATCCATCTGTTATAACTTCTATCAGCCAACACCCTCCTTAATCATCCAGCCACCCAGCCTACCCCCATCATTCATCTACTCACTCATTCTCCTTAGTCCCTGAGGCACTGTCCTCCCTTTAGTCATTTCCCATTCCATCTGTGACTCCTACTGACTGCACTGTCTGGCAAGATCCCCAATGATAACACCCATGTCCCTTCCATGGCCCCATCTCCACCAGTACCTTCCTTGTCGGTCTCATTCCTCATCATTGATCCCAGTTGTCAGTAGTTCCCTCACCAGTTACTGATACCCTATTACCCTGTCAGTAATCCCGTTAATGTCCCTGTTGTCACCTGTTGTCCATCTCTCCTATAGTGGTGTTTTTGTCTGTGACTCCTGCAGAGTGTCCTGTCTTCCTGTCAAGGTCTTTCTCCTCTTCCCTGTGGGCATGTGCCCTAATGTCAGTCCTTGTCCAGCAATCATCTTAGTGTTCCCTCTTACTCTTCACCTGTCAAAGACCATTTTCATTAGTGCTCTGCTCTATTATTAGTGACCCTTCACCTATAAGGGCTCTCCCACGGCTCTTCCTGCCTGTTGGTATGAGGCACTTCTCTCCTAGTTCCTACTGTCAGCATTCCTTTTGTCAAACCACCAATCTTTTCTTTCTGTCCTCTGGTTTCCATCACTCCTTTCCTTTCATGCCCTTCATCAAGGTCCCAGGTATCACCTGTTACTCCATTCTGTAATTATTCCTAAGTGCCCCATTCATTCCTTCATGCATCTTCATCATCTCTTCCTTCACACCTGTCACCCTTCTCATACACCTTACTAAGCTCTATTTATAGTACCTCCCCTCCTGCTACTTTGTATCCTTGCAATCTATCATTCAAATTGTTACAGACTGTTTCTAGTTTGGTAGTGATCCCTTGCTGTCACCAGGAGTTCCTGCCAGTTTGTTACTTCTACCTAGTTCGCGCCTTTCACTGTAACTCCTATTTTGTCTTGTTTTTCAGCCATCTAGTCCTTTTCCAATCTGTTACACTTTCTCTAACCCCTGTCACTTTATTACAGCCTCTTCCTGATGTACCCCATTGGCTTCCCAGTGGTCCCACATTCCTAATGCTCAGCTCTTTACCTCTTGTTTTTGTTTTCCAGAGCTAAGGACTGAATTCTGGGCCTTGCACTTACCAGACAGGTGCTCTTCCTCTGAGCTAAATCCCCAACCCCAAGCTGCTCACCTTTTGATGTCTCTTCCTTTCTGGTTCCTCTTCCCTTTTGACTTCTGTAACTAATTTCAGCTAAGCTCTGGCAGATGAAAAGAAAGTAGCAATGAGAAAATTGGAGGTACAGATTCTTTCAGGCTAAGAGGGCAGCAGATGTAGAAGCCCTGAGGTAGGAAAGGCTGGATCTCCTCAGGAGCCAAGATGAGACTACTGTAGCCAGAGTAAGGGGGGTGGGTGGGAATAGACAGGATAGACTCTCTAGGTTGGAGAGTTGGTCTTTCCATGAAGCTGCACCTTACAGCTATTGGTGAGGAGTTGGGTTGTGAATCTTGAGTTGTGGGGGAAGCATAGGCTGGAGATTGCGTTGAGGAATGTCATGGGCATGTGACATTTGTCATGGCTAGGAAGTGTAATTGTGGTTTAAACCTCAGTTGTTGACTTAGGGAGATATTTTGGATGAGAGAGGTATTGAAACAATGCGTTAGAAGAGATGTATGAGGGAATGAGAGAACACAGCATGCTTTATTTAAATTTGTTTTTTTTATTTATTATAATTATTATTTATAATAATGTAGTTTCAATTCAGTATCTTGCACTTGCTAGATAGGTAGACTTTTGAACTATGGCCCTAGACTAATTTTCTAGGGTTCTTGATGAACAAATGCATGGTAGGGGCACTGTTTATTGAAGTTGGATTGGGGTAGTAGTAAGCAGGAGGGAGTGATTACATATTAGAGAGGGAAAGCAAAGCTTTCTTTTGGGAGAGTGTAGTGGTAGAGTCTAAGAAGTCCAAAGGTTGTTAGGGAGACATTAACTTACAGGAGAATCTGGAGTCCAAGAGTGGTAATGAGGATAATGTTTAAAGCCTTGGAAATGACTATTTACTAAACAAACATACACAGAGAACAGAATGCATTGAACATTCATTATGTTCCAGTGCCATAAATATTTTATGGGAATTTTTTTATTTAATCCTAACTAACATTAGGATTTAGGATCTATAACTTCCTTGTCTGACAAATAAGGAGACTGAAGCCTGTAATCCTAGCTAGTTAGAAGGTTGAGATCTGAGGATTGTGGTTCAAAGCCAGCCCGGGCAGAAAAGTCCATGAGACTTTTTTTTTTTGGTTGTGGGGCCTGAACTCTGGGCCTGGGTGCCTTGAGCTTTTCAGCTCAAGGCAAGCATTCTACTACTTGAGCCACAGCACCACTTCCAGCTTTTTCTGCTTATGTGGTGCTGAGGACCTCATGCATTCAAGGCAAGCACTCTAACACTGGGCCACCTGGGTGGGGGGAGGGGAGCAGGGGGGGGAAAGGAGCTGCTACCCCCCACCTATGAGATTCATTTTTTTTTAATTTTCCTGCTCCCACCGCCCTATGAGATTCTTTTTTTTTTTTTTGGGGGGGGGGGGGTCCGGTCGTGGGGCCTGAACTCTGGGCCTGGGCGCTGTCCTTCAGCTCTTCAGCTCAAGGCTAGCACTCTACCACTTAAGCCACAGCGCCACTTCAGGCTTTTTTCTTTCTTTCTTTTTTTTTTTTTTTTTGTCCAGTCGTGGGGCCTGAACTCTGGGCCTGGGCGCTGTCCCTCAGCTCTTTAGCTCAAGGCTAGCACTCTACCAATTGAGCTACAGTGTCACTTCTGGCTTTTTTATTATGTGGTGCTGAGGAATCGAACCCAGGGCCTCAGGCATGCAAGGCAAGCGCTCTACCACTGAGCCACCCTCCCAGCCCCCTCTTTTTTTTTTTTTTTTCAATTTTTTTTCCATTTTGTTTTGTTTTGCCAGTCCTGGGGCTTGAACTCAGGGCCTGAGCACTGTCCCTGAACTGCTTTTGCTCAAAGCTAACACTCTACTTCATGAGCCACAGCACCACTTACAGCTTTATTTGTGTATGTGGTACTAAGGGATTGAACTCAGGGCTTCAT
Organism: Dipodomys spectabilis; assembly: GCF_019054845.1. Taxonomy (NCBI): domain Eukaryota; kingdom Metazoa; phylum Chordata; class Mammalia; order Rodentia; family Heteromyidae; genus Dipodomys; species Dipodomys spectabilis. The sequence goes on along the minus strand of NW_024870907.1, from coordinate 3,761,314 downwards.
GCATGCTAGGCAAGCACTCTACCACTAAGCCACATTCTCAGCCCTGACCCTGAGCTTTTTTTTGCCCAAGGCTAGTACTCTAAGCCTTGAGCCATACAGGTCCACATCTGGCTTATTTGGAACTAAGATCAGTTCCCTGAACTCAGTCCCCTGAGTAGCTAGGATTATAATTATGAGCCACTAAGTGACTAGTTAATATAGTTACTTTTTAACACTTCTGTTTATATTCTTAGGAGAGCATTCAGGCACAAACAAAATGAGTGTGGTTTCCAAGGTCACACAAACCAGAATCAAGACTCAAGAGCTGTGCCTTTCACTGCTGCTTCCTGTGGGTACCACCTGCTCATGATAGTCTGAACTCTTACCATGTTCCTTAGCTACACACTTCCTCTCCCAAGGCAACTGATGTTGCTGTTTTCTTTCGTATTCTGATAGTTTATTACTTAATTATTAGATAGTTACTAGTTCATCAGCAGGTAAGAAGAAGTATGCATTTTATGGAAATGAGTAACATATCTTATACATTTTTCAGTATCTTATTTTTTTGCTGGTCCTGGGCTTGAACTCTGGGCTTGAACACTGTCCCTGAGCTTCTTTGCTCAAGGCTAGCACTCTACCACTTGAGCCACAGTGCCACTTCTGGCTTTTTCTGAGTAGTTTATTGGAGATAAGAGTCTCACAGACTTTCCTGCCCTGGCTGGCTTCAAACCACAGTCCTCAGATCTCAGCCTCCTGAGTAGCTAGGATTATAGGTGTGAGACACTAGCACCTGGCAGTATCTTTTTTTTTTCCCTTTTTTTCTTAATTATATTGATGGCTGGGAATGTGGCTTAATGGTAGAGTGCTTGCCTAGCATGCAGAAGCCCTGGGTTCGATTCCTCAGTACCACATAAACAGAAAAAAAGCCAGAAGTGACACTGTAGCTCAAGTGGTAGAGTGCTAACCTTAAGCAAAAGCAGTTCAGGGACAGTGCCCAGGCTCTGAGTTCAAGCCCCAGGACTGGCAAGAAAAAAAAAAAAGTTGAACACTATGTTGTCTGTCTATATAACAAACAACTTAGTTTTTGAGACAAAATCTTGCTGTGTGCATAGGCTGGCCATGAATTGGCAATCTGTCTCCTAAGTACTAGATGACAGGTTTGTACCACTATGCCTAGCAGCCTTCACTTTTTAAAAAGTGAATGTGTGATCTTTCATTTAAAATATGTCACTTAAAGGTTATTGAATATTCCACAACCCATGAAATCTTGACTATAAATCTGATAAATTTTAGCTTCCCCAAAGTATTTCCAAATTCCTTCTGTGAATATAAACTAATTCCAAAGGCTTAAGCATCACGTGATCAGGATTAGTCATGCCAGTGATCCCATTTCTGTAGTACCAGTTTTTTGTTTTTTGTTTTAATTTTTTTTTTTTGTCAGTTGTGGGCCTGAACTCTGGGCCTGGGCACTGTCCCTCACTCTTCAGCTCAAGGTTAACCCTCTACCACTTGAGCCACAGCACCACTTCCGGCTTTTTCTGCTTATGTGGTGCTAAATAATCAAACCCAGGGCCTCATGCATGCAAGGCAAGCACTCTACCACTGAGCCACCTTCCCAGTCCTTTTATTTATTTTATTTTTTATTTTTTTGTTAGTCATAAGGCTTGACCTCTGGGCCTGGGTGCTGTCCCTCAGCTCTTCAGCTCAAGGTGAGTGCTCTACCACTTGAACCATAGTGCCACTTCTGGTTTTCTGAGTGGTTTATTGGAGATAAGAGCCTCACAGCCTTTCCTGCCCAGGCTGGCTTTGAACCCTGATCCTCAGATCTCAGCCTCCTGAGTAGCTAGGATTACAGGTGTGAGCCACCATGCCTACCAGCTTTTTTTTTTTCTTTACTAGAGCTTGAACTCAGGGCCTTATAGTCTTGCTTCTCTTGGAGCTGATGTACCACTTGAGCCATACCTAGTGAATTGGAGATAAAAGCCTCTCCAGTTTGTTTGCCCCAGCTGGCTTTGAACCACAATCTTCAGATCTCACCTTCTGAGTAGCTAGGATTACAGATGTGAGCCACAAGTGTCTGGCTCTGGTTCCAATTTTCTGTGTTTATATGGCTGTGACTAAACAACTTAAGAGAGGAACATTTTATTTGTCTGATAGTTTCAGAGGTTCCAATTCATTGTGATTGGGAGGGCATGCTACACTTTGTAAGGGCAGCTCACATTGTGGTGTCCAGGAAGCAGAGAGAGGGGAAGGGAGAAGAAGAAGGAACAGGAGAGGAAGAGGGACAGAGACAGAGACAGAGAGAATGAATGGGAATGTCTTTATTGGCTGGCTTCCTTCTGCTTTTATTCCATCAGAGTGTCTGGTCTATGGAATAGTGTTGGCTATATTCTGGGCAGGTCTTTCACCCCTCACCCCCCAAAGCTTGCTTTCTTAATCTAGGTGCTTCTCAAGGCAATTAAAATTTATCACAAAGATACTGTCTTTTGTTTCCATTGTCTTTTTTGTCTACCATTTGGTTAATTCTACACAGGAAGAACTTAAGATAGTTTTTCCTCTTTTGCAGGTAACAAGACTAAAAATCCTCCACTGGATAAAAATATTCTTAAAATTGTGTATATGCCAAGAAAAGAGATCAAATGTTTTTCTATTTTGCCTGAATACAAGATTTAAATAACAAGTTTCTAAAGGAAGTAAGTTAACTTTCCTTTTTATTAGATTGTGATTTATGTAATTATGTATTGTAAAGATAGAGAAGTTCAAAGAATGAATAACAGTAAAATATTTAATTTTTTAATTTTTTTCTTTTTTTCTGTCATGAGGCTTGAACTTGGGGCAGGGGCACTATTATCCCTGAGCTCTTTTTGCTCAAGGGTAGCACTCATCACTTTTTTTTTTTTTTTTTTGCCAGTCCTGGGGCTTGAACTCAGGGCCTGGGCACTGTCTCTGAGCTTTTTGCTCAAGGCTAGCACTCTATCACTTGAGCCACAGCACCACTTCTGGCTTTTTTTGTTTATGTGGTGCTGAGGAATTGAACCCAGGGTTTCACGCACTCTAGACAGGCACTCTACCACTGAGCCACATCCACAGCCCAGTGCTCTATCGCTTTGAGCCACATTGACACTTCTAGTTTTCTGATGGTTAATTGGAGATAAGAGTCTCACCGTCTTTCCTGCCAGGGATGGCTTTGAACCACAATCCTCAGATATCAGCCTCCTCAGTAGCTAGGGTTACAGGTGTGAGCCACTAGTCCTCCGCAAATCTAAATTAACTCCCCCCCTCCCCTCCAGTCCTGGGACTTGAATTTAGGGCCTGGGCACTGTCCCTGAGCTTCTTTGGCTTGAAGCTAGTTTTCTACCATTTGAGCCACAGTTCTACTAAAAGTTTGGGCTTTTTTTTCTCCCCCGTCGGTCATGAGGCTTGAACTTAGAGCCTGGGAGCTGACCCTTAGCTCTTTGCTTAAGGCTAGTGCTCTACCACTTTGAGCCATAGCACCAATTTTTTATTTTTTGTTTTTTGGCCAGTCCTGGGGCTTGAACTAGAGCCTGGATACTATCCTTGAGCTTCTTTTGCTCAAGGCTAGCACTCTACCACTTGAGCCACAGCACCACTTCTGGCTTTTTCTGTTTATGTGGTACTGAGGAATCCAACCTAAGGCTTCATGCATGCTAGGCAAGCACTCTACCACTAAACCACATCCCCAGTCCTTGTTATTTTTTTTGTTGCTTTTTGGGGGGTAACTTTTTTATTGGTGCCTGTCTTGGGGCTTGAACTCAGGGCCTGGACGCAGTCTTTGAACTATTTTGCTCAAAGATTGCACTCTACCACTTGTGGCACACGGCTCCACTTCTGGTATTTTTTGGTGTTTAATTGGAGATAAGAGTTTCCTTCCTGGGCTGTCTTTGAATTATGGTCCCCAGAGCTCAGCATCCTGAGTAGCTAGGATTATAGGTATGAGCCACTGGTGCCCCTCTTGGCTGCTTTTTTGATTCTCTTGTGGATAGTGAGATGCTCTGTTGACTCTGCACAAGCTACTTAGTCTCCCCAAACCTGAGCCTAATTCATATAAAATGAAGGGCAATCATGCATATTTAGTAAAATATGTGTTCTATTTCACTTGCCAGAAGTACTTTAGATAAGGTATGTACAATCACATCACCATTAAGGGTACATACTTCATGGAGAGAAGAGAGGGCACCATTAAGGGTACATACTTCATGTAGAGAAGAGAGGGAAGGCTGCTTCCAGCAGTATTAGATGTTCTTCAAAGGCTCTCCCTTTATAATCTAGTTAGATGCTAAATAAATTATAGTAGATATACTTTGTGTACTTCGTGTGTGTGTGTGTGTGTGTGTGTGTGTGTGTGTTTTAGAGACATGTTCTCATTGTGTAGCCAAAGCTGGCCTTGAACTTCCTGTGGAGTACAGACCAGCTTCAAATGCTTTATCCTCCCGCCTCTGCCTTTTAGGTGTTGAAATTACAGGCATGCTCCATCATGCATCACTAATAAAATTTCTTGTGAGCATGTTTGTGCATTAAAAATTATATTTCAAGCCAGATGCAGGTGGCTCACTCCTGTAATCGTAGCTGCTCAGGAAGCTGAGATCTGAGGATCGTAGTTTGAAACCAGCCCAGGCAGGAAAGTCCATGAGACTCTCATCTCCAATAAGCTACTCAGAAAAAGCTGGAAGTGGTGCTGTGGCTCAACTGGTAGAGCGCTAGCCTTGAGCAAAATAAGCTTAGGAACAGCACCCAGGCCCTGAGTTAAAGTCACAGGATGGGCAAAAAAATTATGTTCCAAAGGGCAAAAGAGAAATAAGACCAAGTGAGCCTTATGGCATCTTTCTTTTGATCATTGACTTTTCTTCAGAAAAATATATACTCAAATGTAGTCTCTCACAATTTCTTTAGATTAAATATATGCAACTTGAATTTACAGTCAGAATACACCATTTTTTTGGAGTCAGTATTGAGGTTTGAACCCAGTATGTTATACTGGCTATAGCAGATACTTTTGTGTGTATGTGTGTGTGTGTGAGTCAAAGGACTTGAACTTGGGGCCTGGGTGCTGTCCCTCAGCTCTTCAGCTCAAGACTAGTGTTCTACCACTTGAGCCTCAGTGCCACATCCGGTTTTTTATTTTTTGTTTTTTTGTTTTCTATTTATGTGGTGCTGAGGAACTGAACCAAGGGCCTCATGCATGCGAGGCAAGCACTCTACCACTGAGCCATCTTCCCAGTCCCTGAGGTTTTTTTTTTAAAGGTGGTACTGGGGTACTGAGGTTCACCCACTTGCTAGGCATACAATTCATTCTATTGTTGAGCCATGCCTCCAGCCCTTTTCTGTACTGAGATAGAGTCTCAGTTTCTGTCCAGTGTGTTCTTGGGCTATGATCCATCTATTTTCAGTTTTCCATTAGCTATGATAGCAGGCTGTGCCAAGGCACCAATGTGCACAGCTTTTTTGTTAGTTGAATGTGATCTTATTAATTTTTTTTGGGGGGGTCCGGTCGTGGGGCCTGAACTCTGGGCCTGGGCGCTGTCCCTCAGCTCTTCAGCTCAAGGCTAGCGCTCTACCACTTGAGCCACAGCGCCACTTCCGGCTTTTTTCTTTTTACTTATGTGGTGCTGAGGAATGGAACCCAGGGCCTCAGGCATGCAAGGCAAGCACTCTACCACTGAGCCACCTTCCCAGCCCCTCTTATTAATTTTTTAGCCTTGGTTGGCCTTCATCCTTCTGATGCCAGTCTTTCAAATAACTATGATTATAAATGAGATCCACCATGCCCAGCCCACAGACACTGTGTGTGTGTGTGTGTGTGTGTGCACATGCACGAACACGTGTGTGCTGGTACTGGGGCATTAACTCAAGGTCTGGGTGCTGTCCCTTAACTTTTTCACTCAAAGCTAGCATACTACCACGTGTACCACAGCTCCACTTCTGGGTTTTTGCTGGCTAATTGTATATAAAAGTCTCTTTCTTACCTAGACTGGCTTCAAATAGTAGTAGTCCTCAAATCTTATCCTCCTGAGTGGCTAGGATTACAGGCATGAATTACCAGTGCCTGGCCATAAAAGCTATTTTAGGGAAGAGTTAGCATAATTAGATGTGTTCAGCCCTTTGGATATTGAATAATCTGGTACAGTATGTATGATAATTGTGTTTGAGGAAAACTGTACAATCCAATAAAAATTAGTAACTAAAAGAAAAATGTTGATATTAAAAACCTTAATATAGAGTTAAACAGATTAAACATGATATTGATAGAATTAGTGAACTGGAACATATATGTAAAAAATTACCTAGTGTATAGCATTTAGAAATGGCAAATGGGAAATGAGATTAAGAGAAAAAGGTTAGAACATAAAGGTTTAATCGTTTTTTTGTTTGTTCATTTTGTTTGTTTTGTTTTGTTTTTACCACTCCTGAGGCTTGAACTCAGGGCCAGGGCACTGTCCCTGAGCTTCTTTTGCTCAAGGCTAGCACTCTACCACTTGAGCCACAGCACCATTTCTGGCTTTTTCTGTGTATGTAGTACTGAGGAATGGAAGCAGGCTTCATGCATGCTAGGCAAGCACTCTACCACTAAGCCATATTCCCAGCTCCTGTAATAGTTTTTTTTTTCTCTCATTTTTAATTAGTGTATAAAAAGGTGAAATAGTTTTAAGCTTTTCAAAAACGAATAAGATAGCCAGGCACCAGTGGCTCATACCTGTGATCCTAGCTACTCAAAAAGCTGAGATCTAGGGCTGGCTGAGATCTAGGGCTGGGAAGGTGGCTCAGTGGTAGAGCGCTTGCCTTGCATGCATGAGGCCCTGGGTTCGATTCCTTAGCACCACATAAGCAAAAAAGAAAAAGCCGGAAGTGGCGCTGTGGCTCAAGTGGTAGAATGCTAGCCTTGAGCTGAAGAGCTGAGAGACAGCACCCATGCCCAGAGTTCAAGCCCCATGACCGGACCCCCCCCCTCCAAAAAAAAAAAGAAGCTGAGCTCTGAGGATTATGATTGGAAGCCAGCCTGGGCTGGATAGTCCATGAGACCCTCCAATTAAGCACCAAAATCCCAGAAGTATAGCTGTGGCTCAAGTGGGAGAGTGCTAGTCTTGAGCACAAAAGCTCAGGGACAATGCCCAGGCCCTGAGTTCAGGCACCAGGTCTGGCCCCCTAAAAAACTAGTAAGACAAGGGCTAAGGATGTAGCTCAGTATTAGAGTGCTAGGCTAGCATGTGCAAGGTCCTAGACTCTTTCCAGTAGTGGAAAAACTAAATTAAACTAAAACTAGTAAGACACAAACCCATAGATTTGGGTTTAACAAAAGCCCAAATCCATACATTGAAATTATAAAGCACCAATGTCACTAAAGATGAAAAGGAAATATTAAGCTAGAGGTAAACGAGTAGCTAAAAAGGAACATCAACTAGATTTCAAATGATGTCTCATCAGTATGAATAAAAGCCCATAAGTACAGTAATTCTTCAATGATAAAACAGTGTAAATTATACTATAGAATTGTGTGTTTTTGTTTTTTGTTTTTTGTCGATCATGGGGCTTGAACTCTGGGTCTGGGCACTGTCCCTTAGCTCTTCAGCTCAGGGCTAGTGCTCTACCACTTGAGCTACAGCGCTACTTCCAGTTTTCTGAGTGGTTTATTGGCAATAAGAGTCTCACAGGCTTTCCTGCCTGGGCTGACTTTGAACCTTGATCCTCAGATCTCAGCCTCCTGAGTAGCTAGGATTAAAGGCATGAGCCACCAGCACCTGGCTAGGTCATTTTTATAAGAAAATATGTAGTCTTATGTCTTATGTTAATCTACCTTCTACTCACTATCCCACATCCTATAGAAAAATAACTAAGAGTGATGGGACTATATCTCTCTCTCTCTCTCACATACACACACACACACACACACACACAAAATTAGGCCGGGCACTGGTGGCTCATGTCTGTAATCTTAGCTACAGGAGGCTGAGATCTGAGGATTTTTTTTTTTTGGGTCCGGTCATGGGGCCTGAACTCTGGGCCTGGGCACTGTCCCTCAGCTCTTCAGCTCAAGGCTAGCCCTCTTCCACTTGAGCCACAGCACCACTTCCGGCTTTTTTCTTTTTGCTTATATGGTGCTGAGGAATCGAACCCAGGGCCTCAGGCATGCAAAGCAAGCACTCTACCACTGAGCCACCTTCCCAGCCTCCGAGATTTGAGGATTTTGATTCAAAGTCAGCGCAGGCAGGAAAGTTTGTGAGACTCATCTCCAATTAACTACTAGAAAACTGGAAGTGGTGCTGTGGCTCAAAAGGTAGAGCACTAGCCTGGAGCAAAAGAACTCAAGGACAGTGCGCAGACCCAGAGCTCAAGCCCCACAACCAACAATAATGAAAAAAAGGAAGAAAAGGAGGGACACTGAGGGTGTAGTTTACATGGTAAAGCACAAGCTTACCAAGTGCATGCTTGGCATTCAAATCCCACCACCACCAAAGGAAGAAAATAGAGTCAAAGAAATAAAACTTAAGTAAATGAATAAAAGAAAAAAAAACTGCCTAGACAGGTAATATGGTGAAGTTTAGATTCTAATTCTCTTAGCAACAGTCTACCACAGAATGTTCTGTTTAAAGGACTCTTTCTTGGAACTACAGGATGACATGAGCAATATTTCTGTTTGAAATCTATTTTCTGTCTGATAGTTCTGCTACTCTGAAAAACTAAATAAACAAGTTCGGGTTTATTTCGCTGCTAGGTAAGCATATAAAGGATGTGGACTGAGCTGTGCTTGACAGTCCTGAGGGAATTGTGAAGGACAGTTGTCAGGGCTAAGCCCCTCCGTGGCTGCCCAGCACACAATTTGTAGAAAAGACTACTTTTTCCGTGGGACATTCCTAGACTTGTAAGCAATTGCTTGGTCATTTTTTTTTTTTTTTTTTTTTTTTGTCGGATGTGGGGCTTGAACTCTGGGCCTGGGCGCTGTCCCTCAGCTCTTCAGCTCAAGGCGAGCGCTCTACCACTTGAGCTACAGCGCCACTTCCGGTTTTCTGGTGGTTTATTTGAGATCGGAGTCTCACGGTCTCTCCTGCCCGGGCTGGCTTTGAACCATGATCCTCAGATCTCAGCCTCCTGAGTAGCTAGGATTACAGGCGTGAGCCACCAGCGCCCGGCAAGGGTTGTTTTTTTTTTGTTGTTGTTTGGTTTTTTTTTAACTGTATTTTTTTGTCTTTTCTTTTTTGGTACTGGGGATCGAACCCAGGACGTTGCACTTGCTAGGCAAGCGCTTTGCCACTGAGCTACATCCCAGCCCTGCTTGGTCATTTATGTGTGCGGTTTTTCCCTTTGACTCTAAGTCGTCCTACATGTTTGATATATGTATCTGTTCTTATTCTAGTAGCACACTGTTGATGACTAGCTTTGTGTTAAGTTTGGTATGGGGAAATGTGGGTCCTCCACTTTTAGTCTTCTTTTCAAGGTTGCTTTGTCTATTCTGGACCTCTTACACTTCCATATGAACACTAGGCAATGCTTGTCAACATATAAGATTTTTTAAAAAGCTGTCCTTAGGTTTTAGTTTCCATATTTTATTATTCTTGGAGATAACATTCTGTAAGACAATGATTTGTTGTTGTTGGTTGTGGGGCTTGAACTCAGGCTGGAAGCAGCACTGTGATAAAAGTAGTAGAGCACTAGCCTTGAGCTGAAGAGCTCAGGGACAGCACTCAGGCCCTGACTTCAAGCTCCATGACCGACCAAAAAAAAAAAAAAAAAGAGTCTCATGGACTTTTCCTGCCCAGGCTGGCTTTGAACTGCAATCCTCAGCCTCCTGAATAGCTAGGATTACAGGCATGACAATGATCCTTAGGAGTTGTTGTGGCATCTTTTATTGATTCAGTATGTGCTTGTAAATGTTACATGGGATCTGAAAACTTTTTGGTATTCTGTTTTCTTTTGTTTTTTTTGGTGGGTTGTGAGGCTTGAACTCTGGGTTTGGGTGCTGTACCTGTGTTCTTCAGCTCAAGGTGAGCGCTCTACTGCTTGAGCTACAGTGCCACTTCTGGTTTTCCAGTGGTTTATTGGAGATAAGAGTCTCATGGATTTTCCTTGCCTGGGCTGGCTTTGAATCATGATCCTCAGATCTCAGTCTTCTAAGTAGCTAGGATTACAGGCATGAGCCACCAGCACCCAGCTACTTTTTGGTATTCTGTTTTTGGATGTTCTTCATATCTTTTTAACAGCCTGAGATTGTTAATAACATGTGCTTTTTTTTTTTCCTGTTAATATCACTAGGTTTGATTCAGGTCTCTGTGCTTGCTAGGCAACTCTTACCTCTGAAGCATATCTGCAGCCCTCTTATTTTTGAGATAAGGTGTATATCCGGATGCAGCCTGCTATTTTTCTGTGTACCTAGGATGACAGTAATATGTCACTGTGTCCAGCTACTCTTTGAGAAGGGGTCTAGTGAACTTTTCTGCCCAGGTTTGCCTCAAACCTCAATCCAGTCAGCCTTCCAATCTCCACTTTCCATGTAGCTAGGATTACAGGTGTGAGCCACCTTGCCCAGTTAAAATTTACATTTTTAATACTGAAGCTGTAGGAAGAAAGAACAGTAGAAACAATTTGCAGAATTATAGTAGAAGATCACAACTAAAAATTCACTTTTTTTTGGGCTGGGAAGGTGGCTCAGTGGCAGAGTGCTTGCCTTGTATGCATGAGGCCCTGGGTTCGATTCCTCAGCACCACATAAGCAGGGAAAAAAAAGCCGGAAGTGGCGCTGTGGCTCAAGTGGTAGAGCGCTAGCCTTGAGCTGCAGGCAGGCCCAGGACCAGACCCCCCCCCAAAAAAAAAACAATTTTTCACTTTTTCTTTTTTTTGGCCGATTGTACAGCTTTATCTCAGGGTGTGGGTGCTGTCCTCAGCCTCTTTGTGCTCGAGGCTAGCACTGTGCCACTTGAGCCACATCTTTATTCAGACATCCCTAGCTCATTCTCTCTTCATTCTCTGTCTCTTTCTTTCTCTGTTTTTGTGTGCTCAGTGCTGCATAATTGGATAAAATACTGAACAGTTCCAAAGCCAGGAGAATCCCTTATCACTTTTTTTTGTTGTTGTTGGTTGTGGGTCTTGAACGCTAGGGCTGGGTGCTGTCCCTGAGCTCTTCAGTTCAAGGCAAACACCCTACCACTTGAGCCACAGCACCACTTCCAGTTTTCTGGTGGTTCATTGGAGATAAGAGTCTCACTGACTTTCCTGCCTGGGCTGGCTTTGAACTGTGATCCTCAGATCTCAGCCTCCTGAGTAGCTAGAATTACAGGTATGAGTCACCGGTACCTGGCCCTCTCATCAGGTTTTGTAACCATGCTCACTTCCCTCTTACCACTCACTCTCCTCTTTGTCCCCAGGCATGACTAATTTTATAATTTCAAAATATAGATGAGGCCGGGCGCTGGTGGCTTACGCCTGTAATCCTAGCTACTCAGGAGGCTGAGATTTGAGGATTGTGGTTCAAAGCCAGCTAGGGCAGCAAAGTCTGTGAGACTCTTATCTCCAATTAACTACCAGAAAACTGGAAGTGGTGCTGTGGCTCAAGTGGTAGAGCATTAGCCTTGAGTTGAAGAGCTTGAGTACGGTGCCCAGAGTTCAAGCCCCACAACTGACAAAAAATAAAAATTAAAAAAAATAATGAGCTGGGCCTACTGGTATACAACTGTGGTCTCACTTACTTGAGAGGCTAAGACCAGAAGATTGTTTGAGCCCAAGAGTTCAAGACCAGCCTGGGCAATATAGTAAGACTGTTTTTCTCCCCTCTAAGCCTGAAAGGAAAGAAAAAGGAAGAAGAAACATGTTATAAATGGAAGCCTATAATATGTAACCTTTTGTGCCATGATAATTCCCTAGAGACTCATCCAGTTGTTATAGGCATCAGTTGTCGTCTCCCCCCCCCCCCCTTTTTTTTTTTTGCCAGTCCCTAGGCTTCAATTCAGGGCCTGGGCGCTGTCCCTGAGCTCTTTTTGCTCAAGACTAGCACTCTACCACTTGAGCCACACCACCACTAATGGCTTTTTCTGTTTATGTGGTGCTGAGGAATCGAACCCAGGGCTTCATGCATGCTAGGCAAGCACTTTACCACTGAGCCATATTCCCAGCCCCAATAGTTCCTTTTTTAAATTATTAATTTTTTTTTGCCAGTCCTGGGGCTTGAACTTGGTGCTTGAGCTCTGTCCCTGAGCCTTTCTATGCGCAAGGCTAGCGCTCTACCACTTGAGCCACAGAACCCCTTCTGACTTTTTCTGCTTATGTGGTTCTGAGAAATTGAACCCAGAGATTCCTACATGCTAAGCAAGCACTCTACCACTAAGCTGCCTTCCCAATTCCTTTTTATTACCAGGTAGTTTTTCTTAGTGTATGGCTTTGTACCAGTATTTGCATGTTGAAGGGCATCTGGAACACTTCCAGTTTTGTTTTTTTTTTGTAGGTTATGGGGCTTGAACTCTGGGCCTGGGCGCTGTCCCTGCACTCTTCAGCTCAAGACGAGCGCTCTACCACTTGAGCCACAGCACCACTTCCGGTTTTCTAGTGGTTTATTGGAGATAAGAGTCTCACAGACTTTCCTGCCCGGGCTGGCTTTGAACCGTGATCCTCAGATCTCAGCCTTCTGAGTAGCTAGGATTACAGGCGTGAGCCACCAACGCCTGGTTTACTTCCAGGTTTTAATTGTTGTAAACAAATAAACCTACTGTGAACATTCAGATCGTTGTATGACCTTGTTTTTGCTTCTCTAGGATCAATGCCCAGAGCCAAGGCAGTTTTTCTTTATGGATTTCTGTCCATCGCTGTTTTATAGACCTAGTAGAGTCTTCTAAGGTATGTATGTTTGTGGTGGTTAGATCTTTCCTTTTCTTCCTACCTGTGTGGAACATTTGTTATTGCCCCATTGTTAATCTTTGCCTTAAATTTAGTTTGTCAAGTTTTTTTTTGGTCGGTCATGGGACCTGAACTCTGGGCCTGGGCAATGTCCCTCAGCTCTTCAGCTCAAGGCTAGCGCTCTACCACCTGAGCCACAGTGCCACTTCCAGCTTTTTCTGCTTATGTGGTGCTAAGGAATCAAACCGAGGGCCTCAGGCATGCAAGGCAAGCACTCTACCACTGAGCCACCTTCCCAGCCCTGAGAAAATACTTTTAAATGAGAAAGGATTGTTGAAGAGTAAGATTTGCAGTAACTGCAAATGTTCCAAAATGATAAGACAAACTCCAGGGTGGTGTGGATCAGGTCACAAGGTACCAGACAATGAGCAAAAGCTAGCATCAGATAAGGAGTTGGAGTTCTGGTCTTGGGCAAAAAAAAAAAAAAAAAAAGGACAAACTCCAGAAGGTTCAAGAAAGTAGCAGGATGTATGAATGATACTATTTAGGGAGTCTTCAGGTTTGTTGTCTCAATCTGAGAAGGGATTGAAGAAGAAGACACAAGAAGATGGGAGAAGAAGTTGAGAGTTTTTTTTAATTATAGGAGCTAAACTAGTTGAGAGTGGAAATAACAGACTCTTCTGAAGAGGAGTGCTACCAGATAGAGAATTAGGGTCAGGAAAGGTAGAGTAGAAAGGCAAAGTTTATTTGAAAGTAAGAGTGAGATGCCACGAGAAATTGAGGAAAAGGCTTTTAGCTATTGGTGGGTTGTCATAAGCCCCCAACTTGGACTCCTAACTAGGAGGACTGCCTTACACCGTAGGCAGTAGGAAGTCTCATCTACCTGTTTTCCAGGGAAGAAGGAAAAGGGGAACAGGAAGAGGAGAAGGATGGGACAGGTTTCTCAGTGTAAGAGAACCAGAAATGAGGCCCAGAAATCAATAGCTCCCCTATAGGCTTGTGGAGTCCATCTTTTATAGTTCTTTGGGCAAGTCTCAGCTGCTCTGTCATCTGATTGAGTCACGTGTTCCCTCCCCCCAAGGAAGGGCCTGCCCCTGCCTGGTCTGCTCCAGAATCATCAAGGTCTTTGCTTTCTCAGGGCTGTTATCTCAACTTTCCCAGAGAAGGGTGTAGGGACTCTACTGGGCAGTCTCTGCTTTCTCAAGGTCTTGTGGAAGAAGAGGAGGTACAGGCTCCATGTGCTATCTTGGTCTTCCCCAGGGTCCCCAGGGTCCCCAGGAAGAGGAGGGAGTGTCTGCCACTGGGTGGCTCTCTCTCCCTGCCAGTCTACACAGTTCTAAATCTCCCTCATGTGTAGCTCTCGATAAGTATGTAAAGGAAAGAACTTATAAAAAGTTTTTGTGTGGGGCTGGGAAGGTGGTTCAATGGTAGAGCGCTTGCCTTGCATCCATCAGTCCCTGGGTTCCATTCCTCAGCACCACATAAGCAAAAAGAAAAGAACCAGAAGTAGCACTGTGCCTCAATTGGTAGAGCACTAGCCTTGAGCTGAAGAGCTTAGGGACAGTGCCCAGGCCCAGAGTTCAGGCCCCACGACCGGACCCCCTCCCCCCAAAAAAAAAGTTGCTAAAAAGTTTTGGTGTGATTAAGATAGCTGTAATTAAAAGATTATTGTGGGTGGGGATGGGAGGGAAAAACTGAGAGTAAGGGAAGGGATGACATTGTCTTAAAAGATATACACTCTTTTTTTTTTAAAGAGAAGTATAACAATTTTTTTTATTTTCTTTTTTGTCATTTTTTTTTTATTGTAAAGATACTATACAGAGGGTTACAGTTACATGAGTGAGGTAATGAGTACACTTCCTCTTGAACATTGTTACCCCCTCCATTGTTTTCCCCCTACCATCCCCTCCCTCCCTCCCTTCCCTGAGGTTCTTTTTTTTTTTTTGATTGTGATTAAGTGATTACATAATTTCAAAGTCACAAGTTCATTCTAACTTTCCTGGAGCAAATTGTCTATCACAGTCTGTAATATATAACAGTGTTTACATGTTATATACCATATTTGTGATCAGCAGCATGGGGATATTTAGTAGTGGTTCAACCAGATGAGCGGGAGTTCTTTGTTTCTTAAGTCCTGTTAGTTTTGTCGTATCACCTAACATTTTGGATTTAGCATCCACTTATCAGGGAGACCATGTACCGTTTGTCTCTTCGTTCTTGGCTTACCTCGCTCAACATGATTCCTTCTAGCTCCATCCATTTCCCTGCAAATGCCATTATTTTGTCATTTCTAATGGCTGCATAATATTCCATTGTGTATAGATACCACAATTTTTGGATCCATTCATCTGTGGTGGGGCATCTAGGTTGTTTCCATATCCTAGCTATTGCGAACAGTGCTGCAATAAACATGGAGGTGCACGTGTCCATGTATATTGGTTCCTGTTGTTCAGGGTAGATGCCTAGAAGTGGTATGACTGGGTCGTAAGGGAGGTCAATCTTTAGCTTTCTAAGGACCCTCCAGACTGCTTTCCAAAGTGGTTGTATAAATGTACATTCCCACCAGCAGTGTAATAGGGTTCCTCTTTCTCCACATCCCCTCCAGCATTTGTTGTTGGCTGATTTGTGGAAGTATAACAATTTTTATTAATTTTATGTGGACATACTGATCTCAACAAGAATGAGCCCCTCCCCTGCCAAAATAACAAAAGCATGGTTTGAACAAATAACAAAGTATTTATGAAGGACTGACAGGGCAAATGGATTTCATAACTAAGGCAGTAAACTCTAAAGTTTGTACTAAAGAGATGTACAGTGATATAGAGTACAGTGGAAGACAGGGCCGCAGCAAAACTTTTCACTGTCTTCCCAATGAGCTGATGGTCAACACTACCTTTCAGTCGCTGTAGATAAAAGACATCCCTCCCAAAATAGTCTTTTTTTTTTTTTTTTTGGTCGGTCGTGGTGCTTGAACTCTGGGCTTAGGCGGTGTCCCTGTGCTCTTCAGCTCAAGGTGAGTGCTCTACCGCTTGAGCCAAAGCACCACTTCTGGTTTTCTAGTGGTTTATTTGAGATCAGACTCTTACAGGGGCTGGGAAGGTGGCTCAGTGGTAGAGTGCTTACCTTGCATGCATGAGGCCCTGGGTTCCATTCCTCAGCACCACATAAGCAGAAAAAGCCAGAGGTGGTGCTATGGCTCAACTGGTAGAGTGCTAGCCTTGAGCTGAAGAGCTGAGGGACAGTGCCCAGGCCGAGTTCAGGCCCCATGACCAACAACAAAAAAATAAAAGTAAAATAAAATGTATTTCAAAATTATTTTTTAAAAAAGTCTCATGGGCTTTCCTGCCTGGACTGGCTTTGAACTGTGATCCTCAGATCTCAGCCTCCTGAGTAGCTAGGATTACAGACGTGAGCCACCGACGCCCAGCTCCAAGATGGTCTTTTGTTGCTGTTGTTACCAGTCATGGGGCCTGAACTCTGGGGCTGGGTGCTGTCCCTCAGCTCTTTAGCTCAAGGCTGGCTCTCTACCACTTGAGCCACAGTGCCACTTCTGGCTTTTTCTGCTTATGTGGTACTAAGGAGTCAAACCCAGGGCCTCATGCATGCAAGGCCAGCACTCTACCACTGAGCCACCTTCCTAGTCCCCAAAATAAGCTTTATAGCCTTTTGTTTTGATTTCCTGGTTGTGTTTTTTTTTTTTCTAGAATCACTTATTTAATATGAAAATTTAAGTAAATATAAAGATAAATACAGATATAAATACTTCTACGCATATGTATGTATACACCCATTTTTTGTTGTTGTTGAGCCATCTAACGGTTGTCTGTAGACATTACATTTTACACTGCAGTGCCTTACTTCAGGTGGCAAAAAGTTCTGGGGTTTCAGGATATTTTATTTTATTTTTGTCGGTCGTGGGGCTTGAACTCTGGCTTGGGCGTTATCCCTGCGCTCTTCAGCTCAAGGCAAGCACTCTACCCCTTGAGCCACAGCGCCACTTCCAGTTTTCTAGTGGTTAATTGGAGATAAGAGTCTCAAGGACTTTCTGCCTGGGCTGGCTTTGAACCATTTCCTCAGATCTCAGCCTCCTCAGTAGCTAGGATTACAGGCATGAGCCACCAGATCCTGGTTAGGACATTTAGTTTAGCATGCATCTCCTGAGAACCAAAACATTTTTCTGTTTGAATATATCAGTTTTCACAATTTTACAGTACTTTTTGCTAATACGTACCAATGTTCTAATTTCTCCAGTATCTCAATTACAGGCTTTATACCTGTGTTTGTCTTTTTAAGTCCAGGGTCAAACTGCATCTGGTTATCATTTCTTAGTCCCTTTTAATCTAGAAATTCTGGTTATTTTGTGCTAGTTTGAACCGTGATCTCCAGATCTCAGCCTCCTGAGTAGGTAGGATTACAGGCGTGAGTCACCAGCTCCTGGCTTACCAAATTAATTCTATAGATTTTTGTCAAAATTTTTTCTGACTATTGAAACTGAATTTTAACCAAGTCAAATTCATTTGAGTGTCTATTTCAAGGTCTTTTAAATAGTTACTTTATAACCCTGATTAAATATGTAGGGCTACGGTGCTAATTGTTACTGGTTTCCTTGTATTTTTAATGTATTTTCATTCTCCAAGTATATAAGCCTTCTGAGATATAAAGCTGGGGAGATACTTTGTGAAGAAGCTACCCTCTAAATTGATGATAATGACCAGGCGCTGGTGGCTCACACCTATAATCCTAGCTACTCAAGGAGCTGAGATCCAAGGTTACAATCTCAAAGGATGTGTTCCCCTTCTGCGGGAGCCCCTGTGCCATCCCAAGACCTGGGTGGGAGCCCAGCTGCCCCAGCTCTCCTGTTAGCAGAGAACAGAGGGCAAGAAGCTCCTCACCTGTATGACACTCTGTACCAGGAGAAAGTAGCCAAAGATTGGCTGAAAGTGAACAATGATGAGATGTAACAGGAACTTAAAATAGAGGATGCAAACTGAAGGTTTATGAGAGAGAACATTGTAATTAGGTTTTCAACCAACCTAGGTGGTACACTAAGGACATAGAAATCCATAAGACAGATTTTTTTTGAGTACTCCACTCACCTAAGAATTAATGATAGGCTTCATTCCAGCCTAAGGTGTGTCGATGACATAGTTCCTGAAACAAAGATCTTTTTTTTTTTTTGGTTGGATGTGGGGCTTGAACTCTGGGCTTGGGCGCTGTCCCTGAGCTCTTCAGCTCAAGGTGTGCGCTCTACCACTTGAGCCACAGTGCCACTTCTGGTTTTCGAGTGGTTTATTGGAGATAAGAGTCTCACAGACTTTCCTGCCCTGGCTGGCTTTGAACCGTGATCCTCAGATCTCAGCCTCCTAAGTAGCTAGGATTACAGGCGTGAGCCATCGGCACCAGGCAGATCTCAGCCTTTGGAGTAGTTAGGATTACAGGTGTGAGCTATTGGCACATGGCTATTTCCAGCTTTTGATGATTAATTGGGGATAAGGACTTTCCTGCCTGGGCTGGCTCCAATCCTAGACCTTTTGTCTTCAGAACTCAGCCTTCTGAGTATCGAGGATTCAGATGTGAGCCACCAGCACCTGGCTTCATTAGTTTTTTATTGTTTTGTTTTCATGCATCCAGTTGTACTTCTTTTTAAAAATAATTTTTATTGAGATTGTGATTATATAAATTTCACAGTATTGTGAGATAGTGATACTTAAAGTCACAAACATGTTTTAACCTTCACAAGGCAAATTGTCATTATCTTGATCTATAAAGTTTGTGAATTCTATGAGCTCTGACAATATAACTATGTCTTCCACATTGGGTGGTATGTACATTTCTTTCCTTTGGCTTAGTGTCAGCTGTTCCCTCTTTCCCTCTCATTCCCTCCCTCCCATCGCTGCCCTTGAGTTGCTCAGTTCATTTTCATCAATGTCCAGTGAAGCTGATGGGCCCCTCTGTTGTATATTTTCCCCTGTTTCCCTCTGATTCTGTGTCCTAACTTCCCTCAGATGTACACATATACATTCCATATATGTGGTCAAGAAGATGGAGTCATTTAGTAATAATATGACAAATTGAATGGACGTCTTTTGTTTCTTGAGTCCTGTTTACTTTGTTGTATCTCCTTGCATTTTGGATTTAACATCCACATATCAGGGTGACCATGTGCCATTTGTCTCTCTGATCTTGGCTTACCATGCTCGAAATTATTTTTTCTAGTTCCATCCATTTCCTTGTGGGTGCCATTATTTTGTCCTTTCTAATAGGTGCATAATATTCCATTGTGTATAGATACCACAGTTTTTGGATCCATTCATCTGTAGTGGGGCATCTGGGTTGTTTCCATATCTTGGCTATTGTGAACAGTGCTGCAATGGAACATGGAGGTGCATGTGTCCTTGTATCCTGGTTCCTGTTGCTCAGGGTAGAGGCCTAGGAGTGGTATGGCTGGGTCATAGGGGAGGTCTATATTTAGCTTTCTGAGGTACCTCCAGACTGCTTTCCAAAGTGGTTGTATTAGTATACATTCCCACCAGCAATGCAGTAGGCTTCCTCTTTCTCTGCACCATTGTACTTCTGACTCACTTAAAAGTCAGAAGAAATCACAAGAAAAATTAGGAATATTCTGAATTTAGTGAAAATGAAAACATGCTAAGCTAGGTGCTGGTGACCACCCACAACTATTATCCTAGCTACTCAATAGGCTGAGATCTGAGGATTGAGGTTCAAAGCTAGCTCAGGCAGGAAGTCTGAGTCTCTTTTATCTCTTAATTAATAACCAAAAAGCCAGAAGTGGCACTGTGGCTCAAGTGGTAGAGTGCTATCCTTGAGCCAAAATAGCTCAGGGACAGTACCCAGGCCCAGAGTTCAAGCCCCAGCACCAGGAAAGAAAAAGAAAGAAAGAAAGAAAAAATATGCCAAAATATGTGGAATGTAGCTAGATCAGCGCTCAAAGGAAAGTTTGCAGCTTTAAGTGGTTATAATTTAAGAGAAGAAAGGTCTAAAGATAATAATCTAAGTCTCTATTGAAGTTTAAAAAAGAACAAAGTAGAACTCAAGTATTCAGTAGGGAGGAGATTATAAAGACAAGGAAAAATGTGTAATAGAAAATGGACAAAGCCAGGTGCTAGTGTCTCACACCTGTAATCTCAGCTACTCAGGAGGCTGAGATCTCAGGATCAGGGTTCAAAGCCAGCATGGGCAGGAAAGTCTATGAGACTCATCTCCAATTAAACACCAGAAAACCGGAAGTGTCTCTGTGACTCAGGTGGTAGAGCACTGGCCTTAAGCTGAAGAGCTCAGGGACAGTGCCCAGGCCCAGAATTCAAGCCCCAGGAAGGAAGGAAGGTAGAAGGGAAGGGAGGGAGGGAAAGGAGGAAGGAAGGAAGGAAGGAAGGAAGGAAGGAAGGAAGGAAGGAAGGAAGGAAGGAAGGGAGGGAGGGAAGGAGGGAGGGAGGGAAAGAAATACAAAAGAGAAAGGAAGGGAAGAAAGAAAGAAAGAAAGAAAGAAGAGGTAGATGCTGGGAAGGTAGCTTAGTGGTAGAGTGTTTGCCTAGCATGCATGAAGCCCTGGGTTTGATTTCTCAGTACACACAGAGAAAGCCAGAAGTGGCACTGTGGCTCAAGTGGTAGAGTGTTAACCTTGAGCAAAAGAAGCTCAGGGACAGCACCCAGGTCCTGAGTTCAAGCCCCAGGACTGGCAAAAAGAAAAGAAAAGAAAATGGAGGGCTGGGAAGGTGACTCAGTGGTAGACTGCTTGCCTTGCATGCATGCGGCCCTGGGTTCAATTCCTCACACCACATAAGCAGAAAAAGCTGGATGGAAGTGGCATTGTGGCTCAAGTGGTAGAGCGCTAGCTTTGAGCTGAAGAACTGAGGGACAGCGCCCAGGCCCAGAGTTCAGGCCTCATGACGGACAAGAAAAGAAAAGAAAAAAGGACCAATAAGACTGTGAATGTGGTTTAGTGGTAGAGTGCTTGCCTTGCATGCATAAAGCCATGGGCTCAATTCCTCAGAACCACATGAACAAAAAAAAAAAAGCTGGAAGTGATGCTATGGCTCAAGTGGTAGAGTGCTAGCCTTGAGCAAAAGAAGCTCAGGGACAGTGCCCAGGCCCTGAGTTCAAGCCCCAGGACTGGCAAAAAGGGAAAAAAAAGGGCTGGGAAGGTGGCTCAGTGGTAGAGTGCATGCCTTGCATGCATGAGGCCCTGGGATCGATTCCTCAGCACCACATAAGCAGAAAAAGCCAGAAGTGGCGCTGTGGCTCAAGTGGTAGAGCATTAGCCTTGAGCTGAAGAGTTGAGGGACAGTGCCCAGGCCCAGAGTTCAGGCCCCATGACTGGCAAAAAATAAAAAATAAATAAAAAAAGAAAAGTAAAGAAAAACAGAAAGAAAAAAAGAAAATGGTCAAATAAGCTGGGTGCCAGTGGCCTACACCTATAATCCTAACAACTGAGGAGGCTGAGATTTGGGGATTGTTGTTTTCCAGCCCAGGAAGGAAAATTCATGAGACTCTTACCTCCAACTACCAAAAAGGTGTAAATGGAGCTATGGCTCAAGGGTAGAGTGCTGTCCTTGAGCAAAAGGTCAGGGACAATACCCAGACCCTGAGTTTAAACCCCAATACTGGCATAAATAAATAAATAAATAAATAAAATAAATAAATAAATAAAAGGAAAAGAAAAAGGACAGGAAGGAAAAAGTCTGGTTCTTTAAAAAAAAAGCAATAAAAT
Source organism: Dipodomys spectabilis (assembly GCF_019054845.1). Classification (NCBI taxonomy): domain Eukaryota; kingdom Metazoa; phylum Chordata; class Mammalia; order Rodentia; family Heteromyidae; genus Dipodomys; species Dipodomys spectabilis. Next base: position 3,739,773 of record NW_024870907.1, on the reverse strand, counting down.
TAATAAGTGCCTTACTGCACATATAAATTTCATATAATTGTTTTTGTTTCTTAAATTTACTCTGACAATTTCTGTCTTTAATTGAAATGATTCATCAGTTTGCATTAATGTATTTATTGATATGACTAAGTTTTCTTGTCTGTTATCTTGCTGGGTTAGTTTTCAAATTTTTGATTAAAAGTGATAGAGGAGTTACAGTTATTGCTGGTTTTTTTGTTTTTTTTTTCTTTGTTCCATCTATTTTTATTCTTTATTTCCTTGTATATGTTTGTAATTAATGAATTAATCTGCCTCCCTTCTTTTCATGGTACTGGGTTCTCCTGCTTGCTAGACAATTATTCTTCCCCCTAAGCCATGCCTTATCTCTGATTTTTACTTGTTTATGTGTTTGTTTGTTTATGCTAATACTGGGGTTTGAACTCAGGGCCTCTCACTCTTGCTCAGCTTTTTCGCTCACAGCTTGTGCTCTACACTTAAGCCACACCTCCAGCCAGGCATTTTGCTGGTTAATTGGAGGTGGAGCATTGCATATTTCTGCTTAGACTGGCTTCTAACTGCAGTCTTCCAGCTGTCAAAATCCAGAGTATCTAGGATTATAGGCACGAGCCACTGCCAAAAGCTTATTATTATTATTATTATTATTGCTAGTCCTGGGGCTTGAACTCAGGGCCTGGGCATTGTCCTGGAGCTTCTTTTTTTTGGGGGGGGTCTGGTTGTGGGGCCTGAACTCTGGGCCTGGGCACTGTCCCTCAGCTCTTCAGCTCAAAGCTAGCGCTCTACCACTTGAGCCACAGCACCCACTTCCGGCTTTTTTCTTTTTGCTTATGTGGTGCTGAGGAATCGAACCCAAGGCCTCAGGCATGCAAGGCAAGCGCTCTACCACTGAACCACCTTCCCAGCCCCCGGAGCTTCTTTTGCCACTTGAGCCACAGTGGCTTTTTCTATTATGTGGTACTGAGGAATCAAACCCAGGGCTTCGTGCATGCTAGGCAAGTACTTTACTACTAAGCCACATTCATAGCTGATAGCTCATTATTTTTGGTTCAGTTTTTTTTTTTTTTTTTGGTCGGTCATGGGGCTTGAACTCTGGGCTTGGGCGCTGTCCCTGCACTCTTCAGCTCAAGGCGAGTGCTCTACTGCTCGAGCCACAGCACAGGTGTATACCTGGGTGAGATCCATCTATGTTAGGCTTCTTGTGATGGAGAATCATGAACTTTTTCTGCCTCAGCTAGTCTTAAACTGGGATCTCAACAATTTCAGCCTACCATATAGTTAAGTTTACAGATATGAGCACTGGTGCCTGGCTAAACCTGTCCTATTTGGTGAATAAAACCTCTCAACCGCCTTCAGGACTGCACAGAAGCCACTTTGAACTGCCTTGGATAAATTCTTATTTCGGAAAACAAACAAAACTACTTTGACAAGGTGGAGTTTTTCTGTTTACCTGACTATATGTTGTCCAAGTATTTGAGTCATACTGGGTCCTAAAAAAAGGGGGCATCTATCACATACGTGGAGGTAGCCATCTCCTGAAAGTACTTGCAGAACCATTGTTGGTGCTACAGTTTGTTACAACCACTTGTAAATATCCATCCATAGCCTTCCTAAGTGAATGCGGGAGGTCTTAGAGCCCAGTAAGAAAACAAAATGCAAAGTCAGTGAGTATATGGACTCTTTTGTCCTGCAGGTCAAAGCAGCTCTACTTTACGCTCTTCATGTCTCAAGTGTGTGAGCAGTGCTCACCCCAGCGTTAGGGGTGCAAGGGCAGCTCAGCCTGGTGGCATGGAGCAGGGTCACAGGGCACAAGCCGGGAAATATCACTTGTTCTTGTGTCCTATGGTGAAGCTGGGTTCCAGAAGCATGTCCAGGAGACATGTTGTAGAAAGCTGCTTAGGTGCATGGTGGGTGTCTGGAGTCAATGTCAGTTTTGAAGCTGAGATAAGAGGTAATGAAGATGCTAGTTTCAGAGATCAGAAAGATGTCTGTGTCAGAGGTCATGGGGCTAAGGCTGGACACAGGCGTCTTCCTGTGTCAGGGCTGCTTGAACATAACAGCCTTCACAAACAGATAAAACTGAAGTTTTTTGTGGTTTGCTTGTTTTGGATTTTTTAGTAGTAGGCTTTGAACTCATGATCTTCCATTTGCTAGGCAGGAGGAGCTCTACACTTGAGCTGTGCCCCTACCTTTTTGTGCTTTAATCCTTTTTCAGGTAAAGTCTCCTGTTTTTGTCCAGCCTCAGACTGCAGTCCTTCTACCTATGCCTCTTGTATAGCTGGGATCCCAGACATACACCACTACAACTAGTTTACAGAGATAGGCCTGGAATAACTATTTTGTCTAGGCTGACGTCAAACCATGATCCTTTTTTTTTTTTTTTTGCTGGACCTGGGGCCTGAACTGTGGGCCCGGACGCTGTCCCTTAGCTCTTCAGCTCAAGGCTAGTGCTCTACCACTTGAGCCACAGTGCCACTTCCAGCTTTTTCTGCTTATGTGGTGCTGAGGAATTGAACCCAGGGCCTCATGCATGCAAGGCAAGCACTCTGCCACTGAGCCACCTTCCCAGCCCACCATGATCCTTGTTATAGCTGCCTCCAAAGTAGTTAGGATTTTAAGCAAGAGCCGCCATGCCCTGTCAAAACTATGTATACCGAAGTCAGTCTTTTGTTTCTTTTTTTTTTTTTTTGGGTCCGGTTGTGGGGCCTGAACTCTGGGCCTGGGCACTGTCCCTCAGCTCTTCAGCTCAAGGCTAGCGCTCTACCACTTGAGCCACAGTGCCACTTCCGGCTTTTTTCTTTTTGCTTATTTGGTGCTGAGGAGAACCCAGGGTCTCAGGCATGCAAGGCAAGCACTCTACCACTGAGCCAACTTCCCAGCCCAGTCTTTTGTTTCTTTAAGTGAAAATGTTAGGTAGGATACATCCTGCCTGTTATTACTATACTTTTATAAATAACCTCATGTAACATTGAAAAGATTCATCAGGGACTGGGAAGGTGGCTCAGTGGTTGAGTGCTTGCCTTGCATACATGAAGCCCTGCGTTCTATTCCTCAGCACCACATAAGCAAAAAGAAAAAGCTGGAAGTGGGTGCTGTGGCTCAAGTGCTAGAGCACTAACCTTGAGCTGAAATGCTAAGAGACAGCTCCCAAGCCCAGAGTTCAGGCCCCATGACCGGACCCCAAAAAAAAAAAAAAAGAAAGAAAAGATTCATCATTCAAAAATGAATTTTTAGCTTTATCAAATACCTAAGCTTCCTGCCTTCTGTTTGCATTAGATTAGTAAACCTTGCTTTCCTACACTGCTTTGCAGACTGACAGGGTGCCTCACTGGGGTGGCCCAAATTAGTACATGTGGGCAGCAAGAGGTAGGAGAGGGGTTGAAGAGACAGAGGAAAGGCTTGGTCTGTGGTAAGCCTTAGGTATCTGAGCAGGGTGTTGTGCCCAGTTGGTGTGTATGTGAGGGAGGGGCAGCTTCAGGGTAATTCTGAGGGTTATTCAGTAAGGGGACAGCAAATTGAGGGTCTAGGTGGTAGCTAGTGGTAGAAGAGGGCGGGGTCAAGGAAAATGCTTTTTTGAGTTTGATTAAGAGACTTCAAGGAAGATATGTCTTGTGCTTATTCAGGAGGTAGGTTTGTGTTATAAGATTTTCTCTTTCTCAAGATGGAGGCTTATCCCATTTGTTGACATCAGCATGTGTGGGAAACATCAGCACATATGGGCTTCATGGAGCCAAGAAGCTGCTGAGAGCCCCCAGAGGCATGTTAGCACTGTGGGAGGGGCAGGGAAGAGGTCAAAAGGTGAGTTGGTCAGTAAAAACCTGTAGAGATGGGTCATGCAGCTGGGGAAATGAGCCTTATCTTTTTTTTTCTTTTTTCTTTTTCTTTTTGTCAGTCATGGGGCTTGAACTCTGAGCTTGGGCGTTGTCCCTGTGCTCTACCACTTCAGCCACAGCGCCACTTCCAGTTTTCCAGTGGTTTTTATTGGAGATAAGAGTCTCACAGACTTTCCTGTCCAGCTGGCTTTGAACTATGATCCTCAGATCTCAATCTCCTGAGTAGCTAGGATTACAGATGTGAGCCACCAGCGCCTGGCTAAAGAAGTCTTATAAGAGCAATTACTGTGGTGTGGTGGCTCACAGGAGGCTGAGATCTGAGGATCATGATTTGAAGTAAGCTTAGGCAGGAAAGTCCATGACACTCTTATCTCTAATAAACTAAAAACAGCTGGAAGTGGTGCTGTGGCTCAAGTGGTAGGGTGTTAGACTTGAGCAAAAGCAGCTCAAGGACAGTGCCTAGGCCCAGAGTTCAAGCCCCAGGATCAGGGGTGGCGGAGGGGGAGGAAGAGCACCTAAGACCCCACCTAAGACCCAGAAATTCAGTGTGATTATGATAGGGATGAGCTTCTTGGATTTGGATGTGGTGTGGTTGAGGGTGGATATGCAGATAAGGGTGAGTGAGTGATTCTGATACTTTCTTACAGCTCTGTGGCCATCACCATGTTCTGGAAGTTTGACTTGAATACTACGTCCCATGTTGACAAGCTGCTGGACAAAGAACATGTGACACTGCAAGAGTTAATGGACGAAGATGATATTCTACAGGAATGTAAGGCTCAGAATCAGAAGCTGCTGGACTTCCTGTGCAGGCAGCAGTGTATGGAAGAGCTGGTGAGCCTCATCACACAGGACCCCCCCCTGGACATGGAAGAGAAGGTCCGCTTCAAGTATGTACTAGGCTGTGACTGGGGCCAGCACTGGACAAGGCTCAGAGAGGCCATGGACAGTGTTTGAGATAGCCAGGGCAGGGCTTTCTGATGGCAATTCAGATCTTAAACCTGAGAAGTGTGGCAGCCATTGTGGGATTTGTTTTGTATGAGATTTAGAGCTTACAGTCTCTTGGGTATGTCTTCTCATTCTGAGTTACAAGAGAGTTTATATGAAGTTGGTATGTGTTGAGTGACAATATATTGAAAGACTATTCCTGCAATTGTAAGGCACATGAGATTGCAAAGTGAGGCTGCACACTCAGTAAAGTTGGCTTAAGGCTTGGAAGAAGAGCTAGGCAGGAAAGATATGCAGTGTCTGACTCCTGAGTCCTGGGAAACGCTTCACTTAGAGGTATTCAACTTGGAGAAAGTATGTCATCATCATTAGTGGTACTGACCCTTCTCAAAGTTTTTCCTAAAATGTTACATTCAGCATTTGGCCAGCGTGTTAGGAGATGACAGAAGGCGCAATGGAGCATTAAAATAAAGAGAATGTTGAACCAAGACAATGCCTTGGGAGGCAAAAGGAAAGGGCAGTCCCACCTGGGGGCTCTATAATGAGGCTGTGTTGCATTCTGTGTCCCAGGGATAGCTGGGACAAGTGAAGTAACAGATAGGAGTTCTAGGGGCTCATGAGGAAGTGTGAAGTATGTGTGTACTGTGCTGAAGTCTTAGAACAGGGTCAGCGAAGTATGACCCTGCTTTTTCTTTCTTGAGACAAGGTCTCAGGACTTAGAATCTAGGCTGGCCTTAAACTCATGCTTCCCCTGCCTCAGCCTCTCACGTGTTGGAATTACAGGTGTGTTCTGTGCTTCCTATGTTTTACTTTTTACATGGTTGAAAAAAAATAAAAGGAAGAACACTTTGTTCCAAATGTTCATTATATAAATTTTACTTTTTTTTTTTTTGTTAGAATGGGAGTTTGAAGTCAAGGCCTCCAGCGAGGCAGGTGTTCTGCCATTTAGACTACACCCCAGTCCTTTCGTAGCTTTAGTTGTTTTTCAGGTAAGGGCTTATGTTTTTGCCTAAGGCTGGCTTTAGACCACAACTCTCCTACCAATGGCCTCTAGTATAGCTAGAATAGTAGGTATAAATAACCATGCCTGGCTTATTGATTAAGGTGATGTCTCAATAATTGTTTGTCCACTTTGGCCTTGAATTTCAACCTTTCTAATCTCTGTCTCCCAAGTATGTGTGAACCACTGTGCCTGGTCAGAAATTTACCTTTTTCATGTGTGTGTGCTAGTTCTAAGTCCTGAGTCCCTGAGCTTTTTTGCACTCTACCACTTGAGCCATAGCTCTACTTTCTGCTTTTTTTGGTGGTTAATTTGGAGATAAGGGTCTCATGGACATTCCTGTTAGGTATTGCTTTGGACCTTGATCTGATCCTCAGATCTCAACCTCCAGAGTAGCTAAGATTACAGGCTCCCAGCTAGAAATTTACGTTTTTGGTATCAGCCAGTAGACTATTGTTGGATGCCACACTCAGACATAAGATAACAGAGTCCAGTTGAAAAAAAAGGCTGACAAAAATTTGCTATTTGGCCTTTCACAGAAAATCTCTGCTGATTGTTGTCCTTTGGAGGACAACAGAGCAGGCCTGGGTGATGGGATGGCCTGAGGCAAGCTGTCACGGAGTAGTCAGCCAGGTATTTCTGATGGGGGAAGAGTTAAAGGAAGAGCAGGGACTGGCCTGCAGAGCAGCCAGGGGCTTAGAGATAAAACAATGATAGAAGGAGGCTGTCATGATGTCAATCAGCATCATTTTTCATAGCCCTCATCCTTCTCTCTCTCTCTCTCTCTCTTTTTTTTTTTTTTTGTCGGTCGTGGGGCTTGAACTCTGGGCCTGAGCACTGTCCCTCAGCTCTTCAGCTCAAGGCTAGAGCTCTACCACTTGAACTACAGCGCCACTTCTGGTTTTCTGGTGGTTTATTGGAGATAAGAGTTTCATGGACTTTCTTGCTTGGGCTGGCTTTGAACCATGATCCTCAGATCTCAGCCTCCTGAGTAGCTAGGATTACAGGCGTGAGCCACCGGCACCCGGCTTTCATCCTTCTCTCAAATGTCCCCCAGTTTGGTGACAAATTAGAGCAAAATGATAGCTGTGGTACAGCTGGATCTTCTGGGTCAGGAGAGGGGTCCTAGAACATTGTCAGTGAGTGGGCAGAGTTGAAGAGTCAGAGCTTGAGAGATAGATAAGTTCAAACCTGTAGAATAAACAAAGCCATGAGGAAACAAAGCTATCAAATAAACAAAGTCATGTGGCTCTGATGAACCTGATGTAAGTCAGCAAGCAGATCAAAGTAGAGTAGACAACATCAATAACCAATAACAGAGTTGGGTATGAATACCTATATATTCTTACCAAGGTCAACATCAGATATCTTTTTTTGTTTCATTTTTTGTGTTAGCCATTCCATGGATCTGTTCTGTAAATTCATGGACCTTACCTCAGAAAAATTTCTTATTTCTTCTTCCCTATGTTTATCCCTCTATTCTTTCTTTCTGCTTTGGATGGCTTTGAACCTTGAGTAGGTAGGATTACAGGTGTAAGCCACTGATGCCCAGCTGACATATGATGTTTCTAGTATCACATTTTAACTGTGTGTGTGTGTGTGTGTGTGTGTGTGTGTGTGTGTCTGTGTCTGTGTGTGTATGTGTATGTGTAAACCCAGTCTGGCCTCAAGCTTGCAATCTTCCTGCCTTACCTTCCCAAATTTGGGGATCACAAGCTCCAGCACTCCTGGTTCCAGCCATTTTTTAAAAAGCTTTTTTAGCTCACTGTTGACCTTTCCTCTTTCATGTTTTTAATTTTTACTACTTGTCTTTCAGCTGGGTGACAATGACTCCTGCTTATAATCCTAGCTACTTAGAAGACTTGGAGGACCATGATTCAAGGCCAGCCCAGGCAGAAAAGTCGATAAGACTCTTAAATTATGGGGCTGAGAAGATGGCTCAGTGGTAGAGTGCTTGCCTTGCACATATGAGCCCCTGGGTTTGATTCCTCAGCACCACATAAGCAGAAAAAGCTGGAAGTGGCACTGTGGCTCAAGTGGTAGAGGCTAGTCTTGAGCTGAAGAGCTGAGGGACCATGTCCAGGCCCAGAGTTCAAGCCCCATGATCGACAAAAAAAAAAAAAGGCTCTTAAATAGCAAACTGTTGGACTGGAGGCCTGGCTCAAATGGTAGAGTGCTAGCTGTGAGCAAGAAAGCCAAGCAAGAGTGTAAAGCCCTGAGTTCAAATCCTGGTATCAGCAGAACTTTCTTTCTTATTCTCAGATTTTTTCCCCCCTCAGATGGGGTCTTGCTGTGTTGCCTAGACAAGTCTTGAACTCTTTGTTTTAGTCTACAGATGCTGGGACTATAGGCCTATACCATCTCTCCTGGCTCCCGGATATGTTAGCAAAACTTAATTCTTATTCTGTGTGCACTTAGCTTATTGTATTACCTCAGCAATGGTTAGGATTTTTAACGTTTTCCCATTTTTGTGCTCTTCCCTCTCTGTGCCTAGTTCTGTGTCTGTCAGTTGGCATTTTGCTGGCAAATTGGGATGGAAACTTGCAGACTTTCCTGCCTGGGCTGCCTTTGAACCTCACTCCTCTAGATCTCCCCCTTCTCAGCAGCTGGGATTATAGGTGTGAAACACTAGTGCCTAGCTATTTCCTATTTATTGTATAAAATTTTTAAATATAATTGTTGCTATTAACATGTACAGAGGGGTTACTATTTCATACTTCAGGTAAGGCATATAGTTCTCCTTTGAATAATGTGACCCCTTCCTTCGATTTCTCCCAGTTTCCCCCTCTTACACTAATAGAGCAGGACCTATTGATAGTTGATTATAAAATATAAGCAAAAATGTGTGAAAATCTTAGTTCTTCTACCTAACTCCTAACCTGAGGAGCTGAGTTTTCTCGCGCCCTCGGCTCCCGGTGTGGACGAGATCAGTTTGTCCCCTGGGCTCTGAATGCATTTCGAGGAGTGATCTGTCCTTGTTTTTTGCTTCCTGGCCCCTGGCACATTATGTCCTGTTCTTTAGAGATCTGGTAGAGGAGCCTCATTATGGCCTGCAGTGCTGCCAACCTGGTCCTCATACCTTGTTCTGTTGGGTCCCCGGCTGGGTGTCATCGGCTGTGCTGAACACCTGTTTAATCCCATAAGATGGGTCCTGGCTACCTCATTTCACAGACGAGGAAACTGATGGCCAGAGAGATTCCCAGTGAAGGGGAGCCTGGACCTTGGGACCCTGTCCTCAGGTTCCCTATCCTCTATAGCCTGAGGGGCCCCGAACACTTGAGTATAGTTCTTTCTCATTCCCAGGCCTACTTGTTTAGCTCCTTGATGTTGGGCTTCAGTGACTGTCAGCCTCCCTGAAGCTCTAAAGGACTCCTCCTCTTGTGAGTGCTGAGGAAGAGCACCCACTCTATGGCCAGTTGAAACCTGTCTATTTCTTTTCCTCCTATACCTGGATGGTCACCATGCTTGACCAACTCTGTTTCCTCCAGAGTCAAAACTAGGTTCCGCTCAGGCTAACCCAAGTGACTACCTTGATTTAGCCACTGGCCTTATGTTTGTGAGGAAAGGACATAGCCACTGACTCCAAGCAGCTGCAGCTGCTGCCAGACACTACTCTGCTGTTTTCAGAATAGCTCCATGTCTTCATGGAAGCCTACGGTGGCAGGACCCTTCCCTCCATAGTTAGGTAAGAGAACCTAGGTAGAGTCAGGGAATTGACCTTGCATAGGAGAAGACAGTCTTGTCTAAAACAGCCACCCAGAATGCTCCCACTGGTTTCTAGTCTGCTGGACCCTGTGGACCCAAATGAGGGGCAGCACACCAGCCCTATTACCAATGCTGCTCAGAGCCCTCAAGGACTCCAGTCTGAGAATTAGACAGAGATGCTCATCCTGGGCCTTTTGTCAAGTAAGCCTGTCCTGTGGCAATGGCTTTCCTCATTCCAAGTCTACCAGATGCTAAAGAAGGAACACAGTGATGTTACTATGTTATTACATGTTACAGGCTAAGGATTGTTTTGCATGTGGTCAATTTTCATCAAATGAAAATATATTATTCACACATATTACTCTTTGTGTGTGTGTGTGTGTGTGTGTGTGTGTGTGTGTGTGTGTGTGTGATACCAGTCTTCACACTTGTTTGGCTTGCTTACTCAGCTTCCCTTGTTGACACTACCACCTCCAGCCATGTTTTTTGCTGATTATTCTTTGGAGATAAAGTCTTACAGACTTTTCTGTGTAGGCTGTCCTTGAACTATGATACTTAAGATTTCCAACTCCTGAGTGGCAAGGATTACAGGCATGAGTTACCAGCACCTGGCACATAGTAATATTTTTTAATAATAAACTATTTGCTTAGTACCTCACAGCTGATACCATATGGTAAACTGCAGGTATGATATTTCTCCAGACTAGCACATTTGGGGTTGGTGTTTATTTATATGAAGAGACAGGGACATGGTGAGGAGGGGATATGAAAGGCAGGGATCTGATTGAAAGGGGAAGACAAACATGATCAGGACCTGGCTTCACTGAGGTGATGTGGGTTGACAGGAGAGACCTAGGAATTGACTATAAAGGCTTGGGGAGAGGAGAAGTCAGGATGTATAGAAAGATTAGAGAATAGAAGCAGAGTTGGAAAAATGCAGGATATCAGAATATAGGGTATAAGGAGCTCATAAAAAGAATATTAAGACATTTGAGTTTCCAGTAGTCAGAAGTATCCATTGGTCACAGAGTAACATCACCTTCATTCTGCTCTGAGGTCTTTTTAGCACTTTGTTTTTATCACATGGTTCTGCTTTCTAAGAGGCAGATTACTTAAACAGCTTCCTGAGAGTGGAGAAGTCTAATTTCACCTCCAGTGCTTGGACTGTGCCTTTTTAGATACCCAAACACAGCCTGTGAGCTTCTGACTTGTGATGTGCCACAGATCAGCGACAGACTGGGCGGGGATGAAAGCCTAATGAACCTTCTATATGACTTCTTGGACCAAGAGCCGCCACTCAACCCTCTACTTGCCAGTTTTTTTAGCAAGACCATTGGCAATCTCATTGCAAGGAAAACTGAGCAGGTAATAATGTGTGGATCATGTTGTATGTATGACAACCTCAGCTGTCACTGTGAAACTGTCACCAGGCTGTGGAGACGGCATTTTGATTGCTTAACAGTGGAGCAGTGTGAGTGGCTGATATGTGTATTGGAGTTTGAGTAGTAGCTTACCTAAGATATTTCGGGGGTCAGTTATGGAAGAGCAGCACTTTCCGCACTCCCAGACCATGCCAGCTCATCTTCTTACTGATCAGGCACAGGTGGGAGGTCTGGGCCATGACTTCATGGCAGGACTGTAGATGTTCACTTTCTCAGGATGTCTTTTCTGTGTGTTCATAGTACTTACTGCTTCCAAGCAAAACAATGTCTAGTATTAGGCTTTTGCAGGAGAATGAGTTTTCCCTTCAGCTGTAGCATGGCTTTCTTCTCCTTTACATGTAGCCTGACACAGGCTTTAACCCTCCACACTGGATGTGAGTGGTGAAGGCTTCATAGTAGCCTGTGACTGCTGCTGTTTGGCTCATATTCTTTCCTGTCACACCCATTCCCTCACCCTCACTGGTTTATTATTATTATTATTATTGCTGGCCCTGGGACTTGAACTCAGGGCCTAGGCACTATCCCTTAGCCTCTTTGTGCTCAAGGCTAGTGTTCTACCACTTGAGTCACAACACCACTTCTGGCTTTCTTCTCAGGAGTTCATTACAGATAAGAGTCTCATGAACTTTTCTGCCCAGGCTTTCTTTGAACCGCGATCCTCAAATCTCAGCCTCCTGAGTAGCTAGGATGACAGGTGTGATCCACTGGTGCCCAGCTCTACTGGCTTATTTCAAGCCACATCTCAGATATCAGGTCATATCTTCTGTAAACATTTTAGTGTATTTCTCTAAGTTATAAAGTCTTTTTTTTTTCCAGTCCTAGAACTTGAACTCTGGACCTGGGCGCTGTCACTGAGCTTCTTTGTGCTCAAGGCAAGCATTCTACCACTTGAACCACAGTGCCACTTGTGGCTTTTTCTGAGTAGTTTATTGGGCATAAGAGCCTCATGGACTTTCTTGCCTGGGCTAGCTTCAAACCATGATCTGCCGATCTTAGCCTCCTGAGTAGCTAGAATGACAGGCAGAGCCACCAGCACCCAGCTTAAAGACTTCCTCTTCTTCCTCCTTTTCTTCATCTTTCTCCTCCTCCTCCTCCTTTTCCTCCTCCTCCTCCTTTTCCTCTTCTTCTTCAGTCATGGGGCCTGAACTCTGGGTCTGTGCCTGGGTGTTGTCCCTCAGTTCTTTAGCTCAAGGCTAGCATTCTACAACTTGAGCCACAGCGCCACTTCTGGCTTTTTTTTTTTTTTTTTTTTTCTGCTTATGTGGTGCTGAGGAATCGAACCCAGGGCCTCATGCATGCAAGGCAAGCATTCTACCACTGAGCCAACTTCCCAGCTCCTCCTCCTCCTCCTCCTCCTCCTCCTCCTCCTCCTCTTCTTCTTCCTTCTTTCTTCTTCTTTTTTTTTTTGTCAGTCCTGGGACTTGAACTCAGCCTGGACACTGTCCCTGACCTTCTTTTGCTCAAGGCTAGTGCTCTACCACTTGAGCCACAGCTCCACTTCCAGCTTTTTCTGTTTATGTGGTACTGAGGAATCGAACCCATGGCTTCATGCATGCAAGGCAAGCACTCTACCACCAGGCCACATTCTCAGCCCCCAGGACTTTTTTTTTTTAAATATTGCTAGATATTATTATATTCCCAAAATATCAGTCATAATTATTTAATATTCAGGGAACAAACCAATGTTTTCTGTTTGTGTATTGAGCCATGAGAGAAAGGTTTATTCTGTTGTCAAGTTGTGAATATTTTGGAGAATGTCATCTTTTGTCAGATAAGTCATCCTCAGAGCTGGGTGCCAGTGGCTCACGCCTATAATCCTAGCTACTCAGTAGGCTGAGATCTGAGGATTGCAGTTCAAAGCCAGCCTGGGCAGGAAAGTCCTTGAGACTCTTATCTCCAAAAAACCACTAGAAAAACTGGAAATGGCACTTTGGCTCAAGCGTAGAAAGCTTGCCTTGAGCTGAAGAGCGCAGGGACAAGCACCCAGGCCCACAGGTCAAGCCCCACGACTGACAACAATAACAACAACAAAAAAGAGTTATCCTCAGAGGAATCTTTTTTTTTTTTTTTTCCGGTAAGGGGCTTGAACTCTTGAGTTACTAGGATTACAGGCATGAGCCACCAGCGTCCGGCTCAGAGGAATCTTCTTGAGGAAGTTCCATATGTGTGTATGTGTATGTGTAAGCCTCTGTGTGTCCTTGTGTGGATGTGTGTGCAGTGAGGCTGATGCTGCCCCCACTGGTGGTGGTGGAATGTAGAAATGTGGATGTGAGTACTTCTCCTGATGGAGCAGAGGTGTTGTCATCTTGGACATCATAGAGACCTCCTGTGTCTTGTCCTCACAGTCCAGTGACTGAATGTATGTGTCATAATTGATTATAGATTGATCATATTCCTGTCACTTTCAGATATTTCTTTTTTCTGTTTTGTGTTGAACTCAGGGCCTAGGTGCTGACCCTGATCTTTTGTGCTGAAGGATAGTGTTCTACCACTTGAGCCACAGCTCAACTTCTGGCTTAAGAGTCTCTCCTTCCAACTCTCTCCCTCCTTCCCTTCTTTCTGTGTTAGTAACCAAGGCTTGGACTCAGGGCTTCATGTTCTTTTTTACTTAGAGCTGCTGGTCTACCACTTGTGCTGTGCCTTCAAGCCAGCTTTTTTCTGTTAATTAACCATCAAAAAAGAACAATTAGATTCTCCAGACTTTTTTTCCAGGCTGACTTCAAACTTCTGTCCTTAGATATTATCTTCCTTTATAGCATGAGCTACCAGTGCCTGGTTTGTGATTTTCCTTTCTTATATACACTGTCAGGCTGTAGAATCAAGATTTTTTTTTGTCCTTACATGGCTATATGGGATATATTCCCTTATTTCTTGTCTCTGCAAGAATCTGTATATGATAGGTTTCTTGTTGGAATACATTATAAACATGTGGAAATGTAGTCTATGTAACGTGTAATCTAAGAAAAAAAATAGGATTCTTTTTGTTGGTGGTAATAGTTGTGGGGCTTGAACTCTAGGCCTGGGTGCTGATCCCTCCACTCTTCAGCTCAAGGCTAGCACTCTACCACTTGAACAACAGCGTCGATTCCAGTTTTCTGGTGGTTAATTGGAGATGAGTCTTACAGACATTCCCACCTTAGCTGTCTTTCAATCTCGGTCTTCAGATCTCAGCTTCCTGCATAGCTAGGATTACAGGCATGAGCCACCAGTGCCCAGCTAAGATAGCATTCTTTTCCTATGTTTAGTAGAATTTTCTGGCAAGATCATTAAGGCCTGGAGATCTCTGTGTAGCTGTAGTCACACATTCCATTTCTTCTGATCTTCTGGAATGACTCAGCTTTTCTTCTTGTCAATTAAGCTTTTTTTTTCAAGAAAATTATTTTTCTAAATTTCTACAAATAGGCATTAAGCTGTTCATATTAACTCTTCAGTATAGTTTTATATCTGTTTTTATATTTTCTGTCCCTTATTTCAGTCCTGATGTATCTGTTTTGTTTTGGGGTTTTGAGAATGGGGCTTACTATATAGTCCAGGATGGCCTGGCATGAACTAATTAATGATCCTCCTTCCTCAGCCTTCTGAGTGCTGGGATTACAGATGTGTATTACCACACCATACAAATCAGTCCTGATTTACTGTATGTGCAAGTGTGTGTGTGTGTGTGTGTGTGTGTGTGTGTGTGTGTGTGTGTGTGTGTGTTGGTACTGGGGCTTGAACTCAGGGCCTGGGCACTGTCCTTTAGCTTCTTTTCACTGAATGCTGATTTGTACAACTTGAGCTACAGCTCCACTTCCAGCATTTTGTTGGTTAATTGAAGATAAAAGTCTCATGGACTTTCCTGCATAGGCAGGTTCCATAGTGCAATCCTCAGATCTCACCCTCCTTAGTAGCTAGGATTACTGGTAAGAGCCCTAGCACTCAGCTTCTCATATGAGTTCTAGAAGTGTTCCTTGGTTGTCAGAAGTCAGCCTTTCTTGCTCATCTTGTATATTTAATTTCAGGTAATTATATTCCTGAAGAAGAAGGACAAGTTCATCAGCTTGGTGCTGAAGCACATGGGTACCTCAGCTCTCATGGACCTGCTGCTGCGCCTGGTCAGCTGTGTGGAGCCAACTGGGCTCCGGCAGGAGGTCCTTCATGTGAGTGCCCAGGACATCAGCATAACTGGCTAGGTCTTCACCTAGCCAGTCAGCAGTCAAGGTTCTTGTCTGCACATTCAGAAGCACCAAGTACAGATATTTTCCCCCCAGTACTCTGGCATCCTGTTCTGTACAAAAGTAAGAGTGAGCTTTCCTTAATTCCTGCCCTTTTCCCTCAAGGTACCTGCTTCTAGCAGATGCTTAGAGCCTTAGAGCAGGTGCTTGGTGAAGAGTGGGCTTTAGACTCAGGTGCTGCTGTGAGAAAAGCATGATGGTCTGTGTAGGGGCCTGTTGCTTGTTCTGGAGTATAGTTGTGTCTGTCCTACTGGTCAGGCAGCAAAAAGAGCAGGCTTGTAACCCAGGGTTCCCACCCCAGGGCTTAGATTGTTTTTAGGCTTTTTGAAGTAAACCATTGACTTTTACCTATTTTCTCTCTTTGGCACTCAAATATAATCAAGATAAGTCTGGTGAAACATGCCTATAGTCCCAGTGCTCATAAGGCAGAATCCGGGAGTATTGTTAAGTTCCAGACCAGCTTAGGCTACATATGAGACCTTGTCTCAAATTTTATTTTAAAAAGGTGGTCATTCTGCCTCTTAAGTTGTTATTACTTTCCTTATGAAGCTAATGTTTTCACAGTGAGAACAGCATGCTTAGTCACTGCTACTAGAGAATCTGTGGGAAGGATATGTCTCTACTTAAGAAGCATGTGACTCACTCAGAATATAAAGAAACTTCATTAGGCACAGGGCAGCAAAGTTACTAGATGAGCCAGTGTGTAGCTCTTCCATGCTCAGATACTAGCACTCTTTGCCTTTGACCTTGGAAAATACCTGCTTTATCCCTCAAAAGCAATTCTGTGGTCATACTGGGGTCCTTCTGCTCTTTCTGATGCTGCCAAGAGCCAAGGGTTACCTAGCTTTCACATATATTGGGGCTCCCAAACTCCAGCTTGTTCCAGCTTATCTGTACTCTAGTCTTCAGAAAAGTGTCCTAAAACAGACTATATATACATATACATACATACGTGAATATGTGTATAAATACATACTACTGTTGGGACAGATGGTCCACTCATTTGAACTCTTTGAGCCACTACCAGAGTTCAGTAATTGAATCCTGTGGACTCTTTCTGCATCTGGGTAGACTCGGACAGTTGTGTGTAAGAAGATGTATTCTTTATCGAAGGAAACCTGGTGTGGGGTGTATGCTGCATGGACAGACTTTTCCTTCCATTTAGTTAGATATGAACAAAAATATTGATGGTCTTTTCTTCCCTTTCAGTGGCTGAATGAAGAGAAAATTATCCAGCGACTTGTGGAATTGATTCATCCCAATCAAGATGAAGATGTGAGTGTAATGCTCACAGAGCTCATTTTCTTTTCTTTTCTTTCTTTCTTTTTTTTTGTCGGTCGTGGGGCTTGAGCGCTATCCCTGCGCTCTTCAGCTCAAGGCGAGCACTCTACCGCTTGAGCCATAGTGCCACTTCTGGTTTTCTAGTGGTTTATTGGAGATAAGAGTCTCACGGACTTTCCTGCCCAGGCTGGCTTTGAACCAAGATCCTCAGATCTCAGCCTCTTGAGTAGCTAGGATTACAGGCGTGAGCCACCGGCACAGAGCTCATTTTCTTTCATAAAATAAACCCCCATTCCTGGGCTGTTGGAGTACTCACTGCTGCTGTTCAAAGGGGGGGCAAATCACAATAAGGACCCTTTAAGTGCTGATGTCTAGGCCATTTTGGTTTTCTTTTTTTTTGGGGGGGGGGGGGCGGGGATCTGGTTGTGGGGCCTGAACTCTGGGCCTGGGCGCTGTCCCTCAGCTCTTCAGCTCAAGGCTAGCACTCTACCACTTGAGCCACAGCACCACTTCCGGCTTTTTTCTTTTTGCTTATGTGGTGCTGAGGAATCGAACCCAGGGCCTCATGCATGCAAGGCAAGCGCTCTACCACTGAGCCACCTTCCCAGCCCACCATTTTTGTTTTCTAAAAATTAATATATATAATAAAAATAATTGTCAGAATTGTGTTAGTTATCTTTAGCTAAATAAGAAATCACCTCAAGCTGGGTGTTGGTGGCTCACTCCTGCAATCCTAGCTACTCAAAATGAGATTTGAGGGGCTGGGAAGGTGGCTCAGTGGTAGAGCGCTTGCCTTGCATGCATGAGGCCCTGGGTTAGATTCCTGAGTACCACATAAGCAGGAAAAGCCAGAAGTGGCACTGTGGCTCAAGTGGTAGAGCGCTAGCCTTGAGCTGAAGAGCTGAGGGACAGTGCACAGGCCCAGAGTTCAGGTCCCACGACTGGCAAAAAAAAAAAAAAAAAAAAAAGAGATTTGAGGATTGCAGTTTAAAGCCAGGCCAGGCAGGAAAGTCCATCAGACTCCTAGCTCCAATTAACCACCAGAAAACCAGAAATGGGGGCTGGGAAGGTGGCTCAGTGGTAGAGTGCTTGCCTTGCATGCCAGAGGCCCTGGGTTCGATTGCTCAGCACCACATAAGCAAAACGAAAAAAGCCGGAAGTGGCACTGTGGCTCAAAGGGTAGAGGGCTAGCCTTGAGCTGAAGAGCTGAGGGACAGCGCCCAGGCCAAGAGTTCAGGCTCCACAACCGGACCTAAAAAAAAGAAAACCAGAAATGGAGTCCTGGCTTGAAGTGGTAGAGCCATTAGCCTTGAGCAAAAGAGCTCAGGGACAGTGCCTAGGTCCTGAGTTCAAGCCCTACAAACAAAAAAACAAAAGAAACCACCCCAAATCAGAATTCCCTGAACCTACCAAATTTCTGTAAACTCATCTCAGAAGTAGCACCCCTCACTTTATTTATTTATTTTTTATTTTTATTTATTTATTTTTTTTCCGGTCATGGGGCCTGAACTCTGGGTCTGGGCGCTGTCCCTCAGCTCTTCAGCTCAAGGCTAGTGCTCTACCACTGGAGCCACAGCGCCACTTCTGGCTTTTTCTGTTTATGTGGTGCTGAGGAATCGAACCCAGGGCCTCATGCTTGCAAGGCATGCACTCTACCGCTGAGCTACCTTCCCACCCGCACCCCTCACTTTAAACAAGTGGTCAGATACAGCTCACATTCAAGGAGGTGATGCATGGAGGCCTACTAGAAAGTTTCCCTAAATGCACATAGGGTGATCTACAGATACAGGAGTAAAAACTAACACTCACTCAATATCTCTTTCCTGCTGAACTCTCACATCACATGCCAAGTACCAAAGGTTCCCCACACACCAAACAATCAGTTCTCAGCAGATACCAGCTGGATAGTCACTAGTTGAGTTCTTCTGAATTTTAGGTCAGCCTCTACAGCTTGAGGGCGCAGGCTCCAAGTTTGCCCCCTTAGCCTTTATAATGTCTATCACAAGCCCTGAGTTATCTTAACTATGCTTCTGACTGACCCACTCACTGTAAATTGTGTTTTCTATACTCTGACACATAGATTCAGTGAATTTGCTTGAGTGGCTCATAGAACTCAGGGAAACACTTAATTACATTTGCTAGTTTGTTACGAAGGATATTACAAAGAATATAGATGAGAAGGTACATAGAAGAAGGTGTGAGTGGAGTGAAGAGCCTCCATGCTTTCACCATTGTGTCACCCTCCAGCTCTGCTCTTCAAAAGCTCCATGAACCCAGTCCAGGAAACCCAGCAAGACTTGTCTGTTCAGATGTTCCTTGGCTTCTCTGTGCAGTATTACCTCTTCCTAGGTTACAGAATAGGACCTCTGGAATGAGGAAGGTCTTATGCCTCATTATTAACGTAGATCACAATCATGAGCCCAGAACTGTTAATGACAGCCAAAATGTACATATTACATTACAGATGAAGCTGAGCACCATTGGCTCATGCCTGAGATCTGAGGATCGTGGTTCAGAGCCAGCCCTGGCAGGAGAGTCAGTGAGACTCTTATCTCCAATTAATCACAGAAAAGGCTGGAAGTAGCACTGTAGCTCAAGTGGTAGAGTGCTAGCCTTGAGCCAAAGGAGCCCAGGGACAGTGCCCAGGCCCAGAGTTCAGTCAATAAAAATCACAGATGACCAAAGGGCTCCCTTTTAGCCACTGCTCCCTGCTCCCTGCAGCAATCACTGTTGAGTGTTTGGGTTATAGCCTGATAGAATTTTATTTCATACATTGCAAATATTGATACAAACATACACTGTACTCAGCAGTTTTGAAAACAGTGGTTTTGACTCATGTCTAAAAGAGCTTCACTACTGCCTAGCCACTCTGCTTTATCCCCTGTGGGCTTAATAGAAGAGGCTATACTTGTATACATCCATAAATAAGCATGGAAAGCTACCCTGTCCACGAGGTAGAGCCTACTCACAGTGTGAATAGCTGGGCTGATTCACCAGTCTTAAGTCCTAAATACTGGCGGAGGCCATAGAGCCACATAGAGCCAACCTGGCTGCTTTTATTTTCTAATAGAGGTTGTGGTAATTATAACAGAATTGTGTTAATAGCAAAATCATCTTGAAAGCCGGGCGCCGGTGCCTCATGCCTGTAATCCTAGCCACTGAGGAGGCTGAGATCTGAGGATCACGGTTCAAAGCCAGTCTGGGCAAGGAAAGTCTGTGAGACTCTTATTTCCAATAAACCACTAGAAAGCTGGAAGTGGCACTGTGGCTCAAGCGGTAGAATGCTCGCCTTGAGCTGAAGAGCTGAGGGATAGCGCCCAAGCCCAGAGTTCAAGCCCCAAGACCAACAACAACAACAAAAAAATCATCTTGCATCTGAGATGCCTATGACAAGTATTTTTCATCTCTAGCAGTATCAGTTCTCTAGTCTATGACTACAGTCATATTGGGTCAATTCAGGGATGGTCTATTTCCATGGTCACAATGGCTTGGCAGCATTCAGTTCCTCAGGGCTAGTAGCCTGGGCTGCCTTCAGCTCTGCCATGTGGCCCCCTCAGTGGGTCAAAGGGCACATTGTAAGGTGAGCAGAGTGAACTGAAGTAGACTTACAGGTACTTCTTGGACCTTAGTCTTCCTACTCTATGCGTGCAGTACTATAGAAGATCAGGCTGTATCACTTTCTTATTCATGCTCATCTGTCTCCTCTGAGCACCTCCTGGGTTGTTGGCAAGTACACCTTTGAATCAGTGTAGTAACAGTATTCATGTTGCCCTAGGAAAGTTGAATTCTTT
This sequence comes from Dipodomys spectabilis, assembly GCF_019054845.1. NCBI lineage: Eukaryota > Metazoa > Chordata > Mammalia > Rodentia > Heteromyidae > Dipodomys > Dipodomys spectabilis. The sequence continues at coordinate 3,719,565 of NW_024870907.1, read as the reverse complement.
TTTTTTTTTTTTTTTTTGTCAGTTGTGGGCTTGAACTCAGGGCCTGGGCACTCTCCTTTGGCATTTTTGCTCAAGGCTAATGTACTCTATCACTTTGAGCCACAGCTCTAATTTTCTGGTGATTAATTGAAGAGTCTCACAGTCTTTCTTACTGGGGCTGGCTTTGAACTGTGATCTTCCTCAGATCCCAGTCTCCTGAGTAGCTAAGATTACAGGTTTGAGCCACCAGTGACCAGCTGAGTTTTATTCAGTCATGAGGCCCAAACTCTGGGCCTGGGCATTGTCCCTCAGCTCTTCAGCTCAAGGCTAGTGCTCTACCACTTGAGCTACACCACCACTTCTGGCTTTTTCTGTGTATGTGGTGCTGAGGAATCGAACTCAGGGCCTCATGAGTGCGAGGCAAGCACTCTATCACTGAGCCACCTTCCCAGCCCTGAGTTCTATTTTTTTAATTTATTGTTATTACAAAAGTGAGTACAGAGGGATTACAGTTATGTAAGTCAGATAATAAGTGGATTTCCTTTTGTACAGTATCATCCCTTCTTCTTCTCTCCTAGATTCTCCCTCTCATTCCACCCACGAGCTGTATAGTTCACTTTGAACACAGTCCAGTGAGCACCACTGCTGCACTTTTTCACCCATTTTTCTATTTTTTATGTAGCAGCTTCCTTGTTTTCCTTAGCTGACAGGACTCATTCTAAATATTACCATTACATTAATTTTTTTTTGCCGGGGGGTGGAGGAGGGTGGTCATGGGGCTTGAACTCTGGGCTTGGGCGCTGTCCCTGAGCTCTTCAGCTCAAGGCAAGTGCTCTACCACTTGAACCACAGCACCACTTCCGGTTTTCTGGTGGTTTGTTGGAGATAAGGGTCTCACGGACTTTCCTGACCAGGTTGGCTTTGAGGCTTTGAACCCATGATCCTCAGAGCTTAGCCTCCTGAGTAGCTAGGATTACAGATGTGAGCCAGCAGCACCATTATCATTAAATTTAAAATATAAAACCAATAACATAGTCACATCATCAGTGTATCTTAAAACATAGATCAAAGCTGTAGAACACTAATTAAAATACATTTGGGGCCCAAATTTGAATTTTTGAGGATGGTACCATACAGCTTAAGAAAAATTAAAACAGATGTGCATGTTGACAGTGGATGGAACAGATAAAGGCTGCTTTGAAATGAACCTGTTGGTCTGGAGCTCTGTCAAAAATCGGTTCAGATGGGGCTGGGAAGGTGGCTCAGTGGTAGAGCACTTGCCTTGCATGCCTGAGGCCCTGGGTTCGATTCCTCAGCAACACATAAGCAAAAAGAAAAAAGCCAGAAGTGATGCTGTGACTCAAGTGGTAGAGGGCTAGCCTTGAGCTGAAGAGCTGAGGGACTGTGCCCAGGCCCAGAGTTCAGGCCCCACGACCGGACCCAAAAAACAAAAACAAAAAAACAACGGTTCAGAGTGAGTCCTCATCTATCAGCAGAGTGAGTGGAGGCTTGCCAGAGGCTGCCTCTGCTATTGGGGTCTATTTCTCTGTCCTTCCAGAGGCAGTCCAATGCTTCTCAGGCGCTCTGTGACATTGTGAGGCTGGGAAGAGACCAGGGTAGTCAGCTGCAAGAGACTGTGGAGCCGGACCCTCTCCTCACAGCCCTGGAGTCGTGAGTGCTGGTGGGCCACAGTATAGTAGGCCTCACTCTAAGTCATAGAACATCTTGGAGCCCTGCTTTGAACATAGGAGATGCCACCACTGCCTCTGATTCAGCCTGACAAGCTCCCAAGTTCAAAGCCCAGAAAAGGGTCTCTAGGGGAAGTTCCCTGGTGATTCAGGGAGCTGGGGCCAGTGGACCAGAATGTGTATGAGCACTGGGCACCTGGCATTGAGGCTGAATGAGGCTGGAGTGAAGCACTTCCTGCCTCGATGTTTCAGGGTCTTCTGGGGAAGAGGGTATCCTTGTGTCCTCTCTGTGTATCTGTTCTCCAAGGCTGTGACCTGCTTCATGTGCCCAACAGACAGGACTGTGTGGAGCAGCTTCTGAAGAACATGTTTGACAAAGACCAGACGGAGAGTTGCCTAGTCAGCGGGACACAGGTGCTGCTTGCCCTGCTGGAGCCACGGCGGGCTGGGTGAGCCTTCCCCTGGATAGATGTCCTTGGCTAAAAAGGTCAAGTGTATGACTTTGGCCAAGTCCTCTTTGGTCTGCACTGTCAGGCATAGTTCTACCCCACCTGAAGGAACCCACTGCTACCAGTTTGCTGTACATTTACAGACAGGTACAGACTAGGTGTGGCTTTTCCCAAGACTCGTCCGGCAGGTCCCCATAGTTCATGTGCACATGTGCACATGGGCATATACTCATATGTAACTGATGGCAGGGCTTCTACTCTGACAAGTAGTTACTTACTTTACATATTTGTTTCCTATGCCAGGACAGGAAGAATACTGTCTCTCTTTCTTGCTGGTCCTGGAGCTTGAACTCAGGGTCTGGGTGCTATCCCTGATCTTTTTTGCTCCAGGTTCATTCTACCACATGAGTCACAGCTCTACCTTCAGCTTTTTAGTGGTTATAAGATAGAGTTTCAAGGACATTCCTGCCTGGGCTGGCTTCAAACTGGTATCTTCAGATCTCGGCCTCCTGAATCGCTGGGATTACAAGCATGAGCCATTGGTGCCCTGCTTCATATTTATCTCTTAAGCTCCATGAACATACATGCTAATCTGTCTGCTGAGTGTTAATTCAGGCACTTTGTTTTAGTGGGCTGTCTTCCACTCTTTCTCATTCATCGGTTATTATTTGAATACCTGCAATGTTGCTAGCTGAATCATGGTCCTTCCTTCTCCATTGTTACCTATCTGGCCCAGGAAGTCAGCATGTACATAGGTGTGATGTGATGTAGAAAGTACAATAGATGAGTACCTCATGCCATGAGGAGAATCTGCATGGGGCTGGTAAATGGAGCCTTACCAGCCAATTTTCCCTGAGAGTACCACAGAATCCATAACAACATGGGGCTCCCACTGTGAGCACAGGAGAGGCCAGTGTAGGGGTGGAAAGGATAGATCTTATTTGGAAGCCTTCTGATGTGACCCAGGTCACCATACCACAGTCCTTAGATGTAGCTGTTAAAAGCCTATTAAATCAAGGGCAGGGGGTGCCAGTTCCCAGCCAAGACAAGAGTTTGGGTGAAAGCAGATGCGTGAAAACTTTCTAAGATCCAGGTACAAATTTCTAGTTGTACTTGGAAATCTGGAGTATACAGGGCCAAGGATAGCCCTCAGATCCTGGCATGCTGTACAACACAGCCACTTTGGCAAATGAGATGATCCAAACACTTTGTGAAGCACATATACCGACAAAAGATGGCAGAGTATGAGGAGTCAGTGCTGAGCTCATGGATCCCAAATAGAGCATGATCAAAGGAGGTAGCAGAGAAGAGCATTGCTATTCCCAGGCACCGACCCCTCTCAGCCTTCCCCCTGGTCCCTGGAGTGTATCAGTGGGATTGGCTTCCTGGAAGCAGGTGGGCTATTTTCAGGACATCTCCCTCTGCTCTTTTCCACCACATTCTGGGTAACAGTCAGACTCTCCCAAGAGGACAGCAGTTCTTTTATTTCCACTCTGGCTTTTTGTTGGTTAATTGGAGATTAGAGTCTCACAGAATTTCCTGCCAGGGCTGGCTTTTTGAACCACAGTCTTCAGATCTCAGCCTCCTGAGTAGCTAAGCTGTATTGCAGGTGTGAACACCAATGCTCAACTGGCGTTTGTTTTTGTTTTGTTTTGTTTTTTTGGTCCGGTCATGGGGCCTGAACTCTGGGCCTGGGCGCTGTCCCTCAGCTCTTCAGCTCAAGGCTAGCACTCTACCACTTGAGCCACAGTGCCACTTCCGGCTTTTTTCTTATGTGGTGCTGAGGAATCGAACCCAGGGCCTCAGGCATGCAAGGCAAGCGCTCTACCACTGAGCCACCTTCCCAGCCCTTTGTTTTTGTTTTGGAAGAGTGAACAAGAGAATGACAAATTACTTAATCTTGATAGTAAGATTATTTGAAAACTCTCTCTGTCTCTGTAACTACCCAATATATCATTATTACTTTATTACCTAAAATAATGTTTTTCTCTACTTATGCAACTAGAATATTGACTTATTTTCACAAATCCAGGAAGCCTGGGCCACTTCTGAGGGCCAGTTCTAGTCCAGTGTAAAAATTAATGACAGATAAGCCAGCTGTTCCCTTTGCTCTTTTTATCCTTTTATGTATTTAGGGTTTTTTTTTGTTTGTTGTTTTTTGTTTTTGCCAGTTGTGGGGCCTGAACTCTGGGCCTGGGCACTGCCCCTCAGCTCTTCAGCTCAAGGCTAGCACTTCACCACTTGAGCCACAACACCACTTCTGGCTTTTTCTGCTTATGTGGTGCCAAGGAATCGAACCCAAGGCCTCATGCATGCAAGACAAGCACTCTACCACTGAGCCACCTTCCCAGCCCTTTTTTGGTGGTGGTGGTAGTGATCGTGGGTCTTGAACTCTGGGCCTGGGTGCTGTCCCTGCATTCTTCAGCTCAGACTAGCACTCTACTACGTGAGCCACAGCACCACTTCTGGTTTTCTAGTGGTTTATCGGAGATAAGAGTCTCATGGACTTTTCCTGCCCAGGCTGGCTTTGATCCTCAGATCTCAGCCTCCTGAGTAGCTAGGATTACACGTGTGAGCCACTGGCACCTGGCTTAGGATTTTTTTCGTTGGCTATCTTGTGATACCTTTGTTACTGGAAAAGGTATTTGGATAGATATCTCAGAGAAATTTGCTTGAAAAAGGAGAGAAACCATATGGTCAGTCTATCTCCTAACTCTCATCCAAGGAGGGGAGCAACAGTAAATACTGTCAAAGCAAGAAGAGGGGGAGGGCTCGGTTGAGGAAGGAGCCAAGGGGACAGAGGCAGCGAGTGTGTGTCCTCTCCCTTTGCTGCCACTTGGTGCTCTTGTTATCTCTACCCACAAGGTCATGTGTGGGCATCTTGAATAGTGTGCTCCCAAGATTTCATTTTAACAAAGAACACAGACTGCTTTTTGAAGATGCTGAGTTGGGTGTGGCTGGGTGGGTGAGAGGTGCAGAGAGAGTGGTGTGTCCATCAAGGCTCCGTGTGCTGTCCTCATCCACAGGACAGAGGGCTTGGTGGACTCCTTTCCTCAGGGACTGGAAAGGTCGTATGTCGTCAGCAGCAGTGTTCTCCATGGCATTGAGCCATGGCTGAAGGACTTTCACCAGCTCCTGCTCAACCCACCAAAGGTAAATAGCCATACGTGGCTGTCTGAGGTTTTGGTGATAGTTTAGAATCTAGGGTTGATATGCGAGGAGGGGATCTTACCATTGATCCATAACAAGGCAGTATGTAGAGAATGCTCTGCTACTGCTCTTCCCAGACCCCTACTTGTGAACCACTGGGCAGATGCCAAAACATATGCTTTCTAGAAAATTCCCATCTAGGAATGTCCTTATTTGCCTCCATAGGAGAGACCTGGGAGAAGGATACTTTGTAGCCTCCACAGCTGTGTTTACTATTTTCTGACCTTCAAGTCAAAGGCGTGTAGTGGAGGGCTGCTTAGCTCTGGGAGGGCGGGGGTGACTCCCATAGCTCTGGGGATTGCTTACATTGTGCCACTGTCTGACCGGGGCTCCTTGTCCTCCCTTTCCCTGGTGAATCTACCCTACTCAGCAACTTATTATTTGTCTTTCCACTATGAAGTAAATGTCATGGTGGCAGGGACTCTGTTTTGTCAGAATATTGAGTTAATCAAGGGAACACATTATACTGCATGGGGAAGGGTCAGAGATTGCCCACATCCAGTCTGAGGAGGCAAGACTTACCATCAAGATTGTTTTTAGAAAGCCGTCCTTTTTTTTTTTTTTCTCCATTTTTTGTCAGTCATGGGACCTGAACTCTGGGCCTGGGCGCTGTCCCTCAGCTCTTCAGCTCAAGGCTAGCGCTCTACCACTTGAGCCACAGTGCCACTTCTGGCCTTTCTGCTTATGTGGTGCTGAGGAATCCAACCCAGGGCCTCATGCATGTGAAGCAAGCACTCTACCACTGAGCACCTTCCCAGCCCGAAAGCCCAGTCTTCTCTAGGAGTGTTGACTGGGTATTTGTTAGCACTGAGAGATACCTACAGACAGAGGCATAGGCATCTACAGTCAGACATCATGTGAAGAACTTCTGCCCATAGGTGGGGTCTTGCCACCTTTGATTGATACTACTAGTCCTGTCTTGGACACGTGTCATATGCCGTGGTATCTGGCCTTTTAGCTTGACAGGCTCAGATGACAGTCTCTGGGATTCTTAGGAGTCTCGGTCTGGCTTACCCATTGTGACCTTGAGCGGGGAGTAGGTAGTTCCTCACCCTGTAGATTCCTGCACGTCCTCTTGCAGGAATCCTTGTCTTGATTAACACCACATATGAACTTTACTTCTCTGGGCTGGACCACGTGTAGAATTATGGCCATGGTCTCAGCAATGGCCATAATTCTGACTGGGTTCTGACTGGGTGCCGCCGCCTGTATTTGCAGAAAGAAGCGATTCTGACCACCATTGGTGTGCTGGAGGAACCCCTGGGGAATGCCCGACTGCATGGTGCACGCCTCATGGCTGCACTGCTACACACGAATACACCCAGCATCAACCAGGAGCTCTGCCGGCTCAATACCATGGACTTACTGCTGGTAAGTGGCACTGTGGCCAGCCCTGTGTGTCTGTGTATACTGTGCTTGATATATGCCACTAGACATGGAGATAGGTCTGGGGAAATAGAGCAGGCCAATGGGTCAGGTGGCTGGATCTCAGCACTTGGAAAAGGACCTGTCAAAGAGAAGTACTGAGCTAGGCACTAGTGGCTCACACCTGTTGTCCTAGCTACTCAGGGGGCTGAGATTTGAGGACTGAGGTTTGAAGCTAGCCTGAGCAGGAAAATTCATGATACTTTTTATTTCTTTTTCCTTTCTGTGCCAGACCTGGGACTTGAAATCAAGGCCTGGGTGCTGTCCCTGACCTTTTTGCTTAAGGCTAGCACTCTACCACTTTGAGCCACAGTTCCACTTCTGGCTTTATTTGGTGATTAATTGGAGGTAAGCATCTCAGGGGCTTTCTTGCCCTGGCTGGCTTTGAACCACAGTCCTCAGATCTCAGCCTCCTAAGTAGCTAGGATTACAAGCATGAGCCACTGGTTCCTGGCATTTTGTGAGACTCTTTTCTTCCCCCAAGTCCTGGGGATTGAATTCAGGGCCTGCGGACTGTCTCTGAGCTTCTTTTTGCTCAAGGCTAGCACTTTACCACTTGAGTCACAGCACCACTTCTGGCTTTTTCTGCTTATGTGGTACTGAGGAATCAAACTCAGGGCTTCATGCATGCTAGGCAAGCACTCTACTACTGAGCCACATACCCAGCCCATTGTGAGACTCTTAACCTCCAATTAACAAGCAAAAAGAGTACTAGTCCCAAGTCCTAGGGTTTAACGACAAGTATCTAGTGGAACATACTGAGCCTAATCCTTGGGCTCCCAAAAGGCTGCCTTCTACCATGGGATTTCCTTGACAGCAGAAGACAAGCATATAGGCCTGCCATCTCCTTTCTCATGTCTGACATCACAAGATAGCACATACACACCATACCTCTTAAGTAAAAAAATGTCCTCATAGAAGCTCCTTATCTTTCATAGAAGAAAGTCACCCTATGGCTTCTGCCCCATGGTTGCAGAAGCTGCCCAGTGGCCTGTGAGTCTGTGGTAATGGCCATTGGTTTGGATTTGGGAGAGTGGACAGGAGGAATGTCACTCTGGCAGACTGATGAGTCTCTTCTTCCTTTGCCTTGGGCTCTGCCGATAGGAAGCTGGAAGATCCCTGTAAACTTGGTGCCAGAAAGACTTCTTCCCTGGAAGAAGTTCTGCCCACTTCAGAAAGTCTTTTGACACAGAGGATTTTTTTTTTCCGGTCCTGGGGACTGAATTCTGGGCCTGGGCGCTGTCCCTCAGCTCTTCAGCTCAAGGCTAGTGCTCTACCACTTGAGCCACAGCGCCACTTCCAGCTTTATCTGCTTATGTGGTGCTGAGGGAATCGAACCCAGGATCTCATGCATGCAAGGCAAGCGCTCTACCACTGAGCCATCTTCCCAGCCCCACAGAAGATTTTGAGCACTACTGTAACCACAATTTCAGTTTGTATTAGGAATGTCTCACTTTCCTTTCTCTCCCTTAAAAACATTTGTGTGTGTGTGTGTGTGTGTGTGTCAGTGTGTCAGTGGGGCCTGAACTCAGGGCTTGGGCACTGTCCCTGAGTCTTTTTTAAGCTAGAAGGTTTATTTCTGGGCACTGTATTTTAGTCCATTAGTTTATATCTCTATCCTTATGTCAGTCAGTACTGTACTGTTTAGATTGTAGTTTTGTAATACATTGGGAAATGTGAGCTTTTTTTTTTTCTTTCTTTCTTTTTTTTTTGTTTGTCATGGGCCTGAACTCTGGGCCTGGGCGCTGTCCCTCAGCTATTCAGAGCAAGGCTAGTGCTCTACCACTTGAGACATAGCACCACTTTCGGTTTTTTCTGTTTATGTGGTCCCGAGGAATAGAACCCAGGATCTCATGCATGCAAGGCAAGCACTTGCCTTTCCAGCCCAGTACTTATTTCTGTTGGCTAATATTTTGTATCCGTATTTATAAGGAACATTGTGGTTTTCTTGTGTTTGTGACTGATTTGGGTATCAAGGTGATATTGTCCTAATAGAACCAGTTAGGCAGTATTCATTTCCTGCTCTTCAATTTTTGGAAGAGTTTGAGAAGGACTGTTACCAGTTCTTCTTTACATACTTGTTGAAACCATCTTCTCTGGCTTTTTCTTTTTCTTCTTCTTTTTTTTTTTTTGTATTGGTTCTGAGGCTTGAACAGAGCCTGGATGCTGTCCCTGAGCTTTTCTGCTCAAGGCTAATATATTACCACTTGAGCCATGCCTCCATCTCTAGCTTTTTTTGTGTGTTTAACTGGACATAAGAGTCTTATAGATTTTACTGCCTGGGCTAGCATTGAACCTTGATCTCCACATCTCAGCCTCTTGAGTAGCTAGGGTTACAGGCATGAGTTACCAGTGCCCAGCTGGCCTTTTTTTTGAGAAGTAGATGAGATGTTGTAGATGAGGTAACACAGTGGGGCAAACCTCCAAGACTGCTCAAGATTGTATAGACAGAAAAGGTAATACTGAGATCTAAGGCCTGAGTTTCTGTGGGAAGCTGAGTTCTGAGGATCATGGTTTGTAGCCACTCCCAGCAGGAAAGTCTGTGAGACTCTTATCTCTAATTAACCAGCAAAAAAGCCAGAAGTGGATGTGTGGCTCAAGTGGTAGAGTGCTAGCCTTGAGCAGAAAAGCTAAGAAATGGCACCCAGGCTCTGAACTAGGCCCTGAACACACCTATTCCCAAATCAAAACTGATATCCCATCTCTCTATTCATTATACACCTGTTCTCCATGGTGGTGGTGGGAGAGGTTCTGGGATATAGGCTGCTGTAGCCCTGGTCTGTGTGAGATGGTAGCTACAGGAGAGGACAAGCTGAGGGCTCGGGGGCTGTCTCTCCTCCCTCTTCCCCTGGTCTGTCCCACAAGGGAAGTACAAGATTTCCATAACCTCTTCTAGGCTTCAGCTTCTCAGGGAGTGGTAACTATGCACCTGAGGAGCATATTGAAGTGAGAAGATGCATGCTGCTCATTCTGGTAGCATCCCCAGTTCAGCTCACTTCCAGTCATTTACCAGTCAGGAGCAAAATCAAGTACCTCAGCAAAATGTATACAGTATAGTTAAAGTGGATTTTGCAGGGAAATATATGCCTTTTTTTTTTTTTTTTGTCAGTTGTGGGGCTTGAACTCTGCATCTGGGAGCTGTCCCTCTCTTCAGTTCAGTCAAGGCAAGCACTGTACCACTTGAGCCACAGCACCACTTCCGGTTTTCTGGTGGTTAATTGGAGACAAGAGTCTCATGGACTTTCCTGCCTGGGCTGGCTTTGAACCATGATCCTCAGATCTCAGCCTCTTGAGTAGCTAGGATTACAGTGTGAGCCACTGGTGTCTGGCTATAAGTCCTTTTTAAAAACATACTAGAAAAGAAAGAGACCAAAAATTAATAAAGCTTCTAACTTAGAGACAAAGGAATAAACCCACAAAGCCGAGCACTGATGGCTCACACCTGTAATCCTAGCTACTTAGGTGGCTGATATCTGAGGATCACGGTTCAAAGCCAGCCTGGGCAGGAAAGTCTGTGAGACTCTTACTGCCAATTAACTACTAGAAACCTAGAGTGGCACAGTGGCTCAAAGTGGTAAAGTGCTAGCCTTGAGCAGGAGAGCTCAGGGACAGTGCCCAGGCCCCAAGTGGAATCTCCATGACCAAAAAACCCCCCCAAAACAAACAAAACAGAGGTGAGTAGACACACAAACAGCAGTCAGGAAAACAAGGGCAGGGCAGCACCTCAGAAAATGGGGAGACACGAATCTCAGGTACTTAATACATCAGAGCCTGGATGAGCAAGTTAGGATGTGAAGTTTAAGAGTGACTCCTCTTTACCTGGTAAGAGAAGATCCATCTAAGAAATGTCTTCTGCCCTCTGTTTACGCAGGACTTGTTTTTTAAGTACACCTGGAATAACTTTTTGCACCTCCAAGTAGAACTGTGTGTAGCTGCTATTCTCTCCCACGCTGCTGGGGAGGAGCAGGCAGAAGCCAGTGGAGCGGAGAGCAGGGTGGAGCCTCCTCAGGGCAGTGCGAACAACAGGGATGGAAGGCTGGAGACCCCCGAGCCCACCGCCAGCCTTCCTGAGAACCCCATGGTGACTCACGTAAGTCCTGGCCAGTGCCCTGCTGGTTCCTGCCGGCTGCACCTGGTGCCTAGATCTCATAGACATTGGGACTGGAGATGTGCCGCTGCTGGCCGATCACCTCATGTGGGTGGGAGCTGCTACCCTCCTTGGCCCTAAATCTGTCAGTTACTGCTGGTAGAAGGGAAGATGAAGGCAGCCAGAGGGGAGGAGCATCTGCGTGGTCTTGCCATGGGTGCTGCAGTTCCAAGTAGACAGCCACCTGGGTGCTGCTCCCCTCAGGAGTGCTGTGGAGCAGCCCACTGTGTCCAAGTTCAGCCTTTTTTTTTTTTTTAAATTTAATGGGGCTTGAACTCTGGGCCTGGGCGCTGTCCCTGAGCTCTTCAGCTCAAGGCAAGCGGTCTACCACTTGAGCCACAGTGCCACTTCCAGTCTTCTGGTGGTTAATTAGAGATAAGAGTCTAAGACTTTCCTGCCCAGCCTGACTGACTTTGAACCACGATCCTCAGATCTCAGCCTCCTGAGTAGCTAGGATGATAGTGCCCTGCTGAAGAACAGCTTTTTGACCCAAGATTCAGGCCACTGTTGTGGTCGGAAAATGCAAGTGTCAAGTTCTTAAAAGAAAGCTTTCTGGAACTGAGAGTTAGTGGCTCATGTCTGTAATCCAAGGATCATTGTTCTAAGCCATCTCACAGCCAAAACCCAGAGACCGTTCTCCAATCAGCCAGCAAAAAGCCAGAACTGGAGGCATGGCTCAAGTAGTAGAGCTCCAACCATAAAATGAAAAAGTCAAATGAGAAGACAAGGCCCTGAGTTCAAGCTCCAGTGCCAGTCCTAGAAGCCAGGTGCGCTCGCCCTGTTTCCGACCCACCTTCCTCGCTGTGGGACACCACCCCATTATGTTTCCACCTGGCCTCTTCCTCCCAGGGGATGAGAGTCTGTGTCAGAATCTGCATCTCAGCCTTTTTGTCTTCAACGTCTAGCATTGCCTCTGGCAGAGAACAGCTTTAAGGAGTATTTGCCAGGGAACAAGGGGAGGGAGCAATTTGAGGCCATAAGCATGAGGACTCTGAGGTCAGACCCATGTGTGAAGGTCATGGGAGCCAGGGCAGCAGAGGACATCCTGCACCATGCTATGAGGCTGGAGGACAGAGGCTTCAGAAGAAGCCCTTGGATCTCTCTCAGAGGTCTTCTAGACAGTTGGACTTGGGTGATCTGGAAGGTCTTGATCCTTTGGTAGGTGTCCTGGTACCTCTGTAAGCTGGCATCCTGCGTACCTCTGTAAGCAGGCCTGTTAGATGGCTAACACTAGTCAATAAGGGTTGAGTCTGGTCCATAGCCTGTCTTTCAGAGGATATGCAGTCAGGAGATGTGTGGCCTCAATGATGAAAAACACACAGTAGGTAGGGAGGAATTCAGGGACTGTATAGGCCAACTGAGGACCACCAGATCATGAGCGTAGGAATGAGTTTGGGCCAGTTACAGGAAATGGCCTGTGTCAGGGCCTGGAGGAGAAAGAAAAAACTGAGGGCCCCAGCTATTCCTTCTGGTCACTGCGGAAGCAGGGGGGAGAGTGGCCTGAAGGTGAGGTGGAGGACACCCTTGGAGAGCAGACGGGACATTCAGGGTTCCAGAGACACACGGAGCGTCCTAGTCTTCCCTCAGGGCTCTCAGCGTGAGATTCTGAGGTTCTTAGGCAGTGTCTATCTCTGATGTTTACTGGGCGTCACAGAGGTTGGGGCTGTGAGGGTGTTACATACAGTCCCACGGCTGTCAGTGCTGGTGGATTGGCTTCTACCTGCAGTGGGGTGGCGGAAGGGGCGGGAATAGCTCTGTAGGCTCTGAATCACACTGCCTCTCCCCACTCCCTAGCTGTTCCAGAAGTGCTGCCTGGTACAGAGGATCCTGGAGGCCTGGGAAGCCAATGACCACACACAGTAAGAAACACAAAGACTTTCCTCCTAGCAGTGGTAGAACACATGGCACCAGTCTGCAACACTGTATGAAGGACTCGGGCTCAGTATAGGGCATCCGGGTATGTGGCCTGGCTGTGTGCCTGCAGCCATCCTAGATGGATCTTACTATTGGGCAAACAGCTGTAAGTGCTGCCCAGGAAAGGGAGTAGAGGTGACACGAGGGTCATGTTGAGTGTTGGCCAGGCCTGAACAGTTACCCAATGAGTAGCCATTTCCTCTCTAGGCATCCAGTCTAGAAGTCTCTGTCTAGCCTTCTCCTGACTCCTCTATTTTTATTTTATTTTTTTTTTTGTCGGTCATGGGACTTGAACTCTGGGCTTGGGTACTGTCCCTGAGCTCTTCAGCTCAAGTTGAGCATTCTGCCACTTGAGCCACAGTGCTACTTCCGGTTTTCTAGTGATTTATTGGAGATAAGAGTCTCAAGCACTTTCCTACCCTGGCTGGCTTTGAACCGCGATCCTCAAATCTCAGCCTCCTGGGTAGCTAGGATTACAGGCGTGAGCCACCCACGCTGGCTCCTCTTCTTTTTTTTTGTCGGTTATGGGGCTTGAACTCTGGGCTTGGGTGCTGTCCTTGCACAAGACGAGCGCTCTACCACTTTAGCCACAGCACCACTTCCAGTTTTCTAGTGGTTTAATAGAGATAAGAGTCTCATGGACTTTCCTACCCAGGCTGGCTTTGAACCGCGATCCTCAGATCTCAGCCTCCTGAGCAGCTAGGATTACAGGCGTGAGCCACCAGTGCCTGTCATGATCATTCTTTAAGACAGGGTTTTGGCTTTAGGACAGGCTGGCCTGGAATTCATCAGGTATCCTTGGCTCAAATTTCTACTCTTCCTGCCTCAGCCCTCCCAAGTGCTGGCCACTGCGTGTGTGTGTGTGTGTGTGTGTGTGTGTGTGTGTGTGTGTGTGTCTGTGTGTGTCTGTGTGTGTCTGTGTGTGTCTGTGTGTGTGTGTGTGTTGGTACTAGAGCTCAAACTCAGGACCTCATGCTATTGCTTGTTTTTTTTACTCATGGCTGGTCCTCTACAATTTGAGCTACACTTCCATTTCTGGCCTTTTACTGGCTAATTGTGGATAAGATCTTAAGGCTTTTCTGCTGGACTGTCTTTGAACTATAATCCTCAAATATGAGGCTCCTAAGTAGCTAGGACTACAGATACAAGCCACTAGTGTCCAGTGACTTTTATTTTTTTAGTGGTACTAGTATTTAAACTCAGGGCCTTTGCTTATTAGGTAGATGCTCTACCATGTGAACCATGCCCCTAGCAACCACTGCCATGTTTAACTTTCCCTAAATCTTTGAGGATACTCTGTTGGGACTTGTTCAAAGGAAACCATTTTTATTTTCGTCTTTTTGTGTTTTGGACTTGACCAAGTCTTCCCTCAGGTCAGCAAACATGTTCTGCATGTTGTTCACTGCCATCCTCTGTCCTTCTGGGAAGGGTGGGATCTGGGTGTGAGGAGGGGCTCCTGGGGCCTCGTTGTGAGAGGGAGGGGAAAGCGATGCCAGCCACGCAGCACGGAGGCTATATCCGGTCTCAGCGGGGGCCAGGTCCTGGGAATACTGTGCTAGGGCAGGCACCACAGCCAGCAGACCTGGCTCTGCTCCTGTTCCACTGCTGCCTCTAATGAGACTTGAGCCTTTCTGCCTGCTTCCTATCCCTAACATGGACAGCCATCTTAGTGTTCTTGGTGGTGAGTTGGGTAAACTGTTGTGTACAGCAGTTACTGGCCAATAACTTGAGTTGTACCAGGAATTGCACTGGAGATTAACCTAGGGGCCCCCAAAAGAGGAGAGGCCTGCACTCGCCAGCAGAGACGAGCTTCAGGAGCTCATACCTGGTCCTCTGGAAACATGTCAAGGAAGCCTGGGGCTGGGTAGCCACCCTGATGGCCCCTGTCCCTTTCAGGGCGGCAGGTGGCATGCGGCGTGGGAACATGGGCCACCTCACTCGCATCGCCAACGCAGTGGTGCAGAATCTGGAGAGGGGCCCTGTGCAGACACACATCCGCGAGATCATCCGAGGTGAGGGGCCCTATGCGCGGCTGGGGCTGTGGGCTGTCCAGCGTCATCACACCTCACAATGGGTCTCTTCTTACCATCGCTCTGCTGGGCCATGTCTGCCAAGCATCAGGACATGGTATGAGGACTCAGCCTAGCAGAGCAGCTCATGGCCACAGCGCTCCCATTGGAAGCTGCAGCATTGCGGACTCCTGTGCTCACAGCGTCTCCCTCCTCAGGTCCTGCCTGGTCCTTGCAGGCCTGACTCACGTCCTCGCTGTGCTCTAACCTTAGTTGTCTTGGGGCCTTCCTCGCATGTCTTGGTGAACTGGAGGAACGGGTGATATCCTGTCTTTAGGACTCGACTGTGGGCACTGTGTGTCCTTGGAGCCCCGGCCCCTCCCACGGTGCCCACTATCCTGGGACCCTCCTAAATGTGGCACTGTGTGTCCTTGGAACCTTCCAGCCCCTCCCACGGTGCCCACTATCCTGGGACCCTCCTACATGCTACTCTTCTTGTTTTCTTTTTTTTTTTTTTTTTGGTCTGTTGTGGGGCTTGAACTCTGGGCCTGGGCGCTGTCCCTCAGCTGTTCAGCTCAAGGCGAGCACTCTACCACTTGAGCCACAGCGTCACTTCCAGTTTTCTAGTGGTTTTTATTAGAGATAAGAGTCTCACGGACTTTCCTGCCTGGGCTGGCTTTGAACCACGATCCTCAGATCTCAGCCTCCTGAGGAGCTAGGATTACAGGCATGAGCCACCGGTGCCCGGCTTCCTCTTGTTCTCTTGTCTTTTTTGGGGGGGGGGGGCAGTTGTGGGGCTTGAAGTCGAGGTCTGGGTGCTATCATTGAGTTTTCTATGTGCTTAAGACTAGCACTCTACCATTTGAACTACAGCACCACTTCTAGTTTTCTGGTGGTTAATTGGAGTGCTTTCTCAGCCCGTGGAACCAGTGTCTGATTTGAGGGCCTTGGCTGAGTAGGGCAGGGTTGTATTGGGAAGGAAGGGGACACCAGCAAGCCTAAATAGGGTTTTCCCAGGTCTTTTGGGATTTCTCAGGGTAGAGAGGCAGAGTGCCTTAGAGATGCCCAGGAAGGAGCTGAGCATGCTCAGGTCTCTGAGTTTGTTGGGGTCTCTGGGGAGATTCCCCTTGGTTCTAGGACTGGCCTAAAGCAGCTTGTTAGTGAGTCAGCTGTACCCAGCCTGTGTAGCCAAAGTGGAGTGAGCCTTGGCCCTGCCTCACTGGCTCTGTAGATCCACTAGGCAGCTTCCTAGGCAAATGTAAAGTAGGGAAATTCCAGTAGCCTTCCCACCCCAGTATCTGAGGGAAAGGGCTTCCTCGCATGCTCAGGAGCCTGTGGTAGGTTGCGGTTACTGGGTCATATGATAGGGATATGAGCCTGGGGTGGGACAGCAAGCAAGCTTGGAGGCCCATGCTGGCGGGGGGTGGGGGGGAACAAGTGGAGTAGGTCTTGGTTCCCCAGAATGGGAACTTTTGCTCTCTGCCTAGTCTTCCCTCAACATTTCCAGATTATGACATGCACAGGCTCACCAGGTCCTGCGGAGCCCAGGCCTGTGGGGGTGGAGAAGCTGGCTCTGTGCATGTACTGGGGTCCTCGGGTGCTCACGAGCGCTCCGCTCTGCACTGTGCGGTGCCATTCCCAGCGGTAGACCCTGGCGTGGGCCCCAGCTGGGCTCACCACAGAAGCCTGGCCCACCCCTCCCAACCACAACGTGCTTGCCGGCCCTGCGGTGCCCTGGCTGCCTCGAGGGCTCACGGGGCAGCGCTTGCCTTGCAGGGCTCCCTGCAGATTGCCGCGGCCGCTGGGAGAACTTTGTGGAGGAGACACTGACAGAAACCAATCGCAGGAACACCGTGGACCTGGTGAGGAAGCCCAGGCCCACTCCAAGGCATGCCGCTGTAGTTGAGCCCAGTGACGCTCTGGACGTTGTGCCCTGTGGCATAGGTCAGCGGAGGCACAGGGGCAGAGCTGTGACCACGCTGGGTGATTCCCAGACTTCCTGGCTCCTGAGGGTCTCTGTGTAGAGGTGGTGTTGGCTCTCAGGCCGGTCCCTCCTCTGGCTTATTGGTGAAGTGCTCACGCTGGAGACTCGGGATGAGCCCCTGTGCCGGAGAGGATGGCTGCCACGTTGCCCTTACGCACAGCTGCTCAGGCCCAGCAATCTGACAAGTGCCAGATCTAGGCTGGGCTGGTTGGGGGCTGGGGCTTCGGCAGTGCTGGCTGGGTGGGATTGGGGCACTTGCGGGCTCACATGCCCGCTGCATCTGGCCTGTGTTTTAGGTGAGCATTCACCACCTTCACTCCTCAAGTGAGGACGAGGACATTGAGGGTGCTTTCCCTAACGAGCTGTCCCTTCAGCAGGTGAGGGCATGGCCGGCATCCTGCACCCTGCCGGGCCTTTCCCGAGCTCGTGCCCTTGTAGTGTGTAGTCCCCCGTGGCATTGCACAGTGAAGGGGAGAAGTGGCTTTCTCCAGCACGCGTGGGGGAGAGGGGTTCTGTGGGAAGACCTCTTCCTATCGCCTTGGAGAGATCCCTGGGACACGGAGCTTAGATGAGGAAGGCGCTCTCGTACATGCAACCACTCTGAACATGCGGCTGCTGCCAGAATTCACTGCCTGCTTTGCCAGAGGCTCTTGAGCACCAGAAATCCTGGCTTCCAGAGAGCCACCTCCTGATAGGGGCTGCTCTGTGACGGCCCCCCTTTCTCTCAGGCCTTTTCCGAATACCAGATCCAACAGATGACAGCCAACTTCGTGGATCAGTTTGGCTTCAATGACGAGGAATTTGCAGACCAGGATGACAACATCAAGTGAGTGGGCATGGTGGGGACTCTGGTTCTGGGCAAGGCTCAATGCTTCTTTCTTGAACTCCATCCTCATGAAGGCAGCTCCTGATGGTCTTGCCAGGAATATGTCTTCCCACTGCTTGAGAGTACCCAGACACATTTCACCAGCCCTGCACCGGAGGCACTGAGGGTCTCCTCTTCCCCTGCAGTGCCCCATTTGATCGGATTGCAGAGATCAACTTCAACATTGATGCCGATGAGGACAGTGTGAGTGATCAGGGCTGTGCCTGGGACTATAGAAGGTGTCCCTTTATGCCCCTTGCCCAGGTATCTCAGATTGTGCTCACAGTCTGGCCCTTGTTGGAGGTGGATGGGCCACGGGGGACTCTACTCAGTAGTCTGCATGTGTTTGAACTGCAGGGCCCTTCATGTAGCTGGAAGCAGAGTTGCGCTCATTGCTTCCTCCCATCCTGCCCTCCAGGCAGTGAGCGAATTCCTCTAGAACTCCAGGTCCAAAGCTTCCCCAGGCTCTCCAGAAATTGACTCTGTTGTTCTCTGTCTTGCAGCCCAGTGCAGCTCTGTTTGAAGCCTGCTGCAGTGACAGAATTCAGCCCTTTGACGATGAGGAAGAAGAGGATATCTGGGAAGATGAGGAGACTCGTTGCACTGCTCGGGGGGTGGCCAGAGCCAGGTACAGGGGCCTCTCCATCCTCTCCAAGCCTCCACTGGAGATTTGCAGGTGCGAAAGCACCCACGGGACACCCAGCCACTCTCACGCGCATTAGGTCCCAGAGGTCCTAATGAGGTCAGACCAGAGGCTCAGAACTGAACCTCCCGCTGGGCACCCTGCACTCGCCCGGCCCTGAGCCATGGGCCGATACCAGCACTCGTGTTGGGTGGTCCTCGTAGGCCACCAGCCATCCAACCGTGCCTCTGGACCCTTCATAGGTTCGGAGGTCCCCATGCTCCAGAAAACGACTCAAAGAATGGTCAGGACAAGAAAGCCAGCTCGGAGGCAGCCAGGAATGCACCTGGGGTGGGCACCCCTCTGGCTTCTGTGCAGAGCGAAGGCCCCGTGTCAGAAGGTAATCCACAGTGACGCGCTAGGGACCCACAGAGAACACGGGGCTTTGAGCTGGCACAGTGCCCGCCTCAGCTTCCTCTGGAGCCAAGGCATCTCTTGCTGCTTGTGGCCTGCGGTCAGCAGCCCCATCTGCACCCCCACCCCCACCCCCGCCCATTATACACACTCTCGAAGGCAGTCGCTTTCCTGGCTGTCTTGAGCTGATGTGGGTGGGTCCTGCCCTGCAGTTTGCCCACATCCAGGAGGGCTCCTGCATTTCCCCTTCTATTATGGTCACTGGCAGCCTGGTCTGTGTGAGTGGTGTCTCCCAGACACTCATCTAGATGCTGTGCCGGCCATTGAGCATTGCTCAGCAGCACTGTGCACACCAGACATGCCACCTTTCAGGACCCTTTTCCTGCCTCTGCCTGAAGTAGTCCTGAAGTGGTCAGCACATGGGCAAGAGGGCAGCTTTCCACTGGGAGGGGACAAGAGCAGGAGCTGCAAGGCCAGCAGCAAGGACATCCACAATAGGGACAGACCACGCTCACGGCCGGGCACAGGGCCTGTGGGGCTTGTTCTCGGGCCTTCACTGGGACAGTTGGGGCAGGACAGGTGGGGCTATGTCTCCTCTGCGCCGCCAGCTCCACTAGAGGCCAGGTGAAGCCCCTGGGTGCCTGCTGAGCACCACACCAGCGGCATATGGTTACTTCTACATGCCTTGTAGGTGTTGAAGCCTCCACCACCCAAGGTGTTAGGGCCTGGGGGCCGCCACCATTCTCTTACAGAGCTCCTCTGGGGAGCTCTGCCGGCTCAGGCAGCGCAGGCAAGGAGGGTTCATCGGGGTCTCCTTGGGTGCTGAGCCCTGGGGGGCTGAGGAGTGGCCAGGCCAGGCCTGCCCACTCTTGACAGCTCTTTCTCCCCGGCAGGGGCTGCCTGGACTGCAGTGTTTGATGAGCTGGCGAATGCAACGCCCACAACCCCAGCAGCCGCCAGGGACGTGGGTTCTAGTGTGTGGGCAGCCAGCCCCTCGGCTCCGGAAGAGAAAGGCTGGGCCAAGTTCTCCGACTTTCAGCCTTTCTGCTGGTAACAAAGCACATCAGCACACAGGGTTCACGAAGCATTCCCCGTTGGGGTTGGGGTAACTAACCCCACACACTCAGCCTGTCTCCATCTTCGCCTGCAGCTCTGAGTCTGGGCCTAGGTGCAGCTCCCCCGTGGACATGGACAGCAGCCACACCGAGGGCAGCCAGAGTGCAGGCCCAGGGAAAGCCTGTGAGTAGCTGTGGTGCATGCTACCCCCAGGCTCCTTCAGGTGACTTGACCTTGCCTAGTTCTCAGGCCCTTGGGGCAGTGGGAAGAAGTGGCAGTGCTCCAGGTGTAACGGTCTCCTTGTGATACTAGGGTTCATATGTACTTAGGGGTTGCTGCTGTGTACAGATGGAGTGCCCCTGGCTTGGGGACCCAGGAGGAGCAGCGCCACCACTGGGCTGCCTGTGGAGGCAGCTTTGGCCTTGCTATGTGGGCCAGGTCCCTTGTAGGTGTCCTAGCAGGATTTGGGGTCTCAATATGGAAAAACTCATGAGTCTCAGGCAGGAAGCCAATACGGGGTCTGATCCAAGCCCATGGCCTTTTTCCCCACCTTTGTAGTCCGAGGGGCTCAAAGGCCCCCAAGACCAGGCATGAGAGTCCTAGGCAGCGGCAAGACAGAGCGGTAGCACCACCCGCACATCCTTCCCTGGTGCCAGGCTTGAAGCAAATGGGGGGAGCCCTCTGAGCTGCCTCTTCTGCTAACAGCACACATCTGTTCTGTCCAGTGGGGAGTGGAAGGTCTGCTTTGAGGGTGAATAGAAGTTAATGTGGTTCCTGAGAACACCCAGGTACACTTGTGTACAAGTGACACTTGGCAGGCTGTGTGATTTCCAGCTGGCTGCATGTCAGCACTCCGGGGCCTGGGGCCCTGAAGCCACGGTGGCTGTGCGGTGGCTCTGCCTCAAGCACATCACAGGCCTCCTTGTCTTGCAGTCGGTCCCACCTCACCGTGCACTTGGAGTGTGTGTGTCACCAGGAAGGCCCCCCTGGTGGCCTCTGACAGCAGCTCCTCCGGGGGCTCTGACAGCGAGGAGGATGAGAAGGTAGCTGGCAGTGTGGACGCTGTGAACACCAGCCATGGTCTGGAAGTCCCCAAGCTGCCCAGGAAAGAGGAAGCTACTGTTGGCAGGTGCACAGGGGTTGGCACGTTTGTCTAGGGCCCCCGTATACACAGTGTAGCTCCAGGCTGGGGGCTGCAGGCCTCTGGCAGATCTAGGCTCAAGTCACTCATTCTCAGATCTGCTGGGAGCAAGCAGAGGCCAGGCTGAGCTCCCTCACCACTCTCTTGATGGCTGTGGGAGCTTCGTGCATCCAGACTGCACAAGGCAAAAGTGCATGTGACTAAGGAGCTGGTTTGGCCACGTGGGGTCAAAACTCAGCATTATACCTGGTGGCCATGAGGACTAGCACTGAACCAGCCGGCAAATTCTGACTGCCTTAAAAACAAGATGGGAAGCCTCTTGACGACACAGAGCCTGTTTGGTCTCTGAGTGGTTCAGCCAATAGGGCGTGAATGTTCCAGGATCCCAACAGGAGATCTGGAGAGAGAGCCTCCACACACAGGCCTGATTACAAAGCACCAGACAGGGCTCCAGGCCTCTGAGCCTCCCAGAAACTAGATGGTGGTATGGGTGAGGGGCAGCCTTTTACTTGACATTGGCCAGGCTGGCCTGCTGCTCCCTTGTGGGAGATGTGTGCTGGCTACATTCAGGTGTCCAGCACACTCCGAAAGTGAGTCTCATCTCAGGACTACCCTGGGAACATAAGAACCCTGGCTGGGCAGTACAAACAGCTTGCAGCCTAGGACCCTCTTCACCAGACACCTTGCCCTCGAGGGGCCAAGACCTGAAGAGGGTCCCACACTGTAACTGATGCTGACAACTTGTTTTTCTTCTTTTCTCCTAAGTGCTTCAAAAGGAAACTGTTTATCCTTGCTGTATGCAAAGTAACATGGCACTGCACCTGCCGCTTGGCTGTACCATGGATAGGTCCCAACCAGCCTGTGAGGAAACTCACTTGCCCTGGCCCCTCCTGGGCACCCTTCTTTCTAGGCTGGCCTTAGGGCCCTGAGGAAGACCACCCCCAGCGCCCAGCAGAACCCTTTCCTCTCAGGTCTCCGAGTGGCTAGTGTAAGGCAGGAGTTGAAGCCAGAGGTCCTCAGAGTCCCCATAGGGAACTGCTTCCCTGGTACCAGGGCCTGAGGGCTGCTTGGAGGAAGGATAGCGTTCATGGTGGGCAGACAGCTTGTCTTGGGCCACCCCAGAGTGCAGGAATGGAGGGGCAGAGTGCAGTGCTCCCCGGCAGCCTTGTAGATGGGGCCACCCTACCACCGGTCCTCGAGTACGGGAAGTTGGGCAGCACCGAGGAGGGTGGGGTGCCCGTGACCAGAGCCCTTGTCTACCACACAGGGCCAAGTGTGCTGACAGCATGCCGCCAGAGCCCGCCCGCCCTGCACCCGCCCAAGTGACCGCCGCTCCAGCCACGGCCGTGCCTCCCGAGGGCACCGTGGCTGCCACTATGCTGAGCAAGACAGGCCCTCCCAAAGCCGTTTCCTCTGCACTGGCTGCCACAGCCCCCGCAGGCCCCTTCACGGCAAGAGCCCTGGCAGCCCCAGCCTCCGTGGGGACAGTGACAAAGGACAGGTGAGCAAGTTGGCGGGGGAGGGGCAGGAGGCTGGAGGGGCCAAGGGCCAGGTGCCTCCAACCCTGCCCCGGTTTCTGCAGAAAGACAGATGACCCACCAGAAGGAGCTGCCTTAAACGGTCCTGTGTAACGCTGCTGCCACCCAGCCACGGCCCACCCTGGTCAGGCAGCACCCTGCTGCATCAGAACGACCTGGTGACGCAATCAGTTTCCTTTCTTAAAAGTTTAATTTTAAAATAAATGCTGCATTGGTAAAGCTGGCGGTTGGAACCAGACAGATGACCCAGCTGTCTCTCTCCTGCCCAACCTGAGCCACTCAGGCCCTGCTGGAGGCAGAGGACACGCCTTGCCAGTCCCCCGGGCAGACCCTGCACAGCAATAAGGTCCCCAATGTGCAACCTCTTCCTGCAGGGGTGGGGATCAGGGACTCAGATCTCAACAGGCCGTATGACGTGATGGGCTGGAAGCGTGCAGAGACTGAGGCTCTTTTCACTATTTTTTTTTTTTTAATTACATGCAGAAGCGAGTTTTTGCACTTTGTATCCAGAGACTGTACAGGGGCTTCCCTGACTCAGGGCAAAAGTGAGGGTCTGGGCTAAGGAGACATGACCCCACAAACGCACATGACTTAGGAGCTGGTTTGGCCACATGGGGTCAAAACTCAGCATTATACCTGATGGCCATGAAGACTAGCACTGAACCAGGTGGCAAGTTTTGACTGCCTTAACGAGATGGGGCCTGCAAGGGGTGTGGTGTCTCTGAGCTTGTGAACAGGGCAGACTGGTGGCAGGTGGGTAGGTAGTCAGGAGGACCCGCAGGAGCAGCTCAGGCCACTGAGCGGCTCAGAGACTGAGAGGGCCCAGGTTGTCCGAGAAGGGTCTGGAAGACTACTCTGCCTACACTGAGTTCTCTTTTCATGTTCTGACATCCGCGACAGGGCACCTCCTCCAATCCCCAATAAAAGTTGTATCATTCTTATGAACTGTGTATTGTTCAACTGAGAGCACCGCTCCAATCTGTTGAGGATGCGGTGTCTCCTCCAGCACCTTTTTTAGGCCCAACTTTGGATCACAAGCAATCAGCAGTGGGTCTCTGCATCACAGAAGATACTGAGTTTTCTGTCTTAACAAGTAAAAACCTTATCAACAAAACACACAGTCCCCGAAAGGGGCCCAGGCACTGTTTTCAGTTGTGCTACTTCAACCCACCTCGAGGATGGCCCCGAAGCCACCAGCCCTTTGGTCAGGGCGCCACGCAGCATCAGTGGTCACTCTGGGACATTCTCAGAGTAGCACCCATACCCCTCCGCCCTCCGCCCATTTTTGCCTCAGCCAAGCAGGTAAAGCCCTGGTCCAGGTGGGACTTGCTGGCCCATGGAAAAGGAAAGCGTGAGAGGAACCCAGCAGCAGAACACGGGATGCTCAGGGACTTCTATGGGGACCCCAGGGAAGGGAGGGAAGGGAGGTGTTAAGGCATCACCCCCTGTTTGGCCACATTTCACCATCTCAGTTGCCTTGAGGACCTTCTTTTCCTTGGGAACTTACTCTCATCCCATGTGGCCCCTACTGCCTTCCCCTTCTGGATTGGCCTCTAGAGGCCCAGACAGCTCCCCTACTTCACCTGGAGCTTCCCCGACACTGGGAAGAGAGGCAGGGCAGGGTCAGGGGTCCTGTACCTGCACAGCTTGATGAAGTTCCCCCCTGCAGCGAAGCTGTTCTCATACCATCAAAGATACACGAGGCAGACCCAGGGCTGGGGCCGGGAGGCCTGAGCTAGGTATTTAAGTGGAGCAGACATAGGAGGTGTCGTTAGTTCTCTCTTTATATAGATTCTGGTTCTAGAAACAGCTCACCGCGGCCAGCCAGCCGGGGCTAGCACACCGACGGGCAGGACGAACTATTTACAGGCCCATCACAGGGCTGTACCATGGCCGCATCCCAGCTCGGCGCTCAGCCATGACAACAATAAGTTAGAGCTGGCCAGGCAGGGCAGGGGCTGTACACACAAGTGCTGGGGGCTCAGGGCCTCAATACTGTCGAGGGCCGGGGCTGTAAACATGGCCGGGGCGGCCCTGCCCACCCCAAGTGGTCTGTGACGACTGGAAGCAGAGCAGCCTGGGCAGGCTGGGGGGGGGTCAGGCATCTGACAAGCAGCTCTGGATCCGGTCCACCCACTGCTGGGCTGAGGGCACATCCTGGGCACAGAAGTTGTAAACTCGACGTGTTGTCTTTACCTGGGAAGAGAGCATTACTGACTCCACAGCCCCCACGCTGCAAGCCCCTCCCTCACCTCCTGTGCCCCGGCAAAAGGCTCACATCGAAGAAGGCTTTCTCGTCCACAGTTTTGGGGGCACCCATGGTGGGGGTACCGGGAGCCACGGCCTCCACCTCTGCCAGGTCAATCACACCTTTGCACTCGGTATCCACCCGGTGGTCGTAGTAACGCAGCTGGGGTGGGGACGGGGCGGGTCAGGGCCGGCCCGAACCCTGAGAGTCCCCCCCCCCCCCCCCCCCCCCCAGCCACCACCACTCACCTGGTGCTTGGTCTTGTCAAGCACAAACCAGCGGGCCTTCCAGGGCTTCATGAAGGCCCCCTTCTTATACAAGGTGCCCTCATAGGACCTGCATGTGCACCAGAACCAGGGCCGGGCCAGCCGTCAGGAAGGGACTGTCTCCAAAAAAGACATGAAGGGTCCCCCCATCCCCATCATAATGGACTCCAAAAACCAGAGCTGTGGGTCAGGGAAGTAGCCGACACACGGGGCGGGCACTCTGAAAGAGGAACACTCAGCAAGCAGGTGTGTGCAGGCAGCTTACAGCAGCTACAGGATGGTTACGAGGCTCACTGTGGGCTGGACCCTGTTGTACATGGAGCCTTACCGGCCACCAGCCACATGGGTTCCCACAGCACTGCCCTCGGTCCTGCTGTCTCAGAGGGCCCATACCCCAAGCCCCTTCCAATACGGAAGAGTCCCCCCACAGGACTCTCCAAAGGCACCTACCCCCTGAATCTGAGAAATCAACCCCAGAGGTCGAGGCAGGAGGCCCCCACAAACCTGTTCTCACTTTCTGCTGTCTGGAACTGGCTATACAGCGTGCTGGTGCTTCGTCGAGCAGCCTGGCGGGAGCTAGATGTGGTGGAGCCACTACTCTGGTCACTGTCCAAGCTGAGGCTCAGGGTGGAGCCCACAGGCCCCTCCTGTAGGTACACGCCCAGCGAGCGGCGATGGTGGGGCACACTGGACACCAGTAGGGAGCTGGGAGCGCCCTGGGGCAGCAGAGTATGGTTTATAGACAGACAGTCTATCGACTGACCACGGATAATCCCGGCCTTCTCCTGGCAACACTCTCAGTCCCCAAATCCAGCTCCCATCCCAGCTTACACGTCCATCTGGCCGGCCTTCAAGGCGCTGAGCAGCCTTCACCCGGTCCCAGGTGTCCTTCCAGCGCTCAGGAGGTCGGCCTAGCTCTGTTTCCAGCCGCTGAAGCTCCTGGGGAGAAAGAATAAACAACTATTCAGGGCTGGGAAGGTGGCTCAGGGGTAGAGTGCTTGCCAGCACACACGAAGCCCTGGGTTCTATTCCTCAGTATCACATACACAGAAAAGGACAGAAGTGCTGTGGCTCAAGTGGTAGAATGCTAACCTTGAGCAAAAGAAGCTCAGGGACACTGTCCAGGTCCTGAGTTCAAGATCCAAGACCAGCAACACCCCCACCCCATCCCCCCAACAAAGGAAAAAGAAAACATGAATATATACAGACAATATGAGTTACACTTTTCCAAAACAAGGATAAGAATGATAACGCCTAAAGGCTAGATGCTGGTGGTTCATGCCTGTAATCCTCAGAAGGATGAGACCTGGGGATCATGGTTTGAAGCAAGCCTGGGCTGGCTGGAGATTCCTATCTCCACTAAATTACCAAAAATACTGGAAGTGGAGCTGTTGCTCAAGTGGTAGAGCATTAGCTTTGAGCAGAAAAGCTCAGGGACAGTATCCAAGCCCCAAATTCAAACAGCACCAGGAAAAAAAAAAAGGAAATTTCTTGTGAAATGTACCTCAGAGTGAAGAAGAGGAACTGTGTAATGTCAAGAAAAGTTACAGTGTCTCAATCAGAGGGTCACAAAGAAGAGCTAAAAAAATGGTTAGGCATAATCAGGAGAGAACTCGTAGCCAGTCCTTACAGAGAAGCCCTGCTTGGGACCCTGTGGTATGGACAGAAGGACAATGCCCTCCCAATCGGCTGACCTCCTACCATCTCCACTCTCTGAGGAGCTGCTATGCTACATGATAGCTATGGAATGTGAGCCCACAAGGAGCTACGAACATGTTTCCTGCCATCCTCCCAGAAGTCCCCAGCCTCTGGTACAGTGGTCAGCCTCTTCTAACTCTCAATCAGATCCTCAATAAAAACAATTAGAAACGATCCTCCCCACAAAAAAAGGAGGGGGGAGGAGCAGTAATAGAAAAATAAAAATAATCAAAAATATATTGCAGCATAAAGAGATTACAGGGAAAAAAAAGGAAACTACCTGGGTAGAAAAGAAAACAAAATTAAGAATCAGTAGTAGTCTAAAATGTTATTAAATTTAATGGAAATTAAATGAAGTGGTCATCCCACAGATCTAAAAAGTCTAAGGAGCTTCAGAGTCCGGTTCATCAAAAGGGGGGTGTGTGTGTGTGTGTGTGTGTGTGTGTGTGTGTGTGTGTGTGTGTGTGTGTGTGTGTGTGTGTGTGTGTGTGTGTGTGTGTGTGTGTGTGTGTGTGTGTGTGTGTGTGTGTGTGTGTGTGTGTGTGTACGTACCAAACTGCTGAAACCAAAGATGTGTGTGTGTGTGTGTGTGTACCAAACTGCTGAAACCAAAGATGAAAACTTTAAAGGTGAAGAGAAAAAAAGGCAATAACATATAATTCATAAAGGTGTAAAAAGCACCAACTTCTAGTCAGAAGCAGTGAAAGCCAGAGAACAATCTAATGCCATCTAAAGCGTTCAGGGTGACCAGCCTGCAGGCCGCCTTCATTCGTAAATTACGACCCCATGTGCCTGGGGAACAGGCCGTGTTGGGTCAGATTCCATATGCAGTCATCAAATATTTGTTTCTCTCTATAGTGTGTATTCTGTATTTCTATACTCATTTGTATCTACCACCTACCTGGGAGCTATAAATCAAGGTTCTGCAAGAAGAAACAGATTCTAAAATGTTCAGGGCAACTTTAAAGGCCCCTGGAGAAGTCAGGGTCTAGGCCCCAGTCTTCTGGCCACTCAGTCCCTGACGCAGGCCCGCCACAGGCAGGAAATGCTGTCCTCCGTGCTGTCCAACCCCACACTCCAGCAACCCTGTTACCAACCAGCTCAGTGGGCTCAAAATGTCTCCATCTTTTCCTTTTCTTTTTTTTTGCTAGTCCTGGAGCTTGAACTCTGGGCCTGGGTCCTGTCCCTGAGCTTTTGTGCTCAAGGCTAGCGCTCTACCACTTGAGCCACAGCACCACTTTGGCTTTTTTGGCAATTGATTGGAGATAAGAATCTCTCTCATGAGCCGGGCGCTGGTGGCTCACGCCTGTAATCCTAGCTACTCAGGAGGCTGAGATCTGAGGATCTCAGTTCAAAGCCAGCCCGGGCAGGAGAGACCGTGAGACTCCTATCTCCAATAAACCACCAGAAAAAAACGGAAGTGGCGCTGTAGCTCAAGTGGTAGAGCGCTCGCCTTGAGCTGAAGAGCTGAGGGACAGCGCCCAGGCCCAGAGTTCAAGCCCCACAACCGACAAAAAAAAAAAGAATCTCTCTCATGGTCTTTCCAGCCTGGGCTGGCTTCAAACTATGATCCTCAGACCTCAGCCTCCTGATTAGCTAGATTACAGGCGTGAGCCACCGGCACCTGGCTCTTGGCACCCGGCTCTTACTCTAACCTGATTCTTGATGTTGAGGTCTCCCACCAGGGATGGCAGAGTGAGGAGCAACAAAACATACATCAACCTCCAAGCTTCCAGGACAAGAATCAGAAGAGCTGCTGCTTGTTTAGGACAAGAAAGGTAGATAGCCTGGCAGAGTAGGGGAATGGTTCCTAGAAAAACCCTGTCTTTGCTGATGGTTGACTCCTAGGTACTTCCTGGCCACACAAAGCCAGTTATTACACAGTAGTGTGGATGTGATTTGCCCCCCAGAGGCAGTGTGGAGTTGTGGGCTTGGAAAATGATGGAGCTTCTGAGAGACAAGGCCATGCAGGAGGGCTCGAGGCTACAGAAAAGTGCTCTCTTGGGAGCTCTGAGACAGTTCTGAGAGGGCATTACAGGAGGAAGCTCACCAAGCCCTCCGACTCCTGAATGTGATCCTCGGTCCTGCATGTGGTTTTGCCTTCATCGCCATCTGCCACCAAGTGACAGAGCACAGAGGCTTCACCAAAACCGAGAACTCAGCTAAGTAAACCTCTTCACTTTACAAGTTAGCCTATCTCCAGTGCTTCAGCACAGTGACAGAGACTAAGACACAGGGTTAGGGGAAGCACACACACACCCTGCGCCAGCCCTCCCAATCGCGAGATGTGGGGCTTGTGACAAGTGTCCTTACTACTACCTGCAGGCATGCACCAAGCAGGGGTGGGGACATGGACAGCACAGGTGCCCGGGCCGGCAGGCAGGTCACTGGTGGGGCAAAGGGGAACAGACTGGCATACACGCGTATACGCGTGCACACACACCCATGCACACTAGGCCCAACCCTCATGTCTGACAAAGTAGGACAGGCCGGTCCAGCCCAAGGGGACCAGTCTGGCACATATGCATATACATATGCACACGTGCACACACACCCATGCACACACTAGGCCCAACCCTCGTGTCTGACAAAGCAGGACAGGCCGGTCCAGCCCAAGGGGACCAGACTGGCACATATATGTATACATATGCACACATGCACACACACCCATGCACACACTAGGCCTAACCCTCGTGTCTGACAAAGCAGGACAGGCCGGTCCAGCCCAAGGGAAGCAGAGTGGCACGTATGCATACAGGCGTGCACTCGTGAGCACACACCCATGCAGGCTAGGCCCAGCCCTCGTGTCTGACAAAGCAGGACAGGCCAGGCCCAGCCCAAGGGAAGCAGAGTGGCACAAATGTATATACATGTGCACACGTGCACACACACCCACACAGGCTAGGCCCAGCCCTCGTGTCTGACCAAGCAGGCCGGGCCGGGCCCGCCCGCGCTCCGAGCACGCACCTCGAGCAGGCGTGAGATGGCGTCTGGCTGAACCCGCGGGCGGCTGTCGCAGCACGGCCACACCACGCGCCTCCTGCTCTGGGGGGCGCCTCCGTCGGGCCGCTCCTCCTCTGGGGGCTCAGGCGGCCCCTGCGCCAGCTCCCAGTCGTAGGGCGGGCCCTCGGCCAGCGTCTCCTCCGTGTAGAAATCCCACACCTTCAGGTTTGATACGTTGCTGTAGGGCCGCAGGACCTGGGGGTGAGCCTGGCGTTGAGAAGCTGGGCCGGGCGGGAGCCGCTGGCCCCCACCAGGCCCCACTCACCTCAGTGTCCTCTGGAGCGTACGTGTAGTTATAGAACACGGGGGTCCTCTTGCTCAGCCGGTCCACGTACTCCCACACAGACCGGCATGCCGGCTGGGCCCTGCGCTCACCCTTCTCCTCGTAGAGCAGCCCTGTACGGGGTAACTTTGAGCCTCTCCCCTCCAGACAACTACCGAGGCCGGCACCCAACTCCCCCACCCACATACCCACATACCCAGCTCAATGCGCTCGTAGTCAGAGTCCAGCAGGAAGGTCCGGAAACGGCGGGATGCATGGTGGTAACCGAGGAACTTGAGGTAGAACTGGCTGAACTCAAACTCCATGGGGAACTGTAGATGGACCTGCGCGTGACCGGCACAGAAGTCAGAGGTCAGGTTAAGGAGTTCAACCCACTTCTGCCCACAAGGCCTCGCCCACCTGGTGTACACAGTCCAGGAACTGCAGGAACACAGGTGTGAAGCCGCTGCTCTGGCCCGCCAGGGTGTGGGCCCCACGATGGCTGAAGCGGTGGCCGAAGGACAACCACTCCTTCTCCACCAGCAGGCGGAAGCCCTCCAGGGTGCGGTAGAAGGGGTCTGAGAGCAGCTGCACCAAGGACACCACCTGCCAGCACCACGGGTGGTCAGGAAGGCACCAGGGACCCTGGCCCAGCCCATTCCCACCTCTGCCACACACCTGCGTGGTGATGTCCCAGCCATCCTCAAGGCTCACCAGGACGGAGGAGCCTGAGTCCAGAAGCTCCACCACCAGCACCGATATCTGCAGCAGCTTATGGATCTGTAGGGGCGGGCAGTCCTCAGACCCCACCCTGCTGGGGTCCATGGTGCCCACACACGCCTGGCAGCGTCCCCAGACACGGGTGGGCACAGCATCAGAAGGACACACTGCTGTGGTGGTCATGCTGGTTTTCCCCAGCCAGTTCATCACAGCACCCCCACAACACACCCAGGTCCCCCAGGACTGGGAAGAAGATTCAACACAAGTCCCCGTCCTTGAGATACCCAGCAGTCAGTCTCATCTCTGAGCCCTCCAGCATGCACAAGACACTAGTGATGCGATGCTCAGCCCTACGCCCCAAATTAGAACAAGCAGTGCGGGTTACCAGCTCCTCCAAAATCAACAGGCTTCCCCAGACACCCCCATCATCGATGGCCTGTCCAGTCCCAGGCACACGCCCCGCTGTGGAAGCAGTGGAAGCCAGACCCCTGCCACTGGGCTCTACTTATGGTAGGCTTGTGACCTGCTGGGCAGACGGGAGGGGCGCTGTAAAGACCTGAGTCAGCCACTCCGAGTCCTCCAGTGAGCGCAGGAAGGAGACGGGGCCGGGCTCGGCAGCGGGGCAGCCAGGGACGCAGGCCTTCAGCAGCTTCTTGAAGCTGGCCTTCACCTGCCTGACCTCAAACACCTCAATGGGTACCAGCTCCCACTGCTGCAGGGGGTCCGGTCGCACACCCTGGGAAGCGGCCAACCAAGCATCGTGAGCCACATCCGACCCTGTGCGCAGCCCCCAGCCCCAGACCCCTCCCCGGCCCGTGCCCCTACCCAGTCACCTTGAGCTGCGCTTTGTCCCCAATGATATAGAGGGCTGCACGGTGGGGCCGCAGGAAGCCAGGGTCGGGGGGGGCCCCGTTGGCCTGTGGGGGACTCAGGACATCTCTGCCAGCCAGCCGGGAGCCCACGTCAGCGCCAAGCCCACCGCTGTGGCCGCTGGCCCGGACGCTGCCCCACTTCCCTGCGGAGGAGACCAGGTGAGCTGAGGGCCAGGGCCAGCTCACCACTTACCTGGGGCTGGCTGGGCCTGGCCTCCAGGGGGAGAATGAGCACCCAGCCATGTGTGGTGAGGAGGAGGGCTGGAACATACGGATGCTGAGCTACAGGGGGCGGCTCATGTTAGTACCTGGGGTAAGGTTCGGGTGTTAGCCAGGTGAGTGACCAGGGCTAGAGGGACAGGCCAGTTATGCTGTCTGTCACAACGGGACAGTTAGTGTCAGGTGTGAAAGGAGACATTAGCGCCCGAGACGGCTCAGCTCACGCTGGGGGCCATCGATGCCAGGCAAGGGAGGAGCCCCTGGTTACGGTACCTCGGGGCGCAGTCCGTCTGGAGGCCGAGGCCGCCATGGGGGTGGACAGCGTGGTGACCCTGGCTCTGGGACTGGGCACTGGAGGCATAGCAAAGAGAAGGCTCAGACCTGGCCCCAGCCCCTGGCTGCCCGAAGCTCCCACCAAGCCCTTCTCTCCAGGAGCCCCGGAACCAGCAGGAGTTGGCACCAAGTCCCGAGTCCCAGAAGGGAGAGGAGGAGCCTCGTGGGGTTCAGGCGGGAGGCCTTCCCACAGGGGCGGCCGAGCTGCGGCGGCCCAATGCTGGGAAGGTCGAGACTCTCTCAACAGCTCCGGACACCCCTGTTCTTGAGTCCCTCCTCAAGGGCACGATCCCTCTCGGACAGAGTGGCCGCTGTGACTGGCCTCGTCTGAAGTGCTCAAAACCCGGCAGTGCCATAGGCTTGCCCAGGACACGGTGCAGGGGACCTGAGAGCTGAGCCTAACCGCCTGGAGGCTTCCAGAAGAGGGGCAGCAGGACGAGGACTCGCTGTTCAGTCCAGGACTGAAATCTAAGCTAATCTAAGCTCTGGAGCAATGCCAGACAGGCTTTAGGCTGAGACAAGTGTGGTCGGGAGGCCTAGCTGTTTGGCTTGGCCAGCAAGGGCTCTGAGGGGCTCGGGACACACAGCGGCCTCAGCATCAACCCACCTCAGTCTCACACATAGACACAGGTGCAGCATGGCCTCCATCCACCGTTAAGGCCCAGGACAATGCCAGCCGCCAGTTTGCCTTCCCTGACATTCACACTGTTGGTAGCACAGTCTACCAGCTCACAATGAGAGAAGCATCAGCCTATTTAAGATGCTGGATGGGGGCTGGGAAGGTGGCTCAGTGGTAGAGTGTTTGCCTAGCACGCATGAAGCCCTGGGTTCGATTCCTCAGTACCACATACACAGAAAAAAGCCAGAAATGGCGCTGTGGCTCAAGTGGCTTGCCTTGAGCAAAAGAAGCTCAGGGACAGTGCCCGGGCCCTGAGTTCAAACCCCAGGACTGGCAAAAAAAAAAAAAAAAAAAAAAAAAGGACGCTAGATGAACTCAGAAGTAAAGCTGAGGGCAGCCAGATCCCGGCCAACAAGAGGCAGCATCCACGGGGCTGGAGGAGGTAGCAGATGTCCCAGGGACAGCAGGGAAGGGGACAGTGCGGGGGGCTCAGGGTGCTGCCCACAGGCGCCTCTCAGGATCTGGCAGCGTGGGAGGCAAGGAAGCGCCTACCACAAAACAGACTTAACCACAGTGAAGGCAAATGTTTCCGATGGAAGCTGAGGCTGAGCCGATCTGACCTGTCCAGTCAGAGACAGCGTCTCTTGATGCCCTGGTCTTTGACCCCAGTTCCTGGCAAATGCTAGTAAGAGACCCAGACAGACTAAGAAGTACTACCACAGATGCAGTGAGGAAGCCCTGGCCATGGTGTCCTGGGTGGGACAGAGGGGAAGGCAGCAGCCGCAGACGACAGACAGCACACAGAAGCCAGGTGCGTAGACCAGAGAGACTCAAGGACACTTAGGCTGCAGGATGGCTCCGCCCGAGGGAGACGCCCCCACTGATGGACACACTGTGCTCCCAGAAGCTGAGCCGGCAGAGGAAAGCAGCCCATGACCTTGAGGGAAGACGGGGGGTGGGAAGTGACAGGTGGCATGCAGCCACCCGAGTACACAGGTTGGGCCAGGAGGACTCATCCCCAAACCGGGACGGGCTGGCCGTGGTGAAGCGGAAGCAACGCCAGGGGCTGAGAAAGGCACCAAGCATCACACCCGGCCTGCTGTGCAGAGTGCAGCTGGAGCTGTAAGCCTACAAACCAACCCTCCAGGAAGCAGCCTCTACCAGCCATGCTAAAAGGACCTGCCAGAGAGAGCAAGAACACGAAGCAGAGCCCTGGGGGACAGAGGACCAGACGGGGGTGTCCAATGGGTCAGGTGTCAGGAAAGCCAAAGGGATAGAAGCTGTGAGATAAAGGTATGGCTCAAATGGTAGAGCACACGCTTAGCAAGTGAAAGGCGCTGAGTTCAAACCCCAGCACTTCAACAACATCAACAATAACAAACAGAAGCTGCCACCTAGTAGATCCCCAAGGAGAGGGTTCCCTCCCTCTGCCCCTCACAACTGCCCACGTGCCCACTTGCTGTGGCTTGAAAGATAAGCCTCATCTCTCGTCTGAAAGTCTCTCAGTGCTCAACATCCAGAATCAGTCACCTGCCCCTGGGTCTGTTGTCTGCTGTACAGTAGCTGCTGAGCAGGCCACATCCACAGCACTAACACAGCAGCCAGCCAAGAAGACATTCTACGGGCCAGAGTCAGTGCCAGGCACCAAGGGAAGGCCTCCACCCCGTGGGGAGAGCACACATCTGACCCCCACACCTGGTGGGGGGGACGGATGGCCTCATAAGGACAGAAGGCATCTCTCACAACTCCCAGCAACTCCCAGGCAAGGCACCAAGGGCCCTACAGACAGATCTGAGCTCAGGGGCAGAGGCTGTCCTATGCACCGGGTGCCATGGCGGAGTGTGTGCGTTGGGAAGGGGGGACCGGAGATGGGGAGGGGAGGATGATAGAAATAGAGAGACCGACACAGACAAGACCCCAGAGAGCCAGGACCAGTAGGATGGAGGTCAAGCAGAGAGCTAAGTGGCACTTGGTAGAGGACAGGTGGATGCGCCCAAGGATGTTCTCAGAGCGTAGTCACCTGTGGGTGCCAATCTAGCAGACCCTAGAGGCCTCCAGCAGCTTCCCTAATCAGGGAAGATGAGGTGGTAGACGGGCTCGTGGTCAGAGCGGATGGGGGCTTGGGACACTCACCTGGCCTTGGTACCCAGAGAGGTCCCTCTCCGTATCTCACACTCCAATATTCCTGACCAAGGCGACTAGTAGCCACTAGCCTACAGACCGTAAGCCCTCCCGATTCCTCCCTGCCCCAGCCCCCCCCCCCCCCCCCCCCCCCCCCGTACGTGCTCTCACCGTGACTACTCATGTGAGCTGAAGAGAAGCCACTGAGTGTGTTTCGTCCCGATGAATCAGCGTAGCGGGGCATAGAGCTGACCACAGCCTGCAGGTACTTCTCCTGCTCCAAGCTGCCCGAGTCTGCCTGGGACTGGCCTGGAAGAGGACAAGGAGCTGGAAGGGGGCGGGCGGGCAGTCAGGGTGGGCAGAAGCAGGCAGCACTGAGGCCGGTACCTGGAGAAGGCGCGCTCTGGGCCTTGAAGAGGCCCGCCACGCCCTTGCCGTGCAGGCCCCCGGAGCGCAGCAGCACGGCCTTGGAGCGCCCGCTGCGCCAGCAGACCACAGGGAAGCGGTTCTGGCGATAGCAGCGGGACACGCGCTGCAGGGCGTTGTCCTGGATGCTCTGGGGAACGATCAGCAAACCCGGGTAGCTGCAGGGGTTGGAGACCTTGTCAGGGAAGCTGCCAGGGCCTTGTCTCATGCCCATCTTGGAGCCTCACACAGGCAATGGAAGAGAAGCCAACTGGCGGACACAAAGGAGCAAGTTCATGGCTCCAAGCAGAAAAGCACTTTCCAGACCCCTGTGCTCAGCCAGGGGCTCTACCAAGCCCTGAAGCCCTCTGTTTTTCCTCTTCCCATGTGCCTTCTTGGGCCAAGAGTCATGGCCAAAGCCCGCGGCAAGCAGAGACAGTGCCCAAGCACCGCCCACCACCCTGGCCAACCCTGATTGAGTGCCACCGGCATGCGCTGGCCAGGCCTCACCTGCGACAGATGGCGTACATGCGGTTAACTGGGGAGATGCGGAAGGGCTCGGACTTGGCTCGGCTAAGGCTGCTGCTCAGGGTGCCCAATCCAAGGCGCTGGTAGTCACGGCAACATGCCCGCTCCACCAGGCTGCTCATAGTCATACGGTCTGAGGGCTTCAAGGCCGAGGATGGGGTCAGCGTGCTGGGGTCCAGTTCTTCAGACACTGCAGTCCAGGACACACATGCAATCATCAACCAGAGACCCTCCAGCCCTCCACGAAGCGGGGCCGGCCCTGACCCTGCTCCCACCTGAGATCTCATCCTCCTGGTCCTCAGGGGGTGGCTGGCCCCGGTGCTCCCAGCTGGGGGGGTTGTATTTCTTCCGGGTAACATACTGTCGCCCAATGGTCTTCTTGGCATTTTTCACCAGGTTCCGGGACAGGGTTCTGGACAGGATGGGCCAGAAGAGGTGAGAGAAGGGGAAATGAGAGCCTGGGCACAGGGGCCCAGAAGGCCTGGCTCCCCTGGCCCTGAAGAGCAGCTCCATACCTGAGAGAAGGGCCTTTGTCTTTGGCAGGCCGGGGTGGCCGGCCAGGTGCATGGGTGGAGCCCAGGGTGAACGCAAAGGTGCCCCGGATATCTGGTGGGTAGCGAAGCTTGTGCAGCTGCTTGCGGAAGAGCTCAGCACTATCAGACCCCACCTCCTCGTCAAAGGCCATTTTCAGCAGCTGTGTCAGAAAAAGCAGCCCTCAGAGCTGAGTGGCCACCAAGCCCTTCCCTAACCCTAACGCAGCGCGGTACGCAGGCTCCCTTCTCGTGGCCGCCAGCCATAGACGCAGACACCCTGAGGGGAGGCCTGAACCCGTAACTTAGGGTTCAATGTGTGTGTCAACTGTGCAAATGTCAGTGGTTGCACGGCAAGATCTCAGCTCAGAAAACACACCTAAGCCTGGACTCCGAGAGCCAGTGTCCCATGGAAACAGCCAAGACACAAAAGTTAGCGCGTCAATGGGCAGATGCTACCAGGCTGAGAGCCTGGTAAGCCCATGAATGACCTGTGAGCAAGGGCCACAGGTGGAAAATAGCTTCAAGGAGTAAGCCAGCCCGTCCCTGCCCACCTGGAATGTGCAGGACCGCAGCTGCAGCCCGTCCTGCAGAAGCTGGTCTACGGGGGTCTGGACACTGATGCGCTTCTCCTTGGTCAGGGCAGCCACGGGGAAGGAGCGGACCACCACCTGCTCCCCCACTTACAAGGGGCCAAGCAGAATTAGGAGGAGGAGAAAGGGAGAGGAACTAATCACTCTCAGAGTACCATGGTTACAGAGCTCCTGGGTGGATGGGAAAGGAACAGACATGGGCCATCTCCGATAGGGTCCCCACATACCTAAGAAAGGGGAAAGAAAAGGCAGGGGAATCCTACTGCCCCGAACCATCTGGCGGAGGGGAGGGGAAGAAGGCTGGAAGGCTCACCTAAGGGGTCAGTGGGCATCCCCGTGAAGATGACCCGGTATGTGGTGAGGAACACAGCGCCTTCGGCTGGCAGCAGCGCAGGCCCCCCGCCGCTGCCCCCGGCTCCCTCCTCACGCCCATCCGGCAGCAGGTAGACTCGCAGTCCATCCAAGACACACTCCTCACCAGGCAACAGGCGTGGCCGCAGCAGCTTGGGCTGCTCAGAGACAGGAGGGGCCTCTCAGGACCCAGCCCAGGCCCCTGGCACCCACCGCCCATCCACCATCGCTGCTTACCTTCTGGATAGGGGGCAACCTCTTACTCTCACGGTGCACAGCCTCCAGGGTCTCGATGTGCATCTGGACAATGTCTGGGGAGAGTAGGTTTCACACCCTGGACCCCCACAGCCACCCGTTCGCAAAAATGCTTCCAGGCCTAGAGCCTCCGTACCTGGCACCATGACATGCAGCCCTTTGAGGTGGTCGCTGGTGACCCCACTCTCTGTGCAGACCTTGTCCACAAAGCGGTTGATGAAGCGAACCACGGTCCCAGCCACGTCACAGGTTTCTGCGTCTTCAAAACCACTTTCTGTATCGTAGCTCTCAGCCATGCTACCTGCCATGCTGGAACAGAAGGGTGTGTGTGGGCACCAGCCCTGTCCCTACCCCAGACCCCAACCCAAGGCCCGCCCACCTGTTGGTGACGAGGCTGTTGCTGGCGCTCTCCAGGTCGCCTAGCCCTGCGCGTTCCCGAAGAAGGCGGCTTTTACTGCTGTCCAGAGGCAGCAAGAGGTAGCTCATGCGGTTGGCATAGTGGATGGCCTGACTGAACACCGTGCTCTCCTCCTTCTGCACCAGTTCCTGTTGCTTCTCACGGCTCAAAGTTGGCCACAGGCGCCGCTGCTCTGAAGCCACATCCAAGGCAGAGCGCTCGTCCTCCTGAGACTGCACTTCACCAACCTCCTGCCACGACACCACGGTGGGTAAGCTGGGGTGATGGGTGCCCCCTCCCAGAGCAGCAAGCACATCAGCCCCGAGCTAGCTCTCTCCCCACTCAGACACAGGGCGCCCTGCTCACCTGGGAGGGGCTCACTGAGCCCTCAGAGCTCTCCAGGTAGAGGGCCCGGATGTGGGTCTGCACGTCCCCATAGAACATGGCTTCCCAGAACTGGGGTGTACTCCATACTACGTGCTCCTGCACACAGCTATATGCAAACTGTGTCACCCCTGGGCTCAGCTTCTGCAAAAGGGGGTTGGAGAGGTCATGGGCGTGCCCCCAGGAAGCGGGCAGAGGGCGGCCCGGAGCCCTCCTAGCACTCACCCGGCAGAAGGCCGTGACAAGGGGCAGCAGGGCAGCGGCGATGCCATGCTCATCCAGAGAGGTGCAGTCCTGTGAGCAAGGCCGTCAGACGCGGGCACGCCCCTCGCAGAGCAGCCCCACCAACCCGGTCTCCACAGCCACCACAGACCAGCATCTCAGGCCCCATCACCCGGAACCCTCTGGCTCAGCTCCTCACAGCTGCCTCAGGTTTCAAGGTCAGCCAGACTCCCCCATTCTCTGCCTTTCTCTACAGACCACCAACCCGTCCCACAGCAGAGACCCCTCGTAGCCATCTACTCTCGCCTCAAGATGAGCATCTCTTCCGACTCACAGCCTGAGGGTGACCGGAGCAGCCTGCCCACCCTGCTCACACCTGCTGTCACAGGCAGGAGGGGGCTGGCCTCACCTGTAGGCAGCAGTTCATCATGCGGACAACGAAGTCGAACTGCTGGTGGTCCAAGACTGCTCGGTTCTGCTGCACGTGCAGGTGGAGCTCCTGGGCAAGGCAGCGGCGGGCAGCACGCCCCTTCAGGGCCCTGAGCACCGCAGGGAGCAGCTGCAGGAGAGGCAAGGGGGCATGGTGAGGTCCCCACCGGTGCTGAAGGGGGGTATAGCAGGTGCCCGCGACACCCCAGCCTTAACCTCAACTCCAGGCACGAAGGAGACCTAAAAGCCATACAGGTCAGGGTGTGCCCAAGGGCTGGGTTTTACAGACTAAAGCCCCCGCAGACCCAGCAATTCCACAGGTGACAGTTAATGAAGACAAGGACACAAGCTGCTAGTATTGCCCGCTCCCAAGCCGGTGTGCAGTGTGTTCTGGAGAGAGGCCTCCTAGGCCTGCTGGGACTCAATCTGAAAAGCATGAGCTTAAGCAGTGCAGGTGTCATGCGGCAAAGTCACACAGGAGGGCTTGGGCTTCAAGCCGTTGCTGTCTGAAAGCCGTGGGAACCCCACAGGGGTGTCACACAGCTATGAACACTGCTGTCATGAAGGGAAGAACAGTGTTGTTTTCTATAAACTCAACAAATAAAGCCAAAAAACCACTACACATACGGATCTGTTCTTTTTTAGGAGAAAGACACAGAAAACAAAAAGTTGATAGCTGAAAGAAATCTTCAGGTTCCCGTTCCCTCCCTCCCTCCCTCCCTCCCTCCCTCCCTCCCTCCCTCCCTCTCTCTCCAGTCCTAGGGACTGAACTCAGGGCCTGGGCACTGTCTCTAAGCTTCTTTTGCTCAAGGCTAATGCTCTACCACTTGGGCCACAGCACAACTTGTAGCTTTTTCTGTGTGTGTGGCACTGAGAATCGAACCCAGGGCTTCATGCATGCTAGGCAAGCACTCTTCCACTGAGCCACCTTCCCAGCCCTAGGGTCTTCTAATTTCTAAAAATTGATGTGAACATCCCCACCGCTGGGCTTTCCCAGAAGGCCTACAGTCCACTAAGGAGAGGAGAGGAGACCGCTGAGCTCTAAGATGAAGGAGAAAAGACCTGGCGCCCACCTACACCAGCCAACTTCAGCCATCCACAAGTGAGCAGAGCCCTGGCAAAGGCTCAGCAGTAAGGCCTGAGCCTCTTCTGAGAGCTGCTGTGGACCCCAGGTCTGAGGTCCCACACAACAAGTCTCACCTTTTTTTTTTTTTTTTTTTTTTTGGGGGGGGGGGGTCCAGTCGTGGGGCCTGAACTCTGGGTCTGGGCGCTGTCCCTCAGCTCTTCAGCTCAAGGCTAGCGCTCTACCACTCTAGTCACAGCACCACTTCCAGTTTTTTTCTTTTTGCTTATGTGGTGCTGGGGAATGGAACTCAGGGCCTCATGCATGCAAGGCAAGCGCTCTACCACTGAGCCACCTTCCCAGCCCCAAGTCTCACCTTCTTAGCCTCAAGCATCTTCCCCTCGAACACATAGGAGATGCAGTTCCGAACCACCTCCAGCCGGCGGGCACTGTTGACGTGTGGCCCGCTGCACCGCTCTAGTATGGCCGCTGAGGAGAGACAGGACACGCTTGGCCTGACTCCCAACTCCTGACCCCACACCCACGCTAGGTCAGGCTCCTCCTTACGCACTCATGGGAGGCCCGGAGGGCACAGTGGTCTTCCTCTCCGTCTTCACAGCTGGGGGTGCTCCCTGCATCTTGGCTGCAGCTTGGTCCACAATCCACTGCACAGTACCCTCATCCAGACGGGGGAAGGGCCGGGGTGCCCGTCGCAGGTGACTAGCCTCGCCTGGCCTTTGCACTTTGTGCATCGCCACCGCTGGGTATGGGTTCTCCTGGGGCAACACAGGCAGATGGTGGCTGACGGGCCCGGGAGAAGCTGGGGCCATACCCTCCCCTCACACTGCCCACCATACATTCTTATAGAGCTGCTCTGCCAG
This sequence comes from Dipodomys spectabilis, assembly GCF_019054845.1. Taxonomy (NCBI): domain Eukaryota; kingdom Metazoa; phylum Chordata; class Mammalia; order Rodentia; family Heteromyidae; genus Dipodomys; species Dipodomys spectabilis. Next base: position 3,678,725 of record NW_024870907.1, on the reverse strand, counting down.
TTCCTGGACATGACGCAGAACACGCTGGGGGTGGTTCTCATCTGCACGCATCCGTGCCACCTCGTGGGCCACCAGCTGGCGGGAGAGGAGGCAGAGTGAGGAAGAGCGGGTGGGCGGGTGGGGGAAGAGTCAGGTGGACAGGCAGGGGCAAGAAGACCCACCTCATCAAACAGGTCTGTGGGGCGGTAGGGGACCCCACGTTCTGACACAAAGCCTGCAAAGGCCATGCCCTCCAGTACCTTCATCAGGAAATCATCCTCCACCAGCCCGCGCTGGCCCAGGAAGGCTGCCTGGGAGAACACAAGGAAATCAGGGGTCCAAAGAGCACTCACCTCCCACCCCACCCCCCCCACCAAGAGGCCCACCTTGTGGAAGCGAATGACCGGCTCTGGGTGGATGCGGACAATGTGCAGGCACCACCGGTAGCCCTGCAGCAGCTGAGCAAAGAGCCGAAGAAAAACAGCACGAAGCTCCTTGTCCTGGGAACACAGCAGGCCCGGTGAGCGCCTGGCCCACCAGCCCCACTAGGGCCCCGGGGGTGCTCCTCCCTACTCCCACCCAAAGTTTGGGGAGGGGTCCTGTGTACTTTTGCTGCCACCAGTGGCCCTCCACAGTGTTCCACGTGACCAAGTGGCTCCTGTTTGGTACCTCCAGAGGCCTCCTCACCGATGCCAAGCCTCAGCTCCTTAACGGGAGCCCTGAAGACTGGCATGTGCTCACTGCACACACACACCACACCTAACTGCCTGAAGCCCCTTTGTGCGCAGGATCCCTCCTGCCTGAGGCAGGCCTGGAGGTGGGGCCACAGCCCAGCCACCAGCAGAGGCAGCCCTGAGTGATGGGCAATGGGGCAGCCTGGGGAGGTAAAGGCACGGAGGTCCCGTATCAAAGCAGCAACAACCCCCACCTGCATCTTCAGGGAGGAAGTCGATGTGGTGGCAGGGGGGAAGGCAAGGTCAGCCAACTCCAGCTCTGGGTCCAGGACCTCAAGAAGCAGAGGAGAACAGACAGCGGTACAATCAGCCTTCGGCTATGGGTGCCCTTGCTGGGAAATGACTCCCACAGACCCCAGTACCCGGCTTCCCCCAGTTTCCCACCCTTACCATGCTCAGAGCACTGTGGGTCTGGCTCTGCAGCGGCTCCGGAAGGGGTGGAATGTGCACACACTCGGGGACAGTCACCGTCCCTCCATCAAGATCAGCAATGATCACATCCAGCTGTGAACCAAAAGGAGCAACTGGTGAGAGACCAGAAGGGCCTGGGCATCAAGACAGACACAAGCCACAGCCCTTACCAGCTCCTGGGTCTCTGCCTGGAAGGCTGCATTGACTCCAATGATGAAGGGTGTGGGTGTGCTGAGGACCTCCAGCAGCTGCGCCGGCAAGATGGGTACATAGGTGAAGCTACAGCAAGTCCAGAGGACACAGTGAGCCCCAGAGGACAGGGCTGGTGGGAGAGTCGAGAGAGGCTGAGCGGAGGGTCTGGGCAGAGGGGTACCTGTATCTGAGAGGGAACAGCAGTGCCAGAAGACCCCTGCAAGCATCTGCAAGCCGTTGGTAGCTCCGGGACAGGAAAAGGACTTTGTGTTCCGTGAGGGCAGCACAGAATAAAGACAGCACGTTGGTGATGCCTGAAGAGGACAGGCTTGATGTGAGCCCTAAGTCCCTGCCCTGGGCACACAGCAAGAATCTGCATCCCTGAACACCCGCCCGAGGACGGGAAGCCGGGGAGCCAGGAAACAGGCACGCTCACCTAGCTGGCGGAAGAGCAGGGCCACGCTGCAGCGACTGACAGGCAGAGAGTCTGCCAGGGGGGTCTGGATGACTTGCCGGTCACCAGCACCCAATGAAATGGTTCTCTGTGGAAATAAATTGGCCCAGGCTTAGCAGCCTGCCCAAATTCAAGTCAGCCCAGAGCTCTCGGCCCAGGTGGGTCTCGGTAGGCTGACAGACCTCAAGGTGCACTGGCAGGGCGACTAGAGGGAAAGGCCACACCCAGCTGCAGGCTGAGCACTGCTGCAGAGAAAACAAGGCAGGGGCAGCTGCCTCTGACCTGGGTGGGTGGGGGCAAGGCCTGGGGAGGCAGAAGAAACAAAGAGTCCATACCGCTCCTTCCTCAACAGAGTCCGGCTGCACAGGACAGACAGGCAGAGAGACACAGTTAGACACCGTCAGCACACAGGCACACAGCAGGGAGCAGACAGATAACTGACACCCACATCCAGAGACAGACACACAACCAAGGGTCCAGAGGACTGACAAGACTGAAAGACGCTAGGCGCCAAGGCACAGGTACAACAGCCAGGTGAGCAGCAGGGTCAAGAACAGGTAACAATGACGACACAGAACAGCCATGCTCAGCTGGCGAGACTACAAGTGCCAGGCCTGCGCCAGAGTCTCCATACCCACCTGTGAGCCTCCAGCCAAGGGCACAGTGCATGTCAACAGGTTCCCGATAACGTTCTCCAAGCACACATTCAGGCCTTCCACGTGGATGGCATAGATGAGACCGAGGCTATTCTGCAAGGTCAAGACAGAGCACGGTGGTACACCAGGCGGGGGCACCCGTGTCCCACACAGATACCACGGCAGGCCATCTCACCCTGAACACTTCCGTGTGGTCCAGCCGTGACACCAGCACTAGAGTCTTAGGAGCAAAGAGCTGGCCAGGCGGGGCCGGTGCTGTAGGTGACAACCGCACCTGGCCTCCCTCGTCGGCCTCCTCGTCCCTCTCCACAGCATTTGCAGTGCACACCGCTTCCTGAGGACAGAAGCCCAGTCTCCTGACTCTTGCCAGGCTACTCCAAGAGCCAAAGGAGAGGGCAAAGGTGACCGAGGTAGGCCTGGCCCACCAGCTGCCCATGGCCCATGCTGTAGCCCAAATCTCTCACTGACCTGTGTAGGCTCTGCTGGCTCCCAGAAGGTCAAGCAGGCGCAGTAGTGCCGCTCAGAGTTGATATCAGTGAGGACAGCAACAAAGAAGGTCGGTGGATTCCTCTCAGGACATAACTGCCACCCACTAGGCTGGCAGAACTGCAGGGAGGGTTCAGCAGTCAGCTGCCGAGGCCCGCACCGCCAGCAGCAAACAGCCCGCCTGCTCCCATCAGCTGCACTCCAGAGCCGGCCTGGAGCTCCTCACTTAGCCAACTGAGAACACCTCACCTCCCAGCCTCAGACTCTAGATGAAAGGGTGTGGGCCGGGAGGGACAGGGTGCCCATCACTGTGACAAGTGACGGCATGAAACGGTGAGGCAGGCGCCTGTTAGGCCAGCCATCACCTGCAGGGGGCCTGCCTGCAGTTGCACTGGCACTACCCTGGGGCTAGGTCTGCCTCCTCTACTCACCAGCTCAATGCCCTGTGGGAAAGGGTTGTCCTCCCAGTCCTTCTCTGGGAAGCGCTGCAGAATCTGGCCCTGGCCTTCCACACTCCCTGAGGACAAGAGCAGACCGTCCGTCAGAGCACCCTTCCACCTCCCACTCATTCCCACCTTGCCAGGGCTGAAGGCCACACAACCCGGAGTGGAAAGGTCTTCCTCTAACCAGCACCAGACAGCCTCAGCTCCCACATCTACCAATTCTCTAAAGTAGTTCTGAGTAGACAAATAGCTAGGCAACCACAGAGCGCGGGACCACCACAGGGCAGGGAGAAAAGCCCTCAAAGCTCTGTAAGCCCTGATGCTCCCACCTCCTATCCCAAGCCTGACCCCACTGCGTCCACACCATGGAGAACTGTCTACTCCCACCTGCCCGACTAGCCAGACCTCTCACAGCACAAGGACCAGCCATGGAGGTCCCACAGCAGTTCCAACTGTTTCACAGAGTACACAATATCCGCCCCTTTTGGCTGACTCCCAACTTAAAGACCAAGCCCCTGTAACTACTGGCGACTGTGTGAACGATGGGTGCCATGCGCACTATCTGGTGGTGCACAGGACGTATCTGAGTAGCCTGAAGCTCCCCTTTGTCAGCCTACGCTAGGCCTACATGACCAGTGCAAAGGACACACACCTGTTATCTGGGTGGAATTCAGACTTTCTGCTACCAACTGTGATCTATCACCACCTTATCAAACAGTCTCTCCCTCAGGACAGGTCTCAGAAGAAAACATTTCCCAAGAGTATGTAACTTGGACCCCAGAGCTCCCTAAATTCCAAGTCTATACACCCACTACCACACCCAGGATCACTGTCTATTACTCCCCCCCCCCACACACACACACACACTACCACAACCAGGACCTGATCACTGTCTATATTACCCACTACCACACTCAGGACCTGATCACTGTCTACACCTCTCTCTACCACACCCAGGACCGGATCACTGTCTATAACCCCCCCTACTACCACACCCAGGACCTGATCATTGTCTATACCTCTCTCTACCACACCCAGGACCTGATCACTGTCTATACCTCCACAGCCACACCAGGACCTGATCACTGTCTATACCTCCCACTACCACACCCAGGACCTGATCACGGACTATACCTCCCACTACCACATCCAGGACCTGATCACTGTCTATTACCCCCCCCCATTACCACACCCAGGACCTGATCACGGACTATACCTCCCACTACCACACCCAGGACCTGATCACTGTGTAAACTTCCCACTACAACACAAGGACCTGATCACTGTCTATACCCCACACACCCACTACCACACCCAGGACCAACTTCAGGTCAAGTATACACAGGTGGTCTGGAACCCACTCTACAGAGCCACACCAGAAGGCAAAATGAAAGCCACAATAGTTGGGGGTGTGTTCAAGACCAGCCTCTGCCAGTACCACCTGCATTCCAGGACTCATGGACAATGGACTAGATTATGGCAGGAAAGGAGAAGGCCTCTTCACTTTCACCCCCTGCACTCACAATTCCAAAATCCCCAGAGCACAAATCCTGTGTTCAGCTTGGAGTAGACTCAACCCTGCTGCCTCACCCCTAGAAGAAGCAGGACAGTCCTGTGAAGATGCTTAGCACAAAGTCTCACGGACCTGAGTCCCAGAGAGCGCAGTGCAGTGTGCTACCTGTGCATCCAGGCAGGCACACACCCACCAGCCTGGTCAACCTGCCAGCAGCCCAACAGCACACATTCCCCCACACCTCCTAAAAGCAGAGGAGCTCAGCCACAATCCCCTCCAGAGTCACAGAGGCCATGCCAGAGATGTGAACACTGAGCAGGTTTCTGCTAAGCTGGAGGTGGAGGCTGCTGAGGAGCAATTCTGACTCACCTTCCTGCTCCCCAGCCCCCTCCACCACTGACACTCTGCAGGTGACAGGCAGGAGGCAGCAGGTGTCTCCTGGTAGCATGCGCACTCACAGCCAACCCATGCACTTGCACCATCGAGATAAACCCCCACGAGGTTTCTCGGGTCCTATTCACAAAGGCCACCCCAACAGGCCTGGGCAGCTCCCAGGCACACAGTCCCTGAGTTGTGGCTCCTCCCCCCACCCACCTCACCAAGGGCTGGTTGGGCTGGGCCCGGCCCTGGCTGGCACCCGGGGCTCGCCCAGCTCCTGCCACGAGGCAGCAGGCAGGGGAGGGAGGAGGGTGGGAGACATGGACGGCAGCTTCTACCCCACTCGGCAGCCTCCGGACCCCACCTCTCCCCCTTGAAGGAGTGGGCAGAGAGAGGATAGCCACCATCCACCGCTGCTCTCCCCATACCACTTATGTGAAATGCCACCTCCAACTTCACACTTAGCCTCAAAGTCCTCTTGGGGCTCAACTCTCAGAAGAGAGTTTTCCGCTGGCCAGCCCACTGGGTATTTCTCCTAAGCTCCTTCCCAGACTTGACCATCAGGTCTCCAGACGGGTGTCCCCTCCTCTGGGAAGCTCTCTGATTGAGTCTGGAGCAACAGGGCCCTAAGACCCTCCCTCCTTCCAGCATAACTCTGGAACAAGTCGTACACCTGTCACAGGCTCAGCCAGTCAGCAAGCCCCAGTGCATGGCACACACCACAGCCTAATTAGGACTTCCTGAATGCCTAGAGCCAGCTACATGACCATCCTCTCCACACCCAGCCCTACTCACGCCCCACAAATGAACAGGTTCCTCAGTCAGAAGTGCACAGCAGCTTCCGGAGCCCCAAGGCATGACAGAATACAGCAAGTCCTCCAAGAAAGGTACATCATGAAGAGACCCTACAGCTCTCCTTCTCTAGGACCCCCCAGCCTGCAGCTTGGCCGCTGGCCAGCACGGAGTGGGGGAGGTGGAGAGGAAGGAGCCTGCCTGCCACATCTTCTGTGGCCACAAAGGTAATGGGCACTGTCGAGTTACTTGCCCCACCAGAATCTGCCCTTTCTGAGGAAGCAGGGTCTGCTGAAGCACAGGGGCCTCCCGCTCATGATGCACAGAGGCAGAGGAGGCACTTGAGGGCCACACCGGAGCTCTTGTCCTCTGAGTCCTCCAGCAGCCGTCCCAGGATGGCAAAGCTTGGCAGAACACAGCTGGCTCACTGTCGCCTGCGGGCAGGACCCCATCACCAGGCCAGGCTGATGCCTGGAGGGCCAGCGGGGCCAGTGTGCACTGTGGGAAGGCAGACAGGACTGCAGCCTCCTCTACACCCAGCCCACTACCTCCATCCACACTGGATAACATCAGCCATCTGTTGCCCAGGATGAGCCCATCTTTAGGAAGAGGAAAAGTAATAAAGGGGAATGACACCTTCCTGCTGCCCTGCCCACCAGACCTCAATGTGTGGGCATACTGGCTCGGGTCAGCAGAGAACACGTACAAGGGCCTGCACCTTCTTTAGTTGTCTTCCCCGACCCATCCCCCACCCCAAAGTCAGACCACACAACTCTGATCCAAAGACCTAGACCCCTTCATACGCCCAGGGGGAAGATGGGAGACAACGGAGGCATGCCAAACAGCTCCAACCTGCTCCATGGGTGGGGACAGCAGATAGGACCCAAGAATGCGGCCAGCTCATCACCACTAGGACTGAGAGAGGTCAAGCCACAGGGTAGAAGGCCTTATTCTCAGATGCTGGGAATCCAGCCCCTCCTCACCAGTTGCAACAGGGCCCACCAACCCATCTAGCCAGGTCACATATCTGTGCTGCTTCCAAAGACACCACAGTACTGCCATGCTGCATTCAGTATTCAGTTAGCTGGCCACTACCGAGGGCTCCACAAGGGTAATTGCTCTGGTCCTTGCGCTGATCCCAGGTACAGGCCAGAACAGACACAGAAAGTTCTCCTGACTCAGTAGGTAAGGTGCCTGCAGTGAGCCAGCGATGAGCATCCTCCAAGTCACAAGAGACCACACAGCCCAGCATTTACCTTCTCTAGGCCTTCACAACTGAGGTAACTAGCTGGTAACCACTAGCAACCAGGATGCTCCCTCAGGCCAGACCATAGACTCAACCTAGGGAGTTGATACAGACGCTCAGCACCCAGCAGTTCCAGGCAGAATGTTCCGATTCAGGCCAAAAACAAAGATGATCTTCCCACTCATTCCTCAACCTAAAATATTCTGAGTCCCTATCCTGATGTCCTAGGCCTGCCAATAAGACGTGAGAGGTCCTTTCCTCCCTCAGTAGCTCTGGTCATATTTGTGCCTACAAGTATTTACACGCTTGCTGCTCAGACATGAAGACACAATCACTTCTCAGAGCCTTTCACATGTGAAAGTGCATTACAACCCTTACAGCAGCCTACGAGGTAGCATGGCTCACTCCATCTCCCAGGAGAGCCAATGACTGGCCCACGTTTAAAAAGCAATCGAGTGACAAAGCAAGAGCAAATGGCCCCACACAATGCTCCTGCTTCAGGTGTTTTTGGTCCCCTGTACCTCCACCTGTGCCCTGCCACCTAGCTCTGCATTCAACTCATGACTAGGGACTAAGCTTTGTTCCCCACAGGGATGGATGAGCCTTCTAAAGGATGCCATGAGCCTGGGTGGTCAGCCAGCAGCTATTCAGCTCTAATCCCAGAAGGCAATGGTTAGGGGCTCCATGGTCCCCTATCCCTTTGAAGTGGTTAGCTCAGGAATCACTCATTCATATCATTCAAAGTAAATGGAGGGGCTGGGAAGGTGGCTCAGTGGTAGAATGCTTGCCTTGCACTTATGAGGCCCTGGGTTCAATTCCTCAGCACCACATAAGCAGAAAAAGCAAGAAGTGACACTGTGGCTCAAATAGTAGAGCACTAGCCTTGAACTGAAGAGCTGAGGGACAGCGCCCAGGCCCAGAGTTGAGGACCCATGGCCAGAAAAAAAAAAAGGTAAACAGACACCTTGAGCTCCTGTCTTCTACCCTGTCCTACTCAGAGGCCAGAAGTGTCTACCCCTTGTATGGCTTCAGCAGTGAGCATCTATCATAGCTAGCTTTTTTTGTCAGTCATGGGGCTTGAACTCTGGGCCTGGGCATTGTCCCTCAGCTCTTCAGCTCAAGTCTAGCACTCTACCACTTGAGCCACAGCCCCAGTTCCGGTTTTCTGGTGGTTTATTGGAGATAAGAGTCTCAGGGCTGGGAAGGTGGCTCAGTGGTAGAGCGCTTGCCTTGCATGCCTGAGGCCCTGGGTTCGATTCCTCAGCACCACATAAGCAGAAAAAAAAAAGCCGGAAGTGGCACTGTGGCTCAAGTGGTAGAGTGCTAGCCTTGAGCTGAAGGGCTGAGGGACAGCGCCCAGGCCCAGAGTTCAGGCCCCATGATTGGACCAAAAAAAAAAAAAAAAAAAAAAAAAAGAAGAGTCTCACAGATTTTCCTGCCCGGGCTGGCTTTGAACCGTGATCCTCAGATCTCAGCCTTCTGAGTAACTAGGATTACAGGCGTGAGCCACCAGCGCCTGGCACAGCTAGCTTCTTCACCTATCCTTCCTTACCTGTTGGTCACAGTCACCCTAACCCTCAGGCCTCTCACTTGGCCTCTGCTTGCAATCTCTATGTCATAGGCCTTCCCTCCCCACCATGACTTCCACAGGATCAGCCTCCAAGCCTGCTCTGTTGCTCCTGCCCAGCACCCAATTCAAAGCCCCTCACAGCACAGCAGCCCTCTTCCACAGATGGTATGGCCTTCTTATTGCCTTCCACATGTTCTTGGAGGAGAAGTTCTCCCTCTGAGACCAGTACACTGATGGTAAGCCTGCTGCACGCAGGACAGAGAGAGGAGCACTGTGCAGTCTTTGCTTTGGAGAATTGTCTCTCTGAAGGGAAAGACAGATGTTCATGACTGATGGTGCACTAAGACCTATACTTGGATAGATGAAAGCAGAAAGGAGCAGATGCTGAGTGAGGGTGCGGAGACAGGAAACTCCTTAAGAGACTTCAGAAAGTGTGTGTGGTCCAGCAGATGGGACACAGTCCAGGTAGAGGCAAAGAGGAAAGCAGATCTTCTTGAATATTGGTAGCTGAACTGATAAGCAGCAAGATAGTGAGGGGAAGAATCAATCTCTCCTCTAGGTATTGAGGGCTTAGCCCTAGTTTGACCATACTCAGGGCCTTTTTGCTCAAGGATAGCACTCGACCACTTGGAGCTACAGCACCACTTTCAGTTTTCTAGTGGTTATTTGGAGGTAAGAGTCTCACGGACTTTCCTGTCTGGGCTGGCTTTGAACTGTGATCCTCAGATCTCAGCCTCCTGAGTAGCTAGGATGACAGGTGTGAGTCACCAAGCACCTGGCTTACTGTTGGGATTTGACAGCCTGAGTGTGAGTCTCTCTGTGCTGACAGACCAGCACTCAACTTCTCTGGGCCTGATTCTGCTCTGCAGATGGGAGCCACAGCAAGGCAACCTCAGTGGGCTGCTGGGAGAAAAAAGTGAGATCATGATCACAAAGGGCTGAGCAGGGCCTGGCACACTGAGCACAGAGCCAGCACCCCAACACTGCTGTCTCCACGGCTGTTGATGTCACTGCCAGGCTGTTCTCCTACCGGGGAGCGGAGCGCTCAGACTCGGGCATCAGCCAGCGCCAGGCACACGCGTACCGGGCCAATCACCGGCACTGTTCTTCCACCTGGAGTTCTCCAAGTTTCAGCCCAACCCCATCCCCTCCTACACCGGCGCTAAGCCTCCGGGAGGCTCCAGACTCGGCACCCGGTCCGAGGGGGGCCGGGAGCCCACGGCCCGCTTTCCCTCCACACACAGCCACCAGCAGATGGCCGCGGCGGGGCGCGTCCCTCCCACCCGACTGGGAGCCGCCCGGGGTCCTCCCTGCGCCCAGGCGGAGGCCGCACGCCCGGCCCGGGCCGGGCACGGACGCGGGCCCCGGGCCCCCGAGGGCTGAGCGCCCTCCCGCGGCGCCAGCCGGCGGGCCTCGGCGCGACCCTCCAGCCCAGGCCCTCGGGCCTCGTCCCCCGCTCCCGGTCGCCGCACTCACCGCGCGGGTGCGGCCCGAACGCCACCAGCACGAAGTAGTCCGCGAGCCGCGCCATGGCGAAGGGCGCGGGGCAGCCCGAGGGGCGCGGACCAGCTCCGCCGCTCCGGGACTTGAGAGCGGCGCGCTCATGGCCCGGCGCCGGCCCTGGGCCGCGCACCCCGAACACCCCGGGCCCGCTCCTCCGCGGCGCTAGCCAGCGCTTCCGCCGCCATCTTCCCAGCCAGCCGGCCCGCCCGGCCCCGCCGCGCGCCTGCGCGCCCGCTCGCCCCGCCCGCCTCCGTGGGCGTGGCCGGGACGGCGCCCCGCCATTGGTCCACGGGGAGTGGGCGGGTCTCGCGGGCGAGTCCCCGCCCACCGCCTCCCGCGCCCCGCCCCGGGGCCGGCCCTTGGGAGGGTGGTGCGGACGGTGGCTCGGGCGGGTCAGGGGACGCCGGCGGGACCCCGGGCCGAGCTCGCTGTCAGGACTCGCACACGCGGCGAGCACGCGGAGAGCGAAGCCTGGGCTCCCATCCCTGGCAGGTGTCAAATGGAGCCAGCAGAAGACCTCGGACTCCCGAACGGGACGGGAGCGGAGGCAGCGGAGCCGTGGCCCAGCCTGCCAGCCTGGCAGCGGGGCAGGAAGCGTCCCAGGCGGAAGCGGGCCGGGCCCCCGCGGGAGCCCCGCTAGGCGTGGTGGACGGCCGCACCGGTCATTCACGTCTGGCCGCGGACGGCAAGTGGGGTGCCCTTCGGGAAGGCCGAGACACCCCCGGAGCCAGGGGCCGGCGAGGGGTCCCCTCGGGGTTGGACACGTGAGCTGGGGGCAGGAGGCTTCCGGAGAGGCCAGCGCACGGGCTGGGCTCCTAACTGCTGCAGGAACTGAGGAGTTGCTGCCATCCGGTACCTCCATCTCCACCTGCAGGAGGTGGGTGTGAACGAAACCAATCTCAGGCCAGAGCGAGGGAGAAGAGAGCTGTGGTGCCACAGCTGTATCCCCAGCACTTGAGAGGCTGCCACCGGAGATCGTGACCTCTAGGCCAGCCTGGACAACATAGCAGGACTGTGTTAATTTGATTTTTTTTAATGTGATAAGCGGGGCCTACCTGTAATCTCAGCTACTTAAGAGGCTGAGATCTAAGGATCTCAATTCAAAGCCAGCCCAGCTGAGAAAGCCTGTGAGACTCTTTTCTCCAATTAACCACCAAAACCATAAGTGGAGCTGTGGCTTAAATGGTAGAGCACAACCCTTACGCAAAAAAAGCTAAGGGACACCCCCTGAGTTCAAGCTTCTGGACCAGCGCCCCTCTCCTCCCCCCCGAAAAGAAAAAGAAAGAAAAGCTCCAGGACCCTTCCCTGTACTCCCCACAGCCCTCTTCTGCTACTGAGAAGTTACATGGGTTGAATAATCCTTTATGCTGGATGGAGCTAGTTTGAGTTGTCATAGATCAGTCACTGCAGATCTTCTCCACACTACTGAAAATGTAGGGGGCCAGCAAGAAAGACCTGGTGCCTGGGTCCAGGGGTGGCTCTCCTCTAGGAGAGTGTGAGGGCCCTGTGGCCCATTCCCCATGTTCTTCGACTAGGCATAGTATCTTCACCAGAAGATCACCCATCCCTGGGAGTTCTATCTGGCCCACCCTCCATGTTTGCTGCCTCTGAGTAGAGAATCCTGCCCAGTGCACTATCCAGGTCACCTCTGGGGAACCTGTTGCCAACTCAACCCTCTTCTCAAATTGAGAAGGGCCTGTGGTCTTCCCAGAGTCCCCTACCTACCCAGTAGGTTCCAGCCTCTTCCAGAAAGCCACTCTTCTGCCAGGTGTTCCTAGCTAGTCAAGATGCTGAGATCTAAGGATTGAAGTTTGAAGCCATCTCCAGCAGGAAAGTCTGAGATTCTTAACTACTAAAAAGTCTGAGATTCTTAACCACTAAAAAGCCAGAAGTGGAACTGTGGCTCAAGTGGTAGAGTGCCAAAAGCTAAGGGACAACAACCAGACCCTGAATTCAAGCCCCAGTACCAGAACAGAAAGAAGGAAAGAGAGAAGAGAGAGAGAAGGTGGGTACCAGTGGTTCATGCCTGTAATCCTAACTACTCAGGAGGCTATCTGAGGATTGTGGTTCAAAGCTAGCCTGAGCATGAAAGTCCATTAAACTCTTACCTCCAATTAACTACCAGAAAACTGGAAGTGGTGCTGTGGCTCAAAGTAGTAGAGATCAGGGACAGGGCCCAGACCCCATGTTCAAGCCCCATGCCCAGCAAAAATAAACTAAAAAGAAAGATAGGTCACTCTTCTCAGTGTACAAGCCCCTTGGCTCTCTCCATTTGTCCTTCCCCACCTCCTATGGTTGGTCATCTTACCAGTGTCTAAAGATTCTTATCTCAGCCAGGTGCCAGTGGCTCTCGCCTGTAATCCTAGCTACTCAGGAGGCTGAGATCCGAGGATCGAGGTTCAAATTCAGCCCGGGCAGGAAAGTCCGTGAGACTCTTATCTCCAATAAACCACTTGAAAACCTGAAGTGGCTCATGCGGTAGAGCACTTGCCTTGAGCTGAAGAGTACAGGGACAGCACCCAAGCCCAGAGTTCAAACCCCACGACTGACCAAAAAAGAAAAAAAGAGGGGCTGGGAAGGTGGCTCAGTGGTAGAGCGCTTGCCTTGCATGCATGAGGCCCTGGGTTCGATTCCTCAGCACCACATAAGCAAAAAGAAAAAAAGCCAGAAGTGGTGCTGTGGCTCAAGTGGTAGAGCGCTAGCCTTGAGCTGAAGAGCTGAGGGACAGCGTCCAGGCCAGGCCCAGAGTTCAGGCCCCACAACCCACCAAAAAAAAAAAAAGCCAGAACTGAGACTGTGGCTCGTGGGAGAAAGCTAACCTTAAGCAAAAAAGCTCAGGGACAGCACCCAGGCCCCAAGTTCAACCCTCAGGACCAGCACAGTACTCAAACAGTACTTCCCTTTATGAAGCTGTCACCCTTTTGGTCCTAAACAGACGTCTCTAAAGTATTCTCCAGTATTACCAGCACCAGTCAGCCCTCCTGAGCTCATTCCTGACTCCCTGAGAAACCTCTTGTCTATTTTTCATGTGCTTCAGCAACATTGAGACAAGTAGCCCATTATTCCATCAAAAGCATTTTTTTCCCAACTAAGGGTGAATGAAAATGGTGCTTGAGTCTCCCCTAGAAAGACATGGACAGTTGAATGCAGCAAGAGACATAAGGTATGCTGCCTAAGGGTCTGTCCTCAGTGAGGGCCTTAGTACCTTTTGGATGGGTGAGGACAGAAGCCGCTAGGCTGAAGCCTGAGGGCTAGAGGTGATTCTCATCCCACCTCGGCAACCACGCCATTTTTGTTGTCATTAACCAAGGTCTTCAGCCTGCATTCAGCACTCATGGATGTATTCATCCGTACTCAAGTGTTTGCTGAGTACCCATGGGGTGTGCTCAGCAGGGGGGCCAGGGAACCAGAGGGGCCACAGGTGGGGGTGAGAATAGGTGCGTGATGAGAGGGAGACACAGGTGCAGAGCTTCTCAGGCAGAACTCTGTTGGTGAGGAGATGAGGTAAAATTCTCCTGGGGCCAAGGACAATCATGGGTAGAGGGTGGATTGGTGTAAAAATTCTAGAAATGAGACCACAACAGCAGGTTTCTTGCCTGTAGAAAGACTACAAATAAAATTTCATCTTACTAAAGGGCTGACTAGCCAGGCCCCAGTGACTTATGCCTGTCATCCTAGCTACTCAGGAAGTTGAGATCTGAGGTTTGTGGTTCAAAGCCAACCAAAGCAGAAAAGTACATGAGATTCTTATCTCCAGTTAACCAGCAAAAAAAACAAAAGTGGAGCTGTGGCTCAAGTGGTAGAGCACTAGCCTTGAGCGAAATAGTTCATCCAGCTCTGAGTTCAAGCCTCAGTACTGGCATACACACACACACACACACACACACACACACACACACACACACACACTGACTAAATAAATCACAGAATACCTACAATTGCTGTACACAGTAAGACAAAAATAAGAAAGATTAAGCTAGGTGCTGGTGACTCACACCTGTAATCCTAGCTACTAAAGAGGCTGAGATCTGAGGATCACAGTTCAAAGCCGGTCTGAGCAGGAAAGTCCATGTGATACTTTACAATTAAGCACCAGAAAACTGGCCAAAGAGGTAGAATGCTAACCTTGAACAAAAGATGTCAGACACAGCACCCAGGCTTTGAGTTCAAGCCCCACAACAGACAAAAAGAATAAGAAAGCTTAGGGTTCTTCTTTATGTTTACATATATGTTGCAAGCAGATCTGTGGGTTGCACACATTCACAGAACAACCAAAGGTATGCATTTGAGGCACGAGAGACCCACAGAGGGTGAGCCAGGACAGTGTCTTACTTTTCATTCAGATTTTCTTACAAAAACAATAGGAGGTGTGGGTAGTGAGAGCTGTAGGCGGAGTCTACCCAGGGACCTGGAAGGGTGTGGGAGGTGGCAGTGGAATCTTCCACCAGTCTCTGCTGGAGTCCCCACAGGCTGAAGTGTGCTCCTTCCTCCCTGAGGTGGATGTGGCCGTGGCTGGTTACAGCCTCCCCTCAGCACTCAGCCTAAGGCCTAAAGGTCTGGCCCCAACTGGCCTTTGGGACAGGGTCACCCACCAGAAAGGGCCAGGGGTGAGGCTGGTACAGCCCCAAGATTCCTGGCAAGCCCCTCCCACCGGGGACAGGAAACACTAGGTGACCCCAAGTAGTGCCTCAGGGCTTCCCAGGGGTGCGCAGGGGTGGGAGGAGGGGAAAGGGGAGGAGGAAGGAGAGCGGGATCGCTCCTCCCAAGGGCCGTCCAGCTCCACCTCCTGCTGGAAAGTCTACTTAGCGCTAGAGGTGCAAGCAGGCGGCAGGGTCTGTCCTAGGCAGATCCCAACGACGACCGAGAGCTGACCACGCCAGCCCCCTCCCTGTCCACCTGGCCAGTTCCCCACGTCCAACAGACTCAGAGACCCGCCTGCTGGCCCGAGACCGGCGCCCCGACGACAACGACGCTGGTATCCACCCTGCCTCCACCCCTGGGGCCACTGGACCCCCGCGGGCCACCCCACCCCTGCGGGCCCCTGGGCCAGATCTGGGCACAGGCTGCCCCGTGCCAGCGTCCCCACCTGCCCTTTTGCAGCTCCGCCCGCCATGGCCTGGCTCCTGACGCTCAGTGTCACCCTGGGTTGCATCAGCCTCCTCTACCTGCGACTGCCCTGCGTGCTGTCGGGACTGGCACGGCCCAGGTGAGTGCCCGGGACCGTCCCAGGGGACCATCTGGCCGGGAGGGATGTGTGGCTTCACCCCCCTTCCTTGGTGTCACTGGCTTATCCCACACACAGAGGCCAATGCGCCCCCCCGCACCTTCAAGATGGTCCAGACAGAGTAGGGTTTCTCTTCCTTGCCTTCTCCTGCTAGTCCCCGCGTCCCCCCCCCCCCCACACACACACACTGGCAGAGCAACCCTGCAGCACAGGACCTGCCGGGCAGAAGAAGCTGAGGCACCCTCTGGCCGGCTGGCCTCCAAGAGCAGGGCCACAGGATCCTTCTGAGTTCTGGCCCAGTGCGTCCCAGTGCTCTTTGTCCCAGGAGGTGTCATTAATGGGACATGTGATCTGGGCTACTAAGATGGCCAAGCTTCCAGGACTGAGCTCCTAAGGGTGGTGGGCTTCCCCTGGCATTGTACCAGATTGTGTGCGTGTGTATGTGTGTGTGGGGGGGTGCTGTGGACTTCCAATGGACCTGCGCCAGGCTTTGGGGAAGTTGTGGGCTTCCCCACGGTGACCTCAGGCCAGGGTGGAGGGAAGGTGGGTGGGTTTGAGGCCTGACTGGCTGGCTCACTGGGTTTGCACGCCCTTCCCCTCCACAGGCAGACCCTAGCCCGGACTCCTTCCAGTGGCTCGCCACCCTGGCAACCTGCACCCCAGCCTATGTTCTGGAAGCTTCACCAGGCTCCCCAGCCACAGAAGAAGGCTCCCCAGCCACAGAAGAGGGCCAGCCTGGCCCCCATGGTGGGTCAGCCTCTCCAGCATGGTGGCCCACGCCACTCACGTCTCCAGAGACACTTGGGACCCCGAAGGCCCCATGCCCAGCTCCTAAGAGTCGGCTGTGTGCTGGGCACATGCCAGGTACAGAACCTCAGCCATCGTCTGTGGCAGCTCGTAGGGCCGGCCGGCCGGCGGAACTCAGCACCCGTGGACCCCAGCAGCCCACACAGCTATGGCTGAAGTGCATTCCGGCTGTGCTTCTTCCCATCCTGTCCCAGCTGGTCGCCATACCCTCATCCCAGAGCTGCGGCTGAGGCCCCTACCCAGGCCCCATCCTCCAGTGCTCCTACAGCCAGCAGGTCCCACGGCAACTCTATCCACGCCTTGCTGGAGACATAAACCCACTCTGTGCAGACATAGTCAGTTTACATGCAGCATCTGCACCTGTAGAACTGTGCACACTCAATGAGCAGTGTGGGGAATGACTGCAGTATCAGATGCCAAAAGGGTTTCGGGGGAGGGTCCGTGCGGCAGGCAGAAAGGAAACCAGGGTCCTGAACGCATAGGTCCATCAGGACAGAGCGGGGCTGAACGGCCCCGTGTGGCTTCCTCCCAACCATGGTCCCAGGGTCACTGCTCTCCTGTGTGGCTTGCCCATCTGCGGATATGCCTCATCCAGGGCCCACAGACTATATCTCTGCCTATGACCTGACATAGGAGGGGTAACAAGGAAGGTTGTTAAGGAGAGGAAAGAAACCTCCACAATTGGAATTGGCAGCCCTGGGATACAGGACAAAACAGTGATAGAAACCCTACCGAAGTCTCTTGTAAGCAATTGGTGAGAAAGCATAGGGCTTCAGGAGTGTTCTAGGGCAGAGCAGAGAGACCTCTTCCTACCTTAAGGGTAGAGCAGGGATTGGGTGAGAGCAAGATTCCCCAGCCTAACTAGGTCCACCAAGACCTATCCCCAAGCCGGCAGAGTGGTGTACGATTGAAACCTACTTGGGAGGCTAAGGTAGGGAGATGGGGAGGTTAAAGGACAGCTTGGATAACTAGCAAGTTTCAGGGCAACCTGGTTTACATAGCTATATAGTTGGACCCTGTACACACACACACACACACACACACACACACACACACACACACATACACACACACACACACACACACACGACCCCTTCCCCCTAAAAAAGAAAGAGCTGGGCTGTGGTGACTCATGTCTGTACTTAGATACTCAGAAGGCTGAGGGTTGTGATTCAGGGCCAGCCTGGACAGACAAGTCCATGAGACTCTTACCTCCAAGTAAGCCACCAAAAAGCCAGAGGTGGAAGTGTGGTCCAAGTATTACTTGGTAGGTGTATCCAAGGAAGAGCATGAGGACCTGAGTTCAAGCCCCAGTACAGCGTGAAAATAAACAAATAGGAATCTTAAAAGGAAAGGGGAGGTGGGGAGCTAGGATGAGAAGCACCAAACAGGCATTGCCCCTGAGTGGAGCCATCAAGAGAGGGGCAGCGGTACTGCCAGGCTTACCCCTGTTCCCTAGCCAAGAGCCCTGTGAGCACAGACAAGCCTCACACACAACAAAGACAGGACACATGTCTGCCCCAGGGGAGGCCTTTGCACATGCTATGTCACCCAAACTTCACACCTGTCCGGAGGTTTAGGGGTTTAGAAAGGGTTTTTTGTTGGTGGTGGTGGTGGTTGTGGAACTTGAACTCTGGGCCTGGGCGCTGTCCCTCAGCTCTTCAGCTCAAAACTAGCGCTCTACCACTTGAGCCACAGCACCCACTTCCGACTTTTTCTGTGTATGTGGTGCTGAGGAATCGAACCCAGGACCTCATGCATGTGAGGCAAGCGCTCTACCACTGAACCACCTTCCCATCCTCAAAGGGTTGTTTTCCATCAATCGCTCATGTTTGGTTTGCCGTGCTTGCCAGCTTTGCTGGTAGTGGCACTTCACCATGCCTGCTCAGCCACACAGAGGTCAGAGATACTCCAGGTGGCTTCAGCGCCCACCCACAGAGCCCCCCTCGGCATCCCAGGCCCCGAGGAAGGCTGGAGGCCTCTCTCAGGGCCCCTCACCCTGCGGGATGGGCAGCAGCAGGCGGCAGGGGGTAGGTGGAGCAGGCGGGAAAGGCGAGTGTGTGCGGATACTGGAGAGAGGCAGGAGCTCCTCCTCACAATCAGCTGTGTGGGGCCCTCCTGGCATCCTGGGCGCTGGGCAGAGCCCAGGCTCACACGTTACCTGGGCTTGTGTGTGGCCTGTCCCTCAGCACAAGCTGCTCCCTGTTCCTGGAGCGCCTTCCCCTCTCCACACCCCTCCCATCCCCAACCTCCTGTGTCTTCCCTGCTTAGACACCTAGGCCGGCTACCGCTCCCCAGAATCCTACCTGCTAGTGGCCTCAGCAAGGGCCCCAGTCTTCGGCCTTTCCACGAGATGGGAGGTGTCCTGGCATCCAGGCAGGGTCAGGAGGCTGCTGGTCATGCCCGAAGCCTTGTGTCTGGTCTGATGCCAACCCCACGCGGCGCTCGGTTATGCTCCACTGCCTTCTGAATCCCCCACCAGGAGGTCCGGTGGCAGCAGGGCCTGCTCACCCCCAGCTCGGCCCCACAGCGCTCCCCTCACACCCACTTCTACACGCTGTCTGCCCTCCTGGAAAACTGTCTACATGCTGGTGCTTGTTCCTGACCGAAGCCTGCTCCAGCTGCTTCGAGGAAAATGGTTCCAGATCTCCCTCGGAGCCCTGGAGCTCTCCAGTACACCCTGAGCATCTAGCACAGTAACACAACCCAGCGAGCCCGGCCCTGCCCTCCCACAGCGGGAGAGGCCGAGAAGCATAGCTCAAAGGTAGATCAGTAAGCAAAGAATGGAGCGGCCACAGTGCCATTTTAGGAGGGGGGAGGTCTCTGTATGTTCTCTTCATTAGATCATGGTGCCTGCCCGTTCGCCCACCATTGCCCTCTTCCCTGCTCTGTTATCTCCAAGAATGCCCGTCCCGACGTGGCTGTTTTCCTCTGTTTGGCTCCTGCATCCTCAGAGACTAGTAGACAGACGTGTGGTGAATCAAACCATGCTGCTTTCTCCAGAACTCCTTTCCCAGAAGCCCAACCCCTCCTTGATCAGACTTCAGCTGTCCTGAGACCGCTCCTGACTTTGCCCCTGTCCTTGCTGAGATTAGCAAGAATTCTGTCAGGACTTGGAATGTAGCCTCAGAAGCAGCTCTCCATCATTCAAACCAAACCAAGTCCTCAGTTAGTGTGTGAAGAACCCTCTCCCTCACCCCGATAGTCGCACCCAGCTGCTTCCAGCAAGAATTCAGCAGAGCCACCTCAGTCATCAGCAACGGCCCTCCTTACCCCTGATGCCCCAGTAATTTCCTTCCCACTGACTTCAACTCTATAAATCTGCAATTGTCTTGGTTGTATTTAATCTCGCTACCTTATTGTGGCAGTCATAAATAAAACTTTTTCGTGCCATTTTTATGTGTCAGAATAATTCTCTCCTTCCCCTTCTCTCCCCTTCTCCCCCCTCCTCTCCCATCCTCCAATCTTCTCCCTCCCTATCTCTGTCCTCCTCTCCCTCCCTCTCCTCCCCTTCTCTCTCCCTCTCCTTCTGTTTGCTGAAGGTCAAACCTAGGGATGTGCCCATAAGCAATCAAACTGCCACTGAGCTAAAACCCCGGCCATTGAATAATTTTGTATTTAATAAACGTTTGCCCACCTATAATCTATAGGTGTCGTGGAACAAGCTGTTGCTTTTCAAAATAAAGTGTAGGGACCATGTGCCTTGGGTGTGGTTCACAGCCTCCACACAGCTGTGCAGCCTCGAGGTGTTCCATGCGTGGGGGCATAGAAGCTGGGCTGCCGAGCAGCGCCTGGGGGCTGGAGCAGGTCAGTTATTTCAGAGCAGGGGAGCTGTCCGTGCAGGGGCTGCTCCTACATCCGACACATTAACCTGCTGCGGCCAGGAGAAGGGCGGATGGTCACTCATTACCCAGGGCCAAGGCCAAGGGGCTAGGTAGGTGTCCGGTCACTTATGTAACCTGTGGGCATATATAGGGCACCTGACCCAGGGATCTCGCTGACCTGGAAGCTGCTCCGCCAGGGCACCGCTCCTCAGGATGAAGGTGGTTATGGTAAGTACCCCAGAGCCTAGTGAGGGCAGGTCCCCCACGGAGCCCTCACCGCTCAAGCCAAGAGGCAGCAGCACTGCCCTCTTCCCGGCTATGGCCCCCCCTGTTGTGCTCAGAGGTGGAGGGTGGGCAGGCCCTCACCCCAGGCTCTCTGTGGTGTCAGGCCTCCTCTTAGAAGTAACTTCCACCCGTGAGGGTGCCCAGTTGGGGTGCCGGTGGCTCTGATTCACCACGGAAGCAGGCATCTAGCCCATACGGGGGTTTAGGGCCCGGGAGGGGAGCCGGGTGGGGGCTGACCTGTGCATGGACTCGGGCTGCTGCCTCCGCTGTCCACTGCTGGCCTGGTTCTGGCCCAGGGAGGCCAACTCTTCCTCACAGGCCAGGCATGATGGTGAATGGGTCAAATCCCCCATCTGACCAGGGTCCAGATCCCTCCCTGATTTACCGTCCCGATACGGACCCAGAGATGACCAAAGACAAGGACAGTTTTCGGAACTACGTGGTGAGCATCACTTTGTCCTGGGGCCCAGCCCACCGGCTCTGGGAAGAGCAGCTCCTGGGGGCCGTGTGGGAAGCCCCTGCTGACACCTTGCAGAGCCTGCTCTGGGGAAGGGGAGGCTGTGGCTCCTGATGACGTGTTCCTGCCTTGCAGTCAGGCCCCCTCCTGGACCGTGTCTTTACCACCTATAAGCTCATGCACATGCACCAGACCGTGGACTTCGTAAACAGGAAGGTAGGCGTTTCCTGCTCCCCCTGCAAACTCGGAGGGTGAGGACCTCCTCTCCCTGGGCCACTGCACCCCGGTAGATAGGAGGCTCTCTGCAGGCGGTCCTGCCCTGCATGCCCCAGGGGGGCTGACTTCTCTCCTTCCACCCAGCGCGCCCAGTTTGGAAGCTTTTCCTACAAAAAAATGACAGTCATGGAGGCTGTGGACTTGCTGGATGAGCTGGTGGACGCGTCAGACCCAGACGTGGACTTCCCCAACTCCTTCCATGCCTTCCAGACAGCAGAGGGCATCCGGAAAGCCCATCCAGACAAGGGTGTGTCCCCTGGCTGTGGTGGGGAGGTGCTGCCCCTACCCCCAGGTGGGGGTGGTCCTCAGCCCCCCCCCCAGAACAGGCTCAACCCCTTCCTGCCCCCGCTCAAGGCCCGCTCATGCCATCGCAGCCTCGTTACCTTTCCTGTATGTGTCCATTGTCCCTAGACTGGTTCCACCTCGTTGGGCTCCTGCATGACCTGGGAAAGGTCCTGGCTCTGTGGGGGGAGCCGCAGGTGAGGGGCAGGTGTGGGAGGCGGGTGCGTCCTCCGTTCCCCAGGGAGCAGGCTGGAGCCACACCCCACTCACCGGTGCCTGTCCCTCCCCAGTGGGCAGTAGTTGGAGACACCTTTCCCGTCGGCTGCCGTCCCCAGGCTTCCGTGGTGTTCCGTGATTGCACTTTCCAGGACAACCCTGACCTCCAAGACCCTCGATACAGGTGCCGTCCTGCCCTGCTAGGCGTCCCCCTGCCCGGGCCCCGCCCTCTCATGCTTGTCTCTTACTCACTGTAGCACAGAGCTCGGCATGTACCAGCCCCACTGTGGGCTCGAGAATGTCCTCATGTCCTGGGGCCATGACGGTACGGGGGCCGGAGGGGGGCAGGGAGCCGTGGGAGGGCGGCGGGGGCACCCTGGGTGCCGGCCAGTGACAGCCCCTCCCCTGCAGAGTACCTCTACCAAATGATGAAGTTCAACAAGTTCTCCCTGCCCTGGGAGGTAGGTGGAGGGAGGGGCTGGCCCGGGGCTGAGCCTGGCCCAGTCCCGTCTGTCAGGCAAACCTGAGCCCGCGGATGCGGCCTCTGCAGGCTTTCTACATGGTGCGATTCCACTCCTTCTACCCATGGCACACGGGCGGTAACTACCGGCAGCTGTGCAACCAGCAAGATCTGGACATGCTGCCCTGGGTGCAAGAGTTCAAGTGAGTCCTTCTGGGCGGGGGGGAGGGGGGGGGGAGGGGGGGTGTAGGGGGGGGAGGGGGCGGGGGAGCCCTCCTTCCAGAGGCTCACCAGTCCTCTCTCACTGCAGCAAGTTTGACCTCTACACCAAGAGCCCTGACCTGCCGGACGTCCACCAGCTGAGGCCATACTACCAGGGGCTGATCGACAAGTACTGCCCTGGTGTCCTGAGCTGGTGAGGGGGTCTCCCGGCCCAGCCTCCAGCCGCTGCTGGCCTGTTCCTCCAGGGCCTCGCTCCTGTTGCGTACAGCACAGCGAGCCCGGGCCTCGCCACCCCCTGCCCACACTCACCATCCTTACGGCCCCTGCACCAGATCACAGTAAAGACCTTGGAAGAGCTCGTGTGTCTATGTCTTCAAAGCTGTGGCTGCAGAGGCAGCCCTAGCACAGGGACACTGCCGCCACCAACATCCTGCTCATCTTCCAGCTCACTCCGCTCACTCTAGAAATGCTCACCAAGCCCTCTAGACCCAGTCTCCCTTAACAAAGAAGGGAAAACCCTGATAGCTAAACAACACAAAACAAACATGCAGGTGGTAGCCTGCCGCGTGGCTGTCTCTGGGAGCCACGTGCGTGCCCAGGGCCTAGGCACACAAACCCGGGCAAACCCTTCTGTCTCTCACACACCTACATGGCTTCCTCACCCACCACTGTGACACTGCCACCCATGGCATTTATCTTTAAGGCCTCTCCCCCACCCTGCAGAAAAAAGCAGATTGCTGATTTGGGGGGTTTTCTTCTGGTGACTGGGGCTTTGCTGATCATATCCCCACTATTTCTTCTTCTTCTTTTTTTTTTTTTTTTTTGTTGGTTGGTCGCAGGATTTGAACTCTGGGGCTGGGCGCTGTCCCTGTGCTCTTCAGCTGAAGGCGAGCGCTCTACCGCGTGAACCATAGCACCACTTCTCATTTTCTTGTGGTTTATTGGAGATAAGAGTCTCACAGACTTTCCTGCCCAGGCTGGCTTTGAACCTCGATCCTCAGATCTCAGCCTCCTGAGTAGCTAGGATTACAGGAGTGAGCCACCGGCGCCTGACATATTCCTACTATTTCTATGAACATTTCCTCTGTTTCCTGCCAGGGCTCAAGCAGATTCCTTGGTGTCAGAGTGTTCTCCCTTTACCAGGAAGCACATGGGGCCTGTCTTTGCTGGTGGAAACTTCCACTTATCTTTGGAACACTTTAGCTGGGACACTTTCTTCCATGTCCCTTAGCCGTGCTGTCTTCATAAGAAAGGCTGTAAATGTGCTATCGTAATGTACCAATGTGCAAAGAGGAGCTTCCTCAGCACCCTTCCCAGCTAATCTACTTGGTGTATGTGTTAAGAACTCGCCAATGACCAGACGTCTCGTATGCTTCAGCTACTTCTGTGTGCCTTTCCTGTGGCACAGATGGATACATTCCTGGTTGAGATTAGGAAGGGAGAGAGAGGCTCTGAGTTAACTCCTGGTTCCTTCTCACATGACCCTAATTGTCTCTGATAGATAGCTGTGCTGCTGTCTAGTGTGAGAAGACATGCGGGGTAGGTTGGGAGCCGGTGGCTCACGCCTGTGATCCTAGCTACTCAGGAGGCCGAGATCTGAGGATTGTGGTTTGAAGCCAGCCTAGGCAGAAAAATCCCCATGAGACTTTTTTTTTTTTTTTTTTGGTTGTTGCTGGTCATGGAGCTTGAACTCTGGGCCTGGGTGCTGTCACTGAGTTCTTCAGCTCAAGGTGAGCACTGGAGCCACAGCGCCACTTCCAGTTTGCTGGTGGTTAATTGGAGACAAAAGTCTCATGGACTTTCCTGTCGAGGTTGGCTTTGAACCGCAGGTCTCAGTCTTCTGATTAGCTAAGGTTGCAGGCATGAGCCACTGGCACCTGGCTCCCATGAGACTCTAATCTCCAATTAACCACTCAAAAACCTGAACTGGTGCTGTGGCTCAAGTGGTAGAGGGCTAGTCTTGAGCACAAAGAGGCTCAGAGACAGTGCTCAGGCCCTGAGTTCAAACCCCACAACCACTACCACTACCAACAAAAGACACTCAGGTGGCAGATGCCTATAATCCCTGAAGCAAGAGAAGCACGTATTTGAAGACAGCCTGGGTCACATAGGAAGACTGCATCCAACAACAACCACACAAAGCCTAGGGCTCACGCCTGTAATCCTAGCCACCCAGGAAGCTGAGATCTGAGGGTCAAAGTTAGGAGCACACCACATACACACACACACACACACACACACACACACACACACACACACACACACAAACACGTTAGAACTAAGCCAGCTGCTGTGGGCTCACGCCTGTAATCCTAGCTACCCAGGAAGATGAGATCTGAGGATCACAGGAGCACACCACACACCACACACACACACACACACACACACACACACACACACACACACACACACACACGTTAGAACTAGGCCAAGTGCTGTGGGCAAATGCCTGTAATCCTAGCTACCCAGGAAACTGAGATCTGAGGATCACAGTTAGGAGCACACCACAAACACATACACACACACGTTAGAACTAGGACACACACACACACACACACACACACACACACACACACACACACACGTTAGAACTAGGCCAGGTGCTGTGGGCAAATGCCTGTAATCCTAGCTACACAGGAAACTGAGATCTGAGGTTCACAGTTCAAAGCCAGCCAGGGAAAGAAAGTCTGTGATACTCTTACCTCAAATTAATCACGTGAAAACTGGAAGTGGAGCTGTGGCTCAAAGTGGTAGAGTGCTAGCCTTGAGCAAAAAAAGCTCAGGGAGAGTGTCCAGGTCCTGGGTTCAAGCCCAATGAATGACAAAAAACAAAACAAAGAAATAACAAAAATCCCTATTAGAACTAATATATTCAGCAAAGTTCATATGATACAAATTGAATCGAGTAAAAAAGTAGTAATGTTTCTATACACTGACAATGAACTATTTGAAAAGAAAGAAAATAATCCTATTGGGAGCTGGGAAGGTGGCTCAGTGCTAGAGCGCTTGCCTTGCATGCATGAGCCCCTGGGTTTGATTCCCCAGCACCACATAAGCAAAAAGAAAAAAAGCCGGAAGTGGTGCTATGGTTCAAGTGGTAGAGCACTAGCCTTGAGTGGAAGAGCTGAGGGACAGCACCCAGGCCCAGAGTTCAGGCCCCATAACCGGACCCAAAAAAAAAAAAAAATTCTATTTACAATAGTTGTAAAAATAGGAATAGCTGGGCATCAATGGCTCATGCCTATAGTCCTAGATAATAAAGAGAGAGATCTAAGGATCACAGTTCAAACTTAGCCTGGGAAAAAAAATCCATGAGAAGCCACGCACTGGTGGCTCACACCTGTAGTCCTAGCTACTCAGGGGGCTGAGATCTGAGGATTGAGGTTCTTAGCCAGCCGGGGCAGGAAAGGCCTTGAGACTATCTCCAAATAACCACTCAGAGAACCGGAAGTGGCACTGTGGCTTCAGTGGTAGAGCACTTGCCTTGTGCTGAAGAGCTCAGGGATAGTGCCCAGGTCCAGAGTTCAAGATCCACCACCAATCCCCCCCCCCAAAAAAAAAAATCCATGAGACTTTTTTTTGGGGGGTCTGGTCGTGGGGCCTGAACTCTGGGCCTGGGCTCTGTCCCTCAGCTCTTCAGCTCAAGGCTAGTGCTCTACCACTTGAGCCATAGCACCACTTCCGGCTTTTTTCTCTTTTTTTTGCTTATGTGGTGCTGAGGAATCGAACCCAGGGCCTCATGCATGCAAGGCAAGCACTCTACCACTGAGCCACCTTCCCAGCCCCTCCATGAGATTCTTATTTCCAATTAATCAGTAAGAGCTGGAAGCCTTGCATGCATGAGGCCCTGGGTTCGATTCCTTATCCTTAGCACCACATAAACAAAAAGAAAAAAGCCGGAAGTGGCGCTGTGGCTCAAGTGGTAGAGCGCTAGCCTTGAGCTGAAGAGCTCCTCAGCCCCACGATGGGACAAAAAAAAAAAAAAAAAAAATTAATCAGTAAAAAGCCCAAATGGAAAGTATGGTTCAAGTAGCAGAGTGAAGCTTGAGTGAAAGCCACGTGAGAAAGTGGGGGGAGGGGAGACAAAAAGGCAGAAAGAGAAAGAAAAAGAGAAAAAAAGAGAGACCCTGAATTCAAGCCTCAGTACTGATTAGACAGATTAGACAGATAAAAGTTGTTGGGTTTTTTTTTTGGTTGTTGTTGGTGGTGGTCATTGGCTTGAACTCTGGGCCTGCGCGCTGTCTCTCAGCTCTTCAGCTCAAGGCTAGCGCTCTG
Organism: Dipodomys spectabilis; assembly: GCF_019054845.1. Taxonomy (NCBI): domain Eukaryota; kingdom Metazoa; phylum Chordata; class Mammalia; order Rodentia; family Heteromyidae; genus Dipodomys; species Dipodomys spectabilis. Next base: position 3,652,040 of record NW_024870907.1, on the reverse strand, counting down.
CCACTTGAGCCACAGCGCCACTTCCAGCTTTTCCTGCTTATGTGGTGCTGAGGAATCGAACCCAGGGACTCATGCATGCAAGGGAAGCGCTCTACCACTGAGCCACCTGCCCAGCCCCAGATAAAAGAATTTTAAAAGTAGAAAATTCTAAAGTTAATATGAAATTACCAAAAATTCTAAACAGCCGAACAATTTTAAGTATAAAGAACAAAATTGGAGGTGTCACAATACCCGATTTCAAAATGTACTATAGGGCTGGAGGTACACCACAGTATAGAGTGCTTGCCTAGCATTCTATGTGGGGTCTTAATTTCTTCCCCAGCATCACATATACAAAAATTACACACACACACACACACCACAACATAAATGCAGACATATAGAGACAGATTGAACCGAAGGCAAGTCTAGAAGTAAATCCATACACTTACAATAAATTGATTTTCCATAAATATGCCAAGAGTAGAGTGGAGAAAGGATAATCTCTTCAATGTATGATGTTGGGAAAATTATCCACAAGCAGAAGAATGTAAGTGGACCCTTATCTCAGCCCTTAGACATGAATAATTGTGATGGAGTAGAGACACATGTGTCAGTTCAAGACCCACGACTGACAAAAATGAAAAGGTGTTTTGGTAAATAGGAAGCTTGGGATATGTGAGATGTGGCTTCGGTAAATAGGATGTTGTGGTAAATAGGAAGGTTGGAGCATGTTTTGGTAAACATCAGTTAAACCCCTAAGAGAAAATCCAGCACATGGTCTTTGTTTCAGACTTACTGCTTTGTTTATTGGAAATTGCTATTTGTCATGTACACATGCCACTCATGTGTGGCTTTCTGTGCACCACCACCTGCACATGGCCTCTTTCCTTTATAAGTCATGCTGTGAGAGAGCCTGGCTGCGATGCTTGAGTGGGGCGCAGCCCCACGCAGCTAATAAAAACTCCTCGGCCTGTTTATCTGAGTCAGTGGATATATTTGCGGGAACTGGGATTCTACACATTTAACTGCCCAAGTCAACCAATTAACCACAGGTTTTCTTGTTACATTTTCATAGTTGCAAATTGTGTGTGTGTGTGTGTGTGTGTGTGTGTGTGTGTGTGTTCAGGCCCTGAGGTTTGAACTCAGAGTCTGGACACTGTCCCTGAGCTATTTTGCTCAAGGATAGTGCTCTGCCACTTGAGCCACAGCTCCACTTCTGGTTTAATTAGAGATAAGAATCTCATGGATTTTCCTGCTTGGGTTGGCTTTGAACCTTGAGCCTGAGATTTCAGCCTCCTGAGTAGCTAAGATTACAGGCGTGAGCCACCAGTGCCCAGCTTGCACATAATCCATTTTTACAGTATCTAAAAGACATATCAGAACAGCACAGAGAAACTCAAATGATCCATAGAGGTATGAAAGGAAAGAGGAATCTACTCTGGCCAGAGGAACTAGCAGGGGACGTGTGTCAGGGATAAAGAAGAGTGAACACTGTCAGAAATTAGACTATTTGCAACTATGAAAATGTAACAAAGGAACCTGTTGAGAAGTCTTTCTTTTCTGTGTGCCAGTCTTGGGCTTGAACCTTAGAGTCTGGGGCTATTCCTGAGCAGCTCAAGGCTAGCGGACTAGTACTTGAGCCACAGATCCAGTTTTGGTTTTTCTGTTTTTTGTTTTGGTAGTTAAGTGATAATAATCTTACGGACTTCTCTGCCTGGGCTGGCTTTGAACCTGGATCCTCAGATCTCAGCCTCCTAAGTAGCTAGTATTACAGGTGTGAACCACCAGCGTCTGACTGGGAATACTATTTCTTAGAGGGAAGGGTGCAGGAGTATTACAGAGGGGGTAAAATTGATTAGTATACAGTATAAACCTGTGGAAATGTGACAATGACATCCTACCCAGGCTGGGAAGGTGGCTCAGTGGTAGAGTGCTTGCCTCGCATGCATGAGGCCCTGGGTTTGATTCCTCAGTACCACATAAACAGAAAAAGCCAGAAGTGGCACTGTGGCTCAAGTGGTAGAGTGCTAGCCTTGAGCTGAAGAGCTGAGGGACAGCACCCAGGCCGAGTTCAGGCCAATGACCAACAAGAGAAAAAAAAAAATCTCATGGACTTTAAGGCCTGGGCTGGCTTTGAACTGAGATCCTCAGATCTCAGCCTCCTGAGTAGCTAGGATTACAGGTGTAAGCCACTGGTGCCTAGCCTTCAGAGAATCTTTTGTGTTTCCATTTTTTCTATGCTGAATAGTACTGGTATGAATATTTGGTTTTTGTTTTTGTCGGTCCTGGGGGTTGAACTCTGGGCCTGGGTGCTGTCCCTCAGCTCTTCAGCTCAAGGTTAGTGCTCTACCACTTGAGCCACAGAACCATTTCTGGCTTTTTCTGCTCAGGTGGTGCTGAGGAACTGAACCCAGGGCCTCATACATACAAGCGAGCACTCTTCCACTGAGCCACCTTCCCAGCCCCACATGAGATTTTTATCTCCAATTAACTACTAGAAAACTGGAAGTGGTGCTGTGGCTCAAAGTGGTACAGCACTAGGCTTGAGTAAAAAAGCTCAGGGACAGGGTCCAGGCCCTGAGTTCAAGTCCTGTGTCCACCACCACCAAAATTATGCTGAGTAAGAGAAACCAGACACAAAAAGTTTAGTGTGTTTTTTTTTTTCTTTTTGTAGGTGATAAGGCTGGAACCTAGGTTTCACGCATGCTAGGCTAAGCACTCTAAGCCTGAATATGATTCAGTGAACTGGAACTGTCCAGACTGGTGCTGGCATAAGGCTCAGAAGGGGAGAAGTTAATACCTGCTGAGGATTTTTAGGGTGATGCCCTATTCTGTAAATACACTGAAAGCCACTGAGTTGTGTGCTTTGTTTTTTCTAGCATTTATTAATTATACAAAAGGACTTCATTATATTTCCACACATGCTTACAATGCACCTTGGTCCAAACACATTCTTCAGTGAACTATACTTTAAATGAGTAGACTAGAAAATTACCAAGGAAGCAGATACAGATAACACAGGAGAGATTTATAAACTGGGCCTAAAAGCCTAAAAGAAACAAGTTGTTTTTTTTTAATTTTTTTTGGTTGTGAGACCAGGACTCAAACTTTGTACCTGATAGTTTACTCACGGGCTGGTGCTCTATCAACTGAGACACACATCCAGCCCCAAGAACAAGTTTTTCAATTTTAAAGATTATTGTTTGAAGCCAAAGCCAGCTTCTGGCTCACTTGCTGCCTGCGTAAGAGCCCCTTGACAGCAACTGGAACCTAGGGGAAGTGGGGGCCTCCCAGGGGTCTGCTGAGGAAGGGAACAGGCTTGACCGGAAGCAGACGTGCTGCAAGGTTCTAGGAGGGCAGTGATGACTGACAACCTGACCCCAAGACCCCAGCCGAGACCCACATGGTGGGTGTTTCACTCGGGGTTTCTTTCCTGGACAGAGCTGGATGGGCCTGACACACCTTTCTTCTACCCAGGATCCACGGTCCTCCTGACCCACTCATTTTCACCCTCCGGCCTATTCTGGGCAGGGTTTCGGCCTTGGAAGGTTCTGGCTCCATCTTTTGGCAGTGGCCTCACAGCCCTGATGAGTCCAATCTATCCCTGTGTGGCCCTGGGGCATTTTGTGGCCAGGTCCTCTTGTCCATTTTACAGAGAAAACTGAGGGACAAGGAAGAGGCCCCTTGAGAAGTGAGGTCAGTGGTGAACAGCTGGGCTGTGCCCATGCCCACTGTTCTCAGGAAGGAAGCACAGCACAGGGCCACACAAAGGAAGCCTTTATTGGTGTGGGTCTGAAGAACAAGCTTCAAGGACAGGTCTGAAGAAGGGGCAGGTGCATATGGCTCCACCACTGCTCATGTCTGCCTTTCCTGCTCCCTTCCCGGGTGAGTTCCACTCCCCCACACTGGGGCTGAGGTGGGGGCTCCAGACTCAGACCTTTACAGTCAGGGGAAGGGCAGGGCTCCCCAGGCAGATTATATCCCAGGAAGGGCCTGAGTTAGGCTGCTGCAGGCCCACCACCTGGAGTGAGGGTGCATGTGTGAGTGGGAGGGAGTCAATGGACAGGGTTCTGATTGGCAGGAGAGGACTGGTGGGTCCTCAAGGTAGCACCCTGTAGTCCCCCGACTCGGACCTGAGTGTGAACCCGTAGGCCTGGCTAAGGCACAGTGGCCGACCTGCATCCCTGCTGCAGGGCAGAGGTCTGGGAGCCCTACCCTCTGGCGACCGGTGGTGAAAGCACCTCTATTTTTTCCGCCTGGGGGGCCGGGAACCATTGCCCGGGTTGGAGCTTGGGGCAGCTGGCTCGGAAGCTGCTCTGGAGTCCTTCTTGGAGGCTGGTCTTTGCTTCTCCCCTCTGGCCAGAGGTGAGGACTGGAAGGGCCCAGGGGCCAGCAACGCTTGTACCATTTTGATAGCTCCAACAGCCGCCAGGAGACTCCAGAGCAGTGTGGGAGGCTCCAGCGGAGACAGCTGCGTCCTCACCCAGTGCAAGGCCCGGGCCAGGACTCTGCTGGGGCTGTGTGCCCGAGGTGGGTTCTTGTCCTGTGGGACAGGATTGAGGAAGGACCACGGGTTTTTCCCCTGTGCCAAGGATTACCCTGCTACCTCCCTGAGCCTGGCTGACATCCTCTAACCTGAAGCCCGAACTGTTGGAGCAGCATCTCCAGCATTGGGTCCCCCAGGGACACAGAGGGAAAGAATTCCTCCACCCACTGCCGTCGCCACCACCGGCTGCAACAGAACTGGATATAAGTGCATGGCTGGATCCTAGGCCCCAGATCTCTCCCTAGTACCCTGGCCTTACCCTTGCTCTCCAGGCCGTGAGAACCAATACTTGTAGCGCTGGGCCCGGATGTAGGTAGGTGGCTGCTTGTGAAACGGGTAACTGGTGACGTGGCTCTGGATCAGGCGGATTACTGCGGCAGGTGATGAGGCTCAGTATGGTCCTATCCCCCGGGCGGCCCTCCCCAGCCCCCTCTGGCCTACCCCTCACCTGGCTCCTTGCCCTGCAGCAGGCGGAGCACGAGGCTGGTGAACCAGGGACTGTGTGTGTGGGGGCCAAGGGCTGCAAACCACATCTGCCAGTCAAGGCGTGGCTGGTGGGGCACCAGGACAGGGGGCTGTCGGCTCACATTCCCAGGCTTATACATGAACTCGATCTCCTGCCAGATGAATTCATGCTCAGCTAGGGCAGGGAGGCCGAGCCCTTGCGCCTCACCCCTTGGGAGGACTCACTGTCCAGTGGTGCCCGTCGAAGCTGCCTTCCAGCACCACCTCAGGCCGCCCACCCAGCCCAGTCATCCGGCGGAAGAGGCCGTATGAATTGGCCAGCTGCAAGTGCTCCACAGCACCAAACAGGTGGTGGGCCCCGGTCCAGAGATGTCCGTGGGTCCCAGGCTCCACATAGGAGTAGGGTACCTGCAGGACAGGTGGGCAGAGGATTAGTGCTGTCTCCCAGACCCCTTCCCAGACCCCATTTCCTGCACTGCTACCTACCAGGCTGATCAAGAACAAGGCAACTGTGGCAGCGCCCACCACAGAGAGCTGGACCCCCGCACAGAGCTTCCGCAGCCACCCCTGTACCTGGGTCCACCTGGGAAAGAGATGCTGAGCGTGAGGTCTGCCCTGGTCTGGAAGCTGCCCCCCCACGCTTGAGCACACACCTCCAGAAGGTCATCAGCAGCTCCCAAGCCAGGGAGACCACCCCCAGCCACATGGTGGGCAAGGTCACTGTCTTCAGCCACTGGGAGAACTGGTGAAAGGTGAAGGCTGCGGAGGACGGGGATGTAAGGCCATTGGTCCAGCCCTGCCCTTGGGCTCCCCCCAGTGGGCACTCACTGGTTCTGGAGTGGATGGTGCGCTGCTGCCAGTCAACTTCCAGGCCAAAATAGTGTACAGTGCCATAGGCCAGCAGCCCATAGATGGCTAGTTCCAGTAGCAGGGACAGTGTGGCCAAGAGGGCCTTGGGCCAGGCTATAGATAGTGTAGGACAATCACAGGTTGACTGAGGGTCCACAGCCAGGATGCCAGGATGAAGCTTGGTACCTTCAGGGGCTTTTGGTAGGAAGGAGATAGCCTGAGAAGGTAGGGAGCTGGGACAGCAGCAGTCTTGATGGGCTAGTACTTACAGGTAGGCGTCCTCTTATGGCGGCTACAGCCAGGCTCAGCAGATAGGTGATGATCATCTAGGAGGGCAGTGGTGAGCACCAGCGTTAGCAGGTTGAAGAAGTTATAGTTGCCAGTGATGATAATCAAGACTTGCAGAAGCACCTAGGGTGAGGGTGGGTCTGCAGTCACAACTTGGAAGAGTCGTATCCATTCCGTGCTCCCCTGTTCCCCCCACTGCGGCCCCAACATCTGCAGTGTGGCTGCAGCCCCACTGTGGGACACACTCCAGTAACACATCACTGTGCCTGCCAGGCTTCTGACCCCAGCCACCAGTTCTCCAGGGCGACTCTGTCTCCAGCGGGACCCCACTGAACAGCGGTGAAAACTACATCCTTACCTGAGCATAGAAGGCAACCAAACGCAGGCGGCGAATGGGGGCAAAGAACAGAGGGGGCACTGCAATCTCGATGAGGAAGGTGGCGACCACGCTGAGCTTGTGCAGCCAGACTGGCAGGTGGTGGGCGAACCAGGCAGCAGGTGTGGGCAGGCACTGTGTCTCATAGTGGTAGGTGAGGGCTATGAGCAATGAGTGGTGGTCAACGCTAGGCAGAGTCAAGACCACCCCAGATTCTGAGCTAGACGCTCACCAGTGAGCCCCCACCACGTGGGGCAGCGGCCGGTCAGCCTGACCACCCCGGATTCTGACTGGGACGCTCACCAGTGAGCCCCCACCATGCAGGGCAGTGGCTGGTCAGCCTGACCACCCTGGATTCTGAGCTAGACGCTCACCAGGGAGCCCCCACCATGTGGGGCAGCGGCCGGTCAGCCTGATCACCCTGGATTCTGACCTAGACGCTCACCAGTGAGCCCCCACCATGCGGGGCAGTGGCCGGTCAGCCTGACCACCCCGGATTCTGAGCTAGACGCTCACCAGTGAGCCCCCACCACGTGGGGCAGCGGCTGGTCAGCTTGACCACCCCAGAGGCGAACATGAGGCGGAACAGGAGCCAGCGCACGAGCCAGAAGGGGAGGCCTTCGTGGGGTGAGGCCCTGCCCTGCTTGTGACGGGGCGGCGGCGTCAGTGGTGCCACCAGCACAGCCAGGAAGCCAGTCTCCAGCAGCAAGGAATCCCTATGGGGAGAGGAAATAGGACAAAGGGTCCTCCCTACCAAGGGTGCTCCCCTCAGGTCTTCCCAGGAGAAGCAAACACCCTGCCCAGCCTCAGTAACCCTGGCTCAGGAGTCACTCACCACTGGAAATAGAGGAATACCTGGCCCACCTGCGGGAAGAACGGCTGTCAGGGAGCTGGTGTGTGCCCGGGATGGGGGCCCCGGAGGGACCCGGGTCCTACTTGCCTGGCAGGCTGACAGGTAGGCAGCCCAGAGCAGCAGGTAGACCAGGGGGTGGCGCAGAGGGCGTAGCAGTAGGACACTCAGGGCCAGCACCGTGCCCGTCAGGGTCAGCAGCTCCAGGCCCTGGGCTGTGTCCAGCCCCAGCCTCGGTGCCTCCCACAGCAGCGTTGGCGTCTCCCACAGCTGCTGCCAGCGCCCCTTACCCTGCGGCCTCAGCGTCCTCCGCGCGGGGAGGATGCCATCGGGGCCGTAGAGGCCTGTGGGAAGGTGTGTCAGGGACGGGCCCGGGTCAGCCCTCCGCCCCCCCGCGAAGCCTGCAGTCACCGCGGACTTCTTGACAAGCACACGGGGTCCCAGAGGCCCCCCGCCTCTCCTTCCCCTACCTGCCCACCAGGTCTGGGGGGAAGTCCGGCTCCCGCTCCCCGCCCGCGTGGGAGCCCAGCCCCGCGGGACGGACCACCGCACGTTCCCTGCTGCTACACCCGTGAGGCCCACGCGTCGAGGCCGGGCCTCCCGCCCTCCCCACACCGCGCGGGCGCAGGGTGGAGGGGCGAGGCCACGCCGGGGCTCGTGTGCGGGCTGGGCGCTGCCCCACGCCGGCGCCCTCACCCGGGATCTGCGTGTAGAGGGAAGCGAAGGCGAACATGAACACCGCGGCCACACCCTGGAGGAAAAGCTGCCGCGGGAGCCGGGAGCCAGCCATGTCCGCTACGAAGCCGGATGGACCAGGGCCGGGAGCGCCCGCCACCACGCCCCGCCCCCTGCATTCCACCCGAGCGGCGGGCCTGCCCCGCCCACAACTGTAGCCGGGCCGTAGGCCCCGCCCCGCGGCGTGGCCCCGCCCCTCCTGTCCCCGCCCAGACCCAGCTAGCCCCGCCCTCCTACCGCCCCTGCACTCTATACCATCCCATAGCCGAATCCCCGCCCCTCCCCGGGAGGCCCCGCCCCTCCCCCGGCGGCCCCGCCCCTCCCCCGGCGGCCCCGCACTGCGGCCGGCGGCCGCCGGGCGGCGTGGGTGTTCGCGCCTCGCGGCCTCAGTCCGCCTTACGCTCGAGCTGCGCGCGGCGCCCTGCGCACGCACTTCCTGGGCGGGAACGGCAAAATGGCGCCAGAACTAGAGTCGCGCTGAGCCCGCGGCCCGCTCGGAAGTTGGCCCCGCTGCCCCGGGCGGCGCGCCCGCGGCCATGGAGGACGCGGAGGCGCGCTTCGCCCACCTCCTGCAGCCCATTCGTGACCTCACCAAGAACTGGGAGGTGGACGTGGCGGCCCAGCTGGGCGAGTATCTGGAGGAGGTAAGGGCGGCGCGGGGCGCCGGGGCCGGGGCGGCGCGGGCGCCCGGGCCGCCCACATCGGCTCTCGGCCGGGCTCGGCCTCTGGAGCCGGTCCTCCGCCTAGCCTGCCTCTGTCTGCGCCTCCGCCGTCAGGCGTGGCCCTGGCGCTCCCGGCCGGGGCTGGTGTCCACCGCCGCGGCAGGCCGCCCGCCCTGCGTGCTCTTAGCCTGTCATCCTCAGATCGCCGCCGCCTCCCCTCCCCTCCCCCTCCTCCCCCTCCCCTCCACTTTTTTTCCCCTCTACCACTCGAGCCTCAGTGCCACTTCCGGTTCTCTGGTTAGTTAATTGGAGATGGGTCTCACAGACTTTGCTGCCCGGGCTGGCTTTGAACCGCTATCCTCAGATCTCAACCTCCTGACTAGGATGACAGGCGTGAGCTACTGACCTACGGCTCTCTTTCTTTTAAACCTGTGGCGTCCCAAGCTTATCAAGCTCATTCTTGGCTGGCTCGGGGATTTTTTTTCCTTTATGTACTGGTAATAGAGCTCGAACTCAGGGCTTCACACTCTCCTGGGCTTTTTCACCCAACTGCTTGGCGCTATTCCACATGAGCCACACCTCAGGTGCAGCCTGCCGTCTAGTTTGTCTATGCCCCTCATTTGCTTTCTACACATTTGCCAGAATTCATTTCACCGCTCATTTACTCATTATTGTTGAATATTAGTTTTGTGCCAAAAGTCTATGTCAGGGCTGGGAAGGTGGCTCAGTGGTAGAGCGCTTGCCTTACATGCATGAGGCCCTGGGTTCAATTTCTTAGCACCACATATGCAAAAAAAAAAAAGCTGGAAGTGGCACTGTGGCTCAAGTGGTAGAGCGCTAGCCGTGAGGTGAAGAGTTGAGGGACAGTGCTCAGGCCCAGAGTTCAGGCCCCAGGACTGTACCCCCCCCCCAAAAAAAAAAAAAAAGTATGTCAACCTCTGAAGGAAATTAACATAGTAAACAGTAATCCATGCTTTGATAGGATTTGCACTTGTGGGAAGATCGGTTCTAAGGCAGTATGGCTACATAGAGTTGTATGTGTCATATGTTTGGTGCTTATTTTGGCCATTGTTTTGTGTGTGTGTGTGTGTATTTTGTGTTATGAATTAATGTAATTTAGAAAAATAATTTGTAGATACCAGAAAGATAATTGATATTCTTAAAGTCCTATCTGCTTTCTGTCACTGTGTTTGCCATTGGTGATAGGGCTGGGAATGTGCCTCAGTGGTAGAGTGCTTGCCTAACATGCATGCAGCCCTGGGTTTGATAGCTCAGTACCGCACACACAGAAAAAGCCAGAAGTGGTGCTGTGGCTAAGTGGTAAATGCTAGCCTTGAGCAAAAGAAGCTCAGGGGCAGTGTCCAGGTCCTGAGTTCAAGCCCCAGGACTTGCAGAAGAGAAGGACCTCCTGCACATTCCCTTCTCTTAGTCCTGGTCCTCTGGAGCCTTGCTCTTCTGTAGACTGCAGTGCTCCTGTCCCCTCTTGTCACTTGCCCCTCGGATCTGCAGAACCCCTCTGCTCTTCATGAGTGAGGGGAAGCAGCGCTCCCTGGTGGCCTCCTCCCCGACGGTTCCCTGACTGGGACTATCACAGTGCCCAGTATCTTCTCCCCCACACTTCAGCCACATTGGTGTAATGCTCATTTTCCTAAATAGTGTTATTGTCTCTGCTGACTGCCTTTTCATGGGGGATTTCTCTTCCCAGAATGCCTTTTTTTTTTTACTTGCCTAGGGAGTTACCCATTTTTTAAGCTTAGCTCTGATATCACCCTTCATCAGATATTTATCTGACACTAGCGTCTCACACTGAACTATAGGCTGGAATTACCTTCGTGCATCTCACAGGCCCCTAAGGAAGCAGAGGCTCGGAAGTAGTGCAACTAGAACACACTCATGGGGCAACAAAGAGGTCCAGGTGCTGAGGGAGAGCCTGCGGGTTTGCACTGGAGACAGGGTGGGGGCATCACAGGCAGAGGGAAAAGCAGAGCCACAGCGCTCAGAAAAACGTGTGGGGCTTCAAAGTACTGCTCCTGAGAGGAGGACAGAAGGGGGGTCCGGTCTTGGAGGAGATGGTGAGTTGTAAGAAGGAAAATGTTTGTGAGCTGGGAGTGTTACTTAGGGGTAAGAGTCTAGCATAGGACTGGGAAGGTGGCTCAGTGGTAGAGCGCTTGCCTTGCATGCAGGAGGCCCTGGGTTCTATTCCTCAGCGCAACATAAGCAGAAAAAGCTGGAAGTGTTGCTGTGGCTCCAGTGGTAGAGCACTAGCCTTGAGCTGAAGAGCTGAGGGACAGCCCCCAGGCCCAGAGTTCAGGCCCCACAAACGACAAAAAAAAAAAAAACGGCTAGCATATGTGAGGCCTTCGGTTCAATTTCCATTACCTTGAAAAACATTCTTTTTGAGATATGTGGAAATTCTTAGTGGGGAATTATAAATGCAGAGCCTTAGGGTTTATGAGTTGCTCAAACACACCAATATACAGGATGGACCCTGTAGAAGATACACCCTGAGAAGGAGCAGGCTGAGCATAGACTCCCAGGACCACGCTCTAAGGAGTGACATAGAACTGAGGCTCAGAGAGGCTCAAGGAAGATCCCTCAGGACTCTTTCCTGAGTTCTCCCCTCAAGGGTTTAGACCTCAGCATTTTTCTGCCTCCATTCTCTCGGGTTGGGTTCTTCCTGCTGGAGTTTGTCCCAGTTGGCCTCAAGCTGGGTGCAGTGGGAAACATCTTCAGCCAGGATCCTTGGGGGGACCTTCCTCCCCCAGTTCACTAGGTTTCAGAGGACTTAAGACATCACAAAGATCTGCCCCTCTCTGGAGACAACCCAGGCAGACTCCAGAGCAAAGCTGGAGTGGTCCGTGCAGCGCTACCCAGGAGGAGTTACGCACAGACCGTCTTTGGCTTCTCCTGCACCCGTGTTCTTTCTTGCAGCTGGACCAGATCTGCATTTCTTTTGATGAAGGCAAAACCACAATGAACTTCATTGAGGCTGCACTGCTTATCCAAGGTTCAGCCTGTGTCTACAGTAAAAAGGTGAGAGCCAGGGGCTGCAGATCTCAGTAGTTCAGGTCAGGGGTGACCATGGTCTGCTCTCCTATCGTATGTGCAATACTCATTCATATGACTTATCTTGACAGCATCGAAAGCTGTACCCCTGGTTTCCTTCACATCTCATAAAGCCAGTGGTAAACTTGGACTTAAAGTGATAGGGCTGTTGGGTGCCGGTGGCTCACGCCTGTCATCCCACCTGGGAGACTGATCTGAGGATTGTGATTTGAATCCAGCACAGGCAGCAAAGTCCACGAGACTCCTATCTACAATAAACTACTCCGAAAAAGCCACAAGTGGTGCTGTGGCTTAAGTGGTAGAGCACCAACCTTGAGCAAAAGAAGCTCAGGGACAGCACCTAGGCCCTGATTTCAAGCCCTAGCACTAGCAAAAACAAGTAAAATGTCCATGCCAAGTACCAATGGCTCACACTTAAAATCCCAGCTACTTACAAGGTTTAGGTCTGAGGATTGTGGTTCAAAGCCAGTCCCAACCAAGCTAGTCCTGGGGCTTGTACTCTGGGCCTGGGCATGTCCCTGAGCTTCTTTTGCTCAAGGCTAGCACTTTACCACTCGAGCCACAGCACCATTTCTGGCTTTTTCTGTATATGTGGTACTGAGGAATCGAACCCAGGGTTTCATGCATGCGAGGCAAGCACTCTACCACTGAGCCACATTTGTAGTCCTCCAAGAGAGTTATCTCCAGTTAATTGGCAGAAAAACAAATGGAGGAATGGCTCAAGTAAAAAGCATGAGTCACTAAGTTTTGTGTTTTGGTTCACAGAGAAAAAATATAACTAAAGTAGAAATGAGTTGGAGTACATAGCTCAAATGGTAAAGTGTCTGCAAGTGTTAGACCCTGAGTTCAGAATGCCAGTATGGGGGAGGGGGGGCGGGGAGGTGGGCACAGAACCTGAGGGAAAAAGGGTAAAATAGCGCAGCATTGGAGCTCAGTGGATACTGATGAAAATGAACTGTGTATTTGTGGGTGGGCATGGGAGGGAGGGACTGGGAGAGGGTGCAAGACACTGTGAAAGGAAATGTAGCTGGGCGCCGGTGGCTCACGCCTGTCATCCTAGCTACTGAGGAGGCTGAGATCTGAGCATCACGGTTCAAAGCCAGCCTGGGCAGGAAAGTCCGTGAAACTCTTATCTTCAGTAAACCACCAGAAAACCAGAAGTGGTGCTGTGGCTCAAGTGGTAGAGCGCTCGCCTTGAGCTGAAGAGCACAAGGACAGCGCCTAAGCCTAGAGTTCAAGCCCCATGACTGACAAAAGAAAAAAAAAAGGAAACGTACTCATTATCTGACTCATAATTGTAATCCCTCTGTACATCACCTTTATAATAACAAAGAAAAGCAAACCTCCAGTACCGCTCATGCCTGTAATCCTAGCTATTCAGAAAGCTGATATGAGAAGATCAAGGTTGGAAGCCAGCTGGGGCTTCCAACCAAGAAGTCAGAAAAGGAACTGCCTCAAGTGGCAGGGAAGCTACTTGAACACAGCTCAGGGAGTGCCCAGGCCTTGAGTTCAGGCCCCAGGCCCAGCCCAAAAATAACAAATGCAGTACTGATTTAAAAAAAAATGCATTTTTTTTGGTGGCAAAATCATCAGAGTTGATGGAGGTTTGAAAGTCCTGCCAGACTTGGTCCTACCAGCTTCGCGTTGGGCAGGCCTCTCACCACGGGCTGCCCTGTGTCCTCACACCTGCCTCTGGTTGCCAGGTGGAGTACCTCTACTCGCTGGTCTACCAGGCTCTGGATTTCATCTCTGGGAAGAGGTGAGTGGGTCGGGAGTGAGCCTGCATCTTTGCAGCTGCTTCCCGCTTGGAGCGTGGGAGCGCCTGAAGCTCTCCTCCATGTCCAAGGATGCTTTTCTTTCTCAGGCAAGCCAAGCAGCTCTCCTCAGTACGGGAAGACAGGACCAACAGAGCTGCCAGCTTGGGGACCCCTCAAGAAGCAGACAATGAGGTCAGTTGGGATGTATGCCCTCCGCCGCGCATTTTCCGCCTGCTCAGCTTACATGAGTTCTTGCTGTCTCTTTTAGTTCCTGTCCCTTGATGACTTCCCTGACTGTCAGGCTAATGTGGATCTGAAGGATGGCCAGGTACCCAGTGTGAGTATCCTGGCATTCAGGGGGCTAGATCATTCCTTGGGGAGAGGAGGGTGCTGCTCTGTGGGTGTCTCTGCCCGGAGCTTGCCTAGTTCAACTCCCCACCCATATGCAGGAGCTGCTCATCATCCCGCTCCTGCCCATGGCCCTGCTTGCCCCTGACAAAGTGGAGAAAAATAACAGCCCCCTGTACAGGTATAGGCCCCAGCCCAGCGTGGGGAGGGGAGAGCCTGCCTGGGAGGGGCCTCCACAACAGCCGTGTCTGCCCCAGCCGTCAGGGTGAAGTCCTGGCCAGCCGGAAGGACTTCCGGATGAATACATGCACCCCCAACCCCAGAGGGGCATTCATGCTGGAGCCAGTGGGAATGTATCCTGTGGAGCCTGTGGATGTATGCCCCGTGCCAAGGAACCAGAAAGGTGAGGGGCTGGGTCTGGGGAGGGGCATCTGGCGGGAAAGAAGTAGATCTTTCTGTGGACTACTTTTGGGTACCTCGTGCCTGCTAGCTCTAGTCCTGGGACCTGCCTCTCCCCAGTCGCCCACTTCCCTCTGGAGAGTTAGCTGGAGTTCATCCCTCCTTGCTGAGTCACAGCTGCTCTTAGTACTGAGTTTTGACACTTTCTACTCTCCATGGCCCTGGAATTGGGCCCTGCTCTGCTTTGGCTTCCACTGGCCCCCTGGAGAGCTTTGTTGGCAGCCAGGTAGGAACCTTCTTGGAATATCTTTCCCAGATGCCAGGGGTACTGAAGATCAGCCAGTGGACGTCTCTGGGTATCTGAGTCCTGTGCCTGAACTTGGCTTGTCCCAGGAGCCAGGTGAGAGGATTCACTGGAGCCTTGCAGGGTTGAGGAGGGGCCCAGGAAGGTAGAGCCAGTGGACATGCTATAAGTGAGGCTGCTCTCAGTGTCCCTCTCCTGTCCTGCTGCTGTTTGCTGTGCAGCTTGTTTGGGGCAAGGCACAGTGGGAGCAAACACAGCTTTGGAACTGGGCCCCCATGTCCGGGCCCTGGCCCTCCTGAGCCTCAGGAGCTGCCCTCTGGCCTCCTCTGGTGGAAATCAGTGGCAACATAGAAAGAACATTTGGGTTGCATGTGGCTCAAGTGGTGGACTACTTGCCTAGTAAGTCTGAGGGCCTGACTTAAACCCTGGTTTAGAAAAAAAAAAAAAGTAAGAAAAGAACATTTGCTAAGAAATAAGATGAATTAAGGGGCTGGGAAGGTGGCTCAGTGGTAGAGTACTTGCCTTGCATGCATGCATGAGGCCCTGGGTTCAATTCCTCAGCACCACATAAGGAGAAAAATCTGGAAGTGGCGCTATGGCTCAATGGTAGAGCGCTAGCCTACCATTGAAGAGCTGAGGGACAGCGCCCAGGCCCAGAGTTCAGGCCTCATGACCGACAAATAGAAAAAGAAAAAAAAGAAATAAGATGAATTAAACAAAGCATGCTGGTGTGAGGAAGCAAGTGGAGTCTGAGGCGCCAGTAGATCTCCACACACCACCAAGTGAAGCTTCCAAGAGGGCTGGCCTGCCAGGTTCCCGGGCCGGGGTGGACTCCACCTCCCGGACTAGCCTCCGTCTCTCGTCTGGTCCCAGCTCCTCAAGCTTACTGCTCTTTTGGTTCCTGCCCAGCCGCCTTTCCAGAGGGCCCGCCACCCAGCAGCGGGGATGAGGACACAGAGGATGCCGTGGAGCTCCCAGAGGCCGCAGCCCCCACGGCTGCTCTGGAGCCTGCTGACCCAAGGACCCTGCAGCAGGTGGGACGCAGGGGCCTCAACCCAGGCTGTCAGCCGAGAAGCCCTGCCCTGGACAGAGCTGCCCACCGTGCTGTGCACGTTGGCCTCTGGTCTTTTTACATCGGGCCGTGTGTTCTTCAGGTGCTTGGCTGCCCTCCAGCCAGCCAGTCCTTCGGTGTCCCCTGCTTCTAGTGTCCCCTCTGCGCTGAGCAGCTGCTGCTCCTCAGAGGAGTGGGTTCGTGGTTAGGGGTCTGAGCTCTATGGGGTTTGATGTTCCTGGGTTGCCAGCTTTTCTTCAAGGCTCACTCCTGTCTGAATAGGCTGTCAGGAGAAGTCTGTACTGCTTTTCTTCATGCCCAAAGGTAGAGTCTATGTAGTGTACCACTAAGAGATTCTTAGCTTTTTCAAAAGAAAACTCTGGGCTGAGGGCATAGCTTAGTGGTAACATGGTTACTTAGTGGGAGAGAGGCCCTGGGTTTAACCCCAGAGCTGCCCACACCAGACAGACTTGAGATCCTAAAAACCAACCCAGTACATAAAGGGTAAAATGCTACCATTTATTCTGGACCAATGTTTCTCATGCTCTGTCCCATTTTTTGTATTTTAAAATAAGTTCTTTATGGTGGGTATAAATTACATAGGTCAGGTAAAAAGTACATTTCTGCCAAGTGCTGGTGGCTCACGCCTATAATCCTAGCTACTCAAGAGGCTAAGATCTAAGGAATACAGTTCAAAGCCAACCCCAGGCAGGAAAGTCCATGAGACTCTTCAATTAAACACCAGAAAACCGGAAATTGAGCTACAGCTCAAGTGGTAGCGTGCTAGCCTTGTGCTGAAGAGCTCAGGGACAGTGCCCAGGCCCAAAGTTCAAGCCCCATGACCAACAACAACAACAAAAAGTATATTTCCTAGCTGGGCTTTGGTGGCTCATGCCTGTAATTCTCAGGAGGCTGAGATCTGAGGATCACCGTTCAAAGCCACCCGGGCAGAAAAGTCCCTGTGAGACTCATCTCCAATTAACTGCTCAAAAACCAGAAGTGGTGCTGTGTCTCCTTGAGCAAAAACATCTCAGGGACAGTACCCAGGCCTGAGTTCAAGCTGACAAAAAAAAAAAAAAAAATGAATTTCCCTTTAGACAGTGCCATCCCTTTCCTTGTTCTTTCTCAGTTTTGCCCTCCTATTCCTACCCTTCCAGGGTTTTTGACATGGGTCAAAGTGCAGGGATGCTGGGCTACTCAGGGACTAGGTGGACAGAGGCAGGAGAGGGACCTGTGGGCTATTCCCTTGTAGACTGCCACCAGGCCTAGGACCTGTATGCTGCGGGATCAAGGAAGGCCCCCAGACCCCGTGTCCCGGCTGAAGGTGAGAGTGCTCTCGAGCCCTTGAACTTGCACCTGTCATGGCTTTGCTCCTGCCAGACTTTAATACCTAGGTGTCCCATGCTTAGCCTGTGTCCCTTGACATACTTTCTCAAGGATTCTTATTCCTTAACTTCCAGAAACTAGAGGACCCTCCCTGCAGCTCCGTGCTACCTCTTCCTCTGGTGCCACCCTCTGACCTTGGGTTAAGTGTGGCCAGCAGCTCCCTGGGCTCTCACTGCACTGGGTATCTGCCTTAAGGAGTGGTTGTACATGTGCGCGCAGCCCTTCTCTCCCCTCAGGATCTGCTTATGCTCTGTACTTAGGAGACCCCAGATCCCTGGCAGAGCCTGGACCCCTTTGATTCCCTGGACTCTAAGCCCTTCAAGAAAGGTAACTACTGGGGGGGCTCTGCTGCTTAAGTTTCCTGGGATCGGAGGGAGTAGAGTGGGGTGGGCTGTATATCCTGACCCTGAGACGGTTTGTGGCTGTCCCCAGGTAGGCCCTATTCTGTGCCCCCTTGTGTAGAAGAGGCTCCAGGACAGAAGCGGAAGAGGAAGGGTGCCACCAAGCTTCAGGACTTCCATCAGTGGTACCTGGCTGCCTGTGAGTGGTGGTGCTAGGCAGAGGCGGTGCACCCTTTTCCTCCAGTGCTGTGAGTAGCCCCCGACCCCTGCGGGGTCAAGGCCTTGGCATGCTCTCTGCCTGACCCAGTTTCTTCACAGATGCTGACCATGCTGACAGCAGAAGGCGCAGGCGAAAGGGCCCAACCTTTGCAGGTAAGGGGCAGGGTTCCTGTGTACTTGCTAGGGAGTCTGTTCTCTACTTCCCCTGCCGGGGTTACCTGAGGTCCTTGGGTGGACTGGGCGGGATGAGGGAACTCCTCACAAGGCCTCTGTCTATAGACATGGAAGTCTTATACTGGAAGCATGTGAACAGTCAGCTGGAAACCCTCCGGAAGCTGCAGAGGAATGAGGCAAGTACCTTTGAGGCCAGAGTCTGGGCAGCAACCGGGCCCTGATGGAATGTGACAGTGTCCTCACAGAGGACACTCTTTCTGGACAGATGGCTGAGCGGTGGCTCCCCCGGGCTGAGGAGAGGTTGTGGCCTGCAGAAGGGGATGCCTTGGAGGAGTCCCTGGAGGACCTCGGTGTGGCAGGTGGGTAATGGGGGTGGGGGCACCTGAGCACCTGCAGCCAGCTGACTAGCTTCCTTGTCCTGTACCTGTAGATGACTTCCTAGAGCCTGAAGGGTATGCAGAGCCTGAAGGGGCAAAGCCTGGGGAAGCCGCCAACCTGGGTAGGTCTTAGCAGGTGGGGGGAGGGAGGGGGAGAAGGCAGGGGTGCTGAGGGAAGGGCTCTGTGTGGTGCCAGTTCAGAAGCTCAGCTTGCCCTTCCAGATGCAGAGGTCATGCCCAAATCCCCAAGCTACGAGGAACTGGTTCGAAAGAATGTGGTAGGCCTGGGTCAGAGAGGGTGGGATCTGTGAGAGAAACATGCTAAGCCTTCACGTGCAAAGTAGAGAGCCCAGTGACTCCCCTGCAGGAGCTCTTCATTGCCACCTCCCAGAAGTTTGTCCAGGAGACAGAGCTGAGCCAGCGCATCAGAGACTGGGAAGACACCATCCAGCCCCTGCTCCAGGAGCAGGTAGAGCGGGCACTCCTCAGGAATCGCACAGTGGCCTCTTGGGTTTGTCCAGGGCCCCAGCCTTTGCTAATAAGTCAGTGTCCCCTGTTCAGGAGCAGCATGTGCCCTTTGACATCCATACCTATGGGGACCAGGTGGTCTCACGATTTCCCCAGCTCAATGAATGGTGTCCCTTTGCGGAGCTGGTGGCCGGGCAGCCTGCCTTTGAGGTCTGTCGCTCCATGCTGGCCTCCTTGCAACTGGTGAGTGGCCCAGGACACGTGGGAGGGGTAGGCAGCCCTGGACTCTGCTGATGCTTTGCTCCCGCAGGCCAATGATTACACGGTGGAGATCTCCCAGAAGCCAGGCCTGGAAGAGGCCATGGATACCATGTCTCTGAGACTGCTCACACACCAGCGGGCCCACATGCGCTTCCAGACCTATGCAGCCCCTTCCATGGCCCAGCCTTGAACAGGAAGCACTGAGGCAGGGCAGAGGGAGGTGTGGGCTTGGAGTCCTGTCTCTGTACTGAGGGCCCCCCGCTCCAGTGCTGCCTCCTAGCCCACCCAGTCTAATAAAGTGGTGTTGCCACCTAACCTACCCTCCCCCAAACCTTTAGAAGTGCCTGCTCTGTGTAGAAAGAAGAGCTGACCTGCCCCTGCACCCCCTGCCTCCACGGGGTGCTGACAGATCACACAAGCACACCATTAATGTACCGATTTAATAGCAGCCCAGGCTTTGGTGGTTCAGGACAGGATGCTGTGGAAGGTACCCATGTGTTGCTTCACGCTGTCAGCAATCTGCTCGGTTGATCTGCCCCGACCATAGTAGTCAGTGAAGAGGCCATCGGGGTTGAGCAGGTAGATGGCAATGGAATGGTCCACGATGTAGTCCTGGTCTTCATCTTTGGGGCCAGCGCTGTAGTACACACGGTAGCTGCGGCTAACCTGGGCCACCTGTTCGGCAGAGCCAGTCAGGCCCAGCAGCCTCGGGTGGAAGTCCTGCACGTATCTGGCCATGGCTGCCACATCGTCCCGTTCCGGGTCCACGGAGATGAAGATGGGCTGCACCAGGGGCAGCCCAGGCTCTGCCTCCAGCCGCTGCACCACCCGCACGAGCTTCTCCAGTTCGTCGGGGCAGATGTCCGGGCAGTGGGTGAAGCCGAAGTACATGAGCACCCACTGGCCTCTGAAGTCGGCCTTGCACCGAGGCTGGCCTCTGTGGTCCAGCAGGCTGAAGTCGCCCTGGCCCACAGCAGCCTGGCGCAGGGCCTCGGTCCGCTGCTGCCGCCGCCGCTGCTCCTTCTCTGTCTTGGCAGCCAGCCAGGCCCCGCCCAGCCCAGCCCCAAACAGAGCAGTGACCAGCAGCCTGGTGTGCAGCCGCGGGCCTCGGGGGGAGCCCTGCCCTGACGAGGCTCTGGACCGCGTGCCCGGGGCCTCGCCCCCCAAGGTCCTAGGGGGAGCCCGGGGTCTGAGCGGCCAGAGCCGGGGCCAAATCTTGGAACCCTGAGCCAGCAGCAACATGGACGTGATGTTCCTGGAGAGGAGGAGAGACATCAACGGAGGTCCCGCGGCGGAGGCGGCGCCAGGCTGGCGCGGGCCCGCACCCTGTGGAGCCGCGACAGCGGGCCCGCCACCCCCGGCCCTTCCCGGCCTCCCCGGGGCGCCGCGGCCCTGCGGCCCGCGTCCCGCGGCGGCGGCGTCCGGCACGCACGGGGCTCCCGGGGCCCGGCCGTCCTCGGGTCGGCTCCCGTCCACACTGACCCCGGGGTCCGCACCTCGTGCCGGGCGCCAGAGCTGCGCGCTCCGCTCGGCTCCGCGCGTCGTCACACGCACGCGGCAGCCTAGCGCGTCACTTCCGGCACGCCCCGGAAACGCCTTCCCGCGGCGCGAGCGCCCCGCCCCCAGGGGCCCCGCCTTGCCTGGGCGGCTTCCGGCGCAGGGCCGGGCGGCAAGATGAGCTCGGCGAGGGGCGAGGGCGCCGCGAAGGGCGCGCGGTCGGACAGCACCAGCGCCCCCTGCAGGGCGCGGCGCTGCGAGCCGCTGAGCGCGGCGCCGTCTCGATGCACCCGGAGCCAGGGCGTCCCTGCGGGGCGGGGCACGGCGGCCGTCAGGGCGGGGGCGGGTCGGGGCCCGGGCCGGGCGCGGGGCGGGGGCCGGGGGCCGGGGGCCGGGGGCCGGGCGGGGCGCGGGGCGGGGGCCGGGCGCGGGGCGCGGCGGGGCGGGGGCCGGGGGCGGGGCCGGGGCGTTGGTCCCCCCGCGGCGCTCACCGCGGCGCAGCCTCTGGCCCACGGCCACCAGCAGCTCGGCGCCCACTCCGAGCCGGAGCGGCTCCCCGGCGCGGCTGCGCCCGGCCCCCAGCTCGTGCAGCACCAGCGCCAGCGGCAGCGCCCGGATGCGCTCCACCGTACCTGCGGGAGAGGCGGGCTAGGGGCGGCGGAGGCAGGGCGGGGGGCAAGGCCGGGAACGGCGAGGGCCGCGGAGGGGGCGGGCGGGGCCCAGGCTCCCGGCCTCACCGTCCGCGGGCGCGCGCAGCTCCTCCTGGTCCCGGGCGCCCGGGAGCAGCTGGCGGCGCCGCGCGGGGCTCCCGGAGCACAGCGCCCGCGCCAGCGCCGGCTTCACGCCCTGCGCCGCCAGCATCTGCTGGAAACGGCCTCGCGCCGAGCCGTCGTCCAGCGCCGCGGCCACTCGAGCGGCGCCCCGGGCCTGGGCCTCCGCCTGCCCGCTGAGCCAGAGCAGGGCGCCGCCTGCGGGAGGGCGAGGCTCAGGTGCGCGGAGGCCGAGGGCGCCCCAGCCCCGAACCCCAGCCCGACCTCCCTCACCGAGCCCGGTGACCAGCTCCCGCAGATCCGGCGGCCCCGCACCATCCAAGCAAAGCAGCGCCTCCTCCACCTCCAAGGAGTGGCCGACGCTCCGGCCCAGGGGGCTGTCCATGGCGGTCAGGGCGGCGGCCACCCGGAGCCCCAGTGCCGCTCCGACGCCAACCTGCGGACCGACGGCTCAGCCTGCGGACCCGGGGCCTCACGTCCGCCAACCCCCCCCCCCCCCCATCAAGCAGGCGCTGGGCCAGACGGGGAGGGCTGGAGAGAGGCCCTGAGGCGTCCCCTGGTCCAGCAGTGCGGGGTAAAGGACGGAGGAACCGCCCGGGGGACTGCTAGATGAACCAAGGCAGGGACGCCAGGCAGGCCCAGCTGCAGGAGCTCACCAGCGTCCTTGCCAGCTCCCTGGCCTGCTCTTGATCTGGGAAGAGGGCGGCCTCACCAAACTTAACGTCCACGATCAGAGCAGACAGCCCCTCCACGACCTTCTTGCTGAGGATGGAGGCTGGTGGGGGGGCAGAGACATTATCGCAAGGGTGATACCCGGGTGAGGAGGGGTGGCCTTTGTGGTGGAGATGGCCGTGCCCAGAGGCAGGGGTACCCCCGGGTCAGTCGGTGACTGGACACCTGTGACGAGTGGAAGGCTGTCCACAGTGGCTGTCACGTCTCGGGCAGCATAGAGGACTCCATCGGCCGGAACCAGCTTCTCACTCTGACCCACAATGCAACAGCCTACTTGCTCCAGCAGCAGCTTCATCTGGCCAGAGATTTCCCAGTGACTTAAAAATGCCCCAAATCTATTACTGACCAGTGGATGATTTGGATCTGTACTCAATAACTCTGACCTCTGACCTGTCAGGAACCCTGATCAGTGTTATGTGGCCTGTTAATGATTAGCAGCCCACTGGTGATGTTGACCCAGTCCCTAATAATGATCTGATCACAGTTCTGTTGATTCTAGTTCGGACCCAAGTCTATCTACATCAGTGATCTTTGGATAGTCACTCTTCTCATTAGTCCAATAACCCATCAGCAGCCCCCAATGATTCTGGCCAGCACTTCCCTCTCCCTCTAGATCAATGACCAATCAGTGGCCCATCTGTACCTGCTCTGGGCTCTGGACGACATTGAACCCAGGAATAGACTCCAGTTTATCCAAAGTTCCCCCTGTGTGCCCTAGACCACGTCCGCTGATCATTGGCACCTAGTAGGCAGGAGTACTGAGTGCCCCCACATCCCCCCCCATCTCCCCCCTCCGCTTGGTTAGGACTTAAGCTGGAATTAAAAAGTATTTGTAGCCGGGTGCTGGTGGCTCACTCCAGTAATCCTAGCTACTCGGGAGGCTGAGATCTGAGGATTGTGGTTCAAAGCCAGCCTGGGCAGAAAAGTCAGTGAGACTCCTATTTCCAATAAACCACTCGAAAACCGGAAGTGACACTGTGGGTCAAGTGGTAGAGCACTCGCCTTGAGCTGAAGAGCTGAGGGACAGTGCCAAGCCCAGAGTTCAAGCCCCATGACCAACCAAAAAAAAAAAAGTATTTGTAATATTTTACAATTTTAAGATTTTTTGGGGGGGGGTTGAGTTGTGGGACTTGAACTCAGGCTCTTTTGCTCAAGGCAAGCACTCTACCACTTGAGCAACAGCACCACTTGCGACTTTTGAGTGGTTAATTGGAGATGAGTCTCATGGGTTTCTGTCCAGACTGGCTTCAAACCATGAGCCTCAGATCTCAGCCTCCAAGGATTACAGGTGTGAGGCACCAGCGCCTGGTGAAGCCATTTTAAGCAATCAAAGTGGGGACCCAGCTGGTAGAAAGGTACAAGAAGGGAGCTAGCACTTGTCACTGACAACACAAATCTGGAGAGGACCCAATTCTTGGGAGCTTGTCTGGGATGCAGAAGGGCAAGGGAGGCCTGCGGTCGGTCCATCAGCAGAACCTGTCCTGTTACGAGGGGCCTCACCTAGGGCTGAAGTTTGTAGGGGTTTGGTAGGACTGGGTCCTGTCCTGCTGCGCTCTGAGCCAGAGGAGGTTCGGGGCCACCTGTGAGCAGCTCAGGGCTTCTGGAGAAATGGTGGGCTCACCTTGCAGCCACAAGCAGCCAGGGCCGGAGCCAGGACTAGGCTGACCTTGTCGCCCACGCCTCCTGTGGAATGTTTGTCCACAAGATGCGGGTGCCAGGCCTCTGGCCACTCCAGCTTCTGGCCAGACCTGGCCAGAGCCTGGGTCAGCACAGCGGTCTCCTCCGGATCCATGCCTCGCAGCCGGATGGCCATCAGCATGGCCCCTAATGGACACATTAGAGGGTTGTCCAGTAGCACAGGCGGCCGGACCTGAACGCTCATGGCGGAGTGCCCTGAGGCAAGGGTCTTCAGGACGGTCCGGGTCGGAGTCTGGTTAGGAGCGCCCAGCCTCCCCACGCACTGATCTTTGCACCCTGCGCGCACCCATCCACCACCGCGCGTGTCCGTCCGCCACGGCGCGCACCCATCCACCCGTGCGCACCCGTCCATCCCGCGATGCTGTCCGCCACCTCCGGCGCGCACCCGTCTGCCATGCGTGCGCTGTCAGCTACCACACGCACCGATCTGCGCGCCCTGCGCGCTCCCGTCCACCACCGCGCGCACAAAGCCCCTGATGTCCGCCTCACTCAGGTGGCCTCCGTCCCGCTTCTTGCGGATCAGCTCCGGCAGCTGCCTGGACGGTGGCAGGGGCTCCGGAGGCTGCAGGCCCCTCGGCCCAGAGAGGTTACCAGGCACCACGGGGATGGCAGGTGGAGACGCCATGGCTGCGCCTGCGGAGGAGCCGCACACACCTGGCATCCGCCTCAGAACCGAGCCGGGCCTCCGCGCGCGTCGGCGCCCTGCTCCCACGCGGGTCTGCCTAGCCCGGGGCCGGCCGGCATCCTCGCCCCCCCATACCTGTTAGCTTCAGCCCTGCCGCCTTCGGCCGCGGATTCTGGTCCGGCTCTGTCCCGTGCTACGGGGTGGAGACGACCCGGGCAGCACGGGCCGGTGGGGGGAGCCCTGCCGGGTCCCGTGGGTGTCGCCAGCCCTCGACGGACCGCGCGAGCGCAGGGCCACCGGAGCTCCTCCGCCCGGTCGGTCCCCGCGCGGACTAGCGTTTGCGGACCTGCGGGGCCCGCGTGCCCAGGACGCGCACGCACGTACCGCCGACGCCTCCGGGGCGGTGGACAAGCAACTTCGTCCAGGTCCGGTCCAGTCCGCCGGTCCGCTGGCCCGCCCTCCCGCCCCGGCCCGCCCTCCCGCCCCGGCCCGCCCTCCCGCCCCGGCCCGCCCTCCAGGCCCGAACCCCGCCCTCCCGCCCCGGCCCCGGCCCGCGCCCCGCCCTCCAGGCCCGAGCCCCGCCTCCCGCCCCGCCCGGCCTCGCGCGGAAGGAAGGAGGCGGACGCTGTCGGCTCCGAAGCTTTAAGCAAACGACTGTGGGGCCTCCCCGGCTCCCCCGCCCGCCCCGCGGGTTTTCAGTCCACGTCGGTCACCAAAGGGGCCAGGTACTCCGAGTGCCGAATCCCAAAGCTCCAGCCGTGAGTCCTCCGGTGCTGCGGACCGGGAGACGCGGGTCATCTCGGAGGGACCTGGCCTCTGACCCCGCCCGGCCTCCCGGGCCCGCCCGGTCCCCACCTCCGACTCCAGACCCCGCCCGGTCCCCACCTCCGACTCCAGACCTCGCCCGGTCCCCACCTCCGACTCCAGACCTCGCCCGGTCCCCACCTCCGACTCCAGACTCCGTCCCCCCGGTCCCCCCTCTTCTCCGCTACCTGGTCCACGTTGTAGGCGGCGGGCCCCGGCTTCATGGTGCTGTCCTGGGGCAGCGAGGTGCGCGCCAGCATGGTGAACTGGGGAGCGCGGGCCTTGTAGACGGCGGGGCTCACCACGTGGTAGGCGCACGGGCCCGGGGTCTACGGGCGAACGAGGGGCGGTCCAGCCTCCGCTCCGCCGCCCTCCGGCCCGCGCCCCCGGCGCCCGCCCCACCTTGCTGAGGTCCTCGAAGCAGCTGCCCACCGCGCTGCGGCCGTACAGGGAATAGGTGGGCGCCGACGTCTTGCCGACGACGCGCGCGCCCAGCAGCGGCGGCACGCTGTAGGTCCCGGGGCCTGCGGAGGAGCCGGCGCACGCTCGGTCCCGCGACCGGGCCGGGCGCCCGCCTCGGGGCCCCCGCGGGGCGGGCCGGGACCCCCGCTCTCACCTGGGGTCTGCTGCTTCGTGTGGGCGCCCCAGTTCCGGGAAGCGATGGTGTGCCGTGGTGCGCTGGGGTACGCCGCGTTTCCCGCTCGTTCGGGGAAGTACCTGCCTGGAGGAGGGACCAAGGCGGGGGGAGAGGGCTGGGGGGAGAGCAGGGCTGGGGGGCCCAGCTAGCCCTGGACCTGGAGTGGGAAGGGGGGCAGGGCTGGGGGAGGGCAGGGCTGGGGGGGCGCAGCTAGCCCAGGACCTGGAGTGGGAAGGGGGGCAGGGCTGTGGGAGGGCAGGGCTGGGGGGCGCAGCTAGCCCAGGACCTGGAGTGGGAAGGGGGGCAGGGCTGGGGGGGGGGCGCAGCTAACCCAGGACCTGGAGTGGGAAGGGGGGCAGGGCTGGGGGGGCGCAGCTAACCCTGGACCTGGAGTGGGGGGACAGAGCTGGGGGGAGGGCAGGGCTGGGGGGGGCTCAGCCTGGGCGGGTCGCGGGACTCGGGTCCCGGCCTTTAGACCCCGGCACGGGCATCCCAGGGCGCCGGGCCCCGTGCGTCCCCCGGGGCCTGCTTGGCCCTGGGTCAGGGCCCAGGTGCTGACCCGGTCCCGGAGTGCGGAAGGGCGCCGAGTGCCGCAGGCGGCCGTAGATGGAGTAGGCGGGGGTGCCGTCGGGCCCGCGCACGGTCATGCGCGACGGCACCAGGTGACTGGGGCCGGGGCTGCACGAGGTCGTCTGCGCCGGGAGGCGCGCGCCGAAGGTGAAGGCGGGCGCGCGCCGGCGCGACGGGTCATGCAGGACGTAGCCTGCAGGGGATCCCCGCGTCAGGGCACTGGCCGCGCCCCCTCCCCCGTCCCCGCCGCGCCTCCTCCCCCGTCCCCGCCGCGCCCCTTCCTCAGGCCCCGCTGTACCGGTGTTGGGCGGCAGCTGGTACTTGGGCCCCGGGCCTCTGTAGAGCGCGGCGATGGGGCCTCGGGGCCGGTGTGGCCGCCACGGGCCCACCCAGGCGTCGGAGCCCATGGCGCGCTCGCGGCCCGTCCGCCTGGGCCCCACGGGGTCCGCGCCTCCCCGAGCGGCCGAGCGGAGGGGCGGGGCCCATCCGGTATCCCGGGAGCTGCGGAAACAAACAGCGGGTCCTGGGCTGCGGCCGCGCGGCGCGCCCGCCCGCCTCCTCCCGGGCCGCGGGGGGTCAGGGGGCCCCGCGGGGGCCGGCGGCGAGCGGCCTGGGGAGAGGCCGGGCGGGCGCGCGCCCTCGGAGGGAGGCGGGGGCTGCGCCGACCTGCGGTGCCGCTCCCCGGCTAGCCAGGCCCCGCCGCGCGCGCCCGGCGCCCCGGCCCCATTGTGCCTTGGTCTGCTGCCAGGCAACGGGAGCCGCCCCACGACTGGAGCCGCCCCGCACCCCGGAACCCGCAACCTGACCCGCCCGGGCCCCTGTGACCGGACCCGCACCCCGGAACCCGCGGGCCCGCCCCGCACCCCGCGACCTGTGACCCGTCCCGCACCCCGTTACCTGACCGGCGACCCAACCAGTACCCCGCGACTTGACCACGCCCCCCACCTGATCCGCGACCTGTGACCCAACCTGTACCCCATGACCTGACCCACCCCGCCTCCCGCGACCCTCGTCCCCCCCTCCCGTGACCCGACCAGACCCACCCCGGCCCTGGGACCGGGGGTCATCCCCACTCCCCGCGACACCACCCAAACCTGCCCCTCCCCCGTGGCATGCCAGCTCCCCGAGACCCTTCCCCCACAACCCGACCCGCGACTGCCCCCCCACCCTCGCGTACTTGCCTTGCATGCGTGAGGCCCTGGGTTCGATTCCTCAGCACCCCATAACCAGAAAAAGCCGGAAGTGGCAGTGTGGCTCAAGTGGTAGAGCTCCAGCCTTGAGCTGAAGAGCTGAGGGACAGCGCCCAGGCCCAGAGTTCAAACCCACAATCGACAACCAGAAAAGAAAATTACAAAGCCCTGCAAAGGTAGACCTTATTGACACCCTACCTGTAGGATGCAGCTAAAGCTGCGTTAAGAGGAAGAGTAAGCCCTGATGGAACGGGAAACAGCTCACCTTACAGAAAATGTACAACTACCGAGAGATGCGGCTCGGGATAGACTGCCTGCCCAGCAAGTCCCAGGCCTCCAGGTCCACAGAGACAGAGGGAGAGCTGCACCAGACCGCCTCATTCCCAGGTCGGCGAGGTCGCCACCAACCGTGGCTACACAGGAACTTGCAGGCCAGCTTGGTCAAAACAAAATAAAACAAACAAAAAAGTAGAAAGTGTGGTGCACACCTGTAATCCTAGCTACTCAGGAGGCTGAGATCTGAGGACTGTGGTTCAAAGCCAGCCCTAGTAGAAAGAATAAATAGCTATTTCAGAAAAAGAAGACAAACAATCCAGAGAACTTGATTAAGGAGAAAAAACAGTAAGTGGCTCAAGTGGTAGAGCGCTAGCCTTGAGCTGAGGAGCTCAGGGAGCCCCCAGGTCCAGAGTTCAAGCTCCACAACTGACAAAAATGAAAAGAAACTGAGATACCAATATAGAAGAGAGTGAAATAAAGAATTCTCAAAAACCTACAATTTGGCCAGGTGCTGGTGGCTCACTCCTGTAATCCTAGCTACTCAGCCTACTCAAGAGGCTGAGATCTGAGGATCACAGTTCAAAGCCAGCCCGGGCAAGAAAGTCCATGAGACTCTTATCTCCAATAAACCACCAGAAAACCGTAAATGGCATTGTGGCTCAAGTGGGAGAGTGCTAGCCTTGAGCAAAAGCTCAGTGACAGTGCCCAGGCCCTGAGTTCAAACCCCAGGACTGGCAAAAAAAAAAAGACTAATGAGGCCAAAGAAGATTGAATACTTCTAAAAGACTCTTGGTAACTATGAAAATGGAATGAGCATGCTGTTGGGGATGCTGTTTCTTAGAGGAAAGGATGCAGGGAGTGGGACGCAGGGTCAAGTTGATCACACACAGTATGATCATATTTGTGACAGTGGAATCTACCCCATAGCTGGTAGAAGACAATTGTTTTAAAAACAATTTCCATACACATTTGGAAAGAAATTTCACCAAAAAACTATGAAAAACAAATATATTTATTTTTTATTATATAGTTAAGTAGTACAAAGGTTTCAGTTCAGGGTGTCAATTTATGAGTACATCTTTATTAGTATCATCAACTTGACCAAAAACACCCATTCCTTCACTCTCCCCTCCCATAGAAAACCTTTTTTCTCGGTCATGGGGCTTGAATTCAGAACCTACATTCTATCCCTGAGCCTTTTTTGCTCAAGGCTAGTGCTCTAGGACTTTGAGCCACAGCTCCACTTCTGGTTTTCTTGTGGTTAATTGTAGATAAGAGTCTCACAGACTTTCCTGCCTGGGCTGACTTTGAACCTCAGTCCTCAGATCTCAGCCTCCAGAGTAGCTAGGATTACAGGTGTGAGACACCAGCGCCAGGCACAAATGTATTTTCTTAATGTATAGAATATAGCTACTCAGGAGGCTGAGCTCTGAGAATTGCAATTTGAAGCTATCCTGGGTAGGAAAACCGATGAGATTCCTATCTCCAGTTACCCAGCAAAAATCTGAAAATGGAGCTGTGATTCATGTGGTAGCATACTAGCATTGAACAAAAAAGCTCAAGGACAGAGCCCAGGGCCCTGAAGTCAAGCCCTAGGACTAACATACACACACAGACGTTTGGAAGATAGAAAAGGAAACACTGCTACCTGGAAGATTCAATATTCATCATTTTCTTTCTTATTTTTCTTTTTTTTGAGGGGTCCGGTCCTGGGGCCTGAACTCTGGGCTTGGGCGCTGTCCCTCAGATCTTCAGCTCAAGGCTAGCGCTCTACCACTTGAGCCACAGCACCACTTCCAGCTTTTTCTTTTTGCTTTTGTGGTGCTGAGGAATCGAACCCAGGGCCTCATGCATGCAAGGCAAGCGCTCTACCACTGAGCCACCTTCCCAGCCCCTCTTTCTTATTATTTTTCTTATGTTTATGTGGTGCTGAGAATCAAACCCAGAGCCTCATGCATGGGAGGCAAACACTACCACTGAGCCACCTTCCCAGCCCCCCATTTACTATTTTCTGTGCATGCTCTCCTGGCTATGGCTCTACCACTTGAGCCACAGTGCCACTTCCAACTTTTTCTGTTTATGTGGTGTTGAGGAATTGAGCCCAGGGCCTCAATCATGCTAGGCAAGCACTCTGCCACTAAGCCACATTCCCAGCCCCTTGGTTATCTTTCTCAGTAGCAATTCTGAACATTTCAGTAGATTCATGAAATTGGCCTGACTCATTTTCTCAAAAATAAGAAACAGTTAACTAGACAGCCTTCCCCAAACACTGCCCAGCTCACCTTTCTGTGCCATGTCTTCTTGGTTTTCCTTCCACTGCAGTGGTTGTGTCACCAGAGATGGGTTGACAAGATTTTCAATAAAGGGGAAATCTCAACTCATTATCTGTTTCCCATGGT
The DNA here is from genome assembly GCF_019054845.1 of Dipodomys spectabilis. Taxonomy (NCBI): domain Eukaryota; kingdom Metazoa; phylum Chordata; class Mammalia; order Rodentia; family Heteromyidae; genus Dipodomys; species Dipodomys spectabilis. The sequence goes on along the minus strand of NW_024870907.1, from coordinate 3,621,938 downwards.
TCTTGAGTAAGTTGTAGAAATAATTTCAAGACAACTCAGAGTAGAAGAGGAGCAAAGATTTTTTTTTTTTTTTATTAAGCTAGTAAAACAAAGCAGCAAGCAGTAAGGAAATACAAGCAGGTAGAGTGCCGGTGTCAGAGGTGTCTGTGGCTCTTCCATTGGGCTACTTATATTTGTTAAGGTAGGTTTCTCCAGATAAACAACACCTTTATGGTAAGCCCTAGTAACTTTTAACCATTTTGCTGTTGCAGTAGGGTTTGTTGTTGTTTGCCAGTCCTGGGCCTTGAACTCAGGGCTTGGGAGCTCCTTTTGCTCAAAGCTAGTGTTCTACCACTTGAGCCACAGCTCTATAGCTTTTTTTGTAGTTTATTGAAGAGTCTCACAGACTTTTCTGCCTGGGCTATCTTTGAACCTTGATCTTCAGAGCTCAGCTTCCTGATTAGCTAGGGTTACAGATGTGAGCCACCAGTGTCCAGTTGTTGTAATTTTTTTTTTTTTTTTGCCAGTCCTGGGGCTTGAACTCAGAGCACCTGGCTTATTTTGTATTACGAAGACTTTCTTAAAAAAAAAAAAAAAAGGGCTGGGAAGGTGGCTCAGTGGTAGAGCGCTTGCTTTGCATGCTCGAGGTCCTGGGTTCAATTCCTTAGCACCACATAAGCAAAAAGAAAAAAGCCGGAAGTGGCACTGTGGATCAAGTGGTAGAGCGCTAGCCTTGAGCTGAAGAGCTGAGGGACAGCACCCAGGCCCAGAGTTCAGGCCCCACGACTGGACCCCCCCCCCCAAAAAAAAAAAACAAGCCAGGCACTGGTGGCTCATGCTTATAATCCTAGCTACTCAGGAGGCTGAGATCTGAGGATCACTGTTCAAAGCCAGCATGGGCAGGAAAGTCTGTGAGACTCATATCCAATTAACCGCCAGAAAACTGGAAGTGGTGCTGTGGCTCTAGTGACAGAGTGCTTGCCTTGAGACAAAGAGCTGAGGGATGGGCTGGGAAGGTGGCTCAGTGATAGAGCGCTTGCCTTGCATGCCTGAGGCCCTGGGTTCGATTCCTCAGCAAAAAGAAAAAAGCTGGAAGTGGCACTGTGGCTCAAGTGGTAGAGCGCTAGCCTTGAGCTGAAGAGCTGAGGGACAGCGCCCAGGCCCAGAGTTCAAGCCCATGACCGATGACAAAAAAATAAATAAAAAGACCCAATAATAAGGAAATCTTGGGTCTTTCTACCTATTTCTGTGTATTAGTGGTGCATCCTTGAATTTGGTTCTCCAGCTGGCGCTATCAGAGGCCTGCTGTCTGGTGGGGTTGTCTGGAATTCTCCCCACTATGGGGTACCCTGTAGCCCTTCCTTGGTGGCAGGGACTGAGGAGTACTGTGGGGGGATGGTTAGCCCTGTCCTCTCAAGGTCTAAGGCCCCAAACTTGAGTTTCAAGAGGCACACAGCCTGGACCTGAGTCAGAGAATTAGGGCAAGAAAACGTGTGTAACTAAGAGTCCACCTTAAGGAAAGGGCCCATCCCACTCTCCCCGTTACCCAATCACCCTGGGGGGAGCAGGGCGGGGGGCCAGGCAAGGTGAGACACTTGAGGCTCAGCAGAACCCCGGCTGGCAGCCAGGGAGACTTGGCATCTCCTATTGCCTGGCCCATGGTGTGCGGTGGCAGGTGGATTTGTCCTGGCTGCTGCTTCAAGCCTGAACTCACCTGACACCTGTCCGGGGACTCACTTTGGTGATGAGACCATACTGACTAAAGCCTAGTGAAGCGTCCGTGTGTTGGTCTGAGGTCTGAGCCAGCCAGGCAGCTGGGCTGGAGCCAAGTCCACAGAAGAGGGGAGGCTGGGAGATGGGCTGGGGTGGGAGGGCCCCTGTGGGGGGCCCGTGCCCGCTGTACCCCCATGTCCCTGTGCCCCCGTGCCCTCATGCCCCTGTGGCCGCTGTACCCCCGTGCCCATGCCCCCCCCCCCCCCGTGCGCAGCGACCCGCGCCTAGGGACTATTTAACCCGCGTCCTAGGATGGGTTCGCAGAGACCTCAGCGGAGGGCTCCCTCGAGGCCTGGGCGGCGCCGGCACTCTGGAGTTTTCACCCCGCGTCTGGCCCGAGCTCCTCCACCAGCCCTGGACCTCAGCCTTCAGTGGCGGGGAGCGAGGGGTGCGGGGCAGAGAGGAGGAGGGGAGCCCGAACTGCTGTGCGCCTCCAACCAGCTCGGGCCCCGCCCGGGAGCCCCCGGGCTCGTCCTGGTCACCACCCCCCCCTCCGGCCCGGTCCCCCTCCCTTCCCCCCTCATCTCCCCCCTGCCCCGGTTCCCCTCCCCCCTTCCGCCCCCCCCCGTCCGCCCCCCAGCCTCCCCCCCCCCGTCCTGGTCCCCCGCCCGCCCCCCAGCCTCCCCCCCCCGTCCTGGTCCCCCGCCCGCCCCCCAGCCTCCCCCCCCCCGTCCTGGTCCCCCGCCCGCCCCCCAGCCTCCCCCCCCCCCCCCGCCCGGTGGAAGCGGCCTCTCGGGTTTCTGGAAACTCCATCGGGCTGCTTCGTGTTGCCGAGGCTGCGATAACGTCTCCCCGCGGGTTAGCTGCCTGGCCCGGCCGAGCTCTGAAGAGGGACGAGCGGTGGGTGGGCGCGGACCGGGACCTGGAGACCGGGAGGCCGCGGGCATCGGGAGGCGCGGACGGGGAGACCGGGAGGCCGCGGGCATCGGGAGGCGCGGACCCAGAGGCCGGGAGGCGCGGGCATCGGGAGGCGCGCGAGCAGGCCTCCTCCAGGTCCCGGCTAGCCCGCGGCCCTCCTCCCCAGTCCCAGCTAGCGGGCGGCCCGGCAGGGAGCCGACCCCGCCGTCCGCGCGGATCCGGATCAGGGGCGGGAGCGCACGGCCCGGCGCCATGACCCCGGGCGCCCTGGACGGCGCGGACGGCGGGGACCCGGCGGCGCTGGCCCTGCTGGCCCTGGCCGTGGTGGCCGCCACGGCGCTCGCCCTGCGCTGGCTGGGCGCCGCCCCAGGCCGCGAGGGCCCTCCGCAGGCGGGAGCCCGGCCGGGGCGCCCAGGGTCCGGCGACCCGGGGCAGCGGGGCCCGGGGCGAGGGACGCCCGAGGAGGCTGCGGGGCGAGGCCTGCGGGGCCCCGAACCCCCTCCCGGCAGGGGGGCGGCCCGCACGGCGGGGCCTACGCTCCGGAGCCCGGCCGGGGTGATCCGCGGGGGGCCGGGGCGGCCCGGGGCGGCCCAGGGTCCGGGCCGGGCCGGGCTCGACCCAGAGCTCCCGGCCCCGCTCCTGATCCGCTTCGCCGAGGAACCCGCGCGGGAGGCCCGGGCAGGGGATGCCGGGAACGGGGAGGCCCGGGCGGGGGAGGCCAGGAAGGGGGAGGCCCGGGCCTGGAACCCCATTGCCCGCACCTTCGGGGCCCCGCAGCCGGCCTTGGAGCCCTACGGGGCGGGGTGGGGCGGGACCGGGAGGCAGGCTGGCCGCCCAGACCCCGGAACCCCGGGCCGTGGGAGCTGCGAGCGGGCGGCCAACGGCGCCGCTGCGGGCCCGAGGCCCGCGGGACCCCCGGAAGCCCCCCGCCGGCCCGCGCCGCCCTCCCCGCCGAGCCCTCCTCTCGCGGGCCCGGGCGGACGGCTCCCAGCCCCTCCGGTCCCCCGCGCTGCCCAGGGTTCGGCCCCGGCTGCCCTCGCAGTCCCAGCCTCCCCCCCGGCCTCCCCGCCACCCTCATCCCCAGCCCCAGGTACTGGGCTCACCGCAGCCTCAACGCCGGCCTCATCCTCGGCCCTGCTGTCGCCTCCTACCGCAGCCTCTGCGGAGCCCCCGGAGCCCGCGGAGTCCGGTCCTCAGCCCCCGGAGCCCCGTCCTCAGCCCGCGGAGCCCGCGGAGCCCCGTCCTCAGCCCCCGGAGCCCCGTCCTCAGCCCCCGGAGCCCGCGGAGCCCCGTCCTCAGCCCGCGGAGCCCCGTCCTCAGCCCCCGGAGCCCGCGGAGCCCCGTCCTCAGCCCCCGGAGCCCGCGGAGCCCCGTCCTCAGCCCCCGGAGCCCCGTCCTCAGCCCCCGGAGTCCGCGGAGTCCCGTCCTCGTCTCTCCAGGAGCTCTGCGAGCTGGGGCAGCCTGGTCGCCATGGTTCTCCGGAGTCACCCCCTCCCCAGGCGCGAGCGGCCCCAGGGCCCGGCCCCCCACAGCCGGACTCCCCACAGCCCGGCCCCCCCCAGCCCGGCCCCCCCCAGCCCGGCCCCCCATGCGGCCCCGGGGCTGAAGAGGAGCAGCGCTGGGGAGGAGCAGCCTGGCTCCCGCCCCGAGGGCGCCACGCTGAGCCCCCGGGACTCGCACAGCCCTTCCCCGGGCGCGGGCGCTAAGGCTGAGGCGGGGTGCCTCGAGACCGACGGGGTTCCCACTTCCGGCTCGCTCCCAGGTGGGAGAGGGGACGGAACCGAGGAGAAAACGCCGGGCCCCGCGGGCGGCGGCGACGGTGGGGTCGGCGGAGAGCTGCGGGCCGAGGCCGAGGCCGCGGGGCCCCCGCCGGCGGAGCTGAGCGGCTGCGTGGAGGCCCTGGCGGCGGCGCGGCGCGGCGCGGAGCCGGGCGCGGCGCGGGAGCCGCTGGCGCTGCTGAGCGCGCACCTGCTGCGCGTGCTGCGGGAGCCGCGCCTCTACCGGCGGCTGCGCGCGGCCGAGCGCGAGCGCCTCGTGCGCCTGCGGACCTGCCGGGGCCGGGCGGTGCTGGGCGTACTGGTGCTGCCCGGGCTCTTCCCGCGGGGCCCGGAGCCGGCCGGGCCCGCGCACCTCCACGTGTTCACCCCCCAGGAGAACGCCTGGCGACCCCTGACCCCGGTGCCCGCGGAGGTCCCGCTGCGGGGCTGCGGCCTCTGCACCATGCACAACTACCTGTTCCTGGCGGGCGGCGTGCGCGGCTCGGGCCCCGCGGCCGTCTGCTCCGACCGCGTGTTCTGCTACAACCCGCTGACCGACGCCTGGAGCCAGGTGCGGCCCATGCGGCAGGCCCGGGCGCAGCTGCAGCTGGTGGCCCTGGACGGGCTGCTCTACGCCATCGGCGGCGAGTGCCTGTACAGCGTGGAGCGCTACGACCCGCGCGCCGACGCCTGGAGCCCGCGCGCGCCGCTGCCCGAGGGCAGCTTCCCGGTGGCGCACGGCGCCGTGGCCTGCCGCGGGGACATCTACGTCACCGGGGGCCGCCTCCTCCACCGCCTGCTCCGCTACAGTCCCGCCCGGGACCTGTGGGCCGAGTGTCCCCCCGGCGCCGGCCACCGGCGCCCCAGCGACCTGGTGGCCCTGGGCGGGTTCCTGTACCGCTTCGACGCGCTGCGGGGCGTGGGCGCCGCAGTGTCGCGCTTCAACACGGTGACCGGGGCCTGGAGCCGCGCGGCGGCGCTGCCCCTGCCCGACCCCGCCCCGCTGCGCTGCGCCGCGCTCGGCGACACCATCTACTGCCTCGGCCGCCGCGTCACCGCCACGCTCGCCGTCTCCGGGCGCGCCGCCCAGTTCCAGGCCCGCGAGCTGCGGCCCTTCCCCGCGGACGGCGACGGCGTCCTCCGGCCGTTCGCCCTGACTCTGCCCGCCGACGCCGGGCCGCACGCGGCGCCCTAAGCGGGCGGGGCGGCTCTGCGGAGACCCCGCGCCCGGCGGGCCAGCACCCCCGCCTGGCCCCGGGAGCCTGCGATCGCCTTGGGTGGGACCCGGCAGGTCCGCCGCACCCCGGACCTCTCCACACGCCGCTCCCTCCGCCTGCTAGGACGTCCCGGCTGCGTGGTAACCAGCGCGGGGCTCTGTCCCGGAACCGGGGGAGCAAGGACCGGGGCCCCGGCTTACTCCCTATGCTTGGTCCGAAGGAAAAGGATTTTTCCAGAAATAGCCTTACCTCACACTTGTCCCTTCCTGTGGCCTTTGTTTTTTGGGTCTGACCCGTACCGAGAACCCTGGCCCGTGAAGGTGGGGCCAAGAAGGACCGGGACCTGCGGGCGCCGACGCCGCTGCTCTGGATTTGTACCGCACCCCGCCAGCGTCGCTCTAGATGAGCCTCACTGGACGCCAGTCATTATTATCCGAGTGTGATCAGACAGGCGCCTTTGTCTTGTGCCAGTCCTAGGGCTTGAACTCAAGGCCAAGTGCTCTCCCTGAGCTGCTTTGGTTCAAGGTTAGCACTCTCCCACTTGAGCCTCAGCTCTACTTCTGGCTTTTTAGTGGTTAATTCTCCAATAACAAGTCTTGAGGACTTTCCTGGTTTCAAATCTTTTTTTTTTTTTTTTGGGGGGGGGGGGTCCGATCGTGGGGCCTGAACTCTGGGCCTGGGCGCTGTCCCTCAGCTCTTCAGCTCAAGGCTAGCGCTCTACCACTTGAGCCACAGTGCCACTTCCGGCTTTTTTCTTTTTGCTTATGTGGTGCTGAGGAATCGAACCCAGGGCCTCAGGCATGCAAGGCAAGCGCTTTACCACTGAGTCACCTTCCCAGCCCCTGGCTTCAAATCTTGACCCTCGGATTTCAGCCACCTGAGCAGCTGGGATTTCAGGACTGAGTGGTCAGCTCCCAGCCCTCACCCACTATGAAACCCACTTTAGATAGATAAAGCTGACTAACTGCTGCCTGCTACAGCCCCCAACCTCCTTTATCTAGGCCGCTTTGCTCTTTAATTCAATGATTAGTATGACAGGCACAACATAAGTGATGGATGGTGGTTGTTGCTGTTTTTGGTCAGTTGTGGGGCTTGAACTTGGGGCTTGAGCTCTGTCCCTGAATTCTTTTGCTCAAAGCAGCGCTCTATCACCTAAGCTACAGTGCCACTTTTAATTTTCTGGTGGTTAATTGGAGAGAAGAGTCTCACAGACTTTCCTGTCTGGGCTGACTTCAAACCATGATACTCAGATCTCAGCCTCCTGAGTAGCTAGGATACAGGCATGAGCCTCGGGCACCTGGATACAGGTGTGAGCCACTGGTGCCTGCCATAAGCAGTGTTTGAGGCATTGAAAGCATCTGCATCACATACCTGTCATACATTGTTCACCAAGTTCAGTCTGCAGTTGAGTCAATCAGTGTGAGACAGAAAGGAGGTCCTTGGCTTGCTTGAAAATAAGTTTATTGAGAAACAAATACTGTGTGTATGCTATCTATCTGGACTGCTGATTCCACTCCTGCACACAGGCAGGGAGCAGGGAGCAGCTGTGGCATGTGATGGGGCCTACTGTTTGCGCTTGGTCTCACTGAGTAGCTCTTGCCAGTTCTTCTCCATTTCCTCCTTGCAGTTGAGAAAGGCATCCTCCAGTCGGCGCATGGACTCTGCCAGTGTGGGGTTGGTACGCATGACCACCATGTCGTAGGCCATCCAGGTCGCCTGCACTGCAACAGACAGACAGGCATAGTCAGGCCACAGGTGCGGAAGCTCTAGGGCCCCACCTGGGCTGAACAACCAGGGGGAGGCAACTGGGGAGCATCAGTTACTCCAAAGAGAGAAAGCCAGTGGGATGCACAATGCAGGCTATAAGACCTCTTATTTCCAGCAGTGGCTTATGCCTTTACTTCTGGCTCCTAAAGCCAAGATCTTGGGGAGACCTCAGTTCAAAGCCACCTTAGGCAGAAAAGTCTGTGAAACCATCTCAAAACAACTAGCAAAAAATCAGGCTGGAGTTAAGGATACACTGGTTGTGTCCAAGCAAGCAACTGCAAGGCCCTTGAGTTCAAGCCTGAGCACCAGAGACAAAACAACACAACACAACACCCCCAACAGCCTCCTCTCCACAGGCAGCAAAAAATGACACTTTCTAATCTGCAAACCTTAACTTCTGAATATATCAGTCCATGACAGTAAAAGGCTGGGGCCAGTCAGATATGAAGTGGGAGGAAAATTAGAGTAAATCACAGGTCCGGACACTGGGCAAGATAGCCCCCAGTGAGTCATAATGTCTAGCCAAGCTACGCAATCAGATAGGCTGATCATTTCCAGACATCTCACATTTCCTTGTGCTCAGTGGGTGGGATTTCTGACTACCAGCATCTGGGCGATTCTATGCTTTAAGTGAGGCTCACATCAGAACTTCTTCTGGGAAGGTTCTGCCGTCTCTCCATCCAGAACCTTTGTACACTCACTACTGTACTGATAGATTTTCTTCCTCTTTCTCTCTGAGACTAACTTGAGTGAGCACCTTCTGAGCCTCTAGGTGAATACGCTTCTTCTTGCAAAATGGGTGCAGTGTGTTCAGAGCTCTCTTGAGAGTGCCCACCTCCATTACAGCTTTTGACAGAATACTTGTGCCATCTGAGCACAGTAGCTATGGCTCCTGAAAACTTCTTTTTGACCTAAAAAGTGCCAGATACCAGGCTGGGGGTGGGTAGCAATGCTCAGGTGGTAGAATGCCTGCCTAGAGAGACTGAGTTTAAACCTTCCCCAAAAAAACAAAACAAAAAACCCAAACCAGACACTTTAGGAAAGTGATACTATAGGTAGAATGATCAATAACAAATGCACATGAACCATACCAGCATGACAGGCTTGAAGTTTTACAGAGAATAGTATCTGTTTGGTATGGAGACATTGCTAGAAAAGGGCCAGTGGCCAGTGGTTCTATACTTCTACTATAGGTTCAGGAGGCTGAAATCTGAGGATAACAGCTCAGAAGAAGCCCAAGCAGACAAATCTGAAAGACTCTTACCACCAATTAACCAGCAGGAGCCAGAAGTGAGATGTGGCTCAAGTGCCAGCCTTGCATGAAAGCTCAAAGAGACCATTAGAGCTCCAGGCCCTAAGTTCAAGCCCTAAAATTGGCACAAAAACAAAACAAAAAACTGCCAGAGAATGTAGGGTACATGCAGTGTCTGAATAGCATCACAACTCTACTTCTAGTAGGGCCCTGGGATGCTTCTTGCCATGAGACCACTGACTGCTCTCGCAACACATAGAAGTTTTTTCTATCAGGCTGGGGATTGTGCCTGGGATCTGCATCTTCTTTTCTTTTTTTTGGTCAGTCATGGGGGTTTGAACTCTGAGCCTGGGCGCTGTCCCTGCACTCTTCAGCTCAAGGTGAGTGCTCTACCATTTGAGCCACAACACCACTTCCAGTTTTCTGGTGGTTCATTGGAGATAAGAGTTTCTTGGACTTTCCTGCCTGGGCTGGCTTTGAACCACGATCCTCAGATCTCAGCCTTCTGAGTAGCTAGGATGACAGGTATGAGCCACTGGTGCCTGGCGGGATCTGCATTTAATAGAACCAGAATCATTCTAATATAAAAGGTCTCAGACACTCTTTACAGACCCCTGGATAACAGATGAGGAGCGAGCCTGGGCTCCAGAGCAGAGTGCACTTCCTGGTTCTTCACTTGCTAGCTATGCGACCTTCAACAAGGACTGAAATTGGTTAACTCAGGATTCTCACCTAAAAAATAGAGACTGTACTCATCTTAAAACTTGCTGTGAGGCCTGAATGTAAGCGAACTGCCTAGAACACATTTGGATTGAATGTTTATGTCCTCCTGCTCAAATCTAACCCCAAGGTGGTGATATTAGGAGGTGGAGCCTGAGGGAGATGAGCAGTTATCAGTATACTGTCCTCAAGATTGGAAATGGTGCCTTTATAAGAGACATGAGAGCTTGCTCTTGGCCACATGAGGGTACAGCTGAGAAGGTGGCTATCTACAGACTAGGAAGATACTTCTGACTGGACATCAGATCTACTGGTGCCTTGATCTTAGACTTCCTAGATTCTAGGACAGCGAAATAAATGTTTGTTTTTAATCCATCTTGTCTATATACAATTTTTTAATTTATTGTTGTAAAACAATTAAGACAGAAATTGGTCACAGAAGGAGGCACTGCTGTAACAAACACCTGAGAGTGTGGAAAGCTTTGGAGTTGAGTAAAGGGCAGAAGTGCTAGAGTTTTGAAGTGCATGAAAGAAGCTAATACATCATTGCCATGAATGAAGCTTTAAAGGAATTCTGGGACCAGAGGCAGTGACTCATGCTTGTAATATCAGCTTGTAATATTCAGAAGATAGAGATTAGGAAGATCTTAGTTTGAGGCCAGCCTGGGCAAAGAGTGATCAAGACCCTCATTCCAATGATTAAGCTGAACATGTTGATATACACCTATGATCCCAGCGATGTGGAAGTAGGAGGATTTCTCTATGAGCCTGGCCCCAGACAAACTTTTTGTGGCAAAACTGTATTTAAAAAATAACTGAGGGCTGGGAAGGTGGCTCAGTGGTAGAGCGCTTGCCTTGCATGCCTGAGGCCCTGGATTTGATTCCTCAGCACCACATAAGCAAAAAGAAAAAAGCCGGAAGTGGTGCTGTGGCTCAAGTGGTAGAGCGCTAGCCTTGAGCTGAAGAGCTGAGGGACAGCGTCCAGGCCCAGAGTTCAGGCCCCACAACTGGACCCAAAAAAAAAAAAAAACTGAAGCGGGGCTAGGATGGTGGCTCAGTGGTAGAGCGCTTGCCTTGCATGCATGAGGCCCTGGGTTCGATTCCTCAGCACCATATAAGCAGGGGGGAAAAAAGCTGGAAGTGGCGCTGTGGCTCAAGTGGTAGAGCGCTAGCCTTGAGCTGAAGAGCTGAGACACAGCGCCCAAGCCCAGAGTTCAGGCGCATGAACAGACCCCCCAAAAACAAAACAAAACAAAAAAACTGAAGCAGGGCTAGGAAGGTGGCTCAGTGGTAGAGTGCTTGCCTTGCATGCATGAGGCCCTGGGTTCAATTCCAGCACCACATAAGCAGAAAAAGCTGGAAGTGGTGCTTTGGCTCAAGTGGTAGGGCGCTAGCCTTGAGCAGAAGAGCTAAGGGACAGCGCTCAGGCCAAGAGTTCAGGCACCATGACCGACCCAAAAAAAAAAAATAGCTGAAGCTAAAATGACTGGGAGCATAGCACAAGTAGTAGAGTACCTGTCTAGCAAACATAAGACCCTGATTTCAAATACTAATATTGTCACAAAATAAAGTAAAGGTAATTCTGTTATTTCTGATGCTGAGAGAAAAGAATTTAGAGAGAAAGCCTCTATCTTCTTAGAGAAAATAGAAATACAAATGATATACCATTCTAGGGCTGGGAAGGTGGCTCAGTGGTAGAGCGCTTGCCTTGCATGCATGAGGCCCTGGGTTCGATTCCTCAGCACCACATAAGCAAAAAGAAAAAAGCCAGAAGTGGCGCTGTGGCTCAAGTGGTAGAGCACTAGCCTTGAGCTGAAGAGCTGAGGGACAGTGCCCAGGCCCAGAGTTCAGGCCCCACGACTGGACAAAAAAACAAAATAAACAAAAAAACCCATTCTAATGAACTATCAGATAGAAATGAGGAAATAAGAGGAGACATGATCCTTATAAAAATGTCAAAAAAAACTTAGTTGAATTGTGTTCATAATCTAGTGTTTTATGGAAGGTAGAACTTGTAAGTAATTAACTTGGACATTTAGTTACGAAATTTCTCAAAAAAGAAGAAACTTCTTTAAAAGAAATAAAGTACTTAAAACAAAGATAAAGTAAGAAAAATTAAAATTGGGTTGGACGCTGGTCCTAGCTACTCAGGAGGCTGAGATCTGAGGATCGCAGTTCAAAGCCAGCCCAGGCAGGAAAGATGTGAGACTCTTATCTCCAATAAATCACTCAGGAAACTGGAAGTGGTACTGTGGCTCAAGTGGTAGAGTGCTAGCCTTGAGCTGAAGAGCTCAGGGACAGCACCCAGGCCCAGAGTTCAAGCCCCACAACCGGGGAAAAAAAAAGAAAAGAAAAAATTGGGGAAAAATCTCAAGAAATGAATCTTTTTTTGTTATCTTTAAGAAGTTCCACAGGGGCTGGGAAGATGGCTCAGTGGTAGAGCGCTTGCCTTGCATGCCTGAAGCCCTGGGTTCGATTCCTCAGCACCACATAAGCACAAAGAAAAAGGCGGAAGTGGTGCTGTGGCTCAAGTGGTAGAGCGCTAGCTTTGAGCTGAAGAGCTGAGGGACAGCGCCCAGGCCCAGAGTTCAGGCCCCACGACCGGAAAAAAAAAAAAAAAAAAAAGAAGTTGCACCAAGGAGTTGCCATTTAATAAAGCAGTTTATGGATACAATGTATCTTGATCAATGTCACCCTTGCAAAAGAAATGAGTCACTATCCTTCTAGGATACTTGTATTATCCATCATGGAATTTTAACTCAGATGAGTTAAAAGGAAACATAATATATTATAGAATAGAATTATCAGAAAAAGAAACAAATCTATTGTTGGAACTAGGGCTGTAGCCCCATGGTAGAGTGCCTGGCTAATAAAATATGTTCAAAGCTTTGAGTTTAATGAGAAAGAGAGAGCGAGCGAGAGTGTGTGAGAGCGAGAGATAGAGTGAGAGCAAGGCAGAGTGAGAGAGAGGACAAGATAGAGATGGAGGAGAGAGAGAGGAAAGGAAGAAAGAAAGAGAAGGAAAGAAAAAGAAAGGAAGGAAAGAGACAAAAGAGAAAGAAAGAGGGAAAGAAAGAAAGGGAGAAATGGGGCTGGGAAGGTGGCTCAGTGGTACAGCGCTTGCCTTGCATGCATGAGGCCCTGGGTTCGATTCCTCAGCACCACATAAGCAAAAAGAAAAAAGCCAGAAGTGGCGCTGTGGCTCAAGTGGTAGAGTGCTAGCCTTGAGCTGAAGAGCTGAGGGACAGCGCCCAGGCCCAGAGTTCAGGCCCCACGACAGGACCAAAAAAAAAAGAAAGAAAGGGAGAAAAAAAGAAAGGAAAGGAAAAGCAAGGAAGGAAGGAAAGAAGGAAGGAAGGAAAGGCTAGGAATGTGGCTCAGTGCTTGCCTAGCGTGCATGAAGCCCTGGGTTCAATTCCACAGTACCACATATACAGAAAAAGCCAGAAGTGGTGCTGTGGCTCAAGTGGCAGAGCGCTAGCCTTGAGCCAAAAGAAGCTCAGGAACAGTGCCCAGGCCCTGAGTTGAAGCCCCAGGACTGGTGAGAGAAAGAGAGAGAGAGAGAGAGAGGAAGGAAGGAAGGAAGGAAGAAAGGAAAGAGAGAGAAAGAAAGGAAGGAAGGAAGAGAAAAAGAAAGAAAGAAAGGAAGGAAGGATTAATTTCTGTTAATAAGTAATATGGTGGCTCCCATTTGTTATCATTCAGGAGGCTGAAACCCAAGGATTGCAGGAAAGACTCTTACCTACAATTAACCACAAAAAATCTGGAGCTGCTGGGTGCTGGTGGCTTACATGTCTATAATCCTAGCTACTCAGGAGGTTGAGATCTGAGAATTATGGTTCAAAGCCAGCCCGGACAAGAAAGTCTATGAGACTCTTATCTTGAATTAACCCCTAGAAAACCAGAAGTGGTGCTGTGGCTCAAAGTGGTAGAGTGCTAGTATTGAGCAAGAAGAGCTCAGAGACAGTGCCCAGACCTTGAGTTCAAGCCCTATGTCTGACAAGTGGATCAAGTGGTAGAGTGCCAGTTTTGAGTAAAATGAAAAAATAAAAACAAGTTTAGGGAGAGCACTCAGGCCCTGAGTTCAAGCCCCAGGACTGGCACACACACACACACACACACACACACACACACATAGTATGAAAAGAAAAAAAAAATCTCTATCCAAGGAGTCTTCATGTTTGAAAATGATCTGACGACACCCTTACTTTAGATAGAATTGGATCTTACACATCTGTAGTTAGGACTGTTGCTCAAAGATAACTGACAGCCTGGCTCTACAGCATGATTCATAAAGGTAGTTCAGTAAGACATCAAAACTCTCTATTGAATGCATGACCTCCAGTTATCTGATGTGAGGAAAATATTTTAAAACACACAGAATAGGAAAGACTCATTAGAAAACCCTCTAGAAAGTTGGGTGCTCACACTTGTAATCCTAGCTACTCAGGAGGCTGAGATATAAGGATCAAGGTTCAAAGCCAATCCAGAAAGACAAATTTAAATCTAGTATTTTTTTTTCTGTGGGGGGATTTGACTTTTAAATTTTTTATAGTTTTGTTTTTGTTTTTGTTTTTTTTTGGGTCCAGTCGTGGGGCCTGAACTCTGGGCCTGGGCGCTGTCCCTCAGCTCTTCAGCTCAAGGCTAGCGCTCTACCACTTGAGCCACAGCGCCACTTACGGCTCTTTTTTTTCTGCTTATGTGGTGCTGAGGAATCAAACCCAGGGCCTCATGCGTGCAAGGCAAGCGCTCCACCACTGAGCTACCTTCCCAGCCCTTTATTGTTATTATAAAGATGATATACAAAGGTTTTTTATTTGTTTGTTTGCCAGTCCTGGGGCTTGAACTCAGGGCCTGGGCACTGTCCCTGAGCTTTTGCTCAAGGATAGCACTCTACCACTTGAGTCAGCACTACTTCTGGCTTTTTCTATGTATGTGGTACTAAGGAATCGAACCCAGGACTTCATGCATGCTAGGCAAGCACTCTACCACTAAGCCACATTCCCAGCCAAGAGGGGTTTCTAACAGACTCTTTTTTTTTTTTTTTTTGTCAGTCATAAGGGCTTGAACTCAGGGCCTGAGTGCTATCCCTGGGCTTTTTTGCTCAAGGCTTACTTTGAGCCACAGCTCTACTTCTGGATTCTCAGATCCTCACTATGATCCTCAGATCTCAATCTCCTGAGTAGCTAAGATTACAGATATGAGTCACTGGTGCCCAACAGACTCTTTCCTTCAACATACAAGCAAAAAGCTGGAAGTAAAGGTGATAGAGCTCCAGCCTTGACAGCTATGCAGGAGTGAAAAAGCTAGCTGGGTGCTGGTAGCTCATGCCTATAATCTTAGCTTTTCAGAAGTCTGAGATCTGAGGACTAAGGTTCAGAGCCAGCCCAGACAGACAAATCTGAGACTATTTCCACTTAACCAGCAAAAATATTGAAGTGGAAATGTGGCTCAAGTGGTAAAGTATCAGCCGTGAGTGGAAAAAGCTAAGATTATGAGGCCCTGAGTTCAATCCCTAGTACTTGTACTCACCCCCACACACAAGAGAGTAAAACAGCTAAGCAAAGGCATGAGGCCCTGAGTTCAAGCCCCAGTACTGGCATAAAAGGAAGGAGGCAAGGAAGAGCGGGGGGGGGGGGGGGGGGGGGCAGGGGGAAGGAGGGAGGAAGGGAAGGAAGGAAAGAAGGAAGGAAGGAAGGAAGGGATTCTCTAGATGTTTTCATTCATTCGGTTAATATTTACTAAACGTCATTCTGTTATATATTGTTAAGCAATATATAAAGGTAAACACAGTTGTGATCCTAAAGTATTCTTGCTTGCTACAAGTGGGAGGAAACAGATAACCAACATACAAAACAGATGGTGGAAGGTGCTGTAAAGGAAATAACCACTGCATATTGTGGCAAATGAAGTTATAGCCAGTTATAGCCAGTCCTTTGGAGAGGTCACAGAAAATCTCCTGCCAACATCTATAAGAATTAGGAAGCAGAATTTTCTGGATCCCACTCAAGCATTCAGAGATAGTATTTTGACATAAATCTCAACAGCCAGGCACCAGTGGCTCACACCTCTAATCCTAGCTACTCAGGAGGCTGAGATCTGAAGATTGCAGCTCAAAGCCAGCCCAGGCAGAAATGTCCAATCTCCAATTAACTACTCAAAAACCTCCAATTGGGCTGGGAAGTTGGCTCAGTGGTAGAGCGCTTGCCTTGCATGCCTGAGGCACTGGGTTCGATTCCTCAGCACCACATAAACAAAAAGAAAAAAGCCGGAAGTGGCGCTGTGGCTCAAATGGTAGAGCGCTAGCCTTAGAGCTGAAGAGCTGAGGGACAGCGCCCAGGCCCAGAGTTCAGGCCCCACGACTGGACTCCCCCCCCAAAAAAAACAAAAAAAAAACCTCCAATTAACTAAAAAATCTCCAGTTAATTACTCAAAAACCATAGTGGAGTTGTTTCTTAAAGTGGTAGACCATTAGCCTTGGGTAAAAGAGCTCAGAGACAGCACCCAGGCCCTGAGTGCAAGCCCCACCATCACAAAACAGACAAACAAAAACCAACTATATATCATAACCATAACCCAAACCATGCAGCTAAGTTACTTCCAAATTCTGACTTTCAGAAACTGTATCACAATAAATGTTTTTAAAGCCAGGTGCTGATGGCTCACACTTATGATCTAAGCTACCCAAAGGCTGAGATCTGAGAATCACGATTTGAAGCCAGCCAGGGCAGGAAAGTCTGTGAGATTTTTTTTTTTTTTTTGGGGGTCTGGTCGTGGGGCCTGAACTCTGGGCCTGGGCGCTGTCCCTCAGCTCTTCAGCTCAAGGCTAGCGCTCTACCACTGGAGCCACAGCGCCACTTCCAGCTTTTTTCTTTTTGCTTATGTGGTGCTGAGGAATCGAATCCAGGGCCTCATGCATGCAAGGCAAGCGCTCTACCACTGAGCTACCTTCCCAGCCCCAGTCTGTGAGATTTTTATCTCCAATAAATTACCAAGAAAGCCAGAAGTGGAGCTGTAGCTCAACTGGTAGAGCTCTATCTTTGAGCAAAAGAAGCTCACGATAAGTGTCCAGGTCCTGAGTTCAAACCCCAAGATCCGAAAAAAAAATTTGGGGTTAACTTGCAATAGAAGATATTGAGTATGGGAATATGATATTGCTGCAGCAAAAATCTAAAATACCAGGCAGCTTTAGAATGAGTTCAAACCCCAAGATCCGAAAAAAAATTTTGGGGTTAACTTGCAATAGATAGAAGATATTGAGTATGGGAATATGATATTGCTGCAGCAAAAATCTAAAATACCAGGCAGCTTTAGAATGGGACAGATGAGAAGAAGCTTAGCAAAGTTGTAAGGATTCTGAAGAGAGAAGTAGCAAAATTTGAAGTGTCTTGATGCACTGTTGAATGAGTTTTGGACTTAAAGGTAACTGCTGATAAACGCTAAAAGAGAAGTAAAATTTTATTGGAAGATGAAGGGGGAGGAGACATGTTAAGTAGAGGCAAAGATTTAGCAACACAGTCACAAGAGGTAATTTGAAAAGATTGAGCAACAAGGTCAAAAGAGGTAATTTGAAAAGATTTAGCAACAAGGTCATAAGAGGTAATTTGAAAAGATTTAGCAACAAGGTCACAAGAGGTAATCTGGAAGCTTAAAATGCACCTACTGAGCTATTAAATTTTTAATTACTTTTTTCTTATTTTGTGTGTTTATTTTGGGAGTGGTTGGTGCTGGTGATTGAAGCTAGGGTCTTGCACGTGTGCTAAGCATACATTGTATCACCCGAACTACATTTCTAGTCCCAATCTGAATTTTTTTTTTGGTTGATCATGGGGCTTGACCTTTGGGTCTGGGCGCTGTCCCTCAGTTCTTCAGCTCAAGGCTAGCGCTCTACCACTTGAGCCACAGCGCCACTTCTGGCTTTTTTCTTTTTGCTTATGTGGTGCTGAGGAATGCAGGGCCTCATGCATGTGAGGCAAGCACTCTACCACTGAACTACCTTCCCAGCCCCTCTAATACCTTTTTTCTTCTGAAATCTCCATTAGCTACAAGTTAGTCTTTTAAAAAATCTATATTACAATTTTTTGTTTTTATTTTTTGGGCTTGTGGGGTAGCTCAAGTGGTAGAGTGCTTGCCTAGCAGGCATAAGGCTTTAGGTTCAATCCCCAACACCACAAAAACAAAACAAAACTTTTTTAAAAATTGCTTTATTTTTAGTATATTCTTATCCAGTTGATCTCTTCCAACTGTTGTTAATTCTGTTTTAGTTTACAATTACATTTTTTATTTTAGAAGATCCATTTTCACTGGGTGCTAGTGGCTCATGCCTGTAATCCTAGCTGCTCATGAGGCTGAGGTCTGAGATCCTGGTTCAAAGCCAGCCCGGGCAGCAAAGTCCATGAGACTCTTTGTTTTTTTTTTGGGGGGGGGGGAGGGTCCAGTCATGGGGCCTGAATTCTGGGCCTGGGCGCTGTCTCTCAGCTCTTCAGCTCAAGGCTAGTGCTCTACCACTTGAGCCACAGCGCCATTTCCGGCTTTTTTCTTTTTCCTTATGTGGTGCTGAGGAATCGAACCCAGGGCCTCAGGCATGCAAGGCAAGCGCTCTACCACTGAGCCAACTTCCCAGCCCCGAAGTTTTTGTTTTATAAAATTGATTCTGTCTATTCATTCTTGAATTTCTTTTTATGTTCATCTTTGTTATTGCATCTATTATTTAGCCATTTTATATGTAGCTATTTGTCTTTTGCGTCTGACATTATCTTAAGTTCTTGGAAATTTAAACATGCTGATTCTTGTTTCTTTTACTCAAAACTGCTTATGGCATGTATTTGGTAATCTTTATTTGTGAGGTGATTGCTGAGGTAACCCCATGCCAAGATGGCTTCAATAGTCTCCAGAGTTTTGGTTTAGAGTCGTACAATCTGCTTTGCCATTTCTACAATGTTCCAAGATTTAATATCTGCTACAGGCTGGTTTGTTTCTTCTAATGCCTAGAATTGACTGTACTTAGAAACAGAATATATATAGAGGTGATTAAGCTAAAATGGGGTCGTAACTAGTGTCCATATAAGAAGTTTCAATACCGGAAGCAAGAAGTGTCTGACCATGTGGAGAAACAGGAAGAGAGAAGTCAGGAGAAATCAACCCTGCCAACATTACCTCAGATTGCTAGCCTCTAGTGCTTTGGATAGCATGCTTCTGTTGTTTGAGTTGCCCATTCTGTAGTCTTTTGTACAGGAAACTCTCATAAAATCCAACTACAGAACCATGTATACACTCTGCTCCTCTGACTCCTGGCACCTCGCTGGGTGGTGAGGGCTTTCCACCCAGCTTGGAAAGGCCTAGAGGTGAGATAGGCCATTCTTTTTTTTTTTTTTTTTTGGTCCGGACGTGGAGCCTGAACTCTGGGCCTGGGCGCTGTCCCTCAGCTCTTCAGCTCAAGGCTAGCGCTGTACCACTTGAGCCACAGCGCCACTCCGGCTTTTTTCTTTTTGCTTATGTGGTGCTGAGGAATCGAACCCAGGGCCTCAGGCATGCAAGGCAAGCGCTCTACCACTGAGCCATCTTCCCAGCCCCAGATAGGCCATTCTTTGAATTACAGACCTCATGCTCTTTAGCCCCAGGAGAGTAAATCAAACCCCTAAAGGTTTGATTTGCTCAAACCTTACTGATTCCTATATGGAAAGTTTAGCCGGCCCTGAGTACTTCCCTGGATGGTCTACTTTAGTTGGACTTGGGTCTTCACTCCAAACATATGGTTTTTTGTCTTTAAAAGCTTTGCGCAAACTCCATCCTGGGCTGCAGGTCTTTGAGACATGAGTCCACCTGCATTGCCAGCTTGCTAATAAAGATTCCCAATTCGACATCTCAAAATGTGGATTCTCTGTTTCTCGCTGATCAAGCTCCCATACAGCACTATCTTCCTTCCTTCCTTCCTTCCTTCCTTCCCTCCTTCCCTCCCTCCCTTCTTTTCTCTATCCTGTGCTGGTACTGAGGTTTAAACTCAGAGCCTTAAGTTTTCACTTGTGTATGTGTGTGTGTGTGTGTGTGCGCGCGCGCGCGTGTCCGTCAATACTGGAACTTGAACTCAGGGCCTGAGTGTTGTCCCTGAGTGTTCTACCAGTTGAACCACAGCTCCACTTCTGCCTGGGCTGGCTTCAAACAATGATCCTTACTCAGATCTCAGACTTCTGACTAGCTAGGATTACAGGCATGAGCCACTGGCACTAGATTCATTGTCTTTGTTTTACTCATATCAGGTACTCTACCACTGCAGCCTCACCAGTTTGGCATTTTGCTTGTTATTTGGAGATAGAGTCTTCTCCAACTTTTCTGCCCAGGTTGGCTTCAAACTCCAATCCTCAGATTTCAACCTCCTGAGTAGTAAGGATTACAAGGGTGAGCCACCAGTACCTAGTGATTTTTATGTTTCTAAAAATAAATCAGTCCTCACTTCTTCCTGAAACCTTCTCTTGACTTGGATGGTATAAGACTACTCTTCCTGTTTCTGTCTGTATTTCCATAACTCTCTTTTTCTTCATGTCCAAACATTTTGGCTGGCTCTGAAAGTAAATGATATGCCTCAGGGTCTTTTCACTATAATCTGATGTCATAGTCAGTATTACATATCAGAAAAAAAGGAAAAAGTAGACCTTCTGAGGATTAATAATGGATACTAGCCCTAAATTGGCAATAATTTCTGGAGACCTCCTAAAACATTTCTGTAGTCCAGCATTCTGAGCAGGGGCCAGAGGTCAATATGACCAATGGAGCTCTGTCTCAGGTCCATCTCATAGTGAGCTAATGGGTCCCTGGACACACCATTTGTGGGATAAGTACTGTCCTTCTGGGGAAGGCCAAATGAAGTCAGTGAGACACTGCTTTTACTTATGACAGCAGTAAATCAAAAACAGTGCATTCGGGGCTGGGAAGGTGGCTCAGTAGTAGAGCGCTTGCCTTACATGCATGAGGTCCTGGGTTCGATTCCTCAGCACCACATAAGCAAAAAGAAAAAAGCTGGAAGTGGTGCTGTGGCTCAAGTGGTAGAGCGCTAGCCTTGAGCTGAAGAGCTAGGGACAGCACCCAGGCCCAGAGTTCAGGCCCCACGACCGGACACCCCCCCCCAAAAAAAAGAAAGAAACATGGAGGCCATGTTTAAAAAAACAAAACAAAACCAGTACATTCCTGGAGAAACTGAAGAGATTAGTGCCACTATCAACTCTGAAGGGTGTGATTCTCACCACAATCTTTCTCAAGTTGTCTATTTGGTCTGTGCAGAAGATAGATCTTGAAGAATGATACCAGGTTATCATAAACTATATCAGAAGGTGTCTCTGTTTGTGGGAAGTGCTCTAGATATTTTTTTTTGCTTGAACAAATGAATATATCCCCAGGTGCTTGATTTGTAGTTGTTGTCTTTTTTCTCTATATCTGTGACTTAAGGCCATCAGAAGCAGTTTGCTTTCAGCTAACAAGCCAATAACACATCATCACTATGTAAACTCAGATACATCAGTTCTCCTGCTGTCATAATTTGGATCTGAAATGCTTCCCAAAAGCTAGTATGTTAAAGATTTGACCCCCCCCCCCAGATTGTGTCACTATTAAAAGTGGAGGAAGTTTAAGGATGTGGGGTCTGGTAGAAAAGTGAGGTCACTGGAGAGGTGTGTCCTTAAAGAGGATTTGGGGATTTTGGGATCCTGGGCCTTTCCTCTCTTTCTGTCTGCTTCACAGCTACCATAACATGAACAGCTTTGCTCCCCAATATGCTCCCTTCCATGACGTTCTGCTTTGTCTCAGACTCAAAATGATAGAACCAACTGACTAGAGATTGAGACCTCTGAAACTATTAGCCCAAATAACCTTTCCTCCTTGCAAGTTTATTTTCCAAGGTATTTTGTCATAATGTCAGAAAGATGACTAACACAACAGCTATTAGATGTATACATAGCATCTTGGAAGAAATTGCATATGTGGTTTTGAATGGAAAAATTAAACAGAATGAGACATATGAATAATACTATTCATAGGAATTTAAAATACATGTTCACAGCCCAGTGCTGATGGCTCATCCCTGTAGTCCTAGCTACTCAGGAGGCTGAGATCTGAGGATTGCAGTTCAAAACCAGCCCAGGTAGGAAAGTCTGTGAAACTCTTATCTCCAATTAACTACAAGAAAACTAGAAGTCGAACTGGCACAAAAGCCCAGGGATAGAACCCAGGCCCTGAGTTCAAGACTCCAGAATGACAAAAGGAAGGAAGGAAGGAAGGAAGGAAGGAAGGAAGGAAGGAAGGAAGAGATAAAATACATGTACATAAAAGAGCCATATATATTTTACACACAAACAGTATACATTAAGAATATTAGAATTGTTTTCCTTTTTTTTTTTTGGTCTGGTCGTGGGGCCTGAACTCTGGGCCTGGGCACTGTCCCTCAGCAATTCAGCTCAAGGCTAGCACTCTACCACTTGAACCACAGTGCCACTTCCGGTTTTCTAGGGGTTAATTGGAGATAATAGTCTCACGGACTTTCCTGCCCGGGCTGGCTTTGAGCCATGATCCTCAGATCTCAGCCTCCTGAGTAGCTAGGATTACAGGCGTGAGCCACGGGTGCCCAGCTTTTCTTTTTTTGGGGGAGAGGGGATGGAGTCTGGTCGTCGGGCCTGAACTCTGGGCCTGGGCGCTGTCCCTCAGCTCTTCAGCTCAAGGTTAGCACGCTACCACTTGATCCACAGCATCACTTCGGCTTTTTTTTTTTTCTGCTTCTGTGGTGCTGAGGAATTGAACCCAAGGCCTCATGCATGCAAGGCAAGTGCTCTACCACTGAGCCACCTTCCCAGCCCCTTAGAATTGTTTTCTATAGGGGAAGTCAAAGGACTACAGGGAGTTGAGATGACAAAAAATTAAGCTGATCTTATCATCTTAAAAAGTTAACAAAGGGGAGGGGGGGAGATGGGAAGGGATGGGAAGGGGAAACAAAGGAGGAGGCAACAATGCTTGATAAGAAATGTACTCATTACCTTGCCCATGTAATTGTAACCCCTCTGTACAGTATTTTTACACACAAAAAAAAAGTTAACAAAAACCTATATACTACTGGCCAGGCCTCCAGAGACAATGACTGAACTAAAGGTCAACTAGGCCTTATCTGTGACTTGGGAGTTTTAACTATGCATACCTTTTTTACCCTCGGTCCCTAATTTTCCCTATTTATCTTTTTTTTTTTTTGGCGGGGGGGTTCAGTCATGGGCTTGAACTCTGGGCCTGGGCACTGTCCCTGGGCTCTTCAGGTCAAGGTGAGCGCTCTACAACTTGGGCCACAGAGCCACTTATGGTTTTCTGGTGATTAATTGGAGATCAGAGTCTCAGGGGGGCTGGGAAGTTGGCTCAGTGGTAGAGTGCTTGCCTTGCATGCATGAGGCCCTGGGTTCGATTCATCAGCACCACATAAGCAAAAAGAAAAAACCCGGAAGTGGTGCTGTGGCTCAAGGAGTAGAGTGCTAGCCTTGAGCTGAAGAGCTGAGGGACAGCGCCCAGGCCCAGAGTTCAGGCCCCACAACTGGACCTCCCCCCCCACAAAAAAAGAGTCTCAGGGACTTTTCTGTATGAGCTGGCAACTGTGATCCTCAAATTACAGCCTCCTGAGTGGTTAGGATTACAGGCAGAGCTACCAGCACCCCGCTTCCCTATTTATCTTGAGGCTAGTATTTGTACCTCTGGCTAAAGATATACTGAAGTGCTCTCTTCCCATGGCTACTGTGTAATAACTTTCCCTTTCTCTGTTTTTCATCATGTCTTTTTCATTTGGCATATGGGGGAGGGTGGCTAAACCTAACGTGGGACTCTTGGAGTTAGGGCCTATGGTCTAAAACTGGTTTCAACATTGTTTCAGAAATTACAAAAGATGGAGCTGGGCCTGGTGGCTCATGCCTATAATCCTAGCTACTCAGGAGGCTGAGATCTGAGACTCACGGTTCAAAGCCAGCCTGGGCACGAAAGTCCCTGAGACTCTTATCTCCAATAAATCACTAGAAAACTGGAAATGGTGCTGAGGCTCAAGAAGTAGCAGGCATGCCTTGAGATACCCAGAGTTCAAGCTGCAGGACCAACACACAAAAGCAAAACAACAAAATAAAAAAATTGTGTTTTTTTTTTTTTTTTTTAAAGGAGGGCTGGGGCTGGGAAGGTGGCTCAGTGGTAGAGCGCTTGCCTTGCATGCATGAGGCCCTCGGTTCAATTCCTCAGCACCACATAAGCAGAAAAAGCAGGAAGTGGGGCTGAGGCTCAGGTGGTAGAGCGCTGGTCTACAGCTGAAGAGCTGGGGGACAGCGCCCAGGCCCAGAGTTCAGGCCCCACAACCAACAAAAAAAAATAAAAATAAAAAAAGGAGGGCTGGGGAGGTGGCTCAGTGGTAGAGTGCTTGCCTTGCATGCATGAGGACTAGAGCTAATTCCTTAGCACCACATAAGCAGAAAAAGCCAGAAGTGGTGCTGTGGCTCAAGTGGTAGAGCGCTAGCCTTAAGCTGAAAAGCTGAGGGACAGCGCCCAGGTTCAGAGTTCAGGCCCCACAACTGACAAAAATAAAATAAAACAAAATAGAAAAAGAAATTACAAAAGGTGAGAAAGATAAGGAAGGGGTAACAAGTTTGACAAGAAATGTACTTATTATCTTACTTATGTAACTGAAACCCCTCTGATTATCACCTTGACAATAAAAAATGAGACAAAAATAAATACTAATAACACTGATAAAAATGAAAAATAAAAATAGTATTAATAACATAGAAAGGTAAGAAAGGGTGTGTGAATTCAATCATAATATTCAATGTACATATGTGAAACTGGAACCAGGGAACTTAAGGGGATGGGTGGAATTGGGGTACCATTGGTTAAATGCATTGAATTTATAAACTGGCATGTTGAATTAAAACACCTATGTACAACTATTTAAAGGTAATGTTACTTTATTTATTTATTTATTTTTATTTTATTTTATTTTTTGCTGGTTGTGAGGCCTGACCTCTGAGCCTGTGCTGTCCCTCAGCTCTTCAGCTCAAGGCTAGTGCTCTACCACTTGAGCCATAACACCACTTGTGGCTTTTTCTGCTTATATGGTACTGAGGAATCGAACCCAGGGCCTCATGTATGCAAGGCAAGCACTCTACCACTGAGCCACCTTCCCAGCCCCTTAAAGGTAATTTTTAAAAAATCAAAAAGGTAATTATACAAACTTTTAAACTATTATTTGACCTGTAGGTTTTTTGTTTGTTTAGTTTTGGTAGGTCATGGGGCTTGAACGCAATATGTGAAACTGAAACTAAGCACAGAATCTTCCTAAAAGGGAAACAAAGAACATCACAGGACTTCAAGAACTGTAACCTGGCACTGGTGGCTCACGCCTATAATCCTAGCTATTCAGGAGGCTGAGGTCTGGGGATAAGGGTTCTAAGCCAGCCCTGGGCAGAAAAGAGAAAAGTTTGATGAGACTTTTTTTTTTGGTCAGTCGTGGGGCTTGAACTCAGTGCCTGAGCACTGTCCTTCAGCTCTTCAGCTCAAGGATAGCACTCTACCACTTGAGTTACAGCGCCACTTCCGGTTTTCTTATGATTTATTGGAGATAAGAGTTTCACAGAGTTTCTTGCTCTGGCTGGCTTTGAACCATAATCCTCAGATCTCCGCCTCCTGAGTAGCTAGGATTACAGGCGTGAGCCACCAGTACCCGGCCCGATGAGACTCTTGTCTCCAACAAACCACTCAAAAAACTGGAAGTGGGGCAGTAGGGCAAGTGGGAGAGCACTAGTATTATGTACAAAGAGGTTTGGGAGCCGGGTGCTGGTGGCTCACGCCTGTATTCCTAGCTACTCAGGAGGCTGAGATCTGAGGATCACATTTCAAAGCCAGCCTGGGCAGGAAAGTCCGTGAGACTCTGATCTTCAATAAACCACTAGAAAACCCGAAGTGGCACTGTGGCTCAAGTGGTAGAGGGCTGGCCTTGAGCTGAAGAGCACACGGACAACGACCAAGCTGAGAGTTCAAGCCCCACGGCCGACCAAAAAAAAAAAAAAGAGGCTTGGGATCAGAGCCCAGGCCCTGAGTTCAAACCCCACAACCACCACCACCAACAAAACTCCCATAAGACAAGCCTCACTATATAACCCAGACTGGCCTGAAACTGGCCTAAAAGTGGCCATCCTGCATCAGCCTCCTTGTGCTGCTTGTGCATGACCACAGCAAATTTAAGAAGCAAATTAAAAAACAAAACTGTCAAGACTGTCTATGTCACTTGCTTACTATAAACACCTGACACTCTTCTCTGAACTACAAAGGTTTGGCTTTAGAATTAAATTCAGGTTCTTAACAGTTGCCAGGCAAGTGCAGAAGCCATATTGACAGTCTTGAGAAAACATTTGCTATAACATCCTTTCTTTCTTTCTTTCTTTCCTTCCTTCCTTCCTTCCTTTCTCTCTCTCTCTCTCTTTCTTTCTTTCTTTCTTTGTCATGGGGCCTGAACTCTGGGCCTGGGCGCTATCCCTCAGCTCTTCAGCTCAAGACTAGCACTCTACCACTTGAGCCATAGTGCCACTTCCAGCTTTTTCTGCTTATATGGTGCTGAGGAATCAAATCTAGGGCCTCATGCATGCAA
Source organism: Dipodomys spectabilis (assembly GCF_019054845.1). Taxonomy (NCBI): domain Eukaryota; kingdom Metazoa; phylum Chordata; class Mammalia; order Rodentia; family Heteromyidae; genus Dipodomys; species Dipodomys spectabilis. The sequence continues at coordinate 3,595,976 of NW_024870907.1, read as the reverse complement.
GGCAAGCACTGTACCTCTGAGCCACCTTCCCAGCTGCTCAACATCATTACTTTCATAATATTAGCTTAATAACTCCGTACCATAAGGGAAAGTTGAAAAGAACTTTGAAGAGAAAGTTCAAGAGGGCCAAATCACAGTGTGAGGTGGGTAGTGGCTCCTAGGGCACTGGGTGGTTGCTTGGGAAGGCAGCCCAAAGTGGGCAGTAAACCCTATCTAAGGCTAAAAACAGACAAGAGACTGACAGCCAACAAGTACCATAAGAGAAAGGTGAAAAAAACTACTTAACAATTACCTAATAACTACTTAGTAACTTACTTAACTATTAATTATTGTTTGAATATTTGCCAAAAGAAATCTTTTTTTCTTTTTTTTGCCAGTCCTGGGGCTTGAACTCAGGGCCTGGGCACTGTCCCTCAGCTTCTTTTTGTTCATGGCTAGTGCTCTACCACTTGAGCCATAGTGCCACTTCCAGCTTTTTCTGCTTATATGGTGCTGAGGAATCAAATCTAGGGCCTCATGCATGCAAGGCAAGCACTGTACCTCTGAGCCACCTTCCCAGCTGCTCAACATCATTACTTTCATAATATTAGCTTAATAACTCCGTACCATAAGGGAAAGTTGAAAAGAACTTTGAAGAGAAAGTTCAAGAGGGCCAAATCACAGTGTGAGGTGGGTAGTGGCTCCTAGGGCACTGGGTGGTTGCTTGGGAAGGCAGCCCAAAGTGGGCAGTAAACCCTATCTAAGGCTAAAAACAGACAAGAGACTGACAGCCAACAAGTACCATAAGAGAAAGGTGAAAAAAACTACTTAACAATTACCTAATAACTACTTAGTAACTTACTTAACTATTAATTATTGTTTGAATATTTGCCAAAAGAAATCTTTTTTTCTTTTTTTTGCCAGTCCTGGGGCTTGAACTCAGGGCCTGGGCACTGTCCCTCAGCTTCTTTTTGTTCATGGCTAGTGCTCTACCACTTGAGCCACAGTGCCACTTCCAGCTTTTTCTATGTATGCAGTACTGAGGAATCAAACCCAGGGCTTCATGCATGCTAGGCAAGCACTCTACCACTAGGCCACATTCCCAGCCCAAAATAAGAAATCTACAGTGGGTTTGAAAGGTTAGAGTATTTGAGGCAGTGACCATTGGTTGCTTGTTTCAGAGCAGAGCAACACATGGTGCTAAACCACCTGGTTGTGTGCCCTTATAAGACCTGCAAATCCTTAGCTCGGGGCTCTCCTCCTGGGCTCCGCTGTGTCAGAGCGTAGGACGAGGCCCGAGCTGCAGCCTGTTTAAATAAAACAGCTGTAGAGTCTGACTCTCGGTGGTCTTCTTGGTGGGGGTCCTGCGACCTTGGCATAACAGGTTTATAGGGAAATTCTGTATATAACCTGGGTCCTTTGGCATACAAGATAGATTAGAATCCAATGGTCAAAAACCTGTTTACCACTGTCTCATAAACAAACAGAAAAACAATAATCTGGAAAAATACTACAAATTTGAATAAAGAGTTTATAATTTTTTGTCTATTTGTTTTGGAGATAGAATTTCATTTTATAGTTCAGGCTAGCCTTGAATTATCAATTTTTTCCTGCCTCAGCCTCCTAAGAGCTGGAATTATAGTGGTATGCCACCATATCAAGGTTATAAAGAGTTCATACAAATCTGTAAGAGTATACCACAAAAGTCTGGCCTGGCCTTCTTTATTGTCAGTGTTAGGCCTGAGTCAAGGCTTGCTTTTTCTTAGCCTTTAGTTCTATACCAGCTTCCTAAATCTTCCTTACTCTATTTTTTTCACTGTCCAAACCATCCCCTGCTCTGTCTCCAAAGATGTTTTTCTAAAGGACAAGTGTCTCATTTGAAACTTTGGATAGCTGCCTGTCAACTAAATGCCTCTTCAGGCCCTTCCTATGATTCCAGTCTTGCCTTTCTCTGGCTTGCCACCTTAGAAACCTCATGAGTTTTTAGTGTGGCTCTTTATAATCCCTCACTCTCCTTGTCTGTCTCTTCTGCTGGAGAGCCTTTCCTCTCCTCCATAGTACCCCACTGCCATTTTGTAGCACCCACTCATCTACTAAAGCCTTTACTCAAAGCCTTACTGGCTGTGGGGAACAACAGCTCCTTCTTCTCTGCACCCCTCCCCAACCACTCACCACATACTACTATTAGCATTTTCCGTTTTATACTTTTAATATATAAAAATGTTTTAACTTATATATTTAAATTATAAATAGTCATCTTGATATCTGTTTCTGGCCCTTACCCATTTCTAAGGAAGGAACCTCTAATCAACTTTATATTCCTAGAAAGAACATGGTAGATACTCAATAAGTGCCATTAAAGAAGAAGCATATAATTAGACTGAAGGAATTATATAGCTTATAGGAGAAAATTAATTATAAAACTTCTAGAGAGAGATGGTTAAAAATATATTTAGGGGGGCTGGGAGGTGGCTCAGTGGTAGAGCGCTTGCCTTGCATGTATGAGGCCCTGGGTTTGATTCCTCAGCACCACATAAGCAAAAAGATAAAAGCTGGAAGTGGTGCTGTGGCTCAAGTGGTAGAGCTGAAGAGCTGAGGGACAACACCCAGGCCCAGAGTTCAGGCCCCACGACCGGAACCCCCCCAAAAATAATAAAAATATATTTAGGGCTGGGAAGGTAGCTCACTAGTAGAGTGCTTGCCTTGCATGCATGAGGCCCTGGGTTCAATTCCTCAGCACCACATAACCAGAAAAATCCATAAATGTTGCTGTGGCTCACGTGGTAGAGTGCTAGCCTTGAGCTGAAAGAGCTGAGGGACAGCACCCAGGCCCAGAGTTCAGGCCCCATGACTGCCCAGCATCAATGTACTCTGGAGGATGAAATCTGAGGATCACAGTTCAAAGCCAGCCAGGGCAGGAAGTCTATGAGACTCTTATATCCAATTAACCATCAAAAAGCCAGAAGTGAAGCTGTGACTCAAGTGGTAGAATGCTAGCCTGAACTAAAAAGCTTAGGGACAGTGCCCAGGCCTCAGGACTGGCACACACACAAAATACATGTATATATGTATAATATATGTATGTGTGCATATACACACATACATACATACACACATAAAATAAACCAAAAAAACTAATTATTTCCAAAAGTAGAGTATTATGAACAATCCTAATGATGCTTTATGACACTGTGTAATACCTCTCATTTCAACACTGTTTCATTCTTTTTTTTTTATTATTGAAAAAAAGTTAACTATAAAAAGGTATATGACCAAATTTTATACAATAAAGAAGTTCCTTTGGAGAAGAGATGCAGATTTCTCTGATGAGCCATCATTATTAAACTCGTTCCAAGGCTTCTAACATGATGATACTATTTCCTCGTATAACCACCATTCCAATATTGTTCTGTTGCCCACTAGTAGCCATCTCCACACATTCATCTATCACCAGATTCATAAATGGATCAAATCCCCGCAATATTCCTTGGACATGTCTGCCACCATTTAATTTCAATGATAGCTTCTTGTCCATAATTTTTTTTTAGCTCAGGAGGGTGAGCTTTGCTCATGGTTTCTAATCGGCGGGCTCAGAGATGCTTTGGAACCGAACTTGCTGCCTCCTTCATGCGCCCAACACTGTTTCATTCTTATCACTTAGTCAATCTTTTAAAAAAAATGATTCACAGAAAGAATGCCAATTGTGTTCACAGGTAATACCTGTTTGTCATTAGCTGAGCATATGAGCTAGTATCTGATGTAACAATTACAAGTCACTATTTTCTTATTTTTTTCTTCCTGGTACTGGGGCTTGAACTCAGGGCCTACGTGCTGTCCCTTAGTTATTTTGCTCAAGGTACTCTACCACTTAAGCCTCACAGCTCCACTTCTGGCTTTTTGGTGGTTCATTGGAGGTGAGTCTTATGGACTTTTCTGCCCAGGCTGGCTTTGAATTGTGACCCTCAGATATTAGCCTCTTGAGTAACTAGGAATATGGGTCACTATTTCTGACCTCAAGGAGATGATAGTCCAGTGGCAAAAATCAGATGTAAATACAAGTAAAATAATCAGAAACAATTCAAGGTAATTTGGTGTGTCAAATTTTGTGATTTAGTTGTAAAATGCAATAAATGTTAAAAGATGTGCAGTTAGAGAAGGCACTAGATATATGCTCACAAGCTTAGGGAAGACTGTAACTATCAGAAAGAATGGGAAGGGATCCTGGGAAAACCCTACCTGAGATTTTTTCCATCTCTTCCAATAGTTTTTCCAGATCCTTATTCAGGTCGGACAGCATTTTCAGCATGTTATCGTAGTTTCTTTCCCCAGGGTCAGAATCAGCCATCTAGGCAGTGCATAGAAAAAAGCTGTCATGAGACAGACTGGCGTTTCATTTCCAGCTCCACAGCTGAGCAGAATGCTTTCCTCATCTCAGATTCAGACAATATTGACACCACAGAGCTGTTGTAAAGATTAGATCACAATATGTATAAAGGGCTTAGTGTTCGGCACATATTTAGCTTTTCCTCCCCTGCCTTTGATTATTACTCTGCAAACACTCTTCAAACACAGCTGAGGGGCTCCGAAGGTGGCTCAGTGGTAGAGCGCTTGCCTTGTATGCATGAGGCCCTGGGTTCTATTCCTCAGCACCACATAAGCAAAAAGAAAAAAACTGGAAGTGGCGCTGTGGCTCAAGTGTAGAGCACTAGCCTTGAGCTAAAGAGCTGAGGGACAGCGCCCAGGCCCAGAGTTCAGGCCCCATGACCAGATTCCCGCCCCCCCCCCCCAAAGAAAAACACAGGGAGATTAAGTAGAAGACATTTTTACCAATTACAAAGTAAAAAAAAGAAAGCTTTGCTATGATGGTAACACAGTAGTGAGCTTATTTTGGCAAAACTATATTAATGCACTAAAATGTAAGCTTTGCATAAATATGCTATGAAGGTATAATCCTACCCCCAAGAGATCTCCAATGTGTGATATGAGAATAAGAAAAAGGCCATATGACTAGAAGGTGACAGATGGCAGAGGAGATACAGAAGCAGTACTAACACAATATAGATTTGAAGCTATAGAATTGGAGTGGAGTTAGTTTCATTTTAAAATATGAAATGATTAGCACATTTTCAGATTTAAAAATTACTAAGTTAATTTTCCATGACTATGCTGGACTACCCATAGAGAATTATTTCTTTTTCTTTCTTTTGGTCGGTTGTGGGGCTTGAACTCTGGGCCTGGGCGCTGTCCCTCAGCTCTTCAGTTCAAGGCGAGCGCTCTACCACTTGAGCCACAGCGCCACTTCCAGTTCTCTAGAGGTTTATTGGAGAGAAGAGTCTCACAGACTTTCCTGCCCAGGCTGGCTTTGAACTGTGATCCTCAGATCTCAGACTCCTGAGTAGCTAGGACTACAGGTGTGAGCCACTAGCGCCCAGCTACCAAGTATTATTTCTGAATTTGGTCTTCTTTGGTTCAAATCTTGGCTCTCCCACATATTTAGCTACACTACCTTGGACAACACACACACACACACTCACACACACACACATTTTTAACATTTTTTTGGTAGGTCCTCAGGCTTGAACTCTGGGCTCAGGTGCTGTCCTTAAGCTTTTGTGCTCCAGACTAACAAACTACCACTTGAGCTACAGTTCCACTTGTGGCTTTTTTTGTGGTTAATTGGTGATAAGAGTCTCGTGGACTTTTCTGCCTGAGCTGGCTTTGAACCATGATCCTCAGATCTCAGCCTCTTGAGTAGCATGGTATAAGCCACCAGCACCTGGCTCACTTAACAAAACAAGACAGTTTTGTGACTTGTAAAAGGCAATTGTCAATAGTAATTGTATTTTATGGGCTAGAGTTTTGGTGAGGATTAAATGATTTAAATTATGTATGAGTCAGCACATAAACTATCCTAATAAGCACATAATAAATCATATCTACTGCTACTTAAAGTATTGAACTCTAAATACTTTAGATCCTTTCCTGACCTTTATCAATAATATAGATTACTTCATTGCACATATTTGATGCTCTTCTATTTGTCTACAAGGCCTTGGGGTAGGTAAGATGAGAAAAAAGAGAGACTAACAAGGCTGTCAGGAAATTTCATGAAGATGAAGAAATGAGCCAGATGTCCTTAAAATAGGAAAAGAAGGGCCTCAGGTATGGTGTGCTCATATCGTTGTCCATGTAGAGACATGAGGAGAGACTTCTTGGACCTCTCTGTAGAGTTAGTGACCTCTACAATATTCTCCTGTGATTTCAGGGTCTCTCTTACCATGCATTCCTCAGCTGGTGTGATGACTGTGGACACTTCTACCTTCTTAATAAGACTATGAAGCCCTGGACAGTACTTTCTAATGAACTATTCCTAGAAAAAATACTGAGCATTCAAAAAATATTGGCTGAATAAAGGAAAGGTATGTACAACTAGGATAAATCTCTAAATATGAAAGACAATTCTGGATTCTCCCCTTCTGCCATCATCTTTGCTAATTGGAAGTTGAGGAACAGAGGGCCCTCTAGAGACCTGAAGCAGATCTGCTGGCTCTGAAGTAGTCAATGAATACCTTCTTAGCATTTTCCCTCTGCCTCTCAGTGATAATGCCCCTCTCTGCCCACAGCCTCACTGTCCTGATTGTGCTAAGGATTCACACCTTGCTCTTAAACCCCAGGTCTGTATACACCTGCCTTCTAAACTTCATAGGGATGTTTCCTAAGAATTTAAAACTCAACAACCTAAGATGACTTATTATTTTTATTTCCTTCCCCAAATCTTTCTTCTTTGGGAGAAGTACTAGTGTCTAATCTTCTTCCATGTTATAGCCCAATGGATGGCACCACTGTTTGCCTAGTAGCCGGAGACAGAAACATGAGTAATATTTAGGTCCTTCATCTCTTATCTTCCTGATCTAATTGATTACTGAAATGCCATTTTTTGTGGGGTTTTTTTTTTTGGTTGGTCATGAGGCCTGAACTCTGGGCCTTGGCACTATCCCTCAGCTCTTCAGCTCAAGACTAGCACACTACCACTTGGGCCACAGCACCACTTCTAGCTTTTTCTGCTTATGTGGTACTGAGGAATCGAACCCATGACTCATGAAAGGCATGAAAGGCAAGCACTCTACCACTTAGCTACCTTCTCAACCCTGAAATGCCATTTTTATCTGTTCTTGAAATAACTTTTTTTAAGTCTATGAATCAGGCAGGCTCAATGCTTAGGAGCTACTAAGAAATGAAACCTTGCACTTGTGGAGTTCACATCCTCTTCTTTAAAGTCTCTCATATCTGTCTTCCTCCATTCCCTCAGGGATATTGCTTTAAAGGAGGTATATTTCATTGTCTACATTGATTACACACTTACTGAGAATTTACTATGTGTCAGACACCTGCTATGTCTCTGTAGATGCTTCAGAATATCTGTGGGTCTAGACAGACAAAATTCATGCTGTTGCCCATGTAATTGTAACCCCTCTGTACAGTATTTTCACAATTAAAAAAAAAAAGAAATAAAAAAAGAAATTTAAAAAAATTCATGCTGTCATAGAGCTTCTATACCAGGAAAAGTAAGCAATTCATAAAATATATTCACTTTGTGGTAATTGCTGCAAGGAAAAGGAGGAGCACTTTTTTCTTTCTTCTTCTTCTTTTTTTTTAATTGGTCGTGGGGCCTGAACTCTGGGCCTGAGCACTGTCCCTCAACTCTTCCGCTCGAGGCAAGTCCTCTATCGCTTGAGCCACAGCACCACTTCCAGTTTTCTAGTGGTTTATTAGAGATAAGAGTCTCACAGAGTTTCCTGCCCGGGCTAGCTTTGAACTGTGATCTTCAGATCTCAGCCTCCTGAGTAGCTAAGATTACAGGTGTGAGCCACCAGCGCCTGGTTTGGGGGCACTTTTTTCTTTGCCAATCATGGGGCTTGAACTCAGGGACTGGCAGCTGTCCCTGAGGTCTTTTGCTCAAGGCTAGCACTGTATTACAGTGCCATTTCTGGTTTTCTAGTGGTTAATTGGAGGTAAGAATCTCACAGAATTTCCTGCCTGGGGTGGCTTTGAACTGTAATCCTCAGATCTCAGCCTCCTGAAATAGCTAGGATTATAGGCGTGAGCAACTAGCACCCAGCTAGAAGGGGCACTTTCACTGGAAAAGTAAGAATATATTTGCTGATGAAGTGACCTTTTGGTATTGAAGATTGTACCCAGGGCTTTGTGCATTCTAGGCAAGTGCTGTACATCTGAGCCAATCCTTGAACTGATACTTGGGTGACAAAAGTGTTGGCTGGGTTATGATGTGGGTGAGAGAGTTCTAGACAGAAGGAAAGGTTCAAGAAAAGCAGGGGCTGGGAAGGTGGCTCAGTGGTAGAGTGCTCGCCTTGCATGCATGAGGCCCTGGGTTCGATTCCTCAGCACCACATAAGCAGGAAAAAAAAAAGCCGAAGTGATGCTGTGGCTCAAGTGGTAGCACGCTAGCCTTGAGCTGAAGAGCTGAGGGACAGCACCCAGGCCCAGAGTTCAGGCCCCACGACTGGACCCTCCCTACCCCCCCAAAAAAAAGAAAAGAAAAGAAAAGAAAAGCTGGGCATGGTGGCTCACGCCTGCAATCCTAGCTACTCAGGAGGCTGAGATCTGAGGATCACGGTTCAAAGCCAGCCCCGGAAAGAAAGTCTATGAGACTATTATCTCCAATAAACCACTTAGAAAACCGGAAGCGGCGCTGTGGCTCAAGTGGTAGAATGCTCGCCTTGAGCTGAAGAGTGCAGAGACAGCACCCAAGCCCAGAGTTCAAGCCCCATGACCGACAAAAAAAAGAAAGTTCAAGGAAAGGTGAGGGTGGCCCTGATTGTTTTGAGGAATAGAAAAAAGTATAGAGACAGGCACCAGTGGCTCATGCCTGTAACCCTAGCTACTCAGGAGGCTGAAATCTAAGGATTGTGGTTCAAAGCCAGCCCAGGCAAGAAAGTCCTTAAGACTCTTATCTCCAATTAACCAACAGAAAAACTGGAGGTGGCACTGTGGCTCAAGTGTAGAGCACTTGCCTTGAGCTAGAGAGCTGAGGGACAGTACTTAGGCCCTGAGTTCAAGCCTCATGACCGACAAAAAAGAAAGAAAGATGTATAGAAAGGTGCTTATGAGATGAATGGTATAAAATGAGAATAGCTAAGTAGGCAAGAATTTAACCTCTTTTGAAAGTGAGTTAAGCCTATAGAGGTTGAGATCAGGGGTTATGTAATTATGTCTTTGGCTGGTGTTTGGCAGATAGACTGTTGTAGAAGGTTAAGAGGAGGCAAGAGCAGTAGACCAGTTCAGTTAGGAAAGTATTACGATGCCTTAAAGATATCTGGCCTGTTTTTTTTTTTTGTTTTTTTAGGGTGAGAAGGGGTATGGGGAGAGAAACACTAGGACATTGCTAAAGATAATAGTAACTTGGACTAGGGTATTATGATATCAATAAGAAGTAGAAGGGACCAGCTCACAACTGTAATTCTAACTACTAAGGAAGCTGAGATCTTGAGGATCATGGTTCAAATCCAGCTCTGGAAGGAAAAGCTGTGAGACTCTTTTTGTTGTTGTTGTTGTTGTTGGTTGTGGGGCTTAAACTCTGGGCCCTGGGCACTATCCCTCAGCTCTTCAGCTCAAGGCTAGTATTCTACCACTTGAGCAACAGTGCCACTTCTGGTTTCTGAGTGGTTTATTGGAGATAAGAGTCTAATGGACTTTCCTTGCCCAGGCTGGCTTTGACAGGATCCTCAGATATCAGCCTCCTGAGTAAGCTAGGGTTTCAGGAATGAGCCACCATCACCTGGCTGTTACACACTTTTAAACTTTAGAGTCTAGGTATTCTGCAGATGGGCCTTTTTTGTTGGTTGTGGGGCTTGAACTCTTGGCCTGGACACTGTCCCTGAGCTCTTCAGCTCAAGGTGAACGCTCTACCCACTTGAACCACAGTGCCACTTCTAGTTTTCTGGTGGTTAATTGGAGACAAGAGTCTCATGGACTTTCCTGCCCAGGCTGGCTTTGAGATCCTCAGATCCCTAGCCTCCTGGCTAGGTGGTCCTTTAAATGGAGATTCAAACAGGCAGCTGAATTTATGGACTTGAAGCTGAGGAAAGCAGTTAGTCTGAAGATCAAGTCTGAAACTAATGGTGCAGGCTGTCTTCACTGTCACCTGAATTGAGTCCATCCTTCTAATCACCCTTTCACTTAGCTTTGGCTTGTCCAGCTCTGCTCTATGGTGACCTTGTGACATGCAGGTCTGTCTGTTTGAAACCCTTCAATAGATGTTTGTTTTAGGATAAAATACAATCTTCCTGGGATGGGGAATATGCCTCAGTGGCAGAGCACTTGTCTTGTATACTTGAGGCCCTAGGTTTGATTCCCATCACCACATTCTTTCTAGATGAAAAGACCCTCACAGTCACGCTTCTAACAACTCCCCCTGCCTCATCAGGGGAAGGTGGCTCAGAGGTAGAGTGCTTGCCTAGCAGGCATGAAGAAGCCTTGGGTTTGATTCCTCACTACCAATAAATAGAAAACACTGAAAGTGGTGCTGTGGCTCAAGTGGTAGAGTGCTAGCCTTGAGCAAAAGAAGCTCAGGGACAGTGCCCAGACCCTAGGCTGAAGCCTCAGGACTGGCAAAACAAAAAACAAAAAACAAAACAAAACAAAATCTATGAGTTGCCAGACAAGGTGGCTCACACTTGTAATCCTAGCCACCTAGGAGCCTGAGATCTGAGGAGCACAGTTTGAAGCCAGCCTGGACAGGAAAGCCCGTGAGACTCTTATCTCCAATTAACTACCAAAAAAGCTGGAAGTAGATCTGTAGTTCAAGTGGTAGGGTGCTAGCCTTGAGCACAAAAGTTCAGGGACAGTGCCCATGCCCTGAATTCAAGCCCCAGAACTGGTGTGCGCACATGTACATGCACCGGCGTGCACACACACATACACACACAAACACAACTATGAGCTATATTTTCAGGAGACATGATGAAAATAGAACCATGAAAAGAACTCAAAACTACAAAAGTTACAAGAATACCTATAGTTTTCTTGCAAGAGCCAAACAAATGTAAAATGGAATAAAAAAGTGTTTCCTGCCTATAATCCTAACTACACCATAGGCTATGATCTGAGGATTGTGGATCAAAGTCAGCCTGGGCAAGAAAGTTTGTGAGATTTATCTCCAATTAACCAGCAAAAAGTTGGAACTGAAAGTGTTGCAGTCTTGAGCGGTAAACCTAAGGGACAGTGCCCAGGCCTGGCGTTCAAACTCCAGAACTGGCATGCATACACACACACACACACACACACACACACACACACACACACGTGCGTGCGCACACACGCAGGCATGCATACAGAGGAATGGAATAATTCTGTCATGTGGGTGGAGTTGAAAATCTGTGTGGTGGTAGAAGAATTAGGTTATGATGCAATATTTAAGTAGTGTGGACTATTTGCTCATCTCACTAATACAAAATTCCAGTTATATTTCTGTATGTGTATTGCTAGGGACTGAACCCATGCTAGGCAAGTGTTTTACCACTGACTCATTGACTACATCTCCAGCTTCAAATTACAACTACATTCTTTTTTTTTTTTTTTTTTTTTTTTGGTCGTGGGCCTTGAACCCTACATTCTTTTTAAAATCAAAATTTACTAAACTGGGAGAGAATGAAGGAAGGGGTGACACTGTCTAAAAAGAAATGTATTCATTACCTGACTTAGGTAACCATAACCCCTTTGTACATCACCTTTATAATAACAATTAAAAGATTAAAAAATTAAAATTTGGGCTGGGAAGGTGGCTCAGTGGTAGAATACTTGCCTTGTATGCATGAGGCCCAGCGTCGATTCCTCAGCACCACATAAGCAGAAAAAGCCAGAAGTGGCGCTGTGGCTCAAGTGGTAGAATGTTAGCCTTGAGTTGAAGAGCTGAGGACAGTGCCTTGGCCCAGAGTTCAGGCCCCATGATCAACAACAACAAAAAATAATAAATAAAATAAAATAAAATTTACTGTTATTAGGAGTCTGTCAGATAAGCTGGAAGAAGCCAGTGTGTCAGTATAGTTGGTATAGACATTAAAGTGGAAAAGAATAGATGAGACAAAAAAAGAAGCTGGAGGTAGTGGCTGGTGGCTCATGCATGTAACCCTAACAACTCAGAGAACTAAGATCTGAGGATCATAATTTGAAGGCAGCATGGGCAGGAAAGTCTATGTAACTCTTATCTCCAATTAACCTCCAAAAGTGGGAAGCTCAGCTATGGTTCAGATGTGCTAACCTTGAGCACAAAAGCTCAGGAACAGTACCCAGGCCCTGAGTTCAAGCCCAAGATTGGCCTAAAAAAATAAAAGTGGAAGATAAAATTATAGAAGCCCTTGCAGGTCACAGAGAAGACTTCTGCTTTTGCTTTAAGTGAGATGGGATCATGGGGGGTGGTAACAGGACTTACGTGTTAAGGAATCATTGGAATAATACAGGTGAAAGACAATAATAGTTTGGATCAGCATAGACATGGTGAAAGTAGAATGAAGTAGGCTGATTCAGAATACATTTTTTTTTGGGGGGGGGGTCTGGTCGTGGGGCCTGAACTCTGGGCCTGGGCACTGTCCCTCAGCTCTTCAGCTCAAGGCTATCGCTCTATCACTTGAGCCACAGCGCCACTTCCAGTTTTTTTCTTTTTGCTTATGTGGTGCTGAGGAATCGAACCCAGGGCCTCATGCATGCAAGGCAAGCACTCTACCACTGAGCCACCTTCTCAGCCCTCAGAATAAATTTTGAAGGCATGGCTGATAAAATTTGCTAATGAGTCAATATAGAACATGAGAGAAAGAAAGGAGTTAAAGAGAATGTTATAGTTTTTCACTAGTCAACCAAAAATACAAATACACTTGACTGAGATTGAGCATGACCAGACAAAGCTGCTTTATGTGAGAAAGGAAGAGCTCAATTTTTCACTTATTAAGTTTAAATGACTACTAGACATCCAAGTAGTATTGCTGAGTAAGCAGGTGGATAAATAAATGTAGAAGCTAGGCGCCCGTGGCTTACACCTGTGATCCTAGCTACTCAGGAGCTGAAATCTGAGGAGCACAGTTCAAAGCCATCTCAGGCAGGAAAATCTATTAGTCTTATCTACAACTAACCAACAGAGAACCAGAAGTGGCACTGTGCTTCAAAGTGGTAGAGCACTAACCTTGAGCAAAAGGAGGTCCAGGGATAGCACCCAAGTTCAAGCCCAAAAACTGACAAAAAAAAAAAGTCTTAGGACTCTGCCATACCGCTATTGGGCATATATCCAAAAGACAGTAAAGCAATATTCCAGACACCTGCATATCTATGTTTATTGTATCACTGTTCACAAGAGTCAAATAATGGAATCAGCTGAGATGCTCAGGAATAAGTAAAGGTGAAGAAAATGTGATATAGATTATATAAATATGAAATATTACACAGCTATAAAGAAAAATTAAATCATATTGTTTTCAGGAAAATGAATGCCTTGGAAGCCAAAAGAAGAAAAGTAAACAAAGAATGTCCCATATCAAATGGCATAAGTAATAAGTATCAGATAAATAATAGGATTTGACAATCTGGCGATCACTAACAATCTTGACAGTTATTATAAACAGGAGAAACAAAAGCCGAATGAAATGTTTTTAAAGAGAAAGGAGAAGTAGAAACTGGCTTCCAAGAGAAGCTGAGAAATATTCTAGTACTTGAATATACTGTGGCGTTAAGTTGGGAGATACTGTGCCAGTGTTAAATATTACAAAGGGCTCAGTACATTCCAAACATTTAATTTGGGTGTCAGAGGTCATCTCAGTGAAATTTTTTTCAGGGGAATCAGCAAAACTATCAATAAGGGCTGGGAAGGTGGCTCAGTAGAGTGCTTGCCTAAGAAGCCCTTGGTTTAATTTCTCAGTACCACATACACAGAAAAAGCCAGAAGTGGTGCTGTGGCCTTGAGCAAAAGAAGCTTAGGGACAGTTCTCAGGCCCTGAGTTGAAGCCCCAGGACTGGCAAAAAAAACCCCAAAAAACTATCAATAATATTTCTATGAACTGAAGAATTAATGAATCATTATAGGAGTTGGAGGTATGAGGATTGAGGTTCAAGGCTGGGCAAACGTAAGAGACTCTATGTAAAAAATAAACTAAAAACAAAAGGATTGAGCCCAATCTCAAGCACCATTTTTAAAGGAATTACAAAAAGCAGATAGTGTGGATTTAGATAAGGGAAACTAAGGTGTAGAGTGAAGTGAGTGTGTGTGTGTGTGTGTGTGTGTGTGTGTGTGTGTGTGTGTGTGTTGAGTTCTTCGTTTCTAGGTTGTGTGAAAAAAGTCTGGTTGATCCATCAGGAGAAAGAGTAAGAGATAATGAAGAGTCTGGTCTCAGGCAGGTAAAGGGACATCTTATTCTATGAAAGTAGGACAAAATAGAGAACAGGAGAGTTGGGGTCATGGCTCACTGGTAGAGTGCTTGCCTCAAAGTTCAAGCCCCAGTATCACCACCAGGGGAAAAAAAGGTAAGGGAAGATGGCCAGAGCAGGGGAATTCAGCATTGATGATATCTAAATGTCCTGAGGCATAAGGCTTCTCTCTCCCCTTCCCCCCTTTTTTTCCTTCTAAGAATGTTCTTTCTTGTTTTGGGAACAACTGTCTGTACTTCCCTTCAGTGCTTCGGCGTGTGTTAAAGCAGTGGTAGTGTGGATAAGGCTAAATAGCTGCAGGGTCCTCAGGAACCCTAGAATGACACAGAGAAAATGGATGGAGTAAAACCAGCCTGGAAGTACAAAACAGGCTGATAGTACAGGAAAGGACACTGAGGCACAAGAGATCACTTTAACAGGTGAGCAAGATGATAGTAAACATGAAGTAGACGTAAAGACATGTGCTGGGCACCAGTGGCTCACGTCTGTTATCCTAGCTACTCTGGAGACTGAGTTCTGATGATCTTAGTTCAAACCCAGCCCAGGCAGGAAAGTCCTTGAGACTCTTAGGGTGTGAGGTGAGGGTTAGGGTGTGAGGTGAGGGTTAGGGTGTGAGGTGAGAGGCTGAGGTGAGGGTTAGGGTGTGAGGTGAGGGTTAGGGTGTGAGGTGAGGGTTAGGGTGTGAGGTGAGGGTTAGGGTGTGAGCTGAGGGTTAGGGTGTGAGGTGAGGGTTAGGGTGTGAGGTGAGAGGCTGAGGTGAGGGTTAGGGTGTGAGGTGAGGGTTAGGGTGTGAGGTGAGGGTTAGGGTGTGAGGTGAGGGTTAGGGTGTGAGGTGAGGGTGAGGGTGTGAGGTGAGGGTTAGGGTGTGAGGTGAGAGGCTGAGGTGAGGGTTAGGGTGTGAGCTGAGGGTTAGGGTGTGAGGTGAGGGTTAGGGTGTGAGGTGAGAGGCTGAGGTGAGGGTTAGGGTGTGAGCTGAGGGTGAGGGTGTGAGCTGAGGGTGAGGGTGTGAGGTGAGGGTTAGGGTGTGAGGTGAGGGTTAGGGTGTGAGGTGAGGGTTAGGGTGTGAGGTGAGGGTTAGGGTGTGAGGTGAGAGGCTGAGGTGAGGGTTAGGGTGTGAGCTGAGGGTGAGGGTGTGAGGTGAGGGTTAGGGTGTGAGGTGAGAGGCTGAGGTGAGGGTTAGGGTGTGAGCTGAGGGTGAGGGTGTGAGCTGAGGGTGAGGGTGTGAGGTGAGGGTTAGGGTGTGAGGTGAGGGTTAGGGTGTGAGGTGAGGGTTAGGGTGTGAGGTGAGGGTTAGGGTGTGAGGTGAGAGGCTGAGGTGAGGGTTAGGGTGTGAGCTGAGGGTGAGGGTGTGAGGTGAGGGTTAGGGTGTGAGCTGAGGGTGAGGGTGTGAGGTGAGGGTTAGGGTGTGAGCTGAGGGTGAGGGTGTGAGGTGAGGGTTAGGGTGTGAGGTGAGAGGCTGAGGTGAGGGTTAGGGTGTGAGGTGAGAGGCTGAGGTGAGGGTTAGGGTGTGAGGTGAGGGTTAGGGTGTGAGGTGAGGGTTAGGGTGTGAGGTGAGGGTTAGGGTGTGAGCTGAGGGTGAGGGTGTGAGGTGAGGGTGAGGGTGTGAGGTGAGGGTGAGGGTGTGAGGTGAGGGTTAGGGTGTGAGCTGAGGGTGAGGGTGTGAGGTGAGGGTTAGGGTGTGAGCTGAGGGTGAGGGTGTGAGGTGAGGGTTAGGGTGTGAGCTGAGGGTGAGGGTGTGAGGTGAGGGTTAGGGTGTGAGGTGAGAGGCTGAGGTGAGGGTTAGGGTGTGAGGTGAGAGGCTGAGGTGAGGGTTAGGGTGTGAGGTGAGGGTTAGGGTGTGAGGTGAGGGTTAGGGTGTGAGGTGAGGGTTAGGGTGTGAGCTGAGGGTGAGGGTGTGAGGTGAGGGTTAGGGTGTGAGGTGAGAGGCTGAGGTGAGGGTTAGGGTGTGAGGTGAGGGTGAGGGTGTGAGGTGAGGGTTAGGGTGTGAGCTGAGGGTGAGGGTGTGAGGTGAGGGTTAGGGTGTGAGGTGAGGGTTAGGGTGTGAGCTGAGGGTTAGGGTGTGAGGTGAGAGGCTGAGGTGAGGGTTAGGGTGTGAGCTGAGGGTGAGGGTGTGAGGTGAGAGGCTGAGGTGAGGGTGAGGGTGTGAGGTGAGGGTTAGGGTGTGAGCTGAGGGTTAGGGTGTGAGGTGAGAGGCTGAGGTGAGGGTTAGGGTGTGAGCTGAGGGTGAGGGTGTGAGGTGAGGGTTAGGGTGTGAGGTGAGGGTGAGGGTGTGAGGTGAGGGTTAGGGTGTGAGGTGAGGGTGAGGGTGTGAGGTGAGGGTTAGGGTGTGAGGTGAGGGTTAGGGTGTGAGGTGAGAGGCTGAGGTGAGGGTGAGGGTGTGAGGTGAGGGTGAGGGTGTGAGCTGAGGGTTAGGGTGTGAGGTGAGAGGCTGAGGTGAGGGTGAGGGTGTGAGGTGAGGGTTAGGGTGTGAGGTGAGGGTGAGGGTGTGAGGTGAGGGTTAGGGTGTGAGGTGAGGGTGAGGGTGTGAGGTGAGGGTTAGGGTGTGAGGTGAGAGGCTGAGGTGAGGGTTAGGGTGTGAGGTGAGGGTGAGGGTGTGAGGTGAGGGTTAGGGTGTGAGGTGAGAGGCTGAGGTGAGGGTGAGGGTGTGAGGTGAGGGTTAGGGTGTGAGGTGAGGGTTAGGGTGTGAGCTGAGGGTGAGGGTGTGAGGTGAGGGTTAGGGTGTGAGGTGAGAGGCTGAGGTGAGCGGCGTTAGGGTGTGAGGTGAGCAGCTGAGGTGAGCGGCGTTAGGGTGTGAGGCCTCTGTGGGTCGTCCCGGGTGTCGGGGTGACAGGTCTGGGCTGTGGGGAGGCATACGTGAGCGGTCTAGAAGGTGGTGTGGGGTGGTGGGCCCCGTGAGGACGTCGCCTCGGGGTCCAGGTGGAACTCGGGGTGGGACGCGCTGGCAGGCCCGTGCCCTCGGGCGCTCCGCCTCGCTCACCTCAAGCAGCGCCCGCGCTCTGGTCGGCTCTGCGCACCCGGCGGCGGGAGGCAGGAGGCGGCTCCCGGCAACGACGCTCCGCCCCTTTCCGTTACTAGACCCGCCCTTAGAACCGGCTTCTCGCCTTCATTGGCTGACCTCCTTGGCGAAGGGGCGGGGCCTAAGCAGACAGGGCCTGTTCTATGGCTTCCATTGGCGCATCCTGGATTAAGAAAGGCCTCAAGGTGAGGGGGATTGAGGTGAAATCCCGGACAGCCAGTGGAGTGGTGGTGGACGTTCCTCGGTGGCCTGAACTCTAGGCCAGGCCACGAATGAAGGGCCGTGACTGGCCACTGAGTCGCTGGTGTTGAGGACACACCCGGCACAGAAGATGCTCGTAACCATCCGTTAAGTGTCCATGGTTTCCAGTTCCTCCACCGCTGTGGACGGTCGACTCTGTCATGCTGGCCTTCGCAGCCTGAGGCCGGATCTCGGGCGTGAGACAGGGCGAGGAAGCGCAGGGGTGGCGCAGGCACGCAGAGGCACACAGAGCCGCTGCCAGCTCAGGGCTGTCGGGGCTCCTAGCTTCACGCCGGGAGCTGCACAGAGCTGGCAAGGGCAGGCAGGAGAGCAGTGAGGCTGGCAGGAGCCACGAAGCAAAGCTCTGGTTGGGAGGGGGCTGTACAAGGCCAGCCCAAGACTAGGAGTGAAAGTGAAAAAGCATCCTGGCCGGTTCAAAGCCAGCCCGGATAACCGGAAGTGGTGCTGTGGCTCAAGCGGTAGAGCGCTCGCCTTGAGCTGAAGAGCTGAAGGACAGCGCCCAGGCCCAGAGTTCAAGCCCCACGACCGACCCCCCCCCCAAAAAAAAAAAAAGCATTCTGGCTTCTGGAGACAGGATGGAGATGCTGCTGTTCGGTACATGGATGTGTGGACATGGGAAGGCATGGTCACAGAGGAGGGAAATACGCTGCACCACAAGGTATTTCAAAGGCAGGTTTGAGGAAGGGATTTATCTGAGTGAAGCCTGGCAAGTGCAAGGCCCTGAGTTCAGCCCTCAGCCTGGAGTGGGAAAAATGCTAAAAGGCAGATTTGACAGGGCTTAGGAAGTAATGTGAGAGGTGAGGAGAAATGGCTTAGTAGCTGAAAGATGATACCATGGGCTGAGACAGGAAAGAGTAGAAGAGAGGCCAGTTTGTAATTATGAACTTTGGCTTTGAACACATGTGTTTTGGGTTGTTCTAAAAACCTTCTGGTTTCCACTAAAACTGGTACCTGCTAATTTTTCTCTTAAAGGTTCTCATCCTCAGCAGACTAATTTCGGAGAGGAAAATAGCTGAAGTTAAGCCATACACTTATGGGCACAAAATCTGTTTACTGGGGAGACTGCTGCTTGGGCTATACTTATTTCATAAGCTGGTAAGCTCTTACCCCTTAGGAACTGGTTTTCTGACTGTCTTTTCCCACCTATGAGCTGCCTTCATACTTTGGATTATTCTTCCTTTTGTGTTGACAGACCAGTATTTTTTTTTAAAATAACACTCCAGGAAAACTTGAATTAGGATTAATTCTGATAGGTAATACAGTAAGCCCTGAGGAAGAGTAGTTTACCTGTCTGAGAAAGGGAACAGAATTCCAGGAAAAATGTCTACTGAGAGTAAAGGTAAAGCTTTGGATGTGCCTGCCTTCTTTGAGGAAATGAAGAGGAGACTCTGGGAAAATAGGTTTGGCTGGAATGTGGGTGGCCTTGAGTTAAGTATTCTGCCTAGCAGATGGAGCTGTGCTCCCTACATTGTACAGTCTTTAGGCTATGAAGGTTTGGGCTTTCAGGAAGCCCAGGAGATATCAGGCTGATAATGTCCATGCCCTTTTGTATCTGAGACCAGCTAACTTTTCACCAAAGGTTTCCAATACATCCTGGGAATACAGCCAGACTATATGATTCTTTTGGAATATGAGTTCTGGCCCATAGGATGGACATAGTGTACTACATCACTTCCAGGTAAGGTCTCTCTTCCTCTTCTTCTATATACTTTCTCTGTATACCTGATTCTGAAGTCAGGGCTTCTGTCAAACAAAATCCTCAAATAATGGCACAGAGGAGAATGATCTCAGTCAGTTGGATTTGATCTGAGCAAGAATTAAACCAATTTTTTTTTTTTGCCAGTCCTGGAAACTCAGTGCCTGGATACTGTCCCTGACCAGCAACCAGCAAGCTAATTAAATTGTAAGATTTATCTATTAAGATTGCTAATCTCTTGCTGACCTCAACGGTTCATGCCTGTAAGCCTAGCTACTCAGGAAACTGAGATCCGAGGATCACAATTCAAAGCCAGCCTTGGCAGGAAAGTCTGTGAGACTTAACTCCAATAAACTACCCCCAAAAAGTCAGAAGTGGTGCTGTGGCTCAAATGGTAGAATGCTAGAGTTGAGCATAAAGAGGCTCCAGGTCAGCACCCAGGCCCTGAGTTCAACTCCACAACCAACAACAACAAAAATTGCTAATCTCAACTGATGCTGATTTCCAAAAGCACACAGGTCATAAAGGAGCTTTATTTGAGTCTGATGGATGACCACTATAGTATGCTTTATATACAGTTTTAGCACTATAGGTTCTACTCTTACTTATTTTAACCAGGTCTAAACTTTATGAAAGATGATGAAAGAATTTCAAACTATTAACTGACAGCTTGTTGGAACTCTCCATTAACTATGCTTCTGGAGATTGGATGATATTCCAAAACTACTGAAACCCAGATATTTTTATAGGGGAAGTTACACAAGCCCTCACAAGAGTCAGAAATCCATAAAAAAAAATTGAAAGCTCAAGAAAGGTTTGATATGGAATGGAATGTAAACTTTTGTGAGCATAGTTATACTTTTTTTTTTTTCTTTTTGGTGCTAGAGATCAAATACAGTGCCTTACACATACTAGGTAAGCACTCTACCACTACAGCCCAGCCCACAGGTTTACATTTTCTTTTTCTTTTTTTTTTATGTTATTGGGGTTTTGAATTCAGGGCCTGGCACTGGCTCAGGTGTTCTACCACTCAAGTCAAGCCTTCATTTGCCTCATAGTTAGTACTATGTGTTAGTGTAGCTACTGCAGTTAGTGTAGTTAGTGTTAGTGTAACCCTGTAATTCTAGTTAATACGGAAGCAGAGACAGCAGGATCCCAAGTTCAAGGGCAGCTTGGGCAAGGTTAGCAAGACCCAGTATCTAAAACAAAAACAACACGGCTAGTTGCATATTTAAAGTAGTTAGAAGGCTTGTCTAGTAAGATTAAGGCTTTGAGTTCAATCTCTCCTACTGAAAAGAAAAAAGGAGTCTCCAAAAGGTTAGGAACCTCTGCCTAGGAAAAGGAATCTCCAAAAGGTTAGGAGCCTCTGCTTAGAGAAAGGAGTCTCCAAAAGGTTAGGAGCCTAGAAAATCCCCTCATCTGCTCTCAAGGTCATAACAACCTTCAAAGTTGTTATAAGAAGCCCAGATCTCTATTTAGCTTTTAATTAATATTTTCAAGAGAGTGTGTTTAGCTGGGTGCTGGTAGCCCATGTCTGTAATCCTAGCTATTCAAGAGGCTGAGATTTGAAAGACACAGTTCTAAGTCAGCTCAGGCAAAGTTTCAAAACTTTGTTTTGTTTCCTTTTGTTTTATTCGGTCATGGGGCCTGAACTCTGGGTCTGGGCACTGTACCTCAGCTCTTCAGCTCAAGGCTAGCACTCTACCACTTGAGCTGCAACACCACTTCCAGCTTTTTCTGCTTATATGGTGCTGAGGAATCAAACCCAGGGCCTCGTGCATGCAAGGCAAGCACTCTACCACTGAACCACCTTCCCAGCCCAAGTTGTGAAACTTTTATCTCCAATAAACCACCAAAACACCAGAAGTGGAGCTATGGCTCAAGTAGTAGAGAGCTGGCTTTGAGCACAAAAGCCCCAGGACAGCACTTGGGCCCCAGCCCCTGAGCTGAAGCCCTAAGACCAGCACAAAAACAAAAACAAGGTCGTTTCATAGATGTTTCTTATAGGTAAGTAAAATTTAACGCTTAAAAATCTCATTTAGCCGGGTGCCAGTGGCTCATGCCTGTAATCCTAGCTATTCAGGAGGCTGAGATCTGAGGATCACGGTTCAAAGCCAGCCCAAGCAAGGAAATTCTATGAGATTCTTATCTCCAATAAACCACTAGAAAACCAGAAGTGGCACTGTGGCTCAAGTGGTAGAGCGTTAGCCTTGAGCAGAAGAGCTGAGGGATAGCATCTAAGCCCAGAGTTCAAGCCCCATGACCGACCAAAAAGAAAAAAAGGAAAAAGAAAATCTCATTTAGCTTATGTATCTGTAACCTCTTTGTACATCACTTTTTTTTTTTTTTTTTTTTTTTTGCCAGTCCTGGAGCTTGAACTCAGGGCCTGGGCACTGTCCCTGTGCTTCTTTTGCTCAAGGCTAGCACTCTACCACTTGAGCCACAGCGCCACTTCTGGATTTTTCTGTGTATGTGGTACTGAGGAATTGAACCCAGGCCTCATGCGTGCGAGGCAAGCACTCTACCACTGAGCCACCTTCTCCAGCCCTATATCACTTTTATAGTAACAATAAATTTTTTAAAATATCATTTAGTCAGAAAATGTAATTCCCCTGAGGAACTAAAGTACTATTTATCAAAATGAACACCAGGAAGTGGGAACATGTTTGGGGGGACAGACTAAGGGAGGGGGGAGGATAAGAATATAAACACTGAACTATGTAATTTGAGGGTAGAAACAGGATTGGGAAAATGGGGGGAACAAAAGAAGGGTGACATTGACCAAAAAGCAAAAAGCATTGCACTTCTAATCTGAATTATGGAACTGCAGCTCCTTTTTAGAACCACTTAATAATAAGAGATTTTTTTAAAGCTCATTGAATGACTCAATATAAGAAATGTATTATCTTTGATGTCTCCTCATCAGGCTTGTCAGTCTTTTTTTTTAATGTTTTTTTTTTTTGTATTTGTTTTTCTGCTTATGTGGTGCTGAGGAATCGAACCCAGGGCCTCATGCATGCAAGGCAAGTACTCTACCACTGAGCCACCCTCCCAGCCCCCAGGTTTGTCAGTCTTAACCTGTGAGTCTCAACTCCCTGTCTCAACCCTACATATGGTGCTGCCTATTTAAGCTAGCCTTTCTTCCACCTCTGCCACTATCATACCCATGAAGGGCTCCTTATTCTTCCCTGAATACACCTCACCTTGGTCTGTCATCCCAGTTGGCAAGAAGAATCCTTGAAGTTAGGACAGATTATGAATCCCTTTGTTCAAACCCCAGCAGCTTTCCCCATCAGATGAAGTAGTCTTGTCTTCAAACCCATTCCACCTGCCCCTTCTGCTGTCCTCACTACCGTTAGTTATAGGCCCTCCCCTTCACCATGGTAGGTGCCTCCCTTCTCAGATTTGGCTCTTGCTGTTCTCCTGGAATGCTCTTCCCTCAAGTATGGGACACGAGGGACAAGGGAGGCAGGGCTTGCTCCTTCTTCTTCAGATCTGTAGTCACTAGTTACACTCAGGAAAGCCTGAATTTGCTACCCACTCCTCTACTTACCCCTTCCTTTTCTTTCTCCTGAGCACTTACTTCTGTCTGACTTACTATGTAACATACAATTCTTCCTGGCTATTGTCTGAGTCCCTCCTGTACTTTAAGTTCCAGAGGAAGGAATTGTTTGCCAGTTGTGTCCCTTACTACACCAGTGTTGTTTCTTGAAGGCACTAAATATTTGGTAAAAGGTTCTGGGTTTCCACAGCTACTCTGTCCCTTGCCCATACCTGCCTTACCTAGTGGCTTCTACGTGCTAAGATAGATTAATGAACTTCACGTCATTTAATTTCCAGCCCAGGACCATGTTTATGCTAACAAAGAAATACCCCCAAATCCCATGATTTTTTTTTTTTTTTGGTCAGTCGTGGGGCCTGAACTCTGTGCCTGGGTGCTGTTTCTCAGCTCTTCAGTTCAAGGCTAGCGCTCTACCACTTGAGCCACAGGGCCACTTGTGGCTTTTTCTGCTTATGTGGTGCTGAGGAATCGAACCCAGGGCCTCATGCATACCACTGAGCCACCTTCCCAGCCCATAAAAATCACTTTTGATTTACTCCTAATGTTAGTTTAACAGAAAAGCCTACTTGAGAGGAGCGAGTTGTCCCAGGGGACCCTTTATGCCCTCACGGACATGATAACCTGGCAGCCAGACCTCAAGCCTGGGGGATAACAAGGAACCCTCTAGGGATGTACTCTTGCTTAGAGGGGTACAGAGGCATGTTCATGCATGGAGAATGCAGGTGCATCCCACCCTCTGGCAGACAAACACAAGAAGTCCCACAGAAGAAGTGAAGATTCTGAAGCAAGAGTTTATTCCAAGTGCACATGAGTGTGTGGACAAGTTCAGAGTCTGTGTTACTTAGCAGACAGAGACACACATTCCATAGCATGTCACAAAGTCCCCATGAACAGTCTCTAAGCGCCAACCCTTCCTCTGTCACCTTTCCGGCCTAAGCTAGGGAAAAGGGAGGGACTTCTAGTTCCCAAACAAAACACAGGCACCTAAGGGCTGAGTGACTTACACAGCCTTATCTTTATTAATATCTACCAAGAAAAAAAATCAAAATTCCCTCCTTATTCCAACACACCTCCATCTGGGCCCTCAGGGAGCAGCATTTGCCAAGGGGCACCTGCTGACAGAACAGTCCTTGGAGCTGGGCACCCATGCATGGCCACGCATTATGCTTGCACACAGACCACAGGCCCCTTCCTCCACCGTGTGAGGGATGAAAGGGCAGCTGGCATTTTTCCATCCCTCAGCTGTCAGTCTTGGGAACTTGAAAAAGATCAGCGATGTCCAGCAGGGCTTGTCGGATGTGGTTCCCAAAGCGCTGGGCATTCTGTAGGAACTGGGAGCTCAGACACACTTTCAGGTCAAATCCCACCCATTCCCATGAACAGAGTAGGCTTTTGGGTTGCCCCATGTGGCCCCTCTCCTCAGGCCACGTAGCAGGGAAGACTCACCGTCTCTGAACTTGAGAACTTGCTAGAGACATGGAAAAACATAGTGCTTTCTCCTGCAATCATGTAGGAGACACCATAGCCATCATCTGCCACCTGAAAACAAAAGGTGAGTGAGAGGACATGAAGCTGATGTGCCTGGTCTTCCCTAAGATTTGCAGGAGATGGCCTCAACCCTGGAGACTGCATTCTTGATGTCAGGACCTTACCTCCCACCCCAGGAAACAGGGCTCCTTGTGCTAAGATCTAGGGGGCTCATACTCTATACTGCCCCCTTGTTCCAGGAGGATCTCTGACAAACCAAACTATCTGAATGTCTAGGTGAGGAGCTGGATTCCTCAACTGGACATATTGCAGAAGGACCCAATATAGAGCGCTGTCCTCTGCAGAGAAGACAGAGCCACATGACATTGGTAGGCCCTAGAACCTGTCTACCTGTGCTGACAGCTACCACTCTGTTTTCATTCAGGGTTCTTCCCACACAAGGTGCTCCTGTCCTGTCTGGTCTGGTCATGGTACACACATGTGCGCATACATACACGTGTGTATACACACACACACACACACATACACACACGCTGCACTGAATCTCTAGGGCCCAAATATTTCTCACCATCACCCTTCAGGGATACTCACAGGGCCAAAGCCACCTCCGGCACCCACGTGATTGGGGTACTGGTCTG
This sequence comes from Dipodomys spectabilis, assembly GCF_019054845.1. NCBI lineage: Eukaryota > Metazoa > Chordata > Mammalia > Rodentia > Heteromyidae > Dipodomys > Dipodomys spectabilis. Next base: position 3,570,909 of record NW_024870907.1, on the reverse strand, counting down.
GATCAAACATACGAATCTGGGACTGAGGGATCTGGCTGGTGGAGAGGCGCCAGGGTTCTGAAAGCACCTGTAACAGGGAGTTCAAAGTCTGTCAGACATTAGCCACTCAGCATGCACCTGTTTAAATGGTACTAAAGACCTGCTCTGAGAAAGACACTGTCCTGGTGAGGATATAGGGATGGACGTGCATGAAGAGCTGTGGGCTACTGTTCCCTGCACCCCACAGCCTGTGAAGGAAACCTTCCCGGCCCATTAGGGCCCATCAGATCTCCCATGCAACCCTCTGCACTGCCTTGCTCCCACCCTTCTCACCAGCACCAGGACTACCTGACAGCATGAAAGCAGTGACTTCATGAAGAGAACCTACAGGAACAGCCCTTAGTCCCAGGACTGCAGGCCTGGTGGGCTGTGAGGTGAGAAGGCTTCCACTGACTTCCAGGGCTACAGTAGGAACTGGCCACACAAAGCACTATCTCAAGAAGGCTGAGCTCCTGGGTCTAAAGGCCATAGCCAGCAACAACACTGACCTCAGCCAGGAAAGGAGAGCTGACGCTCAGGTACTTGGAGACTACGTAAAGGCAGAAGAGGTGCCTGTCTATCCCAGCCCCCGTCATAGCCAAGCGGTACATGTTCTGGTGCTTCTCAGAAGCTTTCCGGAAGAGATCTCGGAGATCTTCTTTCTGGGGTATAAATGCAGAAGAATGAAGAATGGCCGGTGCCTCAATGCATAGGAAAGTGAAGAGCAGTGGGTCAGAGCTCACCATGTGGGAGCCATTCACCATGGCCTGCACAAAGGCTGTGGACTCACTGGTACAGGAACGCACAGTTTCTGTCCGTCCCTCGCGGAACATTCTGGTCATTGAGGCCTCATAGGTCAAGCAGAATTTGCCCTTGTCCTGGGGTACAGAGAGGGGTGAATCTGGCAGGTAGACCCCAAGCTGCCCTGCCCACTCAGCAGCCCAAAAGGGCTCCTACCCGGAAGTGAGCCAGCTGTAAGGCAATTTGCACAAAGGCATCAGGGCTGGTACGACATTTCTTGATGAGGCCTTTGCCAAAAGGCAAGAACTGGAAGCAGTACAACTCCACATCGTCTGCCAGAGCCTTAGCCACCTGGTAGGAACTCTCGATGGCAGCTTGGCACTGCGGAGATATGGAAAGGGTCAAGTTGGGACAATGCTCTCCAAGCAGGCCTCTAGGTTGCATTGAGGAGGTGTGAAGTAAAAGGCAGAACCTAATGTCTTCAGAAGAGGACCTGAGAGGACTCATCATGAAGGCAGAATGAGTCTAGGTAAAGTGGATGCATTGCTGGGTGTTACAACAAGAGCCATGGATGTGAGCTATGCACCTCAGCCTTTCTCAAGTACAGATAGCCCTGAACTTTCTGCTTTCTTTGTGAAAAGTTTGGACCCCACATTTCTTTTTTTTTTTTTGTTATTGGTGGTCCTAGGGCTTGAACTCTGGGCTTGGACACTGTCCCTCAGCAATTCAGCTCAAGGCAAGTGCTCTACCACTTGAGCCACAGCGCCACTTCCAGTTTGCTAGTAGTTTACTAGAGATACAGTCTCACAGACTTTCCTTCCTGGGCTGGCTTTGAACCGTGATCCTCAGATCTCAGCCTTCTAAGTAGCTAGGATTACAAGCATGGGCCACTGGCACCTGGCAGACCCCACATTTCTTTAACCTTCTGTCCCATCCCTGGAGGAGGGGGGTCCAAGTGGTGAAGGCAGGAGTGTATGTGGGTAACTCGAACTGATCACTCTTGCCCCTGCCCCTGCCTGGTTTGCACACCTGTTCAGGAAGGTCCCACTGCAGCCGCTGAGGAAGAATAAGCTGAGGGTTCGGGTTGCCAAGGCAGTGTCCAGTCTCTGTGTAGCCCAGGTGAAAGGTGTCAGTGCCTAGGACAAACTGAAGGGAGAAAGCTAAGGTAGGAAACAAAGCTCATCACTAATGTCTGTCCTGCTGGCCCCCTCTCCAGGCCTGTTACCTCCCAGAGGTGCCCAATGATGGGGGCATCTGCCCACGCGTGTTCTGTGTTGAGCCCCAACAGACCATTCTTGAAGGAAATAAGAGTGAAAGACTTGTCGAACCATCTGCAGGAGGAGTAGATGCATGGATGACCCAGGTGGGGCATACACAGGACCCTTAACCTACAATCCTAATGTTAAGAAGTAATACCACTTTGCTCTTAATTCTAACCATCATCCTAACTCCAAACTTAACTGAAACAACCTTGATTTCTTTTTTTTTTTTGGGGGGGGGGTCCAGTTGTGGGGCCTGAACTCTGGGCCTGGGCGCTGTCCCTCAGCTCTTCAGCTCAAGGCTAGCGCTCTACCACTTGAGCCACAGCGCCACTTCCGGCTTTTTTCTTTTCTTTTCTTTTGGGGGGGGGGGTCCAGTAGTGGGGCCTGAACTCTGGGCCTGGGCGCTGTCCCTCAGCTCTTCAGCTCAAGGCTAGCACTCTACCACTTGAGCCACAGCACCACTTCCGGCTTTTTGCTTTTTGCTTATGTGGTGCTGAGGAATCGAACCCAGGGCCTCGAGCATGCAAGGCAAGCGCTCTACCACTGAGCCACCTTCCCAGCCCCAACAACCTTGATTTCTAACTTTCAGCTCTAACCCTGACTATAATCACTAACTTAACCATGCCACTACCTAGCCGATAGCGGTGTTCCTTTTCTGTTGATCCTCTAAGCCTAGTCATAACTTCTAGTGTTAACCCCACCTCCCAGCCCACCCCCGCCCTCCAGTCAACCCCTGCCCCCTGCCCCCTGGCCCCTGCCCGGAGCCTCGCACATGCCTGTTGTAGCAGTTGCCGTGCAGCAGTGCCTTGCCATAGAGGCTGAGGCTGGCCTCATCATCAGGGTTGTAGCAGTGCGACTCTTCATCCAGAGACACAAAGAAAGCAGCACGCTCGATGGTTTCCAGAGCAGCCTTGTTCTTGCCAGAGCTGAAGAAGGCCTGGCGTGCCTGTGCCCACTCCACCCTGGGAGCACAAGGGCAGGTGAGCAGTGGAGCCAGTGTGCACTTTGGTTCAGGGCACTTCCCAGGACCTGGTGGGGCCTGGAAATGGGGTGAGGTCGGGGTGCCTAGGTGTCCTGGAACATGTCCCACCTTCCATGCAACATATATTAAGGGTGGATATGCCAGCTATCTGCTATTTTACCACCAATGCCCTTCACTATTTAGGTCCTATATGCCCCCATTCCTTGGTTGTACCTCTGGCCCCAATTCTACCATGACAGAAAGGGCAAGCCTCCCCATAAGTCCAGATACCTTCCTCCTGCAGTGAGGGCTGCCAGCCTCTCTTCCCCAGGCTGAGGTGGGGAGGGGTCATCTAGGATCCTTTGGAACTGCATCTCCAGGTCCCGAGGCTTGAGCAGGCGGGATCCCTCATAGAGCCAGACCTTGAAGAAGCGGCCCTTGTGGTAGACAGCCACATGCCTGCTCTCTGAGAGGTGCTGCAGCACATCTGTGACAGAGGCCAGTGGACAGGCTGAGGCCCGGCCTCAGAGAGAAGAGCACCTCCCTCCCCGACCCAGCCCTGGAAAGGGGCCACCTCCTTCACACTGCGTAGTAATTGGCAGGTCAAATGATACTTGACCTGCCGCTGCCCTGGGCCTTCTATCCCTCAGGAGCAGATCTCTGTGTGCTAAGCAGGGCTTGTGCTATGTCCTTCCACTACCTCTTACAACAATCAAAGTGCTAGTAATTCCTATAAACTGCCTGAGGCAGCAGTTCCAGAAACAGAGAAAGTTGCTGACTCCATAACCCCCAGGCAAACCCCTTTTCCCTTCTGCAAGCTCTGTTTAAGGTGACTGTGCTTCCTCTGAGCTACACTAACCCAGCAGTGCTCCTCTCACTATGTGCTTGTGTGCATATGTACCAATACTGGAGCTTGAACTCAAGGCCTTAAGCTCTCCCTTGGTTTTTATGTTCACAGCTGGTATTCAATCACTTGCCTCTACTTCTGGCTTTTTGCTGGCTAGAGATAAGAGTCTCTTGAATTTTACTGTCTGAGCTGTTCTGATCCACAGTCCTAGCCCCTGAGTAGCTAGGATTCTAGGTGTGAGCCATTAATACTCAGACTCTCATTACTCTGGAGGGGAGAGGCTCTGTTCTGGGCACCCTGGGATCTAGTACCATGCCTGTAAATAATGCCTAGTATCTGTCACAAACTGACTACTTCTTACATATCCATGACCCCAAGACACAGGAATGCTTAGTAATAAGTAGGCAGTTGGGCACCTAGTCATGGTAGGACCACAGCTGGGAGGGTAGGACTTGTTCCTGCCGGGTGCCTGGCTGTGGCCTGGTACCTGTCTCATTGCCGGGGATGCGAGTAGTGTTGAACATCCTCTCCATCTGATAGGAGCACATGGGCACAATACCCAATGCCATCACCTGGGAGAAAGGTCCATCATGGCTCACTCAGGCCTCCCCTCACCATCCCACCTTCAACCCTGATGCAACTCACAGGCTTGATCTCTTCACGGTCCAGTTTGCGACGATACATGATCATGGCATGGACGACATTTCCTAGGCGGGCTGCCTGCACATCTGTGTTCTTGACAAGCACAAGGTCCTATAGACAAAGCAGATCCTGCAGGGCTCACATCTCTGTCTGCATGTCACCTAGGTCTCACTGACAAGAGGACCAACTTATTCAAGGGTGTAAGGTATCACTTCCTCTTTCCAGCCCATTCCATATGCTGTCAGGGCAACTTCCAGAAATGTATAACTAACATTCTACAAGTCTGTTCCAACTTAGACCAGAGTTGCTTTCTTTCTTTATACTTATTTTATTTGTACATGTTTTTCTTATCTTGATCCAAAGAAAGTTCTGGCCCTAATAAACAGCTTGAAACCTTTGGAAGGCTGTGTACATACTTCTAGAAGGAATCCTCACAGGCTAGTAGTGGGGTTGTTGTTGTTGTTTGTCAGTCGTGGGGCTTGAACTCTGGGCCTGGACACTATCCCTCGGTTCTTCAGCTCAAGGCTAGCGCTCTACCACTTGAGCCATAGTGCCACTTCTGGTTTTCTGAGTGGTTTATTGGAGATAAGAGTCTCATGGGAGATGACCTCCCCAAGTGAGGTGAGAGAGGTAACGCCATGTGGGACCGACCCTCCCCTGGAGCCTGCTCTGGGCAAGGCAGCCGCTTCTCCCTCAGGAACTCAGCGGCCCGGAGGACACCCTTGGTGGACTCCCCTTGACCTCTGGACCAAGTGACGTGACATTTGAGCTCCCCTGGGTGTGGGGCACGTTTAGTAGAATTAGGCCTAGGAGTTAGTTATTGGTATGGATGGCATTTGAAGTGCTTAAATAAACTAAGTGAAACTTAAAAAAAAAAAAAAAGAGTCTCAAGATCTTCCTGCTCAGGCTGGCTCAGATCTCAGCCTCCTGAGTAGCTAGGATTCTAGGTATGAGCCACCAGCGCCCGGCTAGTAGTGTGTTTTTGACAGTGGTAAAGACTGGGTGTAGGGCAGCAGAGAGACCAGCAGGTGGTGTACAGTCAGAAGGGCCAGTGGCATGGGGCAGGCACACAGTGACTTCCTGAGCGCTAAGAGAAGCATGGTATTCATCTGAAGCATAGTATTCATCTTGTGGTCTGGCCCCACACAGGGACAAAAGCAAGACATATTTGAAGAAATTCCCTAGAAATGGTGTCAAAACAGCTGGGAACTTGTGACTGGGAAGCCAAGGAGGTGGGAATAAAGGCAGGAAATGGTGGAGTCTGACAAGCAAGCCTAAGAGAGATTCAGCCATTCTCTAATACTCCCTGATGAGATTCCCCCAAGCCTCACTCCATCACCCCTTCTTTCCCATGGAAGCATCCACAAGACCTCTGGACTGTCCTCCACATCCTTGCCCCAGAGCCAGGGAAAGAGCCAAGCACACACAGGAAGCCTGTGTAAGCTGGCTTTGGTTCTTACCATGACATAATAGTTGCTGTTTACCATGAGGGGGCTCCTGCCTCGGAGGTAGATATACTCTTCCCACCAGTCACTCACCTGTGGGTAGGCAGGAGATTAAAGCTGGGGAGGTGGCAGTCAGGACATTGTGAGTAAGGACAAGGCCAGGAGGGCAAACTTACATAGTTAGTTGCCCACCATGACTTGAATACCAAGTATTTCTGCAGCCTGGGGGCGGTCTTTTCCTGGAATTCTTTGGCCAGTGTCTCCATACGGTAATATTCCTCATCCTCCAACAAGGGCCGCACAGACTCCAAGTACTGTCATTACCACAAGGTCAGATATCAATGGCTATCTTAACCCTCTTCCCATCTCTGTCTCCTCACTCAGGCCCCATTACTCTCAAGCCAACTATTTACAGGAAACAGTCTTTTATGTTTGAACTAGCCTCTGAACCCAGGCCCCCATGCCCACTAGTACCCAGGCCCTTACCCGCTGAACTGTGGATGACACACAGGGCACAGGAAGTTTTGGCAGAGATGTCTGGAAGCTGTAGAGCATGGGCCGACGGCTGGACAGAAGGCGGACACAGATCTAGAAGTACAGGGCACAGCATTGGAGTGGGAGGCAGGAGGCACAAATCAGCAAATGAATGACACCTTTAGAACCACCCCATCCCCCTTCAGGATAAACCCACACATGAGGCACCAGTGCCCAGTCTGTCTCTCCCTTCCTGTTTAGAACCCCAAATGAGATTCTTGGGGTATCAAACCACACGCCTGCACCCTCCAATGTTTCTGCTCACAGCCCAGATCTTGGTGGCATGACTGGTCTTGCCGTGCATCTCAAACATCCACCCGTGGTAAGAAAGCAGCAGCTTCAGAGTTTGTCGGAATAGGAAGATGCCTGTTACCCAGACCCCCGTGGAGAAGATGGCCATGCTGAGAAGTGCCCGAGACTGTGGGGTCTCATAATGGCTACACCTATGAGAGAAGGGGAGAGGACTGCCGGGGATCCACTCACAGCAATATTAGAATTCTGAATCATCGGCTATGAACAGTCTTGTGAGAGACACAAAGGGGCAAGAACCTCTCTGGGCACACTCAGGTCTGACTGTATCAAATACCAGCTGATATGGTGGGGGGAAGGTTGCCCCTGGGGCCATTATGAACTGCTGTCTTGAATTTGACTAGCTCAGGAATGATCTTGGGAACTAGCCTAGCCCTCTTTCCTGCCACTTGTGCCCTCCTGGCTTTTTACCTCTCAGGGAGGTATCTCTGGATACAATAGACCAGCCCCATGGAGATGTCCACCTTGCAGTAGGAGGAACCCACTGTTGCCATGACGATGACCAGCCAGCTGGTAGGGCTTCCAGGGTACACACCTCTAAGGATGCCATTCTGTGGAGCAGAAACAGGCATCCTTGTTGAGCAGAAGGCTAAGGGAATGGGGCTCCGGTGAGGTCCTAGGAAGGGCTTCCCAGTCTGCCGCAGCGGCCTGCTGTGCTGTTCTCATTCCTTCCACACACCCACACCTGCAGCACCCCTAGTGTCCCGTCACACCTTGATCCCCTCAAACTTCTGCTCTAGTGAAGTCTGTTCCCAGCAGCGCTGTTGGCCACAGTGGTGGCGGACACCGACCACGGGGCGACCGCAGACATCCAGCCCCGCCGTGCACCTGCTGGAGAATCCAGAACCACCTATGCCCACCTTGATGCGAATCAGGCGTTTCTTCCAGGAGTTGATCCCAGACAGGTAGATGTGTTTCAGGGCTTCCCGACTGAGCCGGAAGTCGACCCCTTCTGGGGTCACAGTGAACTGAAAGGCCACGGCCTGGTGTGCTTCCGCCATCCTGGGGGTTGGTCGGCACCTGGAAGCCGGGAAGGGGGGTGGGCGGAAGGGTGTGCGGCGCGCTCAGGCCGGCCCCGCCCGGGCCTCCCAGCGCCGAGGCCCCGCCCCCGGGCCCACCGCCCCTTCCCCGGCCCCAGCTTCCCTAGCGGCGCTCCGGGCTCCGGGCTCCGGCGCGGGCCGCGCCTCCGCCCTTCTGCCCGGCCTACAAGCCCGGCCAACCGCCGTCGCCGAACCCTCGCGGCGGCGTTCCGGACAGCTCTAGCCACAATGGAGCGGGACTGGAAAGGGGTAGGGAACCTTCAGAGCCGGGCGTCGACACGGGCAGCGAAGGGCGGCCTCGAGGGGGGCAGCGCCCCGGAAGCAGCGGCCTCCTGGGCGGGGAGGGCCGGGCGTGGTGCGGGGCTCTGGGCACCGCAGGGTCCTGCTCCCACCGCCAGGCTCAGCTTGCTCCCGCCGGCGTCCGAGCTGGCTACTCGGCCTGTGTCCCCGCGTCCTTCAGGCCTGGCCGGCCTGGCCCCACCCTGGCTGAGAACCTGACACCCACTCCTAAATTGGGGTGGAGAAAACAAGACAGAGGCCCGGCGGGGCGCACGCCAGACCGCCGCCCCCTGCGGTGGGAACGGGGAAAGGGGCAGGGTTTCCACAAGCAAGCTGAAGGTTGCTCGAAGGTCCAGGGGCCGGGGTGACGGTGGGGCAAAGGGGCTCACGTGAGGATGGTGGCATTATAGCTAAAAATAGCCAAATGTAGGGAAAAGGTCATGGTGGAGTCAGCCATGCAGCCTAGTCTGCTCCTGGATACTGGTGGCTGGGGGGGACAGCCGCATCCCAGGGCCCTCCGTAGGTCTCTAGGCCGCCCTCTGTCGGTCTCTAGGCCACCCTCCAAGTCTTCCTAGTACTTGTTACTTGGAGCCAGGGGAGACCTGAGGGATAGAGATCCCCAATGGGCAGAACGGGCCCACAACCATTTTTAAGCCCAGAACATTGAACATCCATTCATCTGTGTGTTCCTGTCGGGTATTTCTGTTTCCAAAGCACAAACAAGACAGCTATGAAGGAACAGCTCATTTATTAAGGTACACAGTCCAAAGGCGCCCACTTTGGGCAACTATACAATCTGGGGGAGAGGTCAGCCTTCTCAATCAGTCTCATTTGAGGACACAAGTCCAGTCCCCAGGGACTCCTGCCCTTTGTCTTTCCCTCCAAGGTCCTGCCCTGGAGGCTCCAAGAAGAAAGTTGAGGAATGAAGTTGGATGGTCAGGACGATGAGTGGAAGCTGGTCAGCTGCCCTTTCTGCTGGAAGTAGAACTGGAACCGAGACTGGGCGTACTCCTAGGGAAGGAGGCCCCGCCCGCCAGGGTGAGAAGGCTTGGAACCTGCATGCTACACACATGCCTTGGTTTGCCCAGTTTCCTGGATAACATATAGCTATTGTTGCTCCCCAGCTCTCAATTAACGTGCCCACTCCCTTGATGCTTACCAAGTATCCAAATTCTATAGTGGACATGGATGCCTGGAGGATGGACCACAGACCCCAGAAGAAATGAGAAGCCAAAGCATACCTGGGCAAGGGAGGGGCATAGAAGGTACCTGTGTGCAAGATCACTTAGGCTCTGCCTCATCCCTTCCCCTGGGCCAGCCAGTCCTCACAGCTCTAATTTCTCCCCTATTTTCCTAATACCTATGCAGTCCTAACTCCCCACTTTGAAACTGTCCCTTCCCACCAGCTAAGGCTGGCTGGCTAGCTCAGATTTCATAATCATAAGCCCACTCTGTACTTGCCCTTTGCGACCCCCTCCCCCACCTTTCCTCTGCCCCTTCCAGACTCCCAACCTGCCTCTCTTTCCTTACCGGTTGACCTCTATCAGCAAATCTTCTTCTAGTTTTTTCTGCTCCACTGGAGAAAGAGTCTCACCTTTCATTACCTCAGACAGGTAATGGCGAATAAAATGAAGCTGAGAACAATGGACAGGAGTCAGGAACTAGGGAGTCCACTGGGAGTATTTCCCTCCCAGTCAACACCCTTTCTGGGATGCTGGAACCATTTCCCAGCCTTTGGTCCACATACCTGCTGTTCTCGAGTTGGGTAGTCTGTGAGCTGTGCTTTGTAGAAAGGCCATTCTTCATGAGTATAATCATAAACCCACTCACAAAAATGGTTCCCAATGTCAAAGCCCCTGGGAAAAAAAGGTGGAAGTTCTATCCCCAGATGCCCCAGCAGCTGGAATGGAGAGATAAAGTCCAGCTTGTTTTTCCATCATCTAGTTGGAACAGATCTGTAAGAGACTGCCCTCTCAGCCTTACCTGTAGTTATAACTGCTGTACTCAAAATCAACCAGCATGAGGCTATCAACATTTTTTGGCTCTGAGAGCAATAAGATGTTTCCTGGGGAAATAGAGTGGGGTTCGGGTCAGTATGGGGCCCCCCGGCCTCTCCAGCTTGGATTAGAATTCTCAAATCAAAAGCCTTTTCTTACCTTCCTGGATGTCATTGTGACAGAAGACCACTGGTGATGGGGTAGAATCTAGCAACTTCCTGCAGAGGTAGACGGACATGGGTCTAGAGTAATTAAAGTTACTCTCATAGGCTAGGCCCAGATTCCTGCCACCAGTAAATCCCAGGTGCATGGTGAGATGCTCCACCACCCAGCCAGCCTTTACCTGAGGTTGCCCATCTCATCCTTCAGGCTGTACATTTCCAGTAGATTCATATGAGGGAGGTCAGTGGAAGGTAGGTCTTGGATCTGCTTTAAGTACCTGAAATTCAAACAAATAGGTAAATCACTGCCCACTATCCTATTTATTCTGAAGCTAGCAACTTAAGAGCCCATGCTAGACAAAGGGACACTTAATCAACTCAACTGGAGGGCTGGACACACCCATGGGGGTTCAGGTGTTTGGGTTACAAACCTGACTCACCGTTCCATAGTCCCAAACAACCAATGAGGTTCCTTGGTGAAAGGCATCTCCATACCATGGAATTGGGCCATCTTCATGGCAATGGCTGCTGACAACAGCGGCTCTCGAAGTTCATGGGTTTTCAATGGCCGGCTCTGCACCCAGGAACCTATCAGGATGGTGAAGGGGCTGGGGCAGGAGGGGAAAGGGATTGGGGGACCTGGGGGAGGCCAAGACCTTGGGGAGAGTTTCCGAACTGGGATGTGAAGGTAGACACTGGGGAGGAGGACAGGGGACAATGAAAGAAGGAGATGTGGGGAGAGGGCTGAGCTCGTACTGGGAGATACTGTTCCAGGCGGCCCTCTGGGAAGACTCCATAGAGCTGCGGCCCCAGCGACCGCTCTGCAAGGATGGCGAACATTACGCTTTCTAGGACCAAGGAATCCACGTCCTGAAGGAAAATGGCACAGCAAAGGGGCCCAAATCAGTGGGGACGGGAGGTAAGCGGCCCCGGACCTATAGGAGGGCCTGATTTCTCCATCGCAGCTGGAACTTCCGGTCTCACCACCCGAGGCCCCGCCGCACAGGCTCTCCGTGAGGTGTGCCGTTCGCCTGCGCCCCTGCGCTTCCCCCTCACCTGCAGGATGGCCCCGTACAACCGCAGCAGCACCTCCCGCGGCTCCTCGCCGACGCTCGGCAGGTGGTCCGGCAGCGAACAGCGGAAGAGCAGGTTGCTGAGTCCTCCGCTGCAGACGCGCACACAGCGCCTTCAGTCGGCGTCCGCCCCGCCCGGGGGCCCGAGCCGGGCCCCAGCCCGCCGCGGGCCCGCCCCGCCCCCGGCCCAACCCTCGACCCCGGGCCTCCCACCTCACGGGGCAGACCCGCAGCTCGTCGGGCTGCACTCGGCGCCAGGCCCCGCCCAGGTACTCCCGGCACCAGCGATAGGCTCGGCGCTCGGCGTCACGAGACAGCGACGAGGCTCGCCGCCGGCTGGCGGCCGCGTCCGGGCACCCGGCCGGGTGGCCGCTGACAGCCCCGCCTTCGCACGCAGCGGAAGCCTCCGCCGCCATAACGAGGACTCCACAGGCCCAACGCCCTGCTGCAAGCTGCTCTCTTTGGGAGGGCTCGGCTCCTTCCGGCCCCGCTCGACCCACTTCCGGCCGCTCTAGCCTCCCCAGCCGCACTCGGCTCTTTCCGTACGGTGGTCCGGGCCCATCCTGCAGGTGAGGGAAGCCGCGCGTCCCCGCGGTCCCCGCCTCCGATCAAGGGCCAATGGCGTCTCCTCCTGGGTGGGGCAGGCCCGGTCACGCCCTCGAGACGGGCGGGGCCTCCGAAGCCTGGCCGTTGTTTGGACGGTGGCCCGGAACCTAGAGGCGTCTGGAGCCAATCAGAAGCGTCGTGGGCGGGCGCGTCCTCCGCCTCCCGGCGGTGGCGGAAGACGGGCTGAGCATCGGCGAGCGCTGGCGCGAAGCGTATTCGGCACCCGTCGCGTGATCGTAAGCCGCTGTACCTCACTTTCCAGCAAAAATTAAAACGGGCTGGGAAGGTGGCTCAGGGTGGCTGGGAGGACAGGCGTGGCCCCGAGACTCGACATTCACACACCGACTGGAGGAGGTGCCCTTAGCGGAGGAACACTGTTTATTGAAACAAATCCAGAAGATAGAACACGGCGGAGGGGGGTGGGGTGCTGTTGGTGTTTGTTTTGCTTTGGGTTTTTTTCTCTTATGGAGGGAGTAAGGGAGGCAGAAAAAGTAAACAAATGCAACCATTCTATTCAGTATACACCGTGGAAAATGACCTCTGCAGCTTGTGTGCAGGGAGGGAGGGGAAACTGGAGGAAAGTAGAGAAATGTATTCATTACCTGATTATTGAAATGGTAGCTCTTCTGTGCAAATAATAAATTTTTTTTTTGGTCGGTCGTGGGGCTCGAACTCTGGGCCTGGGCGCTGTCCCTGAGCTCTTCAGCTCAAGGCTAGCACTCCACCACTTGAGCCACAGCACCACTTCCGGCTTTTTCTGCTTATGTGGTGCTGAGGAATCGAACCCAGGGCCTTATGCATGTAAGGCAAGCGCTCTACCACCGAGCCACCTTCCCAGCCCCAAAATGATTAAAAAAAAAAACCAAAAACAAAAACTCACTTTTCTGTATACCAACAGCAAACAGGCTAAGAAAGAAATCAGAAAATTCCATTTACAATAGCCACAAAAGCACAGACTACCTGGGCATAAACAACCATTAGGCAGCTAAAGGACTTCATAATAAAAAAATATAAAACCTTAAAGAAATTGAACACAGCCAGGCATCAGTGACTCACGCTTGTAATTCTAGCTACTCAGGAGGCTGAGATCTGAGGATCGCAGTTCAAAGCCAGCATGGGCAGGGAAGTCTGTGAGACTCTTATCTCCAATAAACCACCAGAAAACTGGAAGTAGCATCGTGGCTCAAGTGGTAGAGCTGAAGAGCTGAGGGACAGTGCTCAGGCCCTGAGTTCAATCCCCATGACCATCAACAACAAAAAAACACAGTTACAGTTATCTGCTCTGTGTGTACACCAGTACTAAGAAATGAACTAAGGGCCTAGGTGCTGTCCCTTAGCTTTTTTGCTTAGGTTTAGTGCTCTACCACTTGAATCACAGGTCCACTTCAACGTTTTGGTGGTAATTGCAGATAAGAATCTTAAGTAGCCAGGCACTGGTGGATCACGCCTCGGGAGGCTGAGTGAGATCTGAGGATCAGGGTTCAAAGTCAGCCTGGACAGTGTAAGGTCCGCTCCTGGATGGTGAGCACACTCTACCCTCCTCGCAGCAAAGTCTCCACCCAGTACCTGCATTACCTAGGCAACTGGCACACTGCAGGAGGTCACATCTGCATCTGCTGAGGTCACATCTGAATTTGATGTGGCCACACCTTTCTCCGCCCATACCCTAGATAAGGCCTAGCCCAGGCCCAGACGCCCTCTTTCCCAGGTCTTTTTCCCAGGCCTTTCCCAGCGGCGTGGAGGGCCAACATGACTTGATGCCAACCGGAACGATGAATAAACCTACCCCTTACCTGAATACCACATGTGTGGTGTGGTTCTTACTCAGCAACCTCTTTTTAAAAACCTGACAGGCAGCAAAGTCTGTGAGACTCTTATTTCCAGTAAACCACTAGAAAACTGGAAGCGGTGCTGTGGCTCAAGTGGTAGAGCGCTTGCCTTGAGCTGAAGAGCACAGGGACAGTGGCCAAGCCCAGAGTTCAAGCCCCACAAAAACAACAACAACAAATTTCAAGTATACCGGGTGTCAGTGGCACCCAGCTAGTTCCTTATCTCTAACTTTGTACAAAAATCAACTCCAAATGTATCAAAGGTCTAGCCTGCCTGCCTGCCTGCCTTCCCTCCCTCCCTCCCTCCCTCCCTCCCTCCTTTCTTTCTTTCTTTCTTTCTTTCTGTTGAACTCGGCCTGGGCGCTGCCCCTCAGTTTTTCAGCTCAAGGCCACTACTCTGCCACTTGAGCCACAGCGCCAATTCTGGTTTTCTGGTGGTTTATTGGAGATCAGAGTCTCACGGATTTTCCTGCCCAGGCTGTTTTTTTTCATTTTCATTTTCTTTTTAATTTGCCAGCATCACTGTTTATTAATAGACCCAGTTACAAAAATAGCATGGCAAGCTGGGCACCAGTGGCTCACACCTTTAATCCTAGCTATTCAGAAGGCTGAGATCTGAGGATCATGGTTCAAAGCCAGCCTGGGCAGGAAGGTCCATGAGACTTATCGCCAATAAACCACCAGAAAACTGGAAGTGATGCTATGGCTCAAGTGGTAGAACACTCACCTTGAGCTGAAGAGCTCAGAGACAGCGCCCAGGCCCAGAGTTCAAGCCCCATGACTGACAAAAAAACTAAAAATAACATGGCAGACACCTCAGTTAATCCTTCTAATAAGCCTGTTGATCTGGTCCTCCCTTTTGCCAGCATCTCCATCTTCTACAAAGTGAGTGATCTTCATGCCACCTCATGGAGAAGATAACTTGAAGGGCCACAGGAAGTTATTTGCTTCTTGACGCATTTTACAACAGTATGGATCTCATGAATCAGATCATCCATGCAGATGATACCATATTTACCAAGAGATTGAGCAACCAAAGCGTTATCTGTTAAGGCAATTTGCTTCTTATTAATTTTGCCATAACCAGGCTTGTAGATGAGCTCATTTACTGACTTTGGGTTTGAGTACCCCATGTAGTATATGGTTCCATAACCCTCAGCAACTTAATTGAAGCCTTGTTGAGCTTAACAAAGGTACCACTGAAGATCTGGCAAAGGCAAAGAAGGTGCAACACCTTATGGACTTTTGGATTCACACCATCTCTGATATCTCTGATTCTGATGACAAATGCCAATTTAGTCTCTGCAGGTACATAGATGTTGCTCGCTTCTCTGGCCACTGTAGCCTTTCGGATCTCAGCTCTGTATGTTTGCCTGTATTCTTTGTGATAATACTTAGCTTTTTCAGAGATGAGCTTCTCCTTGCCTTTCTCAGGACTAAGCTTCCTCCTTTCTTTCGAAGATCTCTGAGCACATTTCTTTCTCAGGCACTTTGTTTTCAGCTCAGCAAAATTCCTTTGCTTTTTCTTGTGTCCCTGGCATAGCAGGAACCTTCTTTTTCTTCTCTTTGGCACCCTCCATGGCTCCAGGTGAAAAAGAGCCCAGCTGGCTTTGAACTGCAATCCTCAGATCTCAGTCTCCTGAGTAGCTAGGATTATAGGTTTATAGGCGTGAGCCACTGGCGCCCAGAAAGGTCAATTTTTTTTTTTTTTGTCTGAGGCTGGGACTTGAACTCACTACCTGTCATTTTCACTCATTGGCTAGTGACTACCAACTGAACTACACTTCGAACCTCTCAAAGATCTAAATGTAATATCTGAAACTATTAGAGAAAAACATAGGGAAAACTCTGGAAGATATAGGCACAGGTAATTATTTATGAATGTGACTCCAAGAAGGAACAAACAGAACTGCATCAAATTAAAAATGTGTGTACAAAAATATTGCAAAAGAGGGCTGGGAAGGTGGCTCAGTGGTAGAGTGCTTGCCTCCCATGCATGAGGCCCTGGGTTCGATTTCTTAGCACCACATAAGAGGAAAAAACTGGGAGTGGTGCAGTGGCTCAAGTGGTAGAGCCCTAGCCTTGAGCTGAAGAGCTGAGGGACAGCACCTAGGCCCAGAGTTCAGGCCCCATGACCAACACACACACACACAAACATACTTTATGGCCCTGCTATATTACTGGAGTATATATCTGAAGGAGTCATAATCAATATATAAGAAAGAAGCCAGGGGCTGGATGTGTGGCTCAGGTGATAAAGAGACAGCCAGTGAGTAAAAGCATCAGATACCAAGTTTGAGTCTCAGTCTCAGACTAAAAAAAGAAAGAAAGCTGCATACCTATGTTTATTGCAGCTCTGTTCATACTAGCCAAATAGTGGAATCAGCCAAAGTGTTGACAGAAGGATAAAGAAAATAAGGTAAATAAGGTATACACAAACACATATATGTGTACATGTATACATATATATGTGTATGTATGCATATATATAGTGAGATGTCATCAAGGAAAATGAAATGTCATTTGCAGAAAAGTTGAGGAAACTGGAGATCATCATGTTAAGTGAGATAAGCCAAGATCAAAAAGCCATACACCACTGATGGCTCTCATCTGTAATCCTAGCTAGTAAGGAGGCTGATATATGAGGACCATTGTTCAAAGCCAGCCTGTAGAAAAGTCCATAAGACTCTTACCTTAATTAACCACCAAAAACCTAAAAGTGTAACTGTGGCTCAAGTGGTAGAGTGATAGCTTTGAGTTAAAATCTCAGGGACAATGTCTACTCTCTGAGTTCAAGCCCCAGGATTGATACATACACACAGGAAGCCAAATACCATGTTATTATTCTTATTTGTAGAATCTGGATGAGGCTATGTGTGTGTGTGTGTGTGTGTGTGTGTACACAATAATTTACAGTAGTATAAAGAAATGGAGAGGGCTGGGAAGGTGGCTCAGTGGTAGAGTGCTTGCCTTGCATGCATGAGGCCCTGGGTTCGATTACTCAGCACCACATAAGCAAGAAGAAAAAAGCCAGAAGTGGCACTGTGGCTCAGGTGGTAGAGCACTAGGGTTGAGCTGAAGAGCTGAGGGACAGCGCCCAGGCCCAGAGTTCAGGCCCCACAACCAGACCCAAAAACAAAACAAACAAAAAGAAATGGAGAAAGGGAGTGAGAAAGATAATATCAAAATACATTGTGTGAGGGGCTGGGAAGGTGGCTCAGTGGTAGAGCGCTTGCCTTGCATGCATGAGGCCCTGGGTTTGATTCCTCAGCACCACATAAGCAAAAAGAAAAAAGCCGGAAGTGGCACTGTGGCTCAAGTGGTAGAGCGCTAGCCTTCAGCTGAAGAGCTGAGGGACAGCGTCCAGGCCCAGAGTTCAGGCCCCATGACCGGACCCCCCCAAAAAAAATAAAAATACATTGTGTGAGCTGGGAATGTGACTTAGTGGTAGAGTGCTTGTCTAGCACTCAAGAAGCCCTGGGTTCTATTCCTCAGTACAACAAAAACGGAAAAATCTACAAGTGGCACTGTGGCTCAAGTGGTAGGGTTGCTAGCCTTGAGCAAAAGAAGCTCAAGGACAGTGTCCAGTCCCAGAGTTCAATCCCTAGGACCAGTAACACACACACACACACACACACACACACACACACACACGACTTATGTGGATGGTCTAAGAAATTGCACTGAACAAGGGGGTAGGGAACAAATACATAGAAAACAATAGAAGATATTCTGATTAAAAGGTAATAGATGCACTGCAAAATACCATTATGAAACTCCTTGGTACAGTTAATATCACGAAAAGAAATTTGAGTTTGGTGTTTTTGGTGGGAAGGTTGTGTGTGTGTGTGTGTGTGTGTGTGTGTGTGTGTGTGTGTGTGTGTGTGTGTGTGTTGGGTGTGTTGGTACTAGGGTTTGAACGAGCCCACAGCTGGTAGATGCTCTTTCACTTGAGCCACACCTCCAGTTCTATGTGGAAATTGGGAATTCCCAGCCCAAATTCATTTTCTTGCAGAGCTGTTTTCTGGTGGATAATTGGAAGTCCAAGAGACTCTTTTTTTTTTCTTTGTTGGTCATGGAGCTTGAATTCCGGGCTTGGACGCTGTCCCTCAGCTCTTCAGCTCAAGGCTAGTGCTCTACCACTTGAGCCACAGTGCCACGTCTGGTTTTCTGGTGGTTTATTGGATAAGTGTCTCATGGACTTTCCTGCCTAGGCTGGCTTTTGAAACATGATCCTTAGATCTCAGCCTCCTGAGCCACAGGCACCGGGCTCTTTCCTCTTAAAAACAAAAACAAAGGGCTGGGAAGTGGCTCAGCGGTAGAGTGCTTGCCTTGCATGCATGAGGCCCTGGGTTCGATTCCTCAGCACCACATAAGCAGAAAAAACGAGGAAGCGGCACTGTGACTGAAGTGGTAGAGTGCTAGCCATGAGCTAGCTGAGGGGCAGCGCCCAGGCCCAGAGTTCAGGCCTCACGACCAACAAAAAACAAAAACAAACAAACAAAAAAAACCAAAGCACAAAAACTTAGGTTTAAACTGGGTGTCTGTGGCTCGTGCCTGTAATCATAGCTACTGAGGAGGATAAGATCTGAGGATCATGGTTCAAAGATAGCCTAGGTATAAAAGTCTGTGAGACATTTATCTCCAATTAACTACTCAAGAGCTGGAAGTGGAGCTGTGGCACCAATGGTAGAAAGTTCAGGATTAGTGCCTAGCCCCTGAGTTAAAGCCCCAAGACCTGTACCCCCCCCAAAAAAAATGGGGTAAAAATGAAAAAGTATAAAGAATAATCAAGCAGCTTGAAAATAAGCTGAAGTTCAAAAAGGAAGTTTTAGTGCATGATCTTTTTGTTTTCTTTTTTTTTTTTTGTCGGTCGTGGAGCTTGAACTCTGGGCACGGGCACTGTCCCTCAGCTCTTCAGCTCAAGGCTAGAACTCTATCACTTGAGCTACAGTGCCACTTCCGGTTTTCTGAGTGGTTTATTGGAGAAAAGTCTCAGGGGGACTTTCCTGACCAGGCTGGCTTTGAACCGAGTTCCTCAGATCTCATCCTCCTGAGTAGCTAGGATTAAAGTCGTGAGCCACCAGCGCCTGGCTAGTGCATGCTCTTTTGCAGTACTTGGGAGGCTGAGGCAGAAGTTTGAGAGTTCAGCATAATCAGTCTGGGATACAGAGAAGATTGTCTCAAAAAATAGGTAAGTAAATAGAGACCTGTTTATAATGTCTTTAATGGCCAAGAAATTTCCATACTGATAAGAGATTCATATAGTTAAGATCTGTGACCCTCAGGGAGAAAAAAAAGTGTGAAATGAATCCCTACCAAAATTCAGCCGGTGTACTGTGATTTAAGTCTTATCTCTAGACCAGTTTTTGTAGTTAATTGGAGATGGAATCTCCATGGAGTCTCTGCCTGGGCTGACTTCAAACTGAGATCCTTTGGCGCTTAGCCTCAATCCTGTAGCTAGGATTAAAGACGTGAGCCACCAACACCAGGTTTTAAGTTTTGGTTTTTGTACTGAGACTTGAACTTAGGCCTTGCACTCTCACTTTTTTTTTTAATAACTCAGGGCTGACTCTCTACTGCTTTAGCCACAGCTCCATTTTCAGCATTTTTACTGGTTAATTGGAGGAAATAAGAGTCTCTAGGATATATCTGCCTAGGCTGTTTTTAAACCTTTAATCTTAAGATCTCAGCCTCCTGAGTAGCTAGGACTACAGGTGGGAACCACTGGCACCTGGCTTAGTTCTTTTTGGCCTGTCTTGGGGCTTGAACTCAGAGCCTGTTCACTGACCCTGAGCTTCTTTTGCTCAAATCTAGCACTCTACCACTTGAGCCACAGTGACACTTTTGTGCTTTTTCTGTTTATGTGGTACTGAGGAATCAAATCCAGAACTTCATGCATGCTAGGCAAGCACTCTACCACTAAGCCACATTCTCAGCCCCTTACTTGAAGTTTTGATGTGTTATTTATTTATTTTTTTCTGGTAGTACTAGGCTTTAAACTCAGTCTCATATCTCCAGGCAAACACTCTATCACTTGAGCTACACCCCAACATGTACTTTAAAATTTTTAATTAGAAGGCCAATTTGAACCAGGTGTAGTGGCACACACCAATAATCTCAGCACTCTGGTGGTGGAGGCAGGAGGATCACAGGTTCAAGGTCAATCTGGACTGTAAGATGTTGTCAACGTATTTTAAGCTGGGGACTAATACTGCCAAAGGACCAGCATGCACACACGTGCATGTGCGCACACATACACACACTATAATTTGTTGGAAGGTGCAGGAAAGTGGTGGATGGTAGGAAAGTAAGGATAGCATTCTGACAGCTACCTTATCATTATCTACCCTGTGGTCTGTGCAGCAAAATTGTACCAAGAACCTTGATATTAGCCCAGGAAGCATAGCTTGATTAAAGTAGAGTGTTTTTTTGTGCTTGTACTGGGGCTTGAACCCAGTGCCAGAGCTTTCCCTGAGCTTTTTTTGCTCAAGGCCAGTGCTCTACCGCTTGAGCCACAGCCCCATTTCTGGCTTTCTGGTTGCAAATTGGAGGTAAGACTCACACTTTCCTGACTGGGTTGGCTTCAAGCCTGGTTCCTCAGATCTCAGCCTCTTGATTAGCGAGGATTACAGGCATGAGTCAGCAGCGTCTAGCTCTCTGCTTAGTTTGAGAGATTTGGAAACACTCTGAAGGGAATTCTTATCTCTCTTAAGATTGTCATATATTCAGGAGTGAGGCTGGGTATCTCAGATGGTCATTGATACTTAAGTGTCCTCAGCACCTCCAATGTTTTCTAAGTATGATGGTCTCAAGAGCCAAGTGGAAGCTGCACAGCCTTTTCTGACCCAGCCTTCTAAGCCTATGAGGTCACCTCTGTCAAATATTCTTCTCCGTCTCACTAGGAACAGAAGACCATGGTACTGTGCCACACAAACCAGTCCATCAGTCCCTCTCTGTTTTTCGTTGTGCCTTCAACAGCTTTCTTGAACTTAGTCCTACTTTTGCGTTGTTAACTTCTTTACTGGGTCCTCATCAGCAAAGAGGCAGAATAGAGTAGAAAAGCATTCAGAGGCTGGGAAGGTGGCTCAGTGGTAGAGCGCTTGCCTCCCATGCATGAGGTCCTCAGTTCGATTCCTCAGCACCACATATGCAGAAAAAAGCCGGGGGCTGGGAGGGTGGCTCAGTGGTAGAGCGCTTGCCTTACATGCCTGAGGCCCTGGGTTCGATTCCTCAGCACCCCATTAAAGAAAAAAAAAACAGGAAAAAAAAGCCGGAAGTGGCTCTGTGGCTCAAATGGTAGAGCGCTCACCTAGGGACAGCACCCAGGCCCAGAGTTGGCCCCACGACTGATGGAAAAGTAGAAAGCACACATTCTTCAACGTAGTTAACTGTGTCATCTCGACCTGTGCACACGGCACCCGAGTTACAGGTCACAGCGCTGTTACCCTGACAGAAAGGAGGCAGTGCCCGTGGATCCGAGCGTCTCCTTTGGAAGCCAGCCGGGGCAGGAAGGCCCGCAAGACACGCTCTCCACTTGACTAGAAATCACCCCCCCCCCCACACACCAGCCACCCGCACCCCATCTCCCCCCCCCCAGCCCCATCCCCCCATCCCCCCCAGCCTCCAACCCCCCCCCCCAGCCCGGGCAGGAAGGCCCGCAAGACACGCTTTCCTCTTGACTAGAAATCACCCCCCCACACCAGCCACCCGCACCCCATCCCCCCCCCGCCCCATCCCCCCATCCCCCCCAGCCACCAACCCCCCCCCCCCCCAGCCCGGGCAGGAAGGCCCGCAAGACACGCTCTCCACTTGACTAGAAATCACCCCCCCTGCCCGCCTGGGCGGCCGGGCCCAGAGCTGAGCCCGGGAGCGCGGCGAGCCGGGCGTCGCGTGCGCCGCTCACGCGAGCCCTTCGTGGGGAGCTCGGGCCCGGCTCCCGTCGCCCCCTCCGCTTCCCGCGGCTCCCCTCGCCGC
Organism: Dipodomys spectabilis; assembly: GCF_019054845.1. NCBI lineage: Eukaryota > Metazoa > Chordata > Mammalia > Rodentia > Heteromyidae > Dipodomys > Dipodomys spectabilis. The sequence goes on along the minus strand of NW_024870907.1, from coordinate 3,549,188 downwards.
GCTCCTCACGGGCCGGCGGCGCCTCAGCCCGGGTCCAACAGCGCGAACGGGGCGCGGCCGCGAGCCCGGGCCTCGCCCCGACCGCCGCGCAGGCGCGCCCGGCCCAGCGCCGGCCCCGGCCGCCCGTGCTCCGTGGACAGCACTGCCGGGGGCGGCGGCGGCGGCCCGGCTCCGCGCGCGGGGGCTCGGCTCAGTCAGCACCCGCGGGGGGACAGCGCCGCCGTCCCGGTCAGCACCCGGGCGCGGACAGCTCCCGGGCCCCGCCCAGCCGGCCGCCCCGGGGCGCGCGGACCCGGGCCGCCGCCGCCCCCGGCCCCGGGCCCGGCCTGCGGGCCGCCGCCACCCCCGGCCCCGGGTCCCCGGCCTGCGGGCCGCCGCCGCCCCCGGGCCCCGACCCCGCCGCTCGCCCGAGCCGCGCCCCGCCTGCCCGGCGGCACCGCGACCCCCGCGCCGCCCCGCTCCCCGCCCCCACCGCGCAGGCTCCGCCCCGCGCCGCTCCCGCCCGCGCCCGCGCCCTGCGGGAGCTCGCTGCGGCGGTGTCGGCGGGCGGCTAGGGGCGTCGCGGCGGGCGAGCGGACGGGCGGGCGGGCGTCGCCGGCGGGTCACGAGGCGAGCGCGGGCCGAGCCGCGGACGGACGCCGAGCGCGGGCTCGCTCTCCCCCTCCCCCGCCGTCCGGCCTTTCCCGGGAAGATGGCGGATCGCGCAGAGATGTTTTCCCTCTCCACCTTCCACTCGCTGTCGCCGCCGGGCTGCAGGTACGCGCGGCGCGGACGGGCCCGGCGCCTCCGCCCCGGCCCCCCGCCCCCCCCCCCCCCGCCCCTCCGCCCCGGCCCCCGGCCTCTCCGCCCCGGCCCCCCCCCCCCCCGCCCCTCCGCCCCGGCCCCCGGCCTCTCCGCCCCGGCCCCCCCCCCCCCCGCCCCTCCGCCCCGGCCCCCGGCCTCTCCGCCCCGGCCCCCCCGCGCCTCCGCCCCAGACCCCTGGGCCTCCGCTCCGGGCCTCCGCCCGCTACCGCCCAGCCCTCCCCCCTCCCTCCGGGCGCGGGCCCCCGCGTTCTCGTTCCCCGCCGTCCCGACCCTGGGCCCCCAGCCCCGTCGCATTTCCAGCCTGGGTTGTGAGTCGAGCCCGGGCAGCCGGGTCCCGGGCGGGGGGTCCCGGGCGAGAGCTCGGCGTGCTGCTGCGCCGAGGGCCGGAGGGCGGCGGCGAGATCACGCCTGGGGCTGGGGGCCTGCCCAGACGGCTCGGCACGTTGGGGGAAGGGCGGGTCCCCCGGGCCGCCCCGCAAGGCTTCCTTTGGGTAGCGGGCCAGGGTCGCGGTGGAGTCGGCCTGTGGGCCGGAGCGCCGGCCACCCCCTTCCGGTGTTCTTCGGACCCGCCCCGGGTGGGGGTCCGGGGTCGGCCGCTCTGACCCCGGCCCCCTCTCCAGGCCCCCCCAGGATATAAGCCTGGAAGAATTTGATGATGAGGACCTGTCGGAGATCACTGACGACTGCGGCTTGGGCCTCAGCTACGACTCAGACCACTGTGAGAAGGTAGGGAAAGGCCAGGTCCAGACCCCATCAGAGAAGAGGCCGCTCAGGCCCTTTGTCTGATGTTCACTTGGGTGCCTCGCCAGTGTGCGGGGAAAGCCCCGATCGCCCTTGCTGTGAGCCCGTGGCCTTGAGGCTTCCTGGGCCTCCGTCCTCTGCCAGCACCGCAGGCCCCCTAGAGGGCCTTCTCCAGTCTTCCCGGCCCAGGCCCTCCTGGGGAGGGATGCCTTGGCTCCAGGGCCCTCTGTCCTCAGATTCCTCCCATAAAGACTTAACCCTTCCAACTACATCTGAACCTCTGTCTCCTTTCCGTTCCTCACAACATCTTTCCTCTTCTGCGCCAGTATCCTCCCCACTTTCTGTTTTATGCGTTCTGTTCCCAGCCACTGCCAGGTTAAGTGCTGGGGATGGAGAGCTGCCAGCAGATCTTGCAGCTTAGGGGAGAAACACATGTCAGGGAGAGTGGCTACTTAAATTTCAGGGACTGGTGTAAGGAGAAAGAGAACTGGATCCAGACTGAGGGAGTCAGGAGACTTCACAGAGAAAATGTCAGTCATGTCCTGAGGTTAGCAGGAGCTAAGCAGATGGGGTAGATAGGAGAGGAATTGCTGGCAGAAGGAATGATTGACTGTGCCAAGGGCTCTGGGTTGGTACAAACTTGGTGAATCCTCTCATGCATTCATTTGTTACTTACTGAACATCCACCAAGCTGCAAATGCTGTTCCCAGGGATGTGTACAACAGGGACATGACTCTTCCTTGGTGGAGAAGACAGACCAAAAGTCATGAGCAGTGTGAATTATGTGTTATATGATGGGGTTTAGGCGTGAGATGAGGCCGCTCTGAGGATCAGCCATTCCTTTTCAGGAGTCTGGCTTCTCCACAGGAAATGCAGTGATCCCCAGGAGTCTTAAGCAGATTTTTAAAAACACTGCTCGGTTGCTGGAAGCCGAGTGGGACCCAGATTACTGTTGCTTTCTGGCCCAGCCCTGCCATCTCCCTCCTTGCAGGACAGCCTCTCCTTGGGGCGCTCGGAGCAGGCGCATCCCATCTGCTCCTTCCAGGATGACTTCCAGGAGTTTGAGATGATAGATGACAATGAAGAAGAGGAAGAGGAGGAAGATGAGGAGGAGGAAGATGAAGAGGAGGAGGGAGATGGGGAGGGGAAAGAGGTAGGAGGAGCTCATACAGAGGCCCCTGACAAGGGGCCCCTTATTCCTTCCCCTGCTCTGGAGGAGCCCCACAAGCACCGGCCCACCACCCTCCACCTGACAACACTGGGCGCCCAGGTGAGCCTCCTGATTCTCAGAATTTTAGAGTTGATCCTTGCTTAGGAGCACCTAGACTCCGCACCCCATGGCTTCAGGCTCCTCCCACTCTTGGTTGCTGAAACCCTCTTCAGCATTGCTGTTTTGTGCCTCATTCTAGGACTCTCTGAACAACAATGGAGGCTTTGCTCCGGAGGCCCCAGCCTCCTGGAAGGAGACTGTACTGTGCTCGCCAGTTCAGGAACCCCTCAGAGGTGAGGGGTGGGGGCTGGCAGGGGCATAGGAGGGAGGGTGTCTGGCTGCTGGAGAGAGGACAGGATGGAGGTGAAGGTAACTGGAACCCCTGCCCTGCAGAGCTCCCTGGCCCCCTCCTGCCCACAGAAGAGGAACCCTGTGGGGTGCAGCCTGTGGCGTGCCCAGGTTGCGACTGGGAAGGGAACCCGCCCCCGGGTCCCCCAGCACCAGCTGGGGCTTCACCCTCTTCTGATCCTGGCATTGAGGCCGACCTGAGAAGCCCCTCAAGTGGGGACCACGGCGGACGGCGGAGCAGCCAGGAGCTCTCATCCCCTGGCTCAGACTCAGAGGACACCGGTGGCGGGCGCCTGGGGCGAATGATTTCATCTATCTCGGAAACTGAGCTGGAGTTAAGTAGTGATGGTGGTAGTAGCAGCAGCAGTGGACGCTCCTCGCACCTCACCAACTCCATTGAGGAGGCTTCATCGCCAGCCTCAGAGCCAGAGCCTGAGCCCCTGCAAGAACCTCCTCGCCGTCCCGCCTTCCTGCCTGTGGGCCCTGAAGACACAAACAGCGAGTATGAGTCCGGCTCCGAGTCTGAGCCAGACCTCAGCGAGGATGCCGACTCACCCTGGCTGCTCAGCAACCTGGTGAGCCGCATGATCTCTGAGGGTTCCTCCCCCATTCGCTGTCCTGGCCAGTGCCTGTCTCCCGCGCAGCGCCTGCCTGGGGAGCCTCTGTCCCTGGCCAGCAAAGCCACAGAGGACTCCCAAGCCCCCGAAGCGGCAACAGGCCCTGGTGTGGAGTTGGTGGACATGGAGACGCTGTGCGGGCCGCCACCGCCGGCCCCCACAACGCCTCGGCCAGGCTCAGCACAGCCTGGGCCCTGCCTCTTCCTCAGCAACCCAACGCGAGACACCATCACGCCCCTGTGGACCACGCCTGGCCGAGCTGCTCGCCCAGGCCGTGCCTGTTCTGCTGCCTACTCTGAGGAGGAAGAGGAGGAGGAGGAGGAGGACGAAGACGGTCCAGAGGACAGTGTGGGGCTCCCCCAGGGCAGGGGTGCAGGCTCTAGTGCGCCACTGGATGCATCACTGGTGTATGATGCAGTCAAGTACACACTGGTGGTAGATGAGCACACACAGCTAGAGCTGGTGAGCCTGCGGCGCTGTGCAGGCCTGGGTGATGACAGCGAGGAGGACAGTGGTGGTGAGGCCGCTGAAGAGGAGGTGGGCACTGCACTTCTAGGTGGCGATCAGATCCCTGAAGATGTGTCTCCCGACAGCCCAGACATCACCTTCTCTAAGAAGTTCCTCAACGTCTTTGTCAACAGTACATCTCGATCTTCTAGTGAGTGGGAGTTGGGGAAAGCTGGGTGGCCCCAAAGGAAAAAGTACTGCTCCAGTCTCAGGTCCCACTGGTCCCCAAAATGCCCAGGAGCCCTGAGGGCCTGGGAGTAGTCACAGCTTAACCTTGACTTTTTTCCTAAGAAAAAAGAAAGAGGAGCATCGGTCCTCCCCAGGCACCTCTTTGGGCAGAGACTTGGGGGATGCTCCTCTGTCCCAGTCCCTAGAGGCTGGCCCTCCCTCCCTTCCTGACTTAGAATACCCTGCACCAGCCTGTTGGGGAGGAGGGGGCTTGGCTGCAGCCAAAGTTAGGACTTCAAGTACTTTCCTTTCCCCTTGAGTGTCCATCTTTGCTGCTTCTGTTGGTCTCTTAGGCACTGAGTCCTTTGGCCTTTTTTCCTGTCTGGTCAATGGGGAGGAAAGAGAGCAGACTCACCGGGCTGTTTTCAGGTATAGCTGCTCCCTTGACCCGGGTGGTCCTCAGCCTTAGTTCCCAGTACCACAGGACACTGGGACACAATCCAGCCAGGCCTACTCTGCCTCACCTCAGGTTTATCCCTCGTCATCCGGATGAGCTGGAGCTAGATGTGGATGACCCAGTGTTGGTAGAGGCTGAAGAGGATGACTTCTGGTTCCGTGGCTTCAACATGCGCACAGGAGAGCGTGGTGTGTTCCCTGCCTTCTATGCCCATGCAGTGCCTGGCCCTGCCAAGGACTTGCTAGGTGAGAACCCCCGTCCCTGAGGCATGGTTTGTCACTCAGACTTTCTACCCGTCACCCCTGATCTGGGCCCCTGTGACCTCCTAGGGAGCAAACGGAGCCCCTGTTGGGTCGAGCGCTTCGATGTACAGTTCTTGGGCTCTGTGGAGGTGCCGTGTCACCAGGGTAATGGCATCCTCTGTGCAGCCATGCAGAAGGTGAGTGTAGCGGTGTGGGGCAGGCCTAGCCTAAGGCCTGCACAAAGGCCTCCAGGTTAGCACTGCTTCTTGGTGGCCCAGCCTCCAACTCTTCAGGGAGGATGCCGGTGGTGCTGTAGGGATGGGTCATAGGTGGACACCCTAATTCAAAGGTCTGAGCAGACAGACTGGCCAGGCCTCCTGACCAGGCCAGTAGGGTCTTCACCTTTCTGTTGGTCTTCTCCTGTTTGTTTAAAGTTTGAGAGCAGCTGTCACAGCCCTTTTCCTGGGAGTTATTTTCCCACGCATTCATCCACACAGTGAACATTTAGGAGCACTTGTAGTAGTCTGGGTGGTCTGGGACTGAGGCTAGAGGGATAAGCAAACAGGACCAGCTCACCTGCATCCTAGAGCCCCCATTAGTTCGTGAGGAACAGGCAGTGAGAGGGATGGAGGTAGGATTGGGGTGGGTTCTTGGCACCTGAGCCAAGAGGAGCCTCTTGGCTGGAGGGACACAGGGCGAGGAAGCCGGCTGAGTGCAGAGTGGCGTGACTGGCTTGTTCCTATTGCAGGGCTGGCCAAGGTCACCCTGTCATCTTCCAGAATTGTCTTTTAGGGATCTTGGGTGCCGGATATATTCAAATAGTCTGAAGTGAACAGAGGTGTAGTTCTTCCGAGGAGAGAGGGTGGCAGGGGCTATGGCAGGCTCTTGAGGACTTTCTCTCCCAATTTCTTCCTCAGATTGCCACTGCCCGGAAACTGACTGTTCATCTGCGCCCTCCTGCCTCCTGTGACCTTGAGATCTCTCTGCGGGGGGTCAAGCTGAGTCTGAGTGGAGGAGGGCCTGAGGTGGGGGTATGGGGAACTGGGGGCACGGGGTAAGGCAAGGCGAGAGGGTTTGGCTGTGGGACAGGCTGGCAGGCAGGCAGCAAGAAAGGCCACAGGCTTCCTCAGTCCGACCCACGATGTCTCTGTCCACCTCTGCCCTAGTTCCAGCGCTGCAGCCACTTCTTTCAGATGAAGAACATCTCGTTCTGCGGTTGTCACCCTCGTAACAGCTGGTAAGAACCTTACTTGCCCCCCTCCCCCAGGTCCTCAAACCCTAAGGGCTGCCTGCATTCCAATTCCCACCCATCATCCAGGACTCCATCTGCACCTAACATAGTGCTTATTCTATGCTGGGTTTGGGAGACATGAATCAAACTGGCTCCCATCCGGCCTGGTTAGGGAGACAGACAGACACACAGTCAAGAAAATTTAAGAAGCATCTACAAAGCCGGGCGCCAGTGGCTCACGCCTGTAATCCTAGCTACTCAGGAGGCTGAGATCTGAGGATCTCCGTTCAAAGCCAGCCTAGACAGGAAAGTTCGTGAGACTCGTATCTTCAATAAACCACTAGAAAACTGGAAGTGGCGCTGTGGCTCAAGCCGTAGAGTGCTCGCCTTGAGCTAAAGAGCACAAGGACCGCACCCAAACTCAGAGTTCAAGCCCCACGACCGACAAAAAAAAAAAAAAAGAAGAAGCAGCATCTACAGGTGGTCAGACATCTTCTGAATGAGCCTCCTGAGCAGACCCGCAGAATAAGAGGAGGTTGCAAAATGATAAAGATGGTAATAGAGATGGAAGAAGTGAATCATCTTGTAGGCAGCCATGGAAGCCAAGGCTGTGGGATACACTGGCATAAGGGAAGAAGCCGGGACAATGGAGAACAAAAGTGTCAGTAGAGGGCTGGGCCTTTTGACTGCCAAGGGGCTTGTGCAACCTTCCATTGGCTGTGGAGCCACAGAAAGGTCCTGGTGGAAGGAAATGATCTGGGCAGGCTGCTAGCTAGCCTTGGCTGCTGTGTATAGTGCATTGATCAGCTGCTGCCAAAGGAGACTAGGTGGCTGATGAGAAATCTAGGTGTGGTTCCATGATGGGAAGTTTCATGATGGTAGGTATTTAAGAGGTGGGACAGAAAAGATTAGGTTGATGGGTTGCAGAGGCTGACCTGGAAGGAATCAGTGGAAATACTCAATTGGGTGATAGGCAGACAGGAGCAGAAGAGATACAAGCCCAGTCATACAGTCGTCTGAAGTTCAGAGGGGAGGGCTAGAAGGTTTTTTTCTTTTTTTTTTTTGCTGGTCCAAGGGCTTGAACTTGGAACCTGGGCACTGTCCCTGAGCCTCTCTGTGCTCAAGGCTAGAGCCTTGAGCCACACTTGAGCCACAGCATCGCTTCTGGCTTTTTCTGTGTATATGGTACTGAGGAATCAAACCCAGGGCTTCAAGCATGCTAGGCAGGCACTCTACCACTAAGCCATATTCCAAGCCCCTGGAAGAAGGTTTTATTTTGGACCAGATAACTGAGATCATGAGGTAGGAAAAACAGCCAGGCAGTGTGAGATGAAGAGTGGGAGTAGGTGGTAGGGGGCTGCCATCTTCCCTAGGCACAGATTCTTGCCCACTGGGTCCTAGCATCCTAGATAAAGGAGAGAGGAGAACCAGAGACAGGGCCAATCAGAGGTTACAAATGATCTTCAGGAGCTAGAGAGACTCAGCAGGTAGGGTGCAGGGTAGTTAGGGTATTTCCAGGGCTGAGAGTTGGAACAGGTATTAAAGGTATCACAGGAGTGGTTTGGACTCAAGCATGAACAGTGGCATGGCAACCTGCTGTCTAGGAAATGGTTACGTGCAGCCTTTTTCCATTGAGGAGGGAGCTGCTCTGAGGGGTAGAAGCCAGGTCAGTGCCAGGGCTTGGGCCAGACTGTGGGAGCATCCACCGAAGCCACAAGGACAGTCAGGAATGACACTGTCAGGAGATAAAATTAAATCATGGTGCCACACTCAGCGCTCCAAGGTGACCACTGACCCATCTGCAAATCCATGGGAGAAAGATGATCCAGGCAAGTAGTTTAGGGTCAAGATGTGCTTCAGAACCCAGCCTGTTTCCTCCGTGAGGAGACTAAGGAATCAGTGCTCAGTGTCTGGTTAACTCACTTTCTTGTGAAATAGATGATGACTCAGTCATGTCTGGGTGTGCTGTGTTTGGAAGATCCAAGAGCCACTTATTCCATTGCTGCCACAGACTGGCTGTGTGTCCTTGGGTAGAATATTGTCCCTCTGTGTGCTTAGCCCTCTATCAAAAGACACCTATTCTATGGGGTGGTTGTGAGTTTTTGTGCTTTAGTAACTATCGTTATTCAGGATGGGGAGAGAGGTGGAATCTCAGGTTGTGGACCAGCTACCTCTAGTTGCTCAGTGTCTTGGACGGAATGGAGACACATGGGAAGGGATGAGTTGCAGGAGTGCTAGGCAGGGTGCTTCTCCAGTTGGAGAGAGAGAATCCAAAGGGTTTTTACAGATGCATTGGTACCCAGTGCACTATCCAAGCTTAAAAGACAGCTGTATTTGTATGACCAGAGGCAGAGATGGATGGGCTCACAGAAGCCTTAAGCAAGGCAGAGCCAGGGGAGCTGTTCAGAACAATGTCCAGTGCTCTTGGGAGAGGCTCTGAGAGTCTTGGGGTGGGGAAGGGAAGACGATGCCTCCGACTCCAGTATAAGATAGAGGCCCCTGTTTGAGGAATTGACAAAGAACTCTAATGCTCCTTTGGGGTGCCCACCCCCCTGCTTGGGCTGCAACCCCAAAAGACAATTTAAGATTTTGAAATTGGCCCTCATAGTCTTGTCTCCTGCCTTCTTCACAACCTCTTTGTTCCTGCCTCTGCTCTCCAGGTCTTTAAGGGGGCCCCCAGGGCTGGGTCAGTGTTCTTGACGTTCTCTCCACCAACTTTCCCACAGCTATTTCGGGTTCATCACCAAACACCCGCTGCTGAGCCGCTTTGCTTGCCACGTCTTTGTGTCTCAGGAATCCATGAGACCAGTAGCGCAGAGTGTCGGGTAAGTGGGAAGGTCGGGGAGGATCCCGGGGGTAACGGTCGACAGTTCGGGCACTGTTGTGGAGTGCAAAAGATGCTGTGGTGTCGACAAGGTCTTTGGGCAGAGGGGTGTTACCTGGCTGGGTAGAGAGGCAGAAGGAGCACTGGACTGATTCCACCCCTCTCCACAGCCGCGCCTTCCTGGAGTACTACCAGGAGCACCTGGCGTTTGCTTGCCCCACAGAAGACATCTACCTGGAGTAGTGGGAGGAAGCTCTGGCCACTGTGGGCTGGGCAAGGACTGGATTGGGGACACACAGTACCTTATGTCATAGGAGAGCTCCAGGCCTGGAGCTTTCCCCCTCCGTTCCCAGGGCACGGCGGTGAGGCTGCTGGGGAGCGGGTCTCCAGTGCCCCAGGTTTCCCTCTGATGCATCCTTTCCATTGTCCTCAGTCACCTTGTTCCCCAGCCTCCCTCTCCTCCCCTCTGTCTCTTGCCCCTTTCCGTGCCTGCAGACCTTACCCTTTGCACTCTCCTTTAGGGTCAGAACTTGGGGCGTGTGGAAAACTTGAGGTGACTGGTAGTCAGGTTCTCCAGTGATCCCTTCCTGCCCTCCTCTGTAATTTATAAGGGAATTTGAATTTTTATAGTGAATCTCAAGGGGTCACCCCAACTTTGAACACAGGGACAGAGAGGGACCCCATCTCTGCCACACAGGGAGCACAGGGGAAGCAGGGAGGGGTGCCCAAGGAAGCTCTGGGACCACTGGAAGTGGTTCTTAATGCTCACTCAAACCCCTCATGCTGCTAGGAGGCCGCCCGCTGGACACCCCCTACACATTGTCTGCTTTGCCGCAAACGCCCCTGCAGTCCAGTGCATATCCTCCCTGTGTGCGCTGCCCGCTGTGTATGCGGGCCAGGCCTGGCCTCAATAAACTCTGCTTGGTGTGACCCTGGCTCTTTGTAAGGCGTGTCCAGCGCTGCCAGTGGCAAGGGATGTGGGGTCCCCAGTGTTCTTGGGACTTGGGAGAGGCTTTGGTGGTTTCTGCAGTCATGCTGGGGGTCCGTCACTGCTCACCACGTGGAGGCCTCAATGGCCACAGCACCCTGTGTCCTTCCTGCATGAGCCTACGAAGTGTGGGCCAGCTCACCTAGGGTGCTGCACACACCTTGATAAATGACCTACTTGGAGCTTGGAAGTATTATTTAAAAGCTGCCCATGGTTCACACCTGTAATCCTAGCTACTTGGGAAGGTGAGATCTAAGGCTTGCGGTTTGTAGCCAGCTTAGGCAGGAAAGTCCATTTTGTGAAACTTACCTCCAATTAATCAGCAAAAAACTGAAGTGTAGGTGTGGCTCAAGGTGTAGAGCATCAGACCTGAGAAAAAGAGTGCGTGAGGCCCCCAAAAGAGCCAGGTGCCGATAGCTTTTTTAATTTTAGCTCCTCAGGAGGTAGAAATCAGGAGGTCATGGTTCAAAGTCAGCCTGAGCAAGAAGTTCAAGACTTCAGCTCAACAGAAGGTGGACGTAGTGGGATATATCTATCCTTGCTCCAATAGGGCAAAGAGATCTTGTCTAAAAAATAACAAAAGCAAAAAGGTACTAGAGCTGTTTCTCAAATGGTAAAGCATCTGTAACCACAAAGCCCTGAGGTCAAGCCCCAGTATTTCCCCCCCAAAAAAAAAAAGTTCACAAAAGAGGCAAACTTAAACATTGCTCCCCCTTTTGGTCATTTCAGGAACAGGAGTGGGAAGGGGTGGTAGGGCTAGGAAGGGGTAGCCTCCCTTCTTTTGGATGGTTGGGCTCTGCATAGCTCCTTCTCCTGACATACCTGAGGAAAAGTCAGGCACAACGTTTTTGTTTTGTTTTCCCCGGTCACGGGGTCTGAATTCTGGGCCTGGGCGCTGTCCCTCAGCTCTTCAGATCAAGGCTAGCGCTCTATCACTTGAGCCACAGTGCCATTTCTGGCTTTTTCCGCTTATGTAGTGCTGAGGAATTGAACCCAGGGCCTCGTGCATGTAGGCAAGCACTGTACCACTGAGCCACCTTCGCAGCCCCAGGCACAACGTATTTTTGTCCCGCCCATTCTAAAACACCCTTAACCCCATCCAGATAGACACTGGGCTCCCTGAGAAAGCTGGTCTGTCAGAACAGATAGCAGCTAGCCTGGTAAATGCATTGGTCTCCCAGGGAAAACACTGGACATGGCCTTTGGGGCTGTGATAACATGTTATTGATTGCGTGTATAATGCATGTGTGTGTACAAATGCATGTGTGTACATGAGCCTGTTAGAAACGTGGGAGGGTGGAAAGATTCAACTGTGGGTGTGAGGGCAGTTTGAATCCCTCAGACACTAGCTGACAGGGAAGTATTCCTGGCCACCCATCTGTTGCTCCACCTCCACCACATAACTCTTAACTCTTCCTTTCCAACTTTAAAAACTTAAGTTGTTTTGTGCCAGTCCTGGAGCTTGGACCTGGGCCTGGGTGCTGTCCCTGAGCTTCTTTGTGCAGGCTAGTGCTCTACCACTTGAGCCACAGCTCCGCTACCAGCTTTTGGGGGGTTAATTGAAGATAAGTCTCAGACTTTCCTGCCTGGGCTGGCTTTGAACTGTGATCCTTGGATGTGAGTAGGACTATAGCGTGAATGCCATCGGTGCCTGACCTCTCTGGTGCTTTCACACAGTATTTTTTACTGAAGTACAAAATACACAACGGCACACACAGCATGCAAATTCTAAGTAGTGAATAGCTTCTTTTATTCCAGGTTACCACCTCCAATATACAGAATACTTGTAGCATCCCCAGGCTCCCTCATGTCCCTTACACCGTACTGAAATTCCATGTGTCTGATTTCCTGGGGTTAAGCTCATCTCCTTTACTAGACCTTAAGCACTGCAGGAACAGAGTAGGATGGGTTTCTTCTAAGGACTCCTTGCCCTGGCACTGCAGAATAGCAGATGAACACGGCAGGATCTGCACTGCAGTACTCTATGCCAGTGAGGAACCAGAAAAAGCCGCCTACAGGTTGTGCCTGGTACTCACTGGTTTTGTCAGTATAGCATATGATCAAATTGCTTCACCCTGTTCTGTCCTCACCCGAACTGAGGCACCAGCTGGGGCCAGTCCCTGCATTAATAATTAATAATTCTTTCGGCCCCATCAGTGTCTCCTGAAGGTGCCCAAGGAAACTGTCTTGGGGCAGCCAAGACTTAGAACTTGGGGTGTAGTCAGCACAGCTTCTCAACCAGATTGAAAGTGACAGGAGAGTTACATGAGTAACGTGAGGTCACTCATGCACAACTGCTTCCTACCTACCCCATTTAGGTTTCCTTTCTGCAACACCACTTTAGCTGCAAATGGCTGTCAAGCTCACCAACAGTGGCGTACTCAGGCGGGTTTACTGTCTTAGACCTGGTACCTTGTAATCAGGTCGGCGGGAGACACTGGTTTTAGAAGCTGCAGGTGTCCTCCCAGGGTCAACATTCTGTTGCAGCCAAGTTCTCAATGGAGGACCAACCTGAACTTTAACTACCGAGTCATTTTCACATGCCATGCCCAGAGCAATTACTGTGTTGTGACTAGCCTGATCCTCCTGGGCCAGGGAGAGGTTACCTCCTTGATATCAAGGAGGCAATGAAGTGGGGACACATTAGCAAAGAAGGCAAGTTTTCTAAGCAGAGTTATCAATACACCTAGCTAACACACTGAGGAGCATGTGACAGGTGTCAGCATGCTATGTCCCAGCAAATACAGAAGGCAGAAGGTTCTTTTCTGCCGAGGTGGCAGAACACTGCGTGTGGAGGGAAGTCAGATCATCCTGAAAGACAGAGTGCTGTGGGGCAAGGCAAAGGAGCTTCGATTTTATTCTAAGATGTTTTAAAGAGATCATGTGTCTGGAAGAAAACGTCTAGTACAGGACCACAGGTGTGGTGTTAAGTAGGTGTGAAGAGGTTCCATGGGACTCGCTATCCAGGAGTCGCTGACAGGCCTTTCCAGGAGACAGCAGGGCCCGAACCCCTTCACCCTACCTGGAATATGCAGATCACCACCACCTGACTCCACATAGATCTCTGATGAAGAACAAAGGGAGCAGCTCCAGAGCCTTTGAATGCTTCCATCAGGGAGACTAGCTCCTGGGGGACTGAGTTGCCCTCACCAGCTTCCTGGTTCCTAGCATCTAAAGGTACTTCTCGTTCCTTTGACTGAATGTGCACACATCAGTCACCAGGGTAAGGGCAACTTCTGGAGCCAGAATGCCTGGGTTCAAGTCTAAGCCCAGCTTGGGGCATGGCTCAAGTAGTAGAAGGCCTTCTCCGCAAGTTCAAGGGCCCGAGTTCAGACCTTTGTACTGCCAAATCTCAGCACAGCTTTTCTGGTGGGATGACCTTGGACAGGGCCTTGAACTTTCCTGTGCTTCCGCTTCCTTGTTTGTAACAGTGGGGAATAGTACTGACCATACAGTTTCCAAGATTAGATGAATTAGCACACCTGCAAGTCTCAGCTGCTGTTATTACATTATTAGATACAAACTATCTGCACACCCTTGCCCCTGTCCCCTCATATTGGTGAATTATCACACACCCAAGATGGGGCCAGAGGCCCTGGACTGGCCTTTGGGGGCAATCTCCAATGACTTGGCCAGCTGCCCTCAGGGTCGGTGATTTGGGCAGTGGCAGCAGGCTGGATGGGGGTGGCAGCCCGGCTTGCAGCAAATCTGCAGGGCTGGGTCCTCACCCCGGGCCATCTGGCTGGGGCCAAAGGTCATGGCTGCATCATACTGGGCCTTGAGCAGCTGGAGGTCCTTCATTGCCATCAGAGCCTCTGTGGAAACCTCAGTTGTACCATCCAGGAGGTTGTAGTTCTCACCAGGGTCCTCAGACAAGTCATAGAGCAGGGGGGGCTCATGAGCAGTCACAGGGTTAGTGGCGTGGCAGGCAGGGTCCGGGGTAGTGTCGCTGTGGGCAGAGCCTGGGGAAGGGTCAGCTATGTGCACAGGGCAAGAGCCAGAGGAGGGGTCAGGGTTTGGGCTACAGGGGTCAGTGGGATTGGGAAGAGGGAGCTAGAAAGAGGATGTTACCCTGGGTGAAGAAGTGAGCCTTGTATTTCCCGCTCCGGATAGCAAAGACACCACGCACCTCATCTGGGTAGGCCGGATAGAAGAAGAGAGAGTGCCGAGGACTCTAGGGTCAAAGTGAGGGGCACACAATAGAAGTGGTCCCTTAACAGCTGTCAGCCTTTGTGGTAGATATTAGCTGTGCATCTCTTCCCTACCTAGGAATATGAAAGGTGGTACCAACTCAAAGGTCACTCACCAAAGGAGATGGGAGGCACAGACTCTCAAGAAGTGCTGTGTTAACACTCATGGGGTAACTGGGATTGAGGGGTCACTGAATGAGCACTCATGGGTAGTTGGGAATGAGGGGTCATGGCCTTACCTTGCCTGTGCCAAGCAGCAGAGGGCTGAGGTCAACACCATCTAAGGTAACATTGGGCAGCGAAGCTCCAGTCAAGGCTGCCACAGTGGGCAGCAGGTCCAGGGAGCTGGCCAGCTCATGGGTCACACCTAGGAGCAGAAGGCTATTTGGTCACTCACTTTACCAAGGTTGGCTCAGGGGTCAGGGGTCTACAAGGACAGGGTCAGAGAACTGACCAGGAGTAATATGGCCAGGCCAGAAGGCCAAGGCGGGCTCTCGGACACCACCCTCGAAGGTCGTTCCCTTTCCACATTTCAGAAGGCCAGAGCAGCCGCCACGGGACATGCGCATTGTCTCAGGCCTGGGACACACAAGGAGATCATCAACACAGAGGTGCCTAGGACCTCCTGCCACCAGCCTCACTCTTCAAAGTTAGAAACAGGGCTCCGAATGCCTGATGCCTTCCTGCCCTACCGAGACCAGTACCTCTGTGCACCTGTACCACCCCCCAGCCTAACTTGGCCAGCGTTTCCTAAGACCCCCTCCCCCAGCCTCACAATGTCTTCAGCCAGCAGCAAAAGTGAAAGGACCTCAAGGCCCTGGCCTATGTCAAAGCAGGGAGTAGCCTCGGCCCTGGGTCGTACCCATTGTCTGCGGTAAAGATGACCAGCGTCTCTCCAAGTAGCCCCAAGTCCCCTATGACTGTCATCAGGGCCCCCACAGCTGCATCCAGCTCCATCAAGGCGTCTCCAAATGGCCCTCGGCCCGAGTGGCCCGTGAAGCTGCGCCCACTGAACTGAGGGTAGTGGGTGTGCTGGGGGTGGAGATGCCAGTCAGCATCAGCAGGGGTTTCAGGCAGTCTCAAGAGGATGAGGCCAGGTCACTCACGTGGGAGGCGTAGTACAGGAAGAATGGGCGGCCCTGGTGCTGGGCATCAGACATCAGGTCTCGGGAGAAAGCCACATAGCGGGCCTCTAGCCCTGGCAGCCAGGGGGGCTGCGCCTCCACAGACAGGTTGGCCAGCAGGGGGATGGCCACTAGGTCCTGGTCACAGCTGCCGTGGCACGGGGTGTCTGGTGGGAAGCAGGTCAGGTTCTGACAGGGACCCTGAGGAGAGGAAGGGCACTGCAGTGCGGAGTCTGGGCTCCGGGGTTCCGGGGCGGGGCTGGTCAGGTGCTAAGGGGCCCTGGTGGTTTATACCTGGTCGTGGGAATATGGAATGCCCAGGAAGCGGTGGAAACCCTGATGAGGGGGCAGAAAGGCCCCGTCTGGCCCCACTCCAAGGTGCCACTTGCCGGCCATCCCTGTAAGGTAGCCTTGGGCAGCCAAGACCTCGGCCAGGGTCACCTCCTCGAGGGGCAGGCCGCCTTGGGAGCTGGGCCCCAGGACGCCTGGGTACATGCCCAAACGAACAGGTAGCCGGCCGGTCAGGAGGGCAGCCCTGGAGGACAAGGTACAGGATGTCGAGTCCCACAGCGACAAGCAGACGCGGACTGCCCCACAGAGATGGGTCCCTTCCTCCACCCCAGAGCCTCTGGAAGGAACTGGACAAGTGGAGAGGGATGAGAGGCCCCCACTCACCGGGACGGTGTGCACAGAGACGCGGGGACGTAGAAATCTGTGAACCGCAGCCCTCCGGCAGCCATCTGGTCCAGGTTGGGGGTGGTAGAGCTAGGGTGCCCGTAGGAGCCCAGGTCCCCATAGCCGAGGTCATCAGCAAAGATCAGCACAATGTTAGGGGGCCTGGCGGAGGCCAGGCCTGCAGCCACGGCCAGGGAGACGGCCCAGAGAGCCCTCATGGCACGGAACTCAGGAGCCTGTCTGCAGCGTCCTGGGAGGGAAGGAGAGGTGACCCCACGGGCCCGGCCCAGCCCTCCCCCACTGACCCCGGCCCTCCCCTCCCGACCCCAGCCCCAACCCCAACCCCGACCCCGACTCCGGTCCTCCCCTCCAGACCCCGGCTGCGGCCCCGACCCCCGTCCTCCCCTCCCGACCCCGGCCCCGGCCCTCCCTCCTGACCGCGGCACTCCCCTCCCGACCCCAGGCCCGGCCCCGGCCCCGACCCCGGCCCTCCTCTCCCGATCCCGACCCCGGCCCCGACCCTCCCCTTCCCTCCCGACCCCGGGCCTCCCCTCCCGACCCCGGGCCTCCCCTCCCGGCCCCGACCCCAGGCCTCCCCTCCCGACCTCGACCCCGGGCCTCCCCTCCCGACCCCGACCCCGGGCCTCCCCTCCCGACCCCGACCCCGGGCCTCCCCTCCCGGCCCCGACCCCAGGCCTCCCCTCCCGGCCCCGACCCCGGGCCTCCCCTCCCGACCCCGGGCCTCCCCTCCCGACCCCGGGCCTCTCCGCAGAGCACAAGGCCGCTCCCCCTTGGGACCCAGATCCAAATACTTCTCCGGAGCTCCGGCCGGCTTGGCAGAACCCGGGGCCCGGGCCGGGGTACAGCTCCCCGGACGCCTTTGAATGCTCGCTCGGGGCTCGGGCTCCGGTGTCCAGAGGGTCCCGACCGGGACCGTGGCCCGCAGCCCGGGGCGCGGTGGGTCGAGGTCGGTTCGGAGCCCAGGAGAGGCGGGTTGGGACAGCAGGCGGCGGTGCCCCCGGCGCTTCCGCCTCCGGCCGCCCCGGCCCCGCCGCTGATCCCGTGATGCTCGTCGGCTCGTGATCGGCCGGGGCGGGGCGACGAGGCCCGAGCCCGCGGCTAGGCCTGCCGAGGGCGGGCCCAGGCCGACGGGGGCGGGGCCTTCTGGGCCGGGGCGGGGCTGCACGCGCCGGCTCCGCCCCCTCTCGGCGCCGTTGGCCCGGTTCGCGCCGGGCTCGGGCCTCCGGAGGTCCCGGCCGCGGGCGTGGCGGGCGGCGTGGGCCGCTGGGGTCTCGCTCCGGCTCCGGGGCTCCGACGTGGAGCTCCGGCGTGGTGGCTGTGAATGCACAAAGCGGAGGGAGAACCGAGGGGCCCGCGGCCTTTCATGAACCGCGAGATACCGCGTGCCCCGCGTGCGGGGTTGGGGTGCCGGAGTGTCCGGACGCGGCCCCCCACTGGCCAGCCCGTCCGGAGGTACGGCTGGCTCCGACCCCGCCCGCGCTAGCCCCGGACGCGGGCCGTTGGACCCCTCCGAACTGCGCCCCGCCGCCCCGGGACGTGGGCAGCCGGGAGGCCTTGAGGGAGGGCGGAGGCCACCCGGCCTCACGGAGGCGGCGACCGGGCGACGGCCACTCTCCTGGAGCAGGAGCCGCCGCGGGAGGGCCGGGAGAGGGTCTCGTTCCCGGCCGGACCGCAGGGCCGGGGGGAAACCCACGAGGCCGACCCCGCGGCGGCCCGCGCTGCCCAGAAACCGGGCGCGGTAGCGGGGACGCTAGCGGCTGGCGGGCGTTGTGTGGCTCCTGCTCCCGGGCAGGCCGGGCCGGCCCCTCACCCTGCTCCGAGCCTGGAGCGCGGGCACGCGGCGCCCCTCCCCCGGGTGCTGGAGGCTGTCGTGGGGAGGGAGGGCCGGGGAAGGCGCGCCAGCCCCGTTCAGAGCTGAGCTCTGCAGCCAGGCTCCCTTTTGGAAATGTGGGCTCTTCTTCTGCAATGCACAGCGCCTCCGTGGAAGCCGCTGGGACTGGTGGAGTGCTCTGGACGCCTGGGCGTGGCGAGTTTGGTTCAGATGCTTCCCTGCAATGAATGGCAGGTCTTTCTACAGCTTGGAAAAGGATGGGCTAGACCTCTGTGTGTGGAGTGGGGGAGTTGAGACTTATCAGTGGAACACTGGCTTGTGAAGAGGAACTCTGTAGCTGTGACTGGGCCAGCTCTTGGACCACCCAGGATGTGAGGCACCATTCTGTTCCTGCTCAGGAACATCACCATTATTGTATAGTTGTTAGGATAGGTGTTCGGAGCAGGGCCATGAGTACCATCATGTTTGGAGGGAGCATCTTAGTTGATCTCATCTGGACAATAAAAAGGTAGAGGCGAGGAGACTGCATAGGCCTGCTGAATGCAACCTTTCTTTTTTTTTCTTTTTTGGTGCTACTCCTGGGGCTTGAACTCAGGGCCTGGCCACTAGATCTCTGAGCTTCTTTTGCTTTAGGCTAGCACTCTACCACTTGAGCTCTACTTCCAGCTATTTTTTTTTTTTTTTGGTAGTGGATATAACAATCTCACAGACTTTCTTGCCCAGACTGGCTTCAGACTGTGATTCTCAGATCTCAGCCTTCTGAGTGGCTAGCTGAATGTTGCTTTTTAGTTGTTATGAGCAGGAGTTAGGTTTTGTCAAGGAGGAAATCCTGAGAGATCAGGGATGAAACAGGAATCACTGTCAGACACAAGGATAGCCTCTAGTGACAGATAATGATTTTCATTGCAGTTCTCAAGAACATTCCCTGCATCATTACAGTTCTCAAATTACATAAAATTCTGTAAATGTTTTTCAAGGTTGCTAGTTGTGCTTCAATGAAATTCTTTTTTTTTGGGGGGGGGGGGCTGGTTGTAGGGCCTGAACTCTGGGCCTGGGTGCTGTCCCTCAGCTCTTCAGCTCAAGGCGAGCGCTCTACCACTTGAGCCACAGCGCCACTTCTGGCTTTTTTCTTTTTGTTTATGTGGTGCTGAGGAATCGAACTCAGGGCCTCATGCATGCAAGGCAAGTGCTGTACCACTGAGCCACCTTCCCAGCCCCTCAATGAAATTCTTTTCTATTGTTTTCAAGGAACTAAACAAAGCTCCTGAGGGTCTTTTTGAGCAGATCTGGGACCCAAAGTGGCTGATGGCAGCAGCCGGCAGACCTGGCAGCAGCAGCAGCAGCCAGGAACCCCCGTGCAGAGCTCAGAGCAGAATTGGGTCGGGGCGGTCTGAGAGTCAGCTGCCATTGCACACTGCGAAGGTCTAAGGGCCTGCCTGAGGAATTCACGGGCTGAGGTAAACCATGACTAGGTCCCACAGGGCAGGGCAGGGGCCATTTGAATAGAAAACTTGGACACAAAAATAATTGTTTATAAAATAATAAATTATAACTATAACCACTTTGCAAATCTTGTTCAGTACAGTCACAAGGAATAGATACTAGAAAAAGGTGGCCTAAATCAAGTAGAGGGATGCAGTGATCACAGGTTTGGGGTTTGAAGGGCAGGTGGAATGCCCCAGGGACTGTTGGTGCTTTAGTCACTTAAATACAAATGTATTTAAAGGAAAATTGGTGACTTAACCTAGAAAAGCCATCCAAAGACTGTAGGAGTCGGCAGATACTATGTTTTACTGTTTAGCCCTTGGTAGGGTCTGAAGTTCCCTCACTCCAGGGGTGTGCTGTGGGAGGACTGGGAAGGTAGCACCCTTGAGCAGTTCTGGGAAAGCTGAACACAGGAAAAGTATGAAGGGACATGGCTGCCAAGAAGCAAGGTGGAGAGATTTTGGGGGCCAAATGTGGTGGTCGTTACCCATAATCTCAGCTGTACAAGAAGCATAGCTAAGAGGATTCAGGTCCAAGGCTAGCCCAGGCAAAACAAAACAAAAACCAAAACCAGTTAAGACTCAGTCTGAAAAATTATTAAAGAACAATGGGCTGGAAACATGACTCAAGAGGTAGAGCACTTGCTGGCAAGTTTGAGGCCCTGAAGTTAAACATCAGTACAGCTACAGAGGTATCATGGGGGTCAAAGGTCATGGCGGATGAGGTCACCATGATGCGTAAACAATGGTGTGGCCTCAATTACCTTAGCCCATGGAGTCACTTTCTAGGGCAGAGGCAGAGGACAGCATAAAGGTGGGTTACACTTGATAGGAGAAGAACTCATTGCCTTGCTCATGTAACTGTACTCCCTCTGTATAGTAAAATATATATTTCAAAAAATGAAGGGTGGGTTAGTAGTGGTGGTGGAAAAATCCTGCATCACAGGCATGTGCCCTGGAGAGCTACCATTTCTCTTGCCTTTCCTGGATGTGAGTCATTCTTCCACCTGAGCCCTGTGTTGCAGGCTAGGCCTGGCAGAATGCCCAGTGCTGTCCACATCTGAACAGAAGTACAACCTTTGGCCATGATGGCTATTCCTTGTGGAGAGGGGATGCCTAGGACTCGGGAGGTGCTGGGAACTGGCTGGTAGCTGACACCTGTAATCAGACACTCTGACGCCCCAGAGTCTACTAGTCAGAGGGGAACTTTTGGAGGGCAGAGACATCACTGGGTTCACTGTAGAAGGGAAGGCCACAGAGATTCCCTTGAGAAGTGCTGGGAAGTCAGCTGCTGTAGGGCAGGAATAAAGAGGCAGCATGGGAGAGGTAGGCATCAGTGATCCCACACCTGTAATCCTAGATACTCAGGATGCTGAGACCTAAGGATTGCAGTTCAAAGCCAGCCCCAGCAGGAAAGTCTAAGACTCTTGGGTTTTTTTAGAGGTTTTTCTTGTTTTAATGTACTATGCGATTTTTTTTTTTTTTGGGTCCAGTCCTGGGGCCTGAACTCTGGGCATGGGCGCTGTCCCTCAGCTCTTCAGCTCAAGGCTAGTGCTCTAACACTTGAGCCACAGCGCCACTTCCGGCTTTTTTCTTTTTTGCTTATGTGGTGCTGAGGAATTGAACCCAGGGCCTCATGCATACAAGGCAAGCGCTCTACCACTGAGCCACCTTCCCAACCCCGCGATTTTTTTTTTTTGTAGTTTGAGGAGATTAGAGCCGCATGGCTTTCCTGCCCAGGCTGGCTCTGAACCTCGATCCTCAGGTCTCAGCCTTCTGAATAGCACCAGCACTAGGCTAGATATCACTTTTTGACTCCTCAGTTTGTTGACTGGCAGAGAGTAAATCTCCAGGGGACCAGTTAAATGATGTGTTCTGGAGGGGAGAGCTTATTTCTAGGAGGTCAGACTAGATACTTGCTTTGCAGTCCTTCCAATGATTGTACAGGTACTAATTCCCTATATTAAATCCCTTTCTGTTCAAACTGACCACACATGGTCCTGCCTTCTGTATCTGAACCCTGGAAAAGTTGGAAAGTCATGCTGCAATCCTAGCTACTCAGGAGGCTGAGGTCTCAGGATTTCGGTTTTAAGCCAGCCCAGGCAGAGAAGTCCCCGAGAGACTGTTATCCCCAATTAACTACTCAAAAAATTGGAAGTAGTGCTGTGCTTAAATGGTAGAGTGCTAGCCTTGAGCAAAAGAGCGCAGAGACAGTGCCCAGGCCCTGAGTTCAAGCCCCATGACTGACAAAAAAAAAAAAATGAGTTGTTAAATCATGCAGGCACTGAGACGTTGAGTTATGAGGACCAATGAGAGGAACATGGATGGCTTCTGAGCTTGGGATGAATGAGGGATGGAGTATAGTTTAGTTGTAGGGTGTTTGCCTGGCTTGTTGTGAGGATATGCTTCTGGTCCCAGCACTGCAAAACAGTGACATCAGCAACAACTTGAGGTGAGGAGGCAGCAGTGATCCAGATGCCAGAATCCTTAGCGAACAATAGGATCGAGTCAGACCTATTGATCACCATTATATTCCTTGTGCTTTATCCTTTGGAGTGTGTGTAATAAATGTTTCAAAATACAGAGTGTGGGCTGGAGGTGTAGGTCAGTGCTGGAGCACTTGCTCAGCATGCACAAAAATTCATGAGTCTGACCCCTGGCATTCCATGTCTGCATAGACAACAGAATGTTCTGTTCCTTTATACATTCATTTACTATTTTTCTGGAAAACAGTCATCAAGCATGTATGTGTAGTGAGTGCTGTAGCGGAATAAGAAAGGCAAATTTCTAACAATATACTTTTAAACCCTCTAGATCTAGGATGGGGGATTATTCTGTAACTCGTCAGTTGGGAGGCAGTTAGGTAAATCTTGAATGTCTTTCGTGAAGTGAAATTAGCCAGATATAAGAGGAAAAACATACTTCATTTATGTGAGCTATCTAGCATAGACAAGTTGACAGAGACAGGAGAAGGAATCAGGTTACTAGGAGATGGAATGGAGAGAAAAGGTAATAGATATGGAGTTCCTGTTTACAAACATCCGAAGTGATAGTGGTGAGAATTCTACACTATAGTGAATACACTTAATGAACACTTTTTCTTGGTGCCAGTCCTAGGGTTTGAACTCAGGGCCTAGGTGCTGTTCCTGAGTTCCTCTTGCTCAAGGTTAGCACTCTACCACCTGAACAAGAGCTCCACTTCTGGCTTTTTTGGGTAGGTAAGAGTCTCATGGACCTTCAGCTTTAAACTATGGTTCTCATGGGCTGGGATGTGACTTAGTGGTAGAGTGCCTGCCTAGCATACATGAAGCCCTGGGGTTGATTCCTCAGTACCACATACACAGAAAAAGCTGGAAGTGGTGCTGTGGCTCAAGTGGTAGAGTGCTAGCCAGCTCAGACAGCGCCCAAGCCCTGAGTTCAAGCCCCACAATTGACAACAAACAACAACACAGCACAGGAGGCTGAGATCTAAAGGATTGTTTTGAGGCCAGCTTTGGTAGAAAAGCCCACAGGACTCTTCCAAAATAACTAGCAAAAAAGCTGTCTAGAGGTGTGGTTCAAGTGGTAGAGTACCAGCCAAGCAAGCTAGAAGTCCTAAGTTCAAATACCAGCAAAACAGTAACTACCTCCACCGCCCCCCCCCCCCCCCCCACCAAGTGTGTGAGTGGGTAATGGTTTTGTAATCCGGCTACTTGAGAAGCTAAAACTGGAAGGCTAGCTAGGCAGATGTTTATAAGTTACTCAGGAGGCCAAGATCTGAGGATTACACTTTGAAGCCAGCCAGCCTGGACAGGAAAGTCCATGAGACCCTTATCTCTGATTAACTACCAGAAAACCAGAAGTAGAGCTGTGGCTCAAAGTTGTAGAGCTATAGCCATGAGCAAAAAAACTCAGGGTCAGGGCCCAGGCCCTGAGTTCAAGCCCCCCCCCTCCCCCCCCACACACACAAGAAAGAAAAAGCTAGAAATTCCAGGCTAGCCTGTATAGAAAAATCTTTTTTTTCTTTTGGGTCCGGTCGTGGGGCCTGAACTCTGGGCCTGGGCGCTATCCCTCAGCTCTTCAGCTCAAGGCTAGCGCTCTACCACTTGAGCCATAGCGCCACTTCCGGCTTTTTTCTTTTTGCTTATGTGGTGCTGAGGAATCGAACCCAGGGCCTGAGGCATGCATGGCAAGCGCTCTACCACTGAGCCACCTTCCCAGCCCCGTATAGAAAAATCTTAAGAAACTCCTTTTCCATGTAGGGAAGCTGGATGAAGTGGAACATTGAGTTCAAACAATAACAAACCCTAGTAATGTCTGAAAACTTAAATAAACAAACTCTTTAGTAATTTACAAGTCAAACTGTGTAACATATTAAAAAAATCAGAGTAACATGCAATTTAGAATACTTACACTTAAAGACTATAACTCAAGTGGTACTTGGATATTTATAGCACAAAATGCTTATGGAGTAATCTGGACAGCAGTGGTTCACACCTATATTCTTAGCTACTGAGGAGGCTGAGAACTGAGGTTTGTGGTTTGAAGCTAGTTGGGACAGACAATTTCTCCTGCCTCCTATCTCCAGTTAACCAGCAAAAAGACAGTAATGGAGGTGTGGCTCAAGTGGTAGAGCACCAACCTTGGGTGGAAAAAGGTAAGCTAGAGCAATGATTTCAAGCCCCAGAATCAGAAAAAAAGAAACAAAATAACAACAAAAGACCCTGAAAAGATGTGTGCACAGTGGTACATGACTGTAATTCTAGCACTCGAGGCTGAGGCAGCAGGATGGTGTGTTTGAGGGCAGCCTTGGCGACGTACAGATTCTGTGTCAGAAACAAAAACAGACAACAAATAACGCTAAAAAGCCAAACTAAAGAAAATGTCTTAGAAAAAAAATCAGATTCAAGATAAACTAGAATGGCTATGCCTTTAGATATTATATAACTTAGAAGCAATAGAAAACCTACTTTCGAAAAATATACTGAGATAAGATAACTTTATAGTCAACCTAGTACTCCTGAGTTCCTGCTATATGCGGATGGTCAGGAGACAGGAAAAGGTCTGAGCTAAAGAGCGAGTTGGGTGTGAATGTCTGGATGAAGGTTTTAGCTCTGACTCATCCACCCAGGAGAAAGGCTGGGCAGCTAGGGGTGGGGGACTGGACACAACCGAACCAGACAGGCCAGGACCTGACTCTGCGGGACCCTCCTCATGGCTGGAAGATAGCATCACAGGAATCACAGAATTGTCACAAGACAATGTAAGCCTCTGAGGAAAGTAGGCCAGAGGAAGCCACGGAGAGTGAGGGGGCCTGAAGTCAGGCCAATCACCTGATCAGAAGAGGCCAGACTTCGGAACAGCTCAAGAGGCAGAACTCCCATCTAGCAAGTTGGAGGCCCCAATTTGTGGGAGGCTGGAAGAGCCTGAGGTTATTCTCAATAAAACAACATCCATTATCCCTTGCTTTCTCCTCCATGAACCCAATTAGGAGGACATGTACATGTATAAAGTTTTTGGCCATTGGGCTGGGAATGTGGCTTAGTGGTAAAGGGCATGAGCACACATGAAGCCCTGGGTTCAATTCCTCAGTGCCACATACACAGAAAAAAACATAAGGGATACCTGTGGCTCAAGTGGTAGAGCACTAGCCTTGAGCAAAAGAAGCTCAGGGTCAGTGTCCAGGTCCTGAGTTCAAGCTCCCCCCTTCCCCCCAATATCTGGCAATTACTGTTGGTATTTGCCAGCAGTTGTGGAACCAGGGACTTGTTAGTGGGCCAGGCACTATATAGAACACAGGCTTGCTGTTACCATGGCAGTATGAAGGCCAGCTACAGCTGGACACCATTAATCTGTCAGTAGCTGGTTGGCAAGGATGAGATTTTTCTACCACAAGGGCTCAGCAAACAGCAATGGCCAAAGGCCTGGAAGGGATGGGTGGATGGGCTACTTGGAAGGTGGGCTGGCATCAGAGACTCATGGGGCCATGCGTTCCAGTCTGGAAAAGCTGGCCGGAGGCAGTAAGGTTCCAGGCTCTGGGTCTGTTCTGGTCAAGCACAGATTTCACGGTGGGCCAGGAAGAGTGAGGAGGCCTGGAGCTGGTTGTGGCTGGGGAGGGAAGAGACTTCCTTTGTTCCAGTCCTACCGCTCCTGGACTCTGGTGAACAAGGCCTACATGGGGGGAAGGGGTGGAAGTAAGGCAGGTGAAGTAGTGGAGGGAGGAATCAGGGAGGGGATGGCCAGGCAGTTGCTGAGGCCCCGGGAAGGGGGAGGGAAATGGGGCAGGAAGACCCCGTAGCCAAGGTCGGGAAGCAGAGTTTCCTCTCCCGGGCTAGGTCACAGGAAACCCAGCCCTGTGCTTCCCGTCGATAAGGGCGACCCCTTCCTGCTTCCTGCTCTTTCCCCACCTCCCATCCTGCCGGGTCCCCGGGGACCTGCGGCCTTGGGACGGCCTGGGTGGGGAGGAGCTGGCCCGCTTCCCCAGAGCCTCAGCGCCCGGCTTGAGGAGGCAAGGCCAGACCGACGGACAGCCCGGACGGCTTCGCCTGGTCAGTAGCCTAGGGAGCAGGCTGGCCCTGGGGGGCGGGCGGGGAGCGGTCCAGCCGGGCGCCGTGCTGGAGTTGGGGGGCGGCTCGGGGCCGGGCTGGGGTGGTCTCCGGCCTCCTCCAGGCTCGGGCCGCCTGGGGAGGCCGGGGCCCAGGGGCCCCCCCATCACTGGGGAGGGCTCCCGGCCCGCGGCTCCGTGAGGTGTGCGTGCCACCCAGGAAGCGGCTCGCTGCGGGACGGGGGTGTTCGGCGGGGGGAAGGCGGCTGGGGCGCGGGGCCCGGGCGCGGGGCCGGGCCCGTCCGCGGCTGGCACGCCGCTCGGGCGGCGCCGCACCCGCGCGCTCCCTCCCGCCCACTCGCCGCCCCTCCCGCGTTGCCACGACAACCAGGGAAACCAAATTCACCTCACCGCCGTCGCAGGTGGAGACTCGTGGCGCCCCCTCCCCTCAGCCCTTCCCGCAGGTCGCGCCCCCACCCTGCCGTCGCTAAGGTGACGGGGAGGGGGCGCCTGCAGCGGCGCGGGGCCGCCCCGGGTCCGGAGGGCCGCAGGGAGGGGGCCGACTCCACAAACTCGGCCGCAGTGGGGATCTCTGGGAACCCTCTGGGTGCGGTCGGAAGCGCTGACGGGGGGGGGCACCCCGTCCGGGGCCCATCGCCCCCGTCGGGGTCCATCCCCGGCACGCCCCCCGGGCCCCATCGCCCCCCCCCGGGGTCCAGCCCCCACTTCGGGGTCTATCGCCCCCCGGGGTCCATCCCCCCCACTCCGGGGTCCATCCCCCGGCGCCCCCCAGGCACCCATCGCCCCCCCCGGGGTCCATCCCCACGGCACCCTTTCTCGGGGTCCATCGCCTCTCCCTCCCCGGGCCGGTGCGCCGCTGACCCCGCTGCCTCTGCGGGGTCTGGAGCGGGGGTCGGTAGAGTGGGAGGCAGCGAGGGGGGAGGTTTCCAGCCCCAGACCTCAATTCCGCTTCTCTCCCTCTCCCCCGGCCGGGGGTCCTCCAGCCCCGACGCGGCCGCCGCCGGCTCCCAGGACCCGCCGCCGCCGGGCCCCACGGCGGGCGGTGGGGCCCTCGCCGCCCGCCACTCCCACCGCGAGCCCGGGGCGCCCCCGGCCCCGCCTCGAGCCCCCCCGGCTCCCGCCCCTCCCGCCGGACGCCCCCGCGGCCCGCACCGCGCGAGGACCCTGGCCGGCCGGCCCCCGGTCTCCGCCTCGGCGCGGCCCCCTCGCCGCCCCCGCGCCGCGCCGGGCGCGGGCCCCCTCCCCCCGCCGCCCCCGCCCCCGGGGAAGGCAGGCGCCGCGCGGAACCCGGGCCGATGCAGCTGAGCCGCGCCGCCGCCGCCGCCGCCGCCGCGCCCGCGGAGCCCTCGGAGCCGCTGTCCCCCGCGCCGGCCCCGGCCCCCCCCGGCCCCCTCCCGCGCAGCGCGGCCGCAGGGGCTCCGGCGGGGGGGCCGGGGCGCCGCGCGGAGTCCCCGGGTGCCCGGCAACCGGCCGCGAGCTGCCTGGGCCCCGGCGCCGGCACGGGGATGGACGGCCCCGGGGCCGGCGCCGCCGTGGTTGTGCGCGTCGGCATCCCGGACCTGCAGCAGACGGTGAGCCCCCCGAGCCCCCCGCGCGGCCCCCTCCCCCCCGCGCACCCCGCGCCCGACCCCCGACCGCGGCCGCCCGCCCCTCCCCCTCCGCTCCGCGGGACCCTCCCCGCAGCCGGGCGGGGCCGGGGAAGCCCGGCCCCAGGGCGGGGCCCGGGCCGCGCGCGGCTCCCGGCCGCCCCTCGCGGGCGGGCCCGGGCTCGACGCGCTCACGACCCGCTCCGCCGCCGCAGAAGTGCCTGCGACTGGACCCTACCGCGCCGGTGTGGGCCGCCAAGCAGCGCGTGCTCTGCGCCCTCAGCCACAGCCTCCAGGATGCGCTCAACTACGGGCTCTTCCAGCCGCCCTCGCGCGGCCGCGCCGGCAAGTTCCTGGACGAGGAGCGGCTGCTGCAGGACTACCCGCCCAACCTGGACACGCCCCTGCCCTACCTGGAGGTGCGGGACGGGGCGCGGTCCCCCAGCTTCGGGGGGCGGGGCCCGGCTCCCCCAACTCCGGGGGCGGAGCGTGCCGCGGGGTGGGGCGTGTCGGGGGCGGGGCGAAAGGCGGGGCGCGGCCCCGGGACTCCGGTCCCGGAGCCTCTATGAGGGCGGGGGGGGGGGGGCCGGGGGGGTAAGGGGGAGCCAGGGCAGCCCGCGCTGCGCGTAGCACCCGGGAGGCAGGCGTGTTCGGCGCCGGAGGTCGGCCCGAGCACGGTGCGGTGGGAGGGCGCAGTGCCGGAGGGAGGAGTGGGGTTTGAGCTGCGTCCCAGACGTGCACACGTGCCCTCGCTGGCCCTCGCCGGCCCTCGCCGGCCACCCTGGTGAACTTGCCCCCGACCTGCGCGCGTTCCTGGCGAGCGGTGCCTTGAGCGCCTTTCTCGGCCGAGCCCAGGGTTTGGAGGCTGTGTGACCGCCCCGACGGGCCCAGCTCCCCAAGGTGACCGGGCGCGCGGGGGCCCCAGCGGCTCTGCCTGGAAAGGCGCTGTCCGGGGAGCGCCGGGAGAGGCCGGCGCAGGCCGGCCACGTGTGCGCGTGTGTGGTGGGCAGGCGGCAGCTGCCGTCGGTTGTGTCGGACTGGTGTGACTGCCGTGCGCGCGTGTGAACAACATGGCGCTCGCCGCTCCCTCGCTCGGCCTACATGGATACTTTCTCTTCACCTTCTCTTTGAGCAGTTTCGATACAAAAGGAGAGTTTATGCCCAGAACCTCATTGATGACAAGCAGTTCGCAAAGCTGCACACTAAGGTAAAGAGGGAGTCACGGGAAGGCGCCCCCCACGGCCTCTGCCCCAGCCAGCCTGGCTGACCACAGCTGCTGCAGTACTGGCCCAGTACGCTCTCCTCTTCTGTCAGGCGCTTGCCTGTACTGGGAGAGTAGATGTAGATGCTGTACTTGTAGGGCCTGACAGAGAGGGTGGAGATAAGTGTGTGCATGTGTTGGGAGCCAGCTAAGAGAGAGACCTAGGCTAGCTTCGAACCACCATCCTCAGATTTCAACCTCCCGAGTAGGTAGGATATTCTTGTCCCTGGCTCATAGGCAGACTTCTTGATCTACCGCTCTCTGCCAGGCAGTTTTGTGGACAGTAGGCCTTTTCTTGGTGGATACGTCATTGAACATCCCTAGAGCCTAGGAGAGGGCTTCTGCGACTGGCGCCAGATCCTTAAGCTTTTTTGTTTTGTTTTGTTTTTTGTCAGTCGTGGGGCCAGAACTCTGGGCTTGGGCGCTGTCCCTGTGCTCAAGGCAAGCGCTCTATAATTTGAGCCACAGTCCCACTTCATCCTTAGCTTTTTTGCCAGATTTTTTTTTTCTGTTCTTACGCAGTGGCAGTCAATGGTCCTGGGTTGTAGCTGGACAGAAAGCATCTCAGAAAGATGTTTCTCTCCAATGGCCCTCATGTTGACCCTGTCACTCTGAGTCCCTCTGATATCTCTCCCCAGGGACCCACAGGACACTAGTAACTTGTTTTTCAGTGAGTCTTGTTTTATTCTTTCTTTTCTCTCTATTCCTCCTTTCCTTCCTTCTTTCCTTCCTTCCTTCCTCTTTTGTTTTGGATGGGCATGAGGCTTGAACTCAGGGCCTGGGCACCATCTCTGAGCTTTTTTGCTCAAAGCTAGTGTTCTCTCACTTTGAGCCATGGCATCACTTCCAGTTTTTTGGTGGTTAATTGGAGATAAGAGTCTTGCTGGGACTTTTCTACTCTGGCTGGCTTCAAACTGCAATTCTAAAATCTCAGCCTCCCCAGTAGCTAGAACTATAGATGTGAGCCACCAGCACCCACTTCAATCCTGTTTGCCTTTAGAATGAATCCAAACTCCTTACCTTAGCCCTGTGCCTCTGTGTGCCCAAGTTGTGCTCTCCCCATCATCCTTGGGTCTGACTAAGATCTCTTAGAGGCTTTGCACCAGCCTTCCCTGTTTGCAAGCACCTTTCTTCTGGTTTCATCACATATAACAATGACAGTGGTCCCAAAGTGGCCTCCTTCCTTGTCTCTGATGCGTGCTGAGTCTTTCTGGAGTTTGTGTGTATGCTATCCATTCTACCAGCAAATGCTAGTGAGGCTTTGCTGGGTGGCCTGTGTAGGATGTGTGAAAGAATAAAAGGGAAAATCATGTCACAAGGGTCTCAGGGGTCTGCCGTAGGGATGAGCTTGTGAAGATAGTCAGAGAATGGTTGAGGATTCAGGGCTGCTGTAGGTCTAGCAGGCTCCTGCTAGAGAGGACTCAGCTTGTGCAGGCTGGCGCCATGCTCCAGGGCTGGAGCACCATGGTCAGAAGGTAGAATGAGAGCAGTGAGAGGTTGAGAGCAGGGCATAGACTCATTTGAAGGGCACGACTAGGGTGACCAGGCTGTAGTGAAAAACGCCAGGCTTAGGTTGATAGCTGTGGTAGGTTTGGCGATCAGGATATAAGGAAGGGCTTTGGATGGTACGTGAATCCAGCTAAGCTGGAATTAGAGCCAAGATAGTAGTATGGAGCTAGGTAACATTGCCGGCTACTCAGGAGGCTGAGATCTGAGGATTGCGGTTCAAACCAGCCTGGGCAGAAAAATCTGAAACTCCTATCTCCAATTAACCACCAGAAAACTGAAAGTGGTGCTGAGGCTTAAAGTGGTAGAGTGCTAGCCTTGAGCAAAAAGATCTCAGGGACAGTGTGCAGGCCCCCAGTTCGAGCCCCACTACTGACCAAAAAATAAAAAATAAAGCAAGACATCGTATCAGAGTGACAGGGAACAGGTGAGCATTTTATAGGTGGCCAAAGATTTCCTAGAGGTAGGGAGCAATGGTTGGATGGCCATGGCACCCAGCTGATTAGGATGGCTGGTGTTTCAGGCAAACCTAAAGAAGTTCATGGACTATGTCCAGCTGCACAGTACGGACAAAGTGGCCCGCCTGCTGGACAAGGGGCTGGACCCTAATTTTCATGACCCTGATTCAGGAGGTGAGTTGCAGAACAGAGTGGGAGAGGTTACCGTTGAGTGGTTAGGAGCCTGACTTTCATTTCTTCCTCACCTCAGAGTGCCCTCTGAGCCTTGCGGCGCAGCTGGACAATGCCACTGACTTGCTGAAGGTTCTACGCAATGGTGGTGCTCACCTAGACTTCCGCACCCGGGATGGGCTAACTGCAGTCCACTGTGCCACCCGCCAGCGAAATGCGGGAGCGTTGACGGTCAGTGGGGTTCCTTCTGACCTGGAGGGGCATGGGTGCGGTAGAGGAGGAGCTGGCCTGGCATTGATGCTGAGGTGCCTTCTCTTAGACCCTGCTGGACCTGGGCGCTTCGCCTGACTACAAAGACAGCCGTGGCCTGACACCCTTGTACCACAGCGCCCTAGGGGGTGGGGATGCCCTCTGCTGTGAGCTTCTTCTCCATGACCATGCACAATTGGGGACCACTGATGAGAATGGTTGGCAGGAGATACACCAGGTGGGCTGGGTCCCTGGGGTGGGGTCCAGGCCCTGTCCAGGCAGGGGTTTTAGCCTCTGGGATATTGCAGCACCTCTGTCTTTTCTAGGCCTGCCGCTTTGGCCATGTGCAGCACCTGGAGCACCTGCTGTTCTATGGCGCCAACATGGGTGCCCAGAATGCCTCAGGGAACACAGCCCTGCATATCTGTGCTCTCTACAACCAGGTGTGTCCTTATGCTCCACATTTGAGTGTGCATACTTAGACACTGTGTGTGTGATGAAGTGTGAGCATGTGTATGTATGTTCCTTCACAAAAATGTTTGTTCTGGTTTACATACCCCTCCCCGTGTGTATTCTGTGACCTCCAGTGAGTTCTAGTTACTGGATTGCCTGCCTCTTTTTTTTTTTTTGGGTCCGGTCGTGGGGCCTGAACTCTGGGCCTGGGTGCTGTCCCTCAGCTCTTCAGCTCAAGGCTAGCGCTGTACCACTTGAGCCACAGTGCCACTTCCGGCTTTTTTCTTATGTGGTGCTGAGGAATCGAACCCAGGGCCTCAGGCATGCAGGGCAAGCGCTCTACCACTGAGCCACCTTCCCAGCCCTGGATTGCCTGCCTCTTGGGCCTGCTTGTGTATATTTATTCCCTGAACATACATATGTGAACATGTGTGTTCTGAACAAAATTGGGTATGAATTGTGTACATTTAAGCTCTCTGGAACAGGTGAGACCTACCCACATAGCCCTATGTGGTCTAGGTATACACTGAACATATAGGTATGAGTCTGCATGTAATTCCTCTGCTCTGCACACCTGTATGAGCAACCTCATGTGTGTACCTGCTCTGGCTTCCTAGCCATTCTCCATTTCCCAGTGTCACTGCCACTGTCTCCCAATAGGAAAGCTGTGCTCGTGTCCTGCTTTTCCGTGGAGCCAATAAGGATGTCCGCAATTACAACAGCCAGACAGCCTTCCAGGTACATGTTGGTTTATAGGAATATGAAGCTGCCTCTGGGGGTTGACTGTCTCCTTGTGATTCAGCCTTTCTGAATCTTCTTCCCAGGAAAGTTACAAGGCATTGCTCACTCCCAGGAAAGAATGGAGGCAGGGTGGGTCCAGTAGGATATTCAGTGAAGTGGTTTCTTTTATTCACCTTTCAGGGAGCTAGGAAGATCAGAGGGCTGCAGGATGGGGGAAGGGCAGATGAGAGGACAGGTGAGCAGGTGTAGGTGTGACCCCTGGAAGTAGAAGGGACCCAGAGGACCAATCCAGGAGGGGGGTTCCTGAAATGTGAAAGATACAGACTGGTGTGATAGTGCAGTAGAGAAGAGTCAGGCTGAGATGTAGGCATCAGGGCACATCTAAAAGTAACGCCAGGGCCAATCAGATGACTAGGTGTCACAGTTATAAGGAGGAAGAATGAGAGCAATAGGCTGGGCAGCCATGGGGGGCCCTGGTTGAGACAGGATAGAGGACTATATTTAGGGGCAGATTAAAAGTTCTAGTGCTGTGCCCCGTGTACTGAGGGCTGTTTGGTTTTAGCTCTGAAAGCCTAATATCTAGGAATAGATTGGGTTCTTGGCAGATGGGGGTGGTAGGTGACCCTAGTTACAAGTTGAGGTGTAGTACCATAACTCCTTTCTGTAGTGAGTTGTGTCCCAATAGACAGGAGTGCTTTGACTTGAGCAAAGCATGATCTGGTAAGGAGGAGTACTGTGGTGAGGCAAGCCTAGGCCATTGAGAATCCTTTCTTTTCTTTCTTTGCTTTTATTTTTTGTCGGTCATGGGGCTTGAACTCTGGGCCTGGGTGCTGACCTTGTGCTCTTCAGCTCAAGGCGAGCACTTTACCGCCTGAACCACAGCACTACTTCTGGTTTTCTAGTGGTTTATTGGAGATAAGAGTCTTACGGACTTTCCTGCCTGGGCTGGCTGTGAACCTCGATTCTCAGATCTCAGTCTCCTGAGTAGCTATGATGACAGGCGTGAGCCACCGATGCCTGGCTTCTTCGCTTTTTTTTGAGCATCCTTTCTTGTCCTCTGTGTCTTGGCCTCTTTCTCTCAGGTGGCCATCATTGCAGGGAACTTCGAGCTTGCAGAGGTCATCAAAACCCACAAAGACTCAGATGTTGGTGAGTTTTGCCCACCCATAAGTCCCTGATCAATGTAAGTTTTAGAGGCAGTGGTGATAGAACGAGGGCCTCTGCCCATGAGCCAAGGTGGCTCTTGTAGGGATGGGGAATATGCTGGGGAAGGGGTTGTATGGACTGGGCAGAGGCCTCAGTCAGGGCTGGGATAATGCGAGTCTAGGGGTTGATGTTGGGCTTAGAGCTGTGTTTACAGTTAATTAGGTTCTGGGAAGGGCCATCTATGGGACGTTTTCATTTTAGCCTAGAACATGAGAACATTTATGTAGCCATGGTTCTCCACAGGGTCTCATGAACATCCATGTAGAGAAAACAATATATTATAACAAAGATGAAGTCCAAGGTAGAAACAGAATTGCTGCTATCCTCTAGGTTTTGCGTTTCTGGTGGTCCATGTATAAATGAAGGCCTGGCATGTGCATAAGTTGTGGTCCTAAAAGGAAGACCAGGGCTTTGTAGCTTAGCCCCAATATGGATAAGAAGAAAGGCCCCAATTGTATTCCCTTATCTCTTGGATGTGTGGTGTCAGACTGGACCATTCTGTGTTCAGGTGACTGAGCAGCAGGGGCTGTGGATCTCTGCTCCAGGAAAAGATATTGTCTAGCTGGGCCACACTCTAGTCACTGGCTGCCTCCTTGTCCTCCTTGTTTCTAACTATCTCTTTCTGGAACATGGAATCTCAGATTCTCCTTCTTGCCATGAGTATTTACTTGGGCTGGTGTTAGAATCTCTCTTGGATCCAATGTAGGTTCCAGTCTGTGATGCTTTGCTTTCTTTTAAGTAAACTATGTACCATTATTTGTATCCCTTTCCACCTTGGCCTCCTTTGAGCTCAGGGGTTCCACCTTCCTCCCACCTCCTGGGACGTGTACTTTGTGTAGCTGATTGGGCCTGTGGTCGGAGTGCAAGGGGAGTAAAGGCAGTCTAGGGCTTGAATGCAGTCCAGACTGAGAGACAGGAACATTGCACTGCCCTATCCTCAGGCTCTGGAGCGTTACCATACTGAGACTCCTGTTCTGGGGCATTCTGGCGCAGTTGGTTAAGCATACTGTCCTTAGAACACTAGAATGG
Organism: Dipodomys spectabilis; assembly: GCF_019054845.1. NCBI lineage: Eukaryota > Metazoa > Chordata > Mammalia > Rodentia > Heteromyidae > Dipodomys > Dipodomys spectabilis. The sequence goes on along the minus strand of NW_024870907.1, from coordinate 3,514,522 downwards.
GCATCTGTGTCACCTAGTCCAGATATGGTCACCAGTTCTGCTGGCCACACACTCTTGCTCATATGTCATATACTCAACAACATCCATGTATGCAAGGTGCTGCAGTTGTGGGATTTACTGTGAATTTTCATACCTCAGTTCTTCCTCTCAACAACTGGCTCATTTTATAGAGAAGGAAACCAAGGTTCAGAGAAGTTAATGACAGGGCTTGACCCTAGACCTGGGGATTCAGGGTCTTGTTACCCTCTCTCCCCTGCTCCCCAGCACATATTTATTCTGAGACACTCTGAGTGACAGTCATGAATCTCCATGGTCCACCCAGGTCCTTGAGCAGGCCCTGCACATAGAAGCTTGAGGGGACTCTTCCAAGCCATTCTTTTCCAACTTCCTTTGTGTGGGGCTGATCACCCTTCAGAGGACAGGACACTTTCTATCTCAGTGGCTATTTCCTGTTGTAGACCAATAAGCCTTTGATAGGATGCTGGCCTGTCAAGTGAGTAACTCTGCTTGCTGCCTCTGTCACTAGGCCATGTTCTTTCTAACTCTCTCTCAGGCATGTTCCCATCTACATGGGTACCATTCATGCTTCTTATGCATATCCTTTTTTTTTGTCGGTTGTGGGGCCTGAACTCTGGGCCTGGGCACTGTCCCTCAGCTCTTCAGCTCAAGGCTAGCGCTCTACCACTCGAGCTACAGCACCACTTGTGGCTTTTTCTGCGTATGTGGTGCTGAGGAATCGAACCCAGGGCCTCATGAGTGCAAGGCAAGCACTCTTATCACTGAGCCACCTTCCCAGCCCCCCTTATGCATATTCATTACTCACTTGCTTTTGTTGAGTGTCATGGTGACATCACCCGAAGAGCTTGTGTAGATTCTGACCCAGAGCCTGGGTGGGGGCCTGAGCTGCACTAATCAGCATGAGGTGAGGTTGGAGGTAAGGCTAATGCTGCTGATTTGGGCACTACATTTTGTACAATAGGAGTCTGGATATGGCTTGGTAGATGGTGGCCACAGGCCAAATCCACACTATAGCCTTTTGTTTATTTATTTATTTGTAAGTCCTGGCTAGGGCCTGGCACTGTTCTTGAGCTCTTTAGCTCAAGGCTAGTAGTGCTCTACCACTTAGAGCCACAGCCCCACTTCCCATTTTCAGGTGGTTAATTGGAGATAAGAGCGGCACAGACTTTTTTCTGCCTAGGCTGGCTTTAAACCATGATCCTCAGATCTCAGCCTCCTGAGTAGCTAGGATTATAGGTGTGAGCCACCAGTGCCTGGCTAAGTTTTTGTTTTTTTTGAGGGTGTGAGTGTGTGTGTGTGTGTGTGTGTGTGTTTGTACACATGTATATATGTATATATACATATATACATATATTAGCTATGTTAATTGATCTAGTAGCATTTTTTTTTCTTCTCTACCACTTGAGCCAAAGCACCAATTCTGGTTTTCTAGTGGTTTTTATTGAAGATAAGAGTCTCATGGACTTTCCTGCCTGGGCTGGCTTTGAACCGTGATCCTCAGGTCTTAGCCTCCTGAGTAGCTAGGATTACAGGCGTGAGCCACCAGCGCCCAGCTTTCCAGTAGCATTTCTTACACTCACAGTGTAGTGTAGTTAATTTTATTGAATTCTCCCCTTTTCATTGCCCCAAAAGAAAAAATCTCACACATTAAGTAATTATTCTGCATACTCTCTCCCTTCTAGTTGTCTGCTGTGAACACACGTTTCTGTCTCTGTATTTACCGATTCTTGCTGTTTCATATAATTGGAATCATACAGTTTGTCCCTTTGTGTTTTTATTTTTGTTTGTTTGTTTTTTGGTCATGGGTCTTGAACTCTGGGCCTGGGCGCTGTCTCTCAGCTCTTCAGCTCAAGGCAAGTGCTCTACCACTTGAGTCACAGCACCACTTCCAGTTTTCTGGTGGTTAATTGGAGATAAGATTCATCATGGACGTTCCTTGCCCGAGTTAGCTTTGACGCGATCCTCAGATCTCAGCCTCCTGAGTAAGCTAGGGTTACAGGAATGAGCCACCATCACCCGGATGCTACATACTATAAAACTTTAGCATCTAGGTATTCTGCAGCTCGTGAATGAGGGTAGCCCCTTGCTGGGAGAGGCAAGAGGGGACACCTTTTTTTCTTACAAATGAGTTGAGGGGACACTTTTAAAATTTATTTTTATTTATTTTATTAATACATATTAGTTGTATGATGAGGGTTTTATTGTGACATTTTCACATATGTGTACAGTGTATCTCAATCTCACCCGTTCTGTCCCCCCCACACTTCTTAAAATCATTTAAACCTATTTTATTTTTCTTTTCTCATACATGCACACAAAATTCTTCCACTGTCCTCATCATCATTCACTTGTCTTTGTTAGCCTGACTAGCTCCTGCTGGGACTTGCTTCCCTAACACAGCTTGCTTTTTGATCCCCAAACCCTCAACCTGTTGGCTGACAGCTTTCATTGAGAGTCTTTTTATTATGAAAAAATTATTTTAAGTACTTATACAAAGGGGTTTCAGTTTATTTATTTATACATGTATTCGTGTATAGTTGCAATGTATTGCAAAAATGTTCACATTTGATCTTTTTCCTTTTAAGAGAGGAAATATCTATCCATCTCCTTACCTATCTCTGCATGCATGCTTGCCAGTAGGACTCGGGGCCTTGTGCTTTGTTTGCCTTTTTTGCTCAAGCCTGGCATTCTACCACTTGAGCTACAGGTTTTTCCTAGTTAATTGGTAATAAAAGTCTCTTAGACTTTTCTGCTTTGGCTGGCTTCAAAACACAGTCCTCAGATCTCAGCCTCATGAATAGACATGAGCCAAGGGCTCAGTTTTGTTTTGTTTTTTTTCTGGTCCTAGGGCTTGAACTCAGGGCCTGGGCACTGTTGCTCAGCCTCTTTGTGCTCAAGGCTAGTAGTGTTCAAGGGGAAACTTTTATGAAAGTATTTGAAGAAACAAAACAAGGAAAACAATGATTGGTTAGAAGTTAGTCGATGGCTTCTTATTGGTGCAGTTTCTAGTTTCAGTTTACTGCTTGCTTTGGCCTTTGGTTTCTTTTTGGGTGCTGTCCCTCAGCTCTTCAGCTATAGACTAGCGCTCTACCACTTGAGCCTCAGCACCACATAAGCAGAAAAAGCCGGAAGTGAACCCAGGGCCTCATGCATGCAAGGCAAGTACTCTACCACTGAGTCGTAAGTCCCGGCCTTTGGTTTCTACAGTAAGAATTTAGAAACTAATAATAAATAGCATCTCAATTAGATTTTTTTAAAAAACAACCCATTTCTTTTAGCCAGCCTCTCATTCATGTGAGATTGACCAAAACCTGGAAATTAAGTGCCACCATGGTAGCCGATTTTCTTTCTGTCAGAAGTAGAATTCATAAGTCCTGGCCCGGTGCTGGTGGCTCACGCCTGTAATCCTAGCTACTCAGGAGGCTGAGATCTGAGGATCGCGGTTCAAAGCCAGCCTGGGCAGGAGAGACCGTGAGACTCCTATCTCCAATAAACCACCAGAAAACCGGAAGTGGTACTGTAGCTCAAGTGGTAGAGTACTCGCCTTGAGCTGAAGAGCTGAGGGACAACGCCCAGGCGCAGAGTTCAAGCCCCACGACCGACAAAAAAAAAAAAAAAAAAAAAAAAGAATTCATAAGTCCTGGTGTCAGGCCTGTTGAAGAAAGATACTTTTGTTCAGATCACCTTTGCTATACTAATCATGCAAAACCATGGATGGCTGTAGACGCACATAAAGACATTGAGAGACAGTGGTGCACTAGAGACATGGGAAGGTTGACTGGCAGGATAATACCAACAGCCCAAAGTACATTTCTCAGCCTTGGTCTCCACCAGCCAACCCAGCTAATAAATCTGTGGAATAAAACAAAAGCAGAAATCAGTGATTAAAACAAACTAGAAGTTAGTTTCTGAGTCCACAGGGGAGTTACTCATAACTTCTATGTTCGAGCTTAAAACCTACTTCTGGGAGTGTGGCCTGACAGATAGCTGACCTCTGATGGTCCACACTAAAGTATCAGGCTGTCTTCTGCAGTTGCACTAAGGTATCCATCTCCAGCTTTGGGACTGCAGGAATACTGCAGGTCTTTTGTGTTTTGTTTTCTTGTTTGGGTCCTAGGTCTTGACCTCAGGCCCTAGGTGTTGTCCCGAGTTGGTTGTTTTTATTAGTTAGTTTAAACTTTAAAAAATTTTTTTTTTCCAAACAGTCTCTTGCTGTGTTAGCCCAGGCTGCCCCTCATCTCCCTCATCTCAACAATCTTCTTGCCTTAGCCTTCAAAATTCTGGGATCACAGGCATGTACCACTATGCTTGGCTTCTTTCGTTTTCAGATACTGGCTTAGACTTTGATCTTCCTGCCTGTGCCTCTCCTGTGGCTGAGATTACAGGCACAAAGCACCATGCCTGGCCTGATTTTTATGTAAGGTCAAAGTAACTTTTTTTTTTTTTTGCCCAGGCTAGACTCAGACTGCACTGCTACCATCTCTGTCCCCTGTGTGGGAGTTACATATTTTTTTAACCAGATGATTGGGGTAGCTGGCTTGAGACATACACAAGAATGTAGTTTTATGAAAGTTGGCTTGCTATTTACACAAATGCAGGAAGAGAGCACATAGGGTCTTGAAAACTTGAACTTGGTTAGCATTTTACAAATCACCAGTTTCTGTTTGCTTGTTGTTTTGGTTTTTAATTTTTTTAAGTTGGTATTATAAAGGTGATGTACAGAGGGGTTACAGTTTTGCTTTATATGTATGTGCATGTGTGCACTGGTACTGGGGTTTGAACTCAGGGTCTCAAGCTATCACTTACTTGACTTTTTTGTTCCATGCTCTATCACTTCAGCTGCACCTCCAAATCTGGCTTTTTTTCTGATTAATTGGAGATAAGAGTGTCATAGACATTCCTGCCCAGGATGGCTTTGAGCTGGGATCCTTGGATCTTAGCCTCCTGAGTAGCTAGAATTACAGGTGTGAGCAATCATTGCTATGTGACTATGGTGCCCAGTTTCGTCCAGAACTGCTGGCTCAAGCGGTCCTCTGCCTCAGCCTCCAGAGTAGCTGGTACTATAGTCACACTCTACCATGCCTGACTTCAGTTTATTAGAATTGTGGAAATTGTTACCGAGTCTGATGGTATGGTGTTAAAGTTATCAGAAGCAATTCCATATTAGTTTCCCAAGAATGTCTCTGAAGGAAAAACATTTTTGAGTTGTAGCTGACTGCAAATGCTTTTAGGGAAGAATGATAATAATAACTATGGGTGACAAAACAGAGAAGGGCCATGGTAAATTCTGATGATGCATTTGGCAAGGAAATTTGATTATTTTTTGTTACATAATAACTGATTGATAGCATTATACCAAGACATTAGACTTCTAGGAATTTCATACAGGTTGCTACAGTCTTACCAATAACACACCTGTAAATATAACTTGAAGGTTCAGGAGCCCCAGGGTATGATTCAAAATATATCCTCATAGGTTCTTGTTCCTGCTTGCTTGTTCTCTCTCCCTCTCCCCCTCCCCCTCTCCTCCTCCCCTTCTCCTCTTCCCCTTCCCCCTCCACCTGTCCCTCTCCTCCCCCTCCCTCTCTGCTTCTCCCCCTCCCTCTCTACTTCTCCCTCTCCCTCTGCTTCTCTCCCTCTTCCTCTCTCTCCTTCCCTCTTCCTCCCTCCCTCCCCACTATCTGTGTTAGGATTTGAACTCTAGGCTTTATGCTTGCTAGGCTGGCACTTTTATCATCTGAGCCATACTCTAAGTTCTTTTTTGCTTTAGGTTGTTTTTTTTTTTTTTTTTTTTTTCAGATAGGATGTGTGTTTTTATCCAATGCAGGTCTCAGATTTGATTCTTCTACCTATGCCTCCCATGTAGCTTTTTGTGTGTGTGTGTGCTGTGTACCCCTATCCTGGGGCTTGAACTCAGGGCCTGGGCCCTGTCCCTGAGTTTTTTTTTTTTTTTTTTTTTTTGGTCAAGGCTAACACTCTACCACTTTGAGCCATAGCTCCACTTTTGACTTTTTTTGGTGGTTAATTGGAGATAAATCTCAACAGACTTTCTGGCTTGGGTTGGCTTCAAACCTTGATCTTCAGACCTCAGCTTCCTGAGTTGCTAGGGTTACAGATGTGAGCCGTTGGCTCCTGACTCCCATGAAGCATTGAGTGCAGGTTTGAACCATCAGGCCTAACTTGGATGAGGTGGGAGAGCTCATTAACTTTTTTTTTGTTGGTTGTGGGGCTTGAACTTTGCGCCTGGGCTCTGTCCCTGAGCTCTTCAGCTTAAGGTTAGTGCTCTACCGCTTGAGCCACAGCACCACTTCTATTAAGTCTTTGCTGAGGCTGGCCTCTTAACTATAACCATCCTCTGCCTCCTGAGTAGCTGTGATTGTAGGTATGTAGCACCCGGCTGGACTTTATCTATTATTATTCATATGTCAGTGCCGTTGTTTTTTGTGGTTCGGGGGACTGAACCCACATCCTTATACATGCTAGGCAAGTGAGCTTTATACCATTGAGTTTTATCCCCAGCCCAGGGATGGTTTTGATTCCTGTATCTCTGTAGTAAGTTTTGAAATGGAGGGGGGTGGGGGGAGGGTTGAGTCCTGCAACTTTTCTTTTGATACTGTTTTGGTACATCGAAGCCCCTTACAATTCCACATGGATCTGAGGGTTACTTGCTTGCTTTGGAAAAACAGAACATGGGCCAGGCAGTATATATCTCTAATCCCAACGCTCAGAAAACTGAGGCAAGAAGAGGCAAGTGTTAGGCCAGCCTAGACTGTATTCATAATGTACTGTCTCAGAAACACAGCAAATGAAACAAACCCTCCACCCCAACAAAAGTCCAACAAAAGTCCAAGTAGCAGTTGAAATATTGGTCAGAATTACCTCAAATTTATAATCACTCTGGGTAGGATTGGCAGTTTTTTCCTCTGGCACTAGGGACTGAACTGAAGGCCTTGAGCTTGAATATTCTACCACCTGAGTCCTGCCCTACCCCAGCCCTTTTGCTTTAATTTATTATTACTTTTTGTTGTTGTTGGTCGTTGGGCTTGAACTCTGGGCCTGGGCGCTGTCCCTCAGCCCTTCTGCTCAAGGCTAGCGCTCTACCACTTGAGCCACAGGCTCAAGCTTTTTCTGCTTATTTGGTGCTGAGTCATCGAACCCAGGGCCTCATGGATGCAAAGCAGGCACTATACCACTGAGCCACCTTCCCAGCCCTAACTTCTTTTTCAGATAGAGTTTCATGCTAAAATTTCCCAAGCTGGCCTCTGAGATCCTCCTGCCTCTCCCTGAATGGCTAGGAGTCCAGATGAGGGTTACTGTTTAAAACAATATTCTAGTTAATGGATGTAGATGGGCCTTTCATTTATTTAGATCTCCTTTAAGCAATATTTTATCATTTTCAGAATATAAATCCTTTCACTTCCTTGAGTTTGGGGGTATTCTTTTGGATTCAATATAAATTGAATTATCTTCTTACTTTTTTTGGGATTGTTTTATTGCCAGTGTATAACTAACTTTTGCACATTGATCCAACAACTTTGCCAAATTATCTCTCCTGGTAGATTCTTGTGTATGGGGAGTTTCTTTGTTTTGTTATATAGAATCGTGTTTTGCAAGTACAGATAGGTTTACTTCTTTTTTTTTTTTTTTTTTTGGTCCTGTCATGGTGCCTGAACTCTGGGCCTGGGCACTGTCCCTCAGCTTTTCAGCTCAAGGCTAGCACTCTACCACTTGAGCCACAGCGCCACCTCTGGCTTTTTTCTTTTTGCTTATATGGTGCTGAGGAATTGAACCCAGGGCCCCAGGCATGCAAGGCAAGCGCTCTACCACTGAGCCACCTTCCCAGCCCACGTAGGTTTACTTCTTTCTTTCCAATTTGGATTCCTTTCATTTGTTTTTCTTGCCTAATTGCTCAAGCTAAAATTTCTAACACAATGTTCAGTAGCTGTATTGAAAATGGGCATTCTTGCTGGGCACTGGTGGCTCATACCTATAATCCTAGCTACTCAGGATACTGAGGCCTGACAATTGCAGTTCAAAGCCAGCTGGGACAGAAAAGTCCATAAGACTCTTATCTGTACTTAACCATCAGAAAACTGGATGTGAAGCTGTGGCTCCAAGTGGTAGAGCACTAACCTTGAGCAAAAAGATCTCAGGGACAGTGCCTAGGCCCTGAGTTGGAGCCCCATGGCTGACAAAAAACAAAGAACGAGGAAATGGCACATTTTTTTCCTTACTCCTGATTGTAGAGGAAAGTTTTCAATCTTTTACCACTGGGTAAAAGATTGTTCCTGTGAATTTTAAATTAAATGAGTCTTATGTTGAATAAACTTATTTATACTACTAGTTTTCTGAATTGTTTTGTCGTGGAAAGTTTTGGATTATGGAAAATACTTTATTCTGCATCAACTGAAATGATCATTGTAGGTTTTCTCCTTTGTTCTATTAATGTGGTATATTTTATTGATGATAGTGGTTTCTAGATTTCTCCTTGTAATACCTTATCTGGCATTGTCATCAAATGATAGTTGTCCTCATAGAATGAGTTAGGGAGTGCTTCTGTCATTTTCAGTTTTTTGACTAAGAAGGGTTAAAATGTTAGTAGAAGTCACCATGGTCCCATCTGGTAGTAGACTGTTTCCTTTCTTGCCAGTGTTGGATTTTGAACTCAGAGCCTCCTGCTTGTGGCTGGTGCTCTGCCACTTAGACTACACCTCTAGTTACAGCTTTTTGCTGCTTAATTGGAGATGGAGGTTTTTCTACCTTGGGTAGTTTCAAACTGAGGTCACTCCAGGTCTCAGCCTCCTTAATGGCTAGGATTATATTTGTGAGCCACCAGTGCCTGGCTAGTAGACATTTTTTTTGTGGTTTTTGCTTTCTGAATGAAGTTTTGCTTGGTTTACATTTGTTTAGACTTTCTATTTCCTTTTTTTTTCTTTTTTTTTTCGGTTGTGGGGCTTAAACTCTGGGCCTGGGCGCTGTCCCTCAGCTCTTCAGCTCAAAGCTAGTGCTCTACTACTTGAGCCACAGCAACACTTCCAGTTTTCTGGTGGTTTATTGGAGATAAGAGTCCCATGGAAATTGTAACTCCTCTGTACGGTATTTTCATAATAAAAAATTAAATAAAAAAACAAAAAACGAGTCTCATGGAATTTCTTGGGCAGGCTGGCTTTGAACTCTGATCCCCATATCTCAGCCTCCTGAGTAGCTAGGATTACAGGGTGAGCTACTGGTGCCTGGCTCCTTTTTCTCTATGAAAGAAATAAATTTAGGTAGTAATTAAAAAGGCATTTGGCAGTAAAACTCCAAATGTCATTTCTGATTTTGGCTGTTTCTAAAACTACTTTTTTTTCTTAGTATAGTTAAAAGTTTGTCAATTTTGTTGATATAAAAAAAAATACAGCCGGGCGCTGGTGGCTCACGCCTGTAATCCTAGCTACTCAGGAGGCTGAGATCTGAGGATTGCGGTTCAAAGCCAGCCCGGGCAGGAGATACCGTGAGACTCCTATCTCCAATAAACCGCCAGAAAATCGGAAGTGGTGCTGTAGCTCAAGTGGTAGAGCGCTCGCCTTGAGCTGAAGAGCTGAGGGACAGCACCCAGACCCAGAGTTCAAGCCCCACGACTGACAAAAAAAAAAAAAAATACAGGAGGGCTGGGAAGGTGGCTCAGTGGTAGAGTGCTTGCCTTGCATGCATGAGGCCCTGGGTTCAATTCCTCAGCACCACATAAGCAAAAAGAAAAAAGTTGGAAGCAGCGCTGTGGCTCAAGTGGTAGAGTGTTAGCCTTGAGCTGAAGAGCTGAAGGACAGCGGCCAGGCCCAGAGTTCAGGCCCCACAACCAGACCTCCCCACCCCCCAAAAAAAAAATACAGGGGTAGCTGGGTGCTGGTGGCTCATATCTGTAATCCTAGCTACACAGGAGGCTGAGATTTGAGGATCATGGTTCAAAGCCAGCAGGTGCAGGAAACTCCATGAGACTCTTATCTCCAATAAACCACTCAGAAAACCAGAAGTGGTGCTGTGGCTCAAAGTGGTAGAGTGCTAGCCTTGAGCTGAAGAGCTGAGCCCAGGCCCAGGGTACAAGCCCCATGCCCAACAAAACAAAACAACAACAACAAAAAATACAGGGTTAGAGATTTAGCTCAGTGAAAGAGTGCTTGTCTAGCAAATACAAGGCCTTAAAAGTTTGGTCCTCAGCACCATAAATAAATAAATAAGACCAAATAAAACACAGCAGTTTATCTAATTGATTCTCTGTTATTTTTCCATTTTCTCTTTTCTCTAATCATTTCTGTTTGTTACCTTTCCTTCCTTTTATTGGCTGGCTCTTTTTCTAGTTTCTTAAGTTATACAATTAAGCTTTCTATCTGTTTATTTATTCTTGTGCTAGATATTGTATGTGCTAGTACTTGTAACATTACATACTACATTCTTTTTTTTTTGGTCATGGGGCATGAACTCTGGGCCTGGGTGCTGTCCCTGTGCTCTTCAGCTCAAGGCGAGTGCTTTACCGCTTAAGCTACAGCACCACTTCCAGTTTTCTAGTGCTTTATTGGAGATGAGTCTCAGGGACTTTTCTCCCTGGGCTGGGAACTGTGATCCTCAGATCTCAGCCTCCTGAGTAGCTAGGATTATAGGCATGAGCCACTGGTGCCCGTCTCTAACACTACATTCTTAACCTCCTGCTTTTTTTTTTAGTTTAGTTTAGTTTTTGTTTCTTTTTTTTGGTCCGGTCGTGGGGTCTGAACTCTGGGCCTGGGCGCTGTCCCTCAGCTCTTCAGCTCAAGGCTAGCACTCTACCACTTGAGCCACAGCGCCACTTCTGGCTTTTTTTTTTTTTTTTTTACTTATGTGGTGCTGAGGAATTGAACCCAGGGCCTCATGCATGCAAGGCAAGCGCTCTACCACTGAGCCACCTTCCCAGCCCCTCTTACGGGTACATTTCTTATCAAGCATTGTTGCCTCCTCAAGTGAGAGCTGAATAGCTATTCAGGCTGCTTTCCTTCCCAGTGTATACACTCTCCTTCCCAGCCTCACTTGCAGTTTTTGAGAGGTTAATTGTAGATAGGAGTCTCACGGGGACTTTTCTGAGTGGGCTGCTTTGAACCAGATCCTCAGATCTCAACCTCCTGAGTTGCTAGGATTACAGGCCGGAGCTACCAGCACCTTGGCCTTTTTTGTTTTTGTTTTTTTGTGCTTAAAGAGAAGATACTTTGTATGGTTTCAGCTTTTAAAATTTATTGAGACTTATTTTGTGGCAAGATCCGTGGTTTGTGTGGAGAACGTCACAGTGTACTTAAGAATTCTCCATAATATTCTGCTGCAATTGAGTCAAGTGGCTTGAATGTATCTTAGATCTTAATTGGTTTAAGTCTCCTATGTCTCTTTGTTCATCTGTATAGATAGTCTATCCATTGTCAACAATGGAATATTGAAGTCTCCAGCTATTATTAATATAGAACAGCCTATTTCTTACTTCAGTCATTTATTAATATATTTTATTTTGGTGTCCTTTGGTGCATGTAATAATCGTTAATTCTCTTGATAGATCAACTCAGCAAAGTATAATATCCTTGTCTGTCTCTTGTTCCATTTTTTATTTTGAAGTTTAATATCAATATGGACACTCAGTCCTATTTTGTATACTATTTACGTGAGATATCTTTTAAAAATGTTTTTAATTCCTAGCCTATTTATGTTTTGGGATCTGAAGCAATTCTTGGGTAAATAGCATATAATTGGATCTGGGTCATATATTTAATTTTGCCAACTGTTTTTTGTTTCTCTCTCTCTCTCTCTTTCTCTCTCTTTCTCCCCTCCCTTCCTCCCTTCCTTCCTTCCTGGGTCATATATTTTATCTTGCCAACTGTTTCTCTCTTCCTCATCTTGCCAATGGTTTTTCTCTCTTTCTTCCTCCCCTCCTTCCCTCCCTTTCTTCCTTCCTATGTATGTGTGCCCTGGAGCTTGAACACAGGGCCTGGGCACTGTCCCTGAAGCTTCTTTTGCTCAGGTAGTTCTCTACCACTTGAACCACAGCTTCACTTCTGGCTTTTTTGGGTACTTAATTGGCAGTGAGTTTCACAGACTCCCTTGCCCAGGCTGGCTTTGAACTGTGATCCTCAGATCTCAGCCTTCTGAGTAGCTAGGATTGTAGGTAGGAGCCATTGACACCTAGCCACTGTTTCTTTCTTTCTTTTTTTTTTTTTTTGCTGGTCGTGGGGCCTGAACTCTGGGTCTGGGCGCTGTCCCTCAGCTCTTCAGCTCAAGGCTAGTGCTCTACCACTTGAGCCACAGCGCCACTTCCAGCCTTTTCTGCTTATGTGGTGCTGAGGAATCGAACCCAGGGCCTCATGCATGCAAGACAAACACTCTACCACTGAGCCACCTTCCTAACCCCTAGCCACTGTTTCTTAAGTAAAGTTTTAAAACACCTACATACCGGTTTGCTTATATGTAGTTTGTGACTATTTTCATGCTACTGGAGAGGAATTGAGTCATGTTAATATTAAGATTATAAGTGGCTTTCAGAGCCTGAAATAATTGGTTTTCATAGAAGTTTGCTGACCTTTGGTCTAGAATGTCCTTTTCTGTTTCCTTGAGTGTAGTTTCCTTGAGTACAGTGTCACATTGCTGTAGGTGAGTGAGAGCTATCACATTAGCCTGCTTTGGGTCTCTTGAAGCTTGGAAATAGGCTCATTTTGATAACAAACATGGGTACTCCCAAGGCCTTGGCTGGCCAGACAAGGAAGCTAGGGTTGGAGGCAGTGGGGCTGGGATTGTCCCCTCCTTAGCCATGCCATTCATAGGGCAGCCAACTGTCCTGGTGTCCATGCAACTAAGGCAGTTCTTAGTATATAGGATTCTGGAAAGCTTAGCTAAGCTATGATAGTCGATTGGTCAACCAGCTGATCCTTAGAATCTCATTCGTGCCCCTCTACCCCAGTACCATTCAGGGAAACCCCCAGCTATGCAAAGCGGCGACGACTGGCTGGCCCCAGTGGCTTGGCATCCCCGCGGCCCCTGCAGCGCTCAGCCAGTGACATCAACCTGAAGGGTGAGGCACAGCCAGCAGCCTCTCCGGGGCCCTCCCTCCGAAGCCTTCCCCACCAGCTGCTGCTCCAGCGGCTGCAGGAGGAAAAAGATCGCGACCGGGATGGTGAACAGGAGAATGACATCAGTGGCCCCTCAGCAGGCAGGGGCAGCCTGAGCAAAATCAGGTAGGAGAAGGTGGGGAGGTCCTGGAAGGGTAGGCAAGGGTGGGATGCCAGACATCCAGCCAGCAAAGCCAGAAGAAGGAGGCAGGGAGAGTTTGTGGCTGGCATCTGTGCAGTGTTGGGTTGGTGTTTGAAGTTGTGGCACAGCCAGGCCCTCAGAAGGGCTTCCTTGGATGGAGTGCAAAAGAATGTGATGCCCTGGAGGCTGGGTCGGCATATTCTCACTGATTTATGGTTGGAGGTGGGGTTTGCTCTGAGGACACAGGGCAGCTGAGAGAGTTTAGGCGGGTGTGGTCCAACCTGTGAATAGAAAGCTTATTGCCATGTGTGAGAGAGTGGTAGGATGGAAGGGGATGCCTTTCACTGAGGGCTCAAATCCTGTGGGTGAAGCTAGCACTGTCCTCATGCAGGAGTCTTGGCTTCACCCTAGACCCAGTCTTCTATACCTACAGGACTCCACCTCTTCTTACCCTCAAGCCCTGAGAAATCAGGAACATTTGTGGGACTTAGTTTCTCCCAAACTTAATAGTGGGAGGCATGGATTGGAGCTTGTTAGTCTTTGCAGGCTGCATGGAGGTAGAGGGGAGGGTGAGCACTAGCTCTCAGATGGCCAGTGTGCCAGTCCTGTTGGTGAGGTCTTTCAAGGCATGCATTCCCATGGTGAAGCCCTCCAGGTGGCCTGGGCAGGTTAGTCTGCTGGGACCCACACACACTGTCAGCCAGTGTGGTTATGGGATCTGTGTTTCCTTTGCCTTGGTAGTAGGAGCTGTTTTTCTTACTTCCTGCCTTTTCCCCAGAGCTAGGCACATAGAAGTGTGTGTTAGATGCAAGTGTTACATAAGCAGAGTATTGTTTTCACAATACAGTTTAAATTTTTTAATTGTTAATATAAAGGTGATGTACAGAGAGGGATTACAGTTACGTAAGTCAGGTAAAGAGTACATTTCCTTTTAGACAGTGTCACCCCTTCCTTTGCTCTTCATAATGTGGTTTAATAACCCCAGGGCTCCATGTGCCACTGGGCTGTATGACACATTTATGTCATGTCAGTTCTATAACTTAGGACATGTGACACTCAAGTTGGCTCATACTTGTCCAAAGTCAGAGTTAGGAATCAGCTTATCTGGGTTCAGTTTGATAAAGGTCATAGGGTATGGCAGGAACATATGCAAGGCCCTCCTTTTCTTCATGCAGCAGGTCTTATGTCTGTTTCTACCTAGACTTGGATCCCCGAAAACTGTCTGCTTGCTCCAAATACCAGTTTTCATTTGAAGATTTTTCATAAGCCCTTTGGATTTTCCTAAGCTAGGGCTGATGGCCTGGTGGCTGAAACCATACTTTGCCATTTCATGAGATGGCTACTTGTGAGAGGAGCTGTGTGGTCACCGCTGGTCTCTGCTTTAGTGTATTTATTCGCCCTTTCAACAGACAAAAACCCAGGACCTACCCACATGCCCGGGACTCTAGCTTTCTTGCTCTGTAGGACAGCAGGCTTCTTTCTTCCTCATGAACATTTGTTAGGCCCCATTGTGGTGGGATCCCACACCAAGGTTCTGAGTGGGTTTCAGGGCATGGACACCTGGATCCAGGGCTGAGAGGCAATTAGGTGGACAGTGAATCAGGTATGACAGGGATCTGTAACGCTTAGGAAGAAGTGGCTGGTAAAGTGTGGTGCATGGAGGAGGGAGGGACTCTGGGTTCAGTTGCCTATGGTCAAGGGGGAAAAATTGCCATTGATGGAACCCCGTGGGGCTGCACTGGCTCTGCCGCCCCCTGTTGGCAAAGCTTGGCACAGGATCCCTGGCAGCCAGCCATGTGTGGTCGGCCGGGTCCTGGCCCCAGAAACCTACCAGGGCACTCGGAGTGGAGTCAGTACTTCAGTCGCTGGCCAAATGGCCGGGATGGCAGTAGGTTCTGAGTAGGTAGCCGGTGGCCGGTTCCCAAGTTCCAGAGTGCCTGGCCATTGGTGGAGACAGTGAGTATCTGACTTGGCATGCCTAGGTGCTAGACCGCAAGCTTTGGAGCCTTGGTACTAGAGAGCAAGCCCTGGAGCTGAGAGCAGGTGGCCTGCGCCTCGGGGCTCAGTGCCCAGGCCCGGAGCAGGCGTCTGGGATGAGAGGACCCAGGCCTGTGGGAGGGCGCCCCGCGCGGGGGTGGGCAGGGCGCAGCGGGCAGGCCAGGCCCACACTGGGGAGCTGGGCCCGGCCACTGCGCCCCGCCTGGGCTCCGGCCTGGCCTGACGGCCGCGCCCCACCCGCCCCGTGGTGAGCCCAGTCATCCTGCCTGGCGCCCACACCCCCACCCCAGCCTTCCCCAGCCTCCCGCGGCGGCTCGGCCGCCACTCCCCCCACAGGCGGGGCGCCCCCTCCGCACCGGCCCTCAGCCCGACCCCCGGCCCTCAGCTCCTCAGCTCGGACCTGCCGGGCCGTGGGCCCGCGGGGGGCGCCGCGGGTGGAGGGCGCGCCGGCCGCCGCCGCCCGCAGAGGGAGGAGCCGGCGCGGAGGAGGCGGGGCGCAGAGCGGCCGCGGCATGGAGCGCAGCCCCGCGGCCCCGGAGCCCTGAGCGGGCGCGGCTCGTGCGCTGGCGGGAGCTGGCCGGGCGCAGCGGCGGCGCGGCCCATGGAGCGGCCCCGGGCCGGGCCCCCGGCGGCGGCGGGCGGGCGGGCGGCGGGCCGGCGGCGGGCGCTGCGGCGGCGGCTGCCGTGAGGCCGGCGGCGGGGCCCGGCCGCGCGCCATGGAGGCCCCGGGCGCCGGCTTCGCGTGCCCGCTGCCCCCCGGCATCGCGTCCGTCACCTACGTGTTCGTCTACAGCCCGAGCGGGCCCGGCGGCCCGGGCCCCGCGCCCGGCCCCGGCTCGGCGCCCCCCGCATCCCCCGCGCCGCCGCCCCGGGGCCCGAAGCGGAAACTTTACAGCGCAGTCCCCGGCCGCAAGTTCATCGCTGTGAAGGCGCACAGCCCGCAGGGCGAGGGCGAGATCCCGCTGCACCGAGGCGAGGCCGTGAAGGGTGAGCGGCGCGGGGGGCGGGCCGCGCGGCCGGCGGGGCCATCTTGGGGTCTCCGGGGCCGGGGCCCCGGTCGGGGCCGCGGGCCGCCGCCGGCACCTGCGCCCCTGGCTGTCGCCACAGACGTTTCTGTGTCATGCTGGGGGCCAGCGCCACCCGGCCCCGTGTCCGGCCCCGCCGCGGGGCTCTTGTGTCACTTCTTGGGCTTCTCCGCTGGACACCCTGGGGCCGGGGTGCCGCCGCGGGGGAGGGCTGTGACAGTGACCGTGCCCACGGGTGCTGTGCACATCCCTCCCGCCCGTGCGGCCGGCCTGCTGAAGGCACAAGTGCCTCATTTTGTAATCACCCGGGTCCTGCCCAGGCGCCCTGTTTCCATGGGAGCCTGAGGTGGAAGCAGGCATATCTTGTGGCTTACTGCTCTGGCCACCGTGCAGTGACCCTGAGCTCTTGGCGGTGGCCCTTGGGTGGGTGACAGCTATCAGAGAGTGGCCACTGGGGGCAGGAGCAGGATTGTGGCTCCTGCAGCTGCTCCCGTCCTCCTTGAGTATGTCCATCTGTGTCTCTGTCCCCTGCATGCCCATTCCGTGCCCAGCCCATCTGTTTGTTTGCCTTTTCTGCGTGGATCCCACAGTCTTCCCAAGAAGAAAGCTAGGCAAATGTGGGAAGGGATGGAGAGCAAGGTTTAGGGCAGAACCTGAGCCTGAAATGGATGGGTGGGGGGGCGGGTAACCTGCAGAACCTGAGCCAGAAATGGAAGGGAGGTGACCTGCGGCTCCTTGCTTTACCCTAATGGCCTGTCTGGCTTTTGTTCCCCAGTGCTCAGCATCGGGGAGGGCGGATTCTGGGAGGGGACCGTGAAAGGCCGTACAGGCTGGTTCCCAGCTGACTGTGTGGAGGAGGTGCAGATGCGACAGTATGACGCCAGGCCTGGTGAGTGACCCCAGACTCCTTCCTAGGCACCTCCTGAGGTGTACACCCTTTGGCTTCCCGTTGGTTTTTCTTGGCGTAAATCTGGGTGCTCACAGAGAAAAGACAAGAAGTAAACTCAGACACACCTAAACACACACCTGTGCATATGACACATACATGGTGTGTATTCGTGACACATGTAGTTCTAAACAAAACTTCACATATGTTGGAGAACTTGTGACATGCTCACAGGAGGTACACAACCGTGAATGTCCTCTGTGTTTCCACACGTGATTCCAGTGCTTGTGACCACTGTTTTAGCATAGTCTTCACAGAAATACCAGGTGCTTGGAGCTTGCGATTCATGTGTGACTGGCAGACAAATAAGGAGGTCAGTGTGAGAAAAGAGGCATTTTTCCAAAGTGGACAGATTGTCCAAGTGGGCAGAGCAGGAGGGCTGGACCAGCCAAGAGGAAATGAGGCCAGCTGGGCCCCAAGGGGTAGTTATAGGTACCCTGGGGCTGGGATAGTCTGAGGGCAGCTGTTGAGGGATGGCCCCTGTCTTTAGTCAGGCAGAGAGGATGTGAAGTTGAAGGCCTCAACTCCTGAGGCTGGTGAGCAGCCTTCATTTAACCCTGCTGAGCAGCTGGGTTTCTAGGTAGGACCCCTCGGTGCCGGAGCCCACTGCGTGAGCTGGCTGTATTATCTAGGATGTAGCCTTTAGTAGGAGCCTTCAGGGATCCTAGAAAGCCCTAGGTCCCATGAGTTTTACTTCTGGCCCACAGAGTAGGTGTGATAAATGAAGTTCTCCTGAGTGGTGGTCATAAGTGGTCACCAGTGATGTGTTGAGTCACAGTGCATGTGTTTCTCTGTACCTGGAGGATTTGGGTTCAGAGTTGGTATTTCCTCACATTGGATTGACAGCTTCCCAGTGGAGCCCATCCATGTGTCACCCAGGACCCATGTGTGATCCAGAACCAATGTCCTGTGCCAAATTTGGTAGAGACCCAAGGACATGTGAGTTTGGCTGCTGACCCACTGCTGGCCAGGTGACTTGCTCCCTTACCTGGTAGACCCTTGTCCTGCTCCAGTGGTGGTGGCATGGAACGTGGAAGGGTCTGGGCTTCCTTGTTCTCTGCCTGTGGAAAGTAGTAGATGGAGTGGGAAATGATGTCAGGGTTTTGGCCTTAGGCCTGTCAGGGTGAAAGGAGGGAATAGAGAGGTATGTGGACTCAACACCTGTTGAACAGGAGCTAGTCCTATATACTCCTACAGGAAGGGTGGTGAGGTGCTGGTCTAAGAACTGGAGGCGCCAGGGACAATTTGGACCTTGGGATGAAGTTGAGATGGTAGGAAAGTTTGTGCTGGAGTCGGAGTCTGAGATGAGTGGCTGCTAATTAGGTTACTCCACGCTGGACTTGGTGCTGGCTCCTCACAGCAGCTGTGGAGGGTACACTGGTCTGTGCTTCTGCAGAGGCTTTGTGAGGAGCTCTCTTGAGTTCCCTGAAGGATTCAGAGAGGGCTTCAAAGCAGAGGTGATGTTTGGGCGGAATCTTCTGGGTGGATCCACAGATGAGGCGTTACTTCGTGTTTTCAGGGATCTCTGGCTTAGGGTTCTGGTGCTATACAGTGTTTCAGAGTTTCATTTGTCAGCAACTCAACATAACTTTTTTTGTTGTTGTTGTTGGTCGTGGGGCTTGAACTCTGGGCTTGGGTGCTATCCCTCAGCTCTTCAGCTCAATCAAGGCTAGTGCTCTACCACTTGAGCCACAGTGCCACTTCCGGTTTTCTAGTGGTTTATTGGAGATAAGAGTCTCACAGGCTTTCCTGCCCGGGCTGGCTTTGAACCGTGATTCTCAGATCTCAGCCTCCTGAGTAGCTAGAATGACAGGCATGAGCCACCGGTGCCCGGCTCTAATTTTAACATTTTTAAATGGACAGAATTGCCAGTTTGTCCCAGAAACCCTGGGGAGGTTGAGTCAGGTGTTATTAGTACATTTCTAGAGGGCCCCGCAGCCATGAGGGCCACTTGTGGCAAGGCTGGAGTGGGGAGCCTGAGGTCACTTAGATGCTCCTGGTACAGAGAAAGAACAGCCTTGTGGTGGGAGCTGACTAGGCCAGGGTTGCTTGATTGTGCAGTTCTTTTAGGGTCATGGTCAGGATTTGGACAGAGCAGAGCAGAGAGGTAGGCAAAGTGGGCCAGAGCTTCAGAAAAGTAGCCTGTGTGAGTGATGAAAACCTAACAGTTACAGGGATGCTAGACAGGGCTGTGGGGACTGAGTATCAAAGATAGCTGTGTGGATGGGAGTTCCAGGGGTTGGCCGAGGATGAGAGCCCTGCTGAAGCTGCCTGTCTGTAGGAAGGGGCGGGAACAATGGTAGCCTTTCTCCGACCTCAGCTGTAGTCTTGGCCAGTCACTCTAGGCAGAATCTCCCATGTTGAACTCAGACTGAGTTTGGCCAGAGGCTGGAGGGCAGCCCGGCCATAGAAATCTGCTTTTAGTAGGCGTAGATCCAAGGAAGAAATCTGATTCAGGGGCTAGAGTAGGAACTGAGGACTTAAAGGCCAAAGACTGGACACTGTGTTGAGGCATATGGGCGAGGCTGGTACCCAGGGCCACCGCTAGAAACTGGACTAGGGAACAGGTCCTGATCCCTTCATGAGGTGCAGAGCCAGTCTCTCAAGACACTGGAGAAGCAGAGGGTGTTGAGCTGGGTGGGAGGAAATGCCCAGGCCAGTTTGTGCAGGGACCCCAGTCCCAATGTGCCTCCCCTCCTTCCCCACCTAGTTTTGGGGTTGTTCATGTTCCGAACCTTCAACTATCTTTTTTTGTGTGTGTGCCTGATTAATAAGCCCAGGAAATGAATTTGTGTTACATAATGAATGCAATTTGTTTGGTTGACCAAAAAATTTCAAAACAAGATTCTAGTGATTTTAAGATTGGGTCCTTTTATCTTGCCCATGTAATTGTAACCCCTCTGTACAGTATTTTCACACACACACACACACACACACACACACACACACACACACACACACACACACACACACACACACACACACACACACACACACACACACACACACAAAAACGAAAAGAAAGACTGGGGTCCTTCTGCAGGCTGAGTGTTTCTTTGACTTGACTGGTCTGAAGAAGGGTGTTATAGAGGAGTGTAGGGCACTGCCTTCGTGGTAAAGCCTGGCTTATGCTGGCCTTGGGAACCAATATGGCCTCAGCCATATTGGGCTGTATCAGGGGGAAGAGAAAAGTGAATTGAGAGCTTGGATGCGGCAAGGGTGATGATAACAGGCTACCGAACCCAGGGGCCACCAAGGTAACCTTGCTCTGGAAGGATAGACCCAGAGGGGCCAGTTGCCTTACTGAGAATCTCATATCTAGTAGTAGGAATCTGAATTTAGTACTTGTTTTTTTTTTTTCTTTTTTGGTTGGTCGTGGGGCTTTGAACGCTGGGCCTGGGTGCTGTCCCTCAGCTCTTTAGCTTAAGGCTAGCGCTTTGCCATCTGAGCCACATGTCCGGCTTTTCCTGAGTAGTTTATTGGAGATAAGGATCTCACGGACTTTCCTGCCCAGGCTGGCTTTGAACCTTGATCCTCAGATCTCAGCCTCCTGAGTAGCTAGGATTACAGCCATGAGCTGTAAGATATGAACAGGGGCTGGGAAGGTGGCTCAGTGGTAGAGCGCTTGCCTTGCATGCCTGAGGCCCTGGGTTCGATTCCTCAGCACTACATAAGCAAAAAGAAAAAAGCCGGAAGTGGCGCTGTGGCTCAAGTGGTAGAGCGCTAGCCTTGAGCTGAAGATCTGAGGGACAGCGCCCAGGCCCAGAGTTCAAGCCCCATGACCGACAAAAAAAACAAAAACAAAAAAAACACAAAGCCTAAACATCTCCCACCTTTGCCAGACAAAATTCTACAATTTGATTCCCTCTGCCATTTTCTTTGGCTCCTTCAGTTCTAGCTGCATGGGTTCCACACTGTCTCTAGCATCCTCCAGGTTGCTGCGCATTGGCTCTGCCCTGACTGCCCCACTCCTGGGAGATGCTGTGTCTCCAAGTGGTCTTTGCTTGGCTCCCTCTGCTGGTGAGGCTATCCCTAGAATGGTACTTTCTTTTTGGGGGAAGGGCAGTACTAAGGTTTAAAATTCAGGACTCGACCAATACTTCTAGTCCTTTTTTTTTCTCTGATTTTTTTTTTTTTTGGGGGGGCGGGGAGTGTCATGGGGCCTGAACTCTGGGCCTGGGCGCTGTCCCTCAGCTCTTCAGCTCAAGGCTAGCACTCTACAACACTTGAGCCACAGCACCACTTCTGTCTTTTTCCGTTTATGTGGTGCTGAGGAATCGAACCCAGGGCCTCGTGCATGCAAGGCAAGCACTCTACCACTGAGCCACCTTCCCAGCCCCTTCTCTGCTAATTTATTTTTTTTGGGGATCCGGTCATGGGGCCTGAACTCTGGGCCTGGGCGCTGTCCCTCAGCTCTTCAGCTCAAGGCTAGCATTCTACGACATTTGAGCCACAGCACCACTTCTGTCTTTTTCTGTTTATGTGGTGCTGAGGAATCGAACCCAGGGCCTCGTGCATGCAAGGCAAGCACTCTACCACTGAGCCACCTTCCCAGCCCCTTCTCTGCTAATTTATTTTTTTTGGGGATCCGGTCATGGGGCCTGAACTCTGGGCCTGGACGCTGTCCCTCAGCTCTTCAGCTCAAGGCTAGCATTCTACGACATTTGAGCCACAGCACCACTTCCGGCTTTTTTCTTTTTGCTTATGTGGTGCTGAGGAATCGAACTCAGGGCCTCATGCATGCAAGGCAAGTGCTCTACCACTGAGCCACCTTCCCAGCCCCTTCTCTGATAATTTTTGAGATAGGATTTTACTTTCTGCCCAGGCTAACCTAGTCCTTGATTCTCTTATTTATGTTTTTCACCAGTTGGAAGATAGCTGTGTACCACTACACCCAGCTTTTTTAAACTGTTAAGGTGGGATCCCATGAACTTTATTTATTTATTTTGAGACTACCCTGGAACTGTTATTTTCCAAACCTCAGCGTCTAGATTATAGGCATGTCTTGTAAACTTTTTGCCCAGGCTGGCCTCAAATTTCTTTCTTTTTTTTTTTTTTTTTTGGTCAGTCGTGGGGCCTGAACTTGGCCTGGGTGCGGTCCCTGAGCTCTTCATCTGTAGCCTAGCGCTCTACCACTTGAGCCTCAGCCCCACTTCCAGTTTTTTCTGCTTATGTGGTGCTGAGGAATCGAACCCAGGGCCTCATGCATGCAAGGCAAGCGCTCTACCACTGAGCCACTTTCCCAGGCCCTGGCCTCAAATTTCTATTTTTTTGCTATCTACCTCCCGATTAACTGTGATTATAGGTATGAGTGTGGGTAGAACTGAACTTTTTTTTTTTGCATCCTTGCTCTGTTTTCTATGCTATATTCTCAGAGCCAGAAAAACTAAAAAGTGCATAGTAGACATTTAATAAACCCTTGTTGAACTAGAAAATGAATCTTGGAAAGTGCTACAATAAGAGAGAATGAGAGCAGAAGGTTCTGAGGGATGAAATTTGAGTCAGTGGTGGGGTTCCCTTGGAACTCTTCCCCGATCTGGGGAGTAGAACCAGAGATAGGAGGAACTGGGATATGATTTCAAATTTTGATGACATCTGCAACAGCGAGGAGGGGACAGGCAGCCCCTGGTCAGCTCCACAGTGGCCATGAAGAACTTTAGGGTCAGAGAAGAGGTGAGGACAGGATTCTGGGAAAGGGACCCAGACCTTGAGGTTCTTTCCCCATTCAGAGCCGGAGCCTCTAGCTAGGTACACTCTGAGGTTTCATCTTGGCTCTTGTGAGGAATTCAGTGGAGAAAAGAGTTGCTTTCATGATAGTTCATGTGGGCACATAGCACAGAATACATGCACATGTATGAATACTCCACTTGCACACAGCTGTGGGTACATGGACACTTATATGTTACCATGCTAGGCTCATACAGATAATGTATGAAAGAAGCAGTCGCATGCACTACAAGTCTCTCTTTCACACACACGAATATGAATACAACATTAATATACTAGCGCGAGGCTCATACACACATAGACTTGCACATTCTGTCCCATAATCTCAGCTTTAGGGCTCACTGACTGGATGGCCCTGGTCTTTCTGGTCTCCTGTGTCTAGCTGTAAGGTCCTCAAAAAAAAAAAGCCACAGCTGCTGCCCTCCTGGGTCCTGATTCCAGGAGGCAAGTATTCTCTGCATGCTTCCTTCTTAGCCTTCTTACCTTAGGACGTATAGACCCAGAACCCCAGGATGTGGGATCCCCCACTTACATCTTGGTACAAGGGTACAGAGGCTAAGACCAGCACAGTTAGGGGTAGTCCCTCCAGCTGGAGGCCAAGACTACTTCAGCTTCTGATTCTCGCTCCAGAAACCCGGGAGGACCGTACGAAGCGGCTTTTCCGACACTACACAGTTGGTTCCTATGACAGCCTCACTTCACACAGGTATTAACAAGTGAGGGAGGGGAAGGGGGACAGGACATGGGCTGGACCTGTGGCTATGGCATGGGAGGCGTGGGAGGGGGAGGCCAGGGTTTGGCAGTATGGGTGGAGGGTGAGGAGAAGGTGCCCAGAATGTCTGCCTTCTGCTTTTCCCCAGGGTGGCCTGTGTCTGTGTGGCCCTGTGGGGTCCTCCTGGTGCCAGGTTGCCTGCAGGTTGCCTGAAGTTACCTTTTTGTGCTTTCCTCCACTAGTGATTATGTCATTGATGACAAGGTGGCCATCCTGCAGAAACGGGACCATGAGGGCTTTGGCTTTGTGCTCCGGGGAGCCAAAGGTAATGGATTGTATTTTTGGGAATGTTTTCTATGTCTTTAGTCCCAGCCCCTTCCATCTAATGCTGTGGTTGTGACGGTCTTGGTTTGCAGTGTCTGGGTATAAGGCAGCCATTTCCTGAACCCTCCACTGTCTCCTACCCTTTGGCTTGGGGTGCCTAATAGAATAGGGGCTTTTAGCCAAAGTGAATGAAAAAGGAATGTGTACTGATGTTCTGGACTGTGCGTCTGCCTGCTGCCCTCTCCATCTTGGGTCACTGTCCCAGTAGTCACATGCTTCTCAAGCTAAGCATGTGGAGGTTGCTGTGTGACAGCTTCCCTCACTTGAACCACACTGGTGAGTGCCTTCCTGCTCCTGCTTCCTAATCCCCCTCCCTGCAGCAGAGACCCCTATCGAGGAGTTCACGCCCACACCGGCCTTCCCTGCGCTCCAGTACCTGGAGTCTGTGGATGTGGAAGGCGTGGCCTGGAGGGCTGGGCTTCGTACTGGAGACTTCCTTATTGAGGTGAGGCATATCCTGACCTGTAGTGGGGGTAGGCTGAGGGGAGGTGCTGACCCTCAAGCTTTGAGGGGGTACATGTAAGCACCCTACCCAGTTGCCTGTGTCCTAGGTGAATGGGGTGAACGTGGTGAAGGTCGGACACAAGCAGGTGGTGGGTCTGATCCGTCAGGGCGGCAACCGCCTGGTCATGAAGGTTGTGTCAGTGACCAGGAAGCCTGAAGAGGATGGGTCTCGGCGCAGAGGTGAGGGCTCAGGCTTCCGGATCTGTCAAGACTCTCCCCTTGGCTCCTGACCTTAGCCCTTTGACTTCAAGCCCACATTTCTCTTGTCACTCAAACTGCTGGGTTTACATCCTAATTTCATATTCCTGAATTTAGAGGAAATGTTGGCATTTTAGCCCAGAAACACTGCCCGAGCCCTAGTGTTGGATATCCATTGGTCCCTGGCCAGGCCTCTGACCCCTGACCCCAGATTGCCCTCATACTCCCACCTCCTCCTTCCCGGCATCCTCCAGCCTTGGTGTGGCAGAGCCCTCCTTCCCTACGCCAGCAGCTGCCTGGAGGCCGGGTTGCCATGGCAACTGTGAGGTTGACGCTGCCGCTGCTGCTGCTTATTGTGCGGGGAAGGGGGAGGCGGCACCTGAGGGAAGAGGAAAAGCGTCTTCTCCCGCGCCGACGTAGTTGAGGCTCAGCCTGGGCCCAGGAGGCTTTGCAGCAGCCCAACCCGGGTTGTTGGCTTGCCTAACCACACCCTGGTCCCCTAAGGGATAGTGGTACCTGGGCCTGGAAACTCTGGGTGGCAGGAGGCAGCCTGGCAGAAGACCCACCCAGCCCCCACATGGCTCCAGTGCCCCCTTGCAGGGCCCTAGGAGCCTTCAGGGTGGGTGCTCATACCAAAGCCAGCCAGCACCGTGTCCCCCTTCGGTATTCTTGATCACCACCTGAGGCCCTGGTCAGGGGCCCCAGAGGTTCAGCCATCCTGGCTCCAGTGCTCCCCAAGCTCCTGGAGCTCCTGGAGCCATGAAGAAGTTTGCATCCAGCCGCAGCCTGAACAAGATCTTGGCACAGTGTGACTCGTCCTCAAGGGAATACGAGGAGATCCAGGCGGTGGAGCGCAAGTGGCACTTACACCTGGCCACGCCGCGCCGCCTGCTGCTGGACCGGAGGGCCAAGGCCTCCCTCTTCTTTGCAGCCCCACCTCCTCCCAAGAGAGCCCCCAGCACCACGCTGACCCTGCGCTCCAAGTCCATGACGGCTGAGCTTGAAGAACTCGGTGAGCACCGGGGGTGGTTGTGGAAGGAAGCGGTTGACCCTGGTCAGAATGGCCGGGGTAGGGGGGGGCCCCAGGCAGTGTGGGAAGCCAGAGGGACTGAGGCTGGGCTGAAGCCAGGCACCAACAACAGGGAGGAAAGACTGGCGAATGTGGAATCAGGTCAAAGGTTAGGTCCAGTGCCTGTTGGATGAGGAGAAAAAAATGGCTTCTGCAGGGGTGTGTGTGTGTGTGTGTGTGTGTGTGTGTGTGTGTGTGTGTGTGTGAGTGAGAGACCCCTGGTTCTACATGTCTCCACTCTGACTTTGTTCTTGCACTTCACCCAAGTGAGGGAAGAATAGTGGTTGAGCAGCCTGGTGTCTGTTCCCAGCTTGCCAAGCACTACTTGGGTCATCTTTGTGCTGTATTTTACTCTGTTTGTTTGCTCATGCGTCAAGCAAGCCTGCTGGCCTCATAGGGTCATTGTAAGCATGTCTTGTGCAACATGGGATGGGTCCTTGTAAGCCGCAGAGGTGAACAAGACTGAGTCAGACTTTGATGGGCACAGTCCCAGGTTGAGCACAGAAACCATCAGGACCGTATCCCAATGTATGACATTTAACAACCTTGCAATAGGCATGTCAGATACATAATAATGTCCTGACATGTATGACCATTAACAACTTTGTCATGAATGTCCTGTGTGTATAACCATGTCCAGTCACGCATAGCAATCAATAGTCTTTTCATGGGCATGCTCTCATACATAAGACTATATCCTCATTGTGAGAATATGTTAATGCTTGTGAGAATTAAGAGCCTGTGTCCTGACCATCAACAGCCTCACAGTGGGTATATTCCCATACAAGTGATTGTTGGCTCACTGCACTTCCACATTCTGAGTCCAAACCCAGCCTCAGTTCCTTGCTATCACTGTACCAGTGGAAGGAACTTTTACCCTGGCTCACAGAACTCACCCTGTCCTTGCTTCCAGAGTGAGCTCTGACCCTGTTCTGGCCCACAGAGCTTGTTCTAGTCTGAAAAGGAGCTTTGACTGCAGTTTTCAGTTTAGTTTCCATAACAGCTACCGGGAGGGACTGGGTTGACATGATCAGAATTTTCCTTGCCATAAATATTCTGAATAGATAACACACAAAAAATACATAGACAAAAATACACAGACAAGTCAAAAGAAAGGAAGAGGAACCCTTAGGCTTCAAACGTAAAATGGGATATCAAAGCCAGGGGAAGAGAGAAAGCTGATGCTTCCTAGCCGTGATGGAGATCCCAAGGGCAAGGTCAGGTTCTGAAGCCTTCACCAACTCGAGGGGATGAGGCTGTGGACCTGTAAAAAGTGGGAAGGCCAAAACCAAGCATAGGAACTAAAATTAGCATCAAAAGAATTAGAAGCCAGAAAAGAATATGAGACAGTAGATACAATGTTTATCACAAAGATCAGAGAACTAATAGACTAATGAACTAATAGGACAGGGCCAAAAGAAAAAGAGCAATCACATTTAGAAAGGGTTTCTGAAGGACTGTCATTGAAGCCTGGTACTAGGGGCTTCCACCTATAATCCTAGCTATTCATGAGCTGAGATCTAGAGTACTGTAAAGCCAGTCTGGGCAGAAAAGTCCATGAAATTCAGTCTTCAATTAGCCAGCAAAATGCTGAACTGGAGGTGTGGCTCAAGTGGCAGAGTGTCAGCTATGAGCAAGAAAGCTGAGCAAGGGCTGGGAAGGTGGCTCAGTGGTAGAGCGCTTGCCTTGCATGCATGAGGCCCTGGGTTCGATTCCTCAGCACCACATAAGCAAAAAGAAAAAAAAGCCGGAAGTGGCACTGTGGCTCAAGAGGTAGAGTGCTAGCCTTGAGCTGAGGAGCTGAGGGACAGCGCCCAGGCCCCGAGTTCAGGCCCCATGACAGGACCCCCCCCCCCCCCCCCCCGCAAAAAAAAAAAAAAAGAAAGCTGAGCAAAAGTGTGAAGCTTTGAGCTCAATCCACGATACTGGTGGACAAAAAAAGAACTGTTATTAAAATTGAAAATATAAAACAAAGAAATACAAGTTAGAAAACAAATGAAAAAAATCTGTGGCTTATATACACAATATCCTAGACCCAGCTGAAAATGAAGCAGTGGATGAGATCAGTTGGAGGAGATGACCCAGAATCTGCTCAGGAAGAAGAGTAGATATTGAAGAGCAGGTAGAGGATATGAGAAAAGTAAAGAGAGACTGGCAGCTACTTAGTGGAAGATCTAGAGGGAAAGAGTAAAAAAATGAAAGGCAGTGTTTGAAGAGTAAACAGCTAAGAATGTAAGTGAAAAAGATACGAATTCCATTAGAAAAAAAAGAGCAGAAGTCATTCACAAAGAAAGAAAAACTCATCTACATCCAGATATGTCAGAATAAAATTTTAGAATGCCATTGACAAGCAGAAGAAAGGAGAGAGAGAAAGCATGCACCAGCCCGCCTTTGCTTGCCCTTGTGAAGCCAGTTGGCTTAAAAGGGAGTGATGGTGTGATGGGCAGCAATGGTAGAAGGCAAACATGGAATCAAGATGCCTCTCCACCTAGATTCTGAACTCAGCCAAACCTGCTTACCTGAGTGAGCAGAGACACCAGCTGACTTCTGGCTCCAGCATCATATAAATCCCAGGTTAGTCACAGGGAGCTGACCTGTCAAACTGACCAATTAGGCAGTACTGGTAGGCAGCTGGACTTGTGTGGACATCAGGCAAGACCAGTGGATGTTCCTTGGAGTCTCTTGCCAGACTGTAACATAGCCATGTTTAGGACTCTCCTAGTGGGCACAAAGGCTTTAGGCAGCCTGAATTCTGCATTCCATGGGCATAAATACTCTGCTGTCTCAGAGTAGAGCTCCTCCCTCTTGCCCTGAGCCTTTCTGCCTACAGAAACCGAAGTGGAAGAGTGGAATGTTCTTTTCTGCTCCAGAAGCCTCAAGAGAGGCTCACTGTTTGCTCTGGGCCCTGCTGCACCGAAGGGCACAGATATCAGACTGTTCCTGAGTAGAACCTAGAGGAGGACAGAAGCCCAGCATGAGCTCTGCATACATGTCTGGGCCCAGAGACAAAACTGCTGAAGTGGGATCAAGGGTCTAAATGGTGCTATATTTAGAGAAGGGCCAGGCAACCAGGGGCCCAGAGCTGTGCTGCCTCTCAATACAGCTGTCCAGAGAGGCCAACTTAGCACCCACTTCTTTTTTTTTTTTTGTCGGTCGTGGGGCTTGAACTCTGGGCCTGGGCGCTGTCCCTCAGCTCTTCAGCTCAAGGCGAGGGCTCTATCACTTGAGCTACAGCGCCACTTCCGGTTTTCTGGTGGTTTATTGGAGATAGGAGTCTCACGGTCTCTCCTGCCCGGGCTGGCTTTGAACCGCGATCCTCAGATCTCAGCCTCCTGAGTAGCTAGGATTACAGGCGTGAGCCACCAGCGCCCGGCAGCACCCACTTCTTAACCTGTTCCCTCTGGATGTCTGCTTTGAAGAAGCCAAGCCAAAATTGTGGTTCCCCAGGCTCCTGGGGAGCCATCCCACAGTCTACTATTTGTGTTTTTAAAATGTAGAAATAAGACATGTTGGTGGCCAGGAATGTGGCTCAGTGGTAGAGTGCTTGCCTAGCATGCATGAAGCCCTGGGTTTGATGCCTCAGTACCACAATAAACAGAAAAAGCCAGAAGTGGTGCTGTGGCTCAGTGGTAGAGTGCTAGCCTTGAGCAAAAGAAGCTCAGGGACAGTACCCAGGCCCTGAGTTCAAGCCCCAGGACAGACATAAAAAAAGACAAGTTGGCACCACTAGCATGAACATGTCCATCCTGACAGTAATAGTTAGAAGCTAATAGAGCCCTTTAGGATCCATAGTCTATTGAGAAAATGACCTGAAGACTTGCAAAGAAAAGAAAATGTGAGGTAATGGGGAAGCGGGCCTCAGAGGCTCACGCTCGGTGTCTTGTGCTTGGTGGGGATCAGGCCAGGTCCTGTAGAAGGAAGAAGAGGGATGAGCGTGTTGTGGGTGAGCAAAGGCTAATGAAGATTGGGTGGCTGTGAGGAATGAGTGAGGGAAAGAAGTTGGAGGAGATAGCCTCCCAAGAGAAATAATTCTTAGAGGGAGAAATTCAGAGCACCTGTTCCCCTCCTCGTGTCACGTGCACATTGGCTTCGCTTGAACTAGGTTTGGAGGTCATGTTTTGGAGACCTAGGTCAGGGAGTCTGGTGGATCTAGACTTCTTTCTTTCTCATCCATTTCTTCAGTAGAAGTTGGGACTTCGCTGTAGTTTCTGGGTCCCTTTTTCTTTGGTGATGAGAACTCATGATAGGTGTCATATCGTGTCCCTAACTCTGGCGTTGGTCTGGAAGAGAATTCTCTGCCAGACATATATGTCCTCCCTGCTGTTTAAGCCTGTGTTTGCTAAGGCCCCCAGTTCTATCCCTAGCATGGGAAAAACCTACAGAATGCTCATGGGTGACCATCTTGGTTTTCATTGGTCTCTGAACTTGGGTTTTATGGAGTTATATCTTTTTTTTTTTTGGACAAAAACCACTTGGCCAGAAGAATGTGGTTTAGTTATGCATGTCTCTGTGTATGCATGTATGCATGTATACATGTGTGCTTGTGTGTGCATGTATACACAGGCATGTGTTCCTGCTTGTTGTTCTTCCCTCTTAGGTTTCAAGACATTGGCAGGTTTGTGCTTTGGTTTAATAAGGGGTGGGGGCAGACCTGTGAGGCCTGTTTTGGGAGATAGGGGATGGAAGGGATGAGGGCAAGGAGACTAGAGTGGAGAACAGGCTCAGGTGCCGTGAGAAGAAGCGTGTCTCTTACCCACTTTACTCTGTTTCTCAATTCCAAGCCTCCATTCGGAGAAGAAAAGGGGGTAAGTCATCTGTTGTGTCCCTGGGCCCAGCTTGCTTGCCCCTATCAGGTGGTGCCTGTGTGTGAGGAGCCACAGTGGAGCACAGTGTGGGCCTGGGAAGGATGAATGGGAGTTCCCAGAGGTGTGGGCATCTGGGATCACAGCGGGGCACAGCATGGGCGTTAGGGGATTAAGTGAGCCGTGGTATGAAGATCACTTGAGACATATGATATCTGGGCCACGTTGGGACAGGCATATCTGGGTGTTCAGGTATGTCCTTGCTAAAATTTTACGCCTGTCCCCTGGGGTTACCTCTGTGAGTTGTTGGTGTCCAGTCTCATGCTGACTGGTTGCATGGTCAATTCTAGAGTTGACAGTACCATCAGAGCATGGGGGCCGAGTTCCACAGCACTGGTAAGGGAGCTAGAGCTCCCCTGCCTAGCATTTCCCTCCCCCCTCACCACAGCCTTTTCAGGGGCTACCTCCATATCTTTTCAGATTCTTCCTTATATATGTCTTGTGTGTCTACCTTGACTGTATAGAAAACAATGTCGGATGTAGACAGAGCTGCCTGGTCCCCAAGGTCCAGTATCTGAGGAAGTCTTGGAGCCTGTTTACTACCTCTTGCCTCTGTGTGTGTGAGTGCACATGTGCACACATATGCCTGCCAATCCTGGGGTTTGAAGTCAGGGCCTTGGCATTGTCACTGAACATTTTTGCTCAAGTCTAGCACTCTATGACTTGAGCCACAGCTCCACTTCTGATTTTCTGGTGGCTCATTGGAGATAAGAGTCTCACGGACTTTCCTGCCTGGGCTGGCTTTGAACCAAAGTCCTCAGATCTCAGCCTCCTGAGTAGCTGGGATCGTAGGCATTAGCACTTAGCTTTCTCTGCCTCTTGAAGGAAGGGAGTTAGGCCCAGGTGGAAAGAAAGTTGGGCCCAGTGGAAGCCCCAGGTGTGTGGAATCACACACTTAGCGCCTCTCTGTCACTTTTTTTTTTTTTTTTTTGGGGTCCGGTCGTGGGGCCTGAACTTGGCCTGGGCGCTGTCCCTCAGCTCTTCTGCTCAAGGCAAGCACTCTACCACTGAGCCACCTTCCCAGACCACTTTTTTTTTTTAAGTTGGTTGTGGAGCTTGAATTCAAGGCTGGGCACGGTCCCTGAGCCTCTTTTGCTTAAGGTGAGCACTCTACCATTTGAGCCACAATACCACTTCCAGTTTTTGAGTGGTTAATTGGAGATAAGAGTCTCATGTACTTTGCTGCTTGGGCTGGCTTTGGGTTGTGGTCCTCAGCTGTCAACCTCCTGAGTAGCTAGGATGACAGGCATGAGCCATCCACCCCCGGCCCTCTGTCACTCTTGAGGCACTGGACTTTCCCTGGATGTGCGTGTACACCCTCAGTGTGCATTTCTCAGTTCACCACAACCCCACCTCAGTCTCCTGTTAGCCTTTCAGGTACTAAAAACAGATGTCAAGGGTTCCTCCAAGGACCCATCTCTCCTTGCTCTAGAAGTTGACAAGCAAGTTCTTTCTGGAGTGTTGTGTTGTGGCCCTCTGGTGCATTAATGGGGCTGCTGTGTACTATGCGAGGGCCATCTCCGAGCTGTGGGGAGTCAGATCTGTCCCCCGTGCAGGGCTCTCCTCTCTTTGGTCCCAGTCTGCTCTGCTCTGTGGGAATGAAGCCCAGACCTGGCTATCCTAAGGGGCTTCATTTCCTTTTTTAAGTATCTAAAATAATCCTCACACCAGCAATCCTTGGTCCATACTGTCCCCTGGTGGTGTTGAAAGCCATATTTAGGCCCCATGAATTGCTCTGTACTGGGAACTTGTTTTGCTGGTAAACTCCTGTGTTGTTCAATGCATAGTCTGAATTCTGATAGAACTTCTCTTCTTCAGAGAAGTCACAAGTTGTTTGGGGAGGCAAACGGGTGGCAGGTAGAATGAGCAGGTGCTGGTAGGAAGCTTCAGGTTGGAACTAAAAGAGAAGGTGTCCATACTGACCATAGAAGTGCTGGGTACTTTGAGAGTGGAGGGCATTAAGATGAGTGTCCCCGGATGGTAGGCACAGCTCTCAAGAGTTAAGCAGAGCTGGGTGCCAGTGGCTCACACCTATAATTTTCACTATCAGGAGGCTGAGATCTGAGGATTGAGGTTTGAAGTTAGCCCAGGCAGACATATCTGAGAGACACTTATTTCCAATTAGCCAGCACAAAAGCTGGAATTGGGGCAGTGGCTGAAGTGGTAGAGTAAGTGCCAGCTTTGAGTGAAAAAGCCAAGCAAGAGCAGAAAGCCCAGAGTTCAGGCCTTCGTACCAGGCAGAAAACAAGAGTTAAGCAGAGCCTGGAGACAGGTAGAGCCTGAGGGATGGGTGAGAGACTTGGTGGTTAGATTGAAGCTGCTGAATGAGAACAGGGGGACACAGGTGCTACCTCCAATCCCTACTGCGTGCTGGAGCACTGGCTCCGAGTTAGCTCCAGGGTAAAGATGAGTGGACCTATTAGGGTAAGAGTGGTTGTTCTCTTGGCCGAATCCATCTAACTATACCTCTCTCAGCCCTCAGACACATGTTAATTGTTTAATAAACAAAAGTACCCATTTAAAAAATAATAGCTTTGATAAGAACAAACAAAACATTCTTAAAATATTGGACTTGAAACAAGTGTGCCTGAGGCCTGCTGGTACCTTTCCTCCCGGGCCTTGTTCATCGGTCTTCACATGAGTCTCCCAACCCTAACTCTGCTCTGCTTTTCAGCTCCCACTGCTTTCAGAGGAATTGAGGGGAGCCCCTCAGTGAGGAGATTCCTTTTCAGTACTGTCTCCTATTTCTCCTTTTTGTAAACATCTTCCATTCCGTCTACAGCTGCCTTCTCTCAGGGGGAAGGAGGAAGGATCCATGGCCTTCCGTGCTGTATTGGACCACTTTTTAGGTCCCCAGCCCAAGTTTTGTTCTCAGGAAGTATCCCTACCCTTGTTTGTTCACTTGTTGATAATTAGCTTAACCATTCATTATTCAGACAGCTCTGTGGACACCTGCTTGAAGATCAGGATCTGTCCCAGGGCAGTGATACTACTAGAAACAGCTTTTCTTGGCAGTGGTAGGGACAGGCCATGTGCTGAGAACAGGCACAAGGGAATGGGCGCGAGTCGGGGAGATGTTTCTAAGTGGTCTGTCCTCCATCTTGGTGCCCTTCCATAGCCTTATCGTAGTGGTCACTATTGGAGGAGTATCCCCAGCGACACTTGGCAGGGAAGGGGGGTCCTCTTTAAGGGCAGAAGATGGCTGGGTCTCAGTACCCCTGTGTTAGCACCATAGACATGTCTAGGAGAGGGTGCATCAGTGAGCAGGCCCTGGGCTTGAGGTGGTTGTCTCCTCGATGTGCAGAGAAGCTGGATGAGATCTTGGCAGCTGCTGCGGAGCCAACACTGAGGCCGGACATTGCAGATGCGGACTCCAGAGCAGCCACAGTCAAGCAGCGGCCCACTAGCCGAAGGATCACCCCTGCTGAGATCAGTGTAAGCCAGCCTTGAGCAGCCAAGTCTTTGGATGGTAGGGGCTGGGCTTGGGGACCAGAGGCTCATGTACCTCTTGTCTGAGGTAAGAATCCAATCATTTGGGCCCCTTCTCCAGAGGGGTGGAGCTCCCATGACCTCTCTTGGAGACATGTAGGACAATGTCAGCCTTCTGAATGGCCATAGTTCAGTACCTGCAGGTTTTTACTTCTGTGACTATAGCTTGTGGTGCCTTGACTTGGGGTAGTTTTTGTGTCTCTCAAGTCATCTGGATCCCCTTATGGGACTGACAACACAGTATATTCCCAAGCCTGCCCTTTCTCTCTGACATCTCTGGACTCCTGCTCTCCTTCACCTGGGCTATACGCACTGTCTACAGTGTTGCTGACCACACTGCCCATATGACCTAGGCCCTGCTTGGTTGTATCCTCTGTGATTAGAGTACATAGATCCAAATCCTGAGTCCAGATCCCACTGACACCAGTGTTGTCCAAAGGAGTGCATGGGGTATTGAATGTCCAGCTTAGGAGGAGGATGAGTGGGGCTGGATGGAGACCCAGGGTCCCCAGTGTCCTGGAACCTCCATGTTCCCCCTCCCCGACCCCCACAGTCATTGTTTGAGCGCCAGGGCCTCCCAGGCCCAGAGAAGCTGCCGGGCTCTCTGCGGAAGGGGATTCCACGCACCAAGTCTGTAGGTATGGCTGGGCTGAGGGGCTGCCGTGGGGCTGGGAGGGGCTGGGCTGGGCTGGGTGGACTTGGGTTTGCAGGGTACTCCCTCTGCTTTCATAGCCAGGGATCTCATGTGTTTATGAACATAAACGAGTTAGTCCTTTCCTTAACCCAGAGATGTGTTGCTGGAACTTGAGAATTTCTCTCCCCAGTCTACCTATCCCTGTACACTGGGCACTCTCTGGTTCACCAGGCTTACCCCCTCCCCACTTCACGTCTCCTATCTGGGTTCCCTCCCATTCATCCCTTCTGCCTCCCACAGGTAACCAGCATCTTTGTCACCACGTCAGCTCTCTTCTCTCCAGGCTGCTCCTTTGCAGCCTGGATGCAGGCTGACCCTAAAATTACTCTCTCTTGAACCTCCCTCACTCAGATACTGTGCACGCTCTTTCTCCCCCTTCATAGCCAATTTTCTTGAAAAGGTCACCCATACTTCCTCCTGTCTCCATCTGTTCCTAAGCCTGTGGCAGATGAACTCATTCCACATCTAAAACTGAAACTCCTCTCACCAAGGTCATCAATGGCCTCCAGGGCATCCCTCCTAGTGGATACCACCAGCTCTTTTCATAAAGACCTCAGCTGGCATTGGTGTTGTTTTTTTCCATGAAACTCCTCCCTGCAATCTAGGCAGTGCTCCTTGTTCTCTTTTCCTCTTTCTTGGGCTACCCCTTTTCAGACCCTCCCTCAACCCATCCAAGGACATGTTCTGATTTTCCTTTCCCTCTGTACCTACTCACTTTGGGGCCTTATCATCACCTTCTCTAGCTGCTGGCCTACCTCTAACTGTGTTTCCTTCTAACCCCAGCCTGGGACTTGTCTAACAGGCCTTGCCTACTGATCATGCATGGCTCCTCACCTTGCTAACTTGTATATCTGTCTCCTACAGAGCTGCCCATTTGTCTATTTATTTGTCTGTATTCATCCCACCATCTGTTCAGAGGAAGCCCCTACTTAGCATTTAAAACATGTTAAGCACTGAATGTTTATGTACATGGATCCATGTAATACTTACAGTGATGATATGGAGGGAATACTGTATTCTGTTCAAGCAAGAAGACTTAAAGTGACTAGGCCAGGGCCACACAGGTTCACTTTCTAGCCACCCTGAAGCCAGCCAACTGCCTAAACATATCCCTCACCCATCCCAGGAATCTCTGGTCTGACCCTGGACTGGGTTTGGGGCCCAGCTGGGGAAGAAGACATGTTTGTACATGGTCAGCTCAGCAGTTATATGGTGGGTGTCAAGACACATACACAAATGGGCTCTGACGGGAGCTATGAACGTCACTGAAGCCTAGGGGAATTTGAACTTAGAGTGCAGAGTAAGTGGAACTTTCTGGGTGATGATGACGTGAACTGTTGACACAAGCCAGTGTATAAATGACTCAGGCATGTAGCAAGGTCCTTAATGTATTGACAAGGGTTGGGATGTATGTGTGTGGCAATGCTAGGGTTTGAATTTAGGATATTATTGGTTGCTGGGCATGTGCTCTACCCATCTGAACCACTCCTCAAGACATGTTTTATAGGTCATGGGGCTTGAACTCAGGGCCTGGGCACTTTCCCTGAGCTTTTTCACTCAAGGCTAACACTCCACCACTTGGAGTCACAGCACCACTTCCAGTTTTCTGGTGGTTAATTGGAGATAAGAGTCTCAAGGGGACTTTTCTGCCCAGACTGGCTTTAAACCGCTGATCCTCAGATTTCAGCCTCCTGAGTAGCTAGGATTACAGGTGTGAGCCACTGGTGCCTGGCTGCCTCCAGACTCTTTTAAAAGTTGTTTTTCAAATGGGGTCTCGTATTTTGCTGAGGCCAGCCTGGGATAACAGATGTGTGTACTACCATTCCCAGCTAGGGGTCTTGCTAACTTTTTGCCTGGGCTGGCCTTTAGCTGTGATTGTTCCAACTTCTGAAACTAAAGGCATGAGCCACCATGCCCAGCTGACCAAAGGTCATTTCTATAGCTAAGAGAGTGGGGAAAGCAGTTGGTAAGACTGCAGGCTGTCAAGTGGTACTTCTTTTTGCTCTCTTTTGCCCAAGTTCTGGGCATTCTCCATGATTTCTTCCTTAGGCTATGCCTCACCTGACAAATTGGGAGTGGGCTGCCTCTTCACATGTGTTTGGCACTGCTATGCTCGGCTTGTACCTAATCCAGAGCTCTTTCTTATGACCCCCTGCCCCAGCTCTGTCTTTCTGGGAAAGGAGGCTTTCTACAGCACAGTTATCATATCATCTTGCATCCATCCTGCTGACCCACTGCGGGCTCCTTAGGAGGACCAGCACTGGCCCTCTCCTGGTCCATCTGAAGATATTTGTCACTGCCTCTCCCCACTGTGAATCTTCCCACACTCCCTGCTCCCCACCTGCCCTTCTGCTCATGGACAGCCTGTCACTCAGCCTTGCCCACTTCCAGAACAGATCACTGCAGGGACCTGTACACCTGCTCTTGAGCCTCTTGTTTGATCTGCTGGTTGGTTCCTCCTGTGCCCAAGTTGACAGGTGGGCCACACAGAGGCTCACATATAGGCCCCCTCAGTGTGGAATGCCACCAGTTGCAAGCACTATCACTGGCTGAATTGTTAGTCTCCCCAGGTTCCCACTCTGTGCCAAGGCTGTGTGTTGTCCCCGTGTACATGATGCTTCTCTTGGAAGCTGTCTGGGTAGGAACCACAGGACTCTTGTCCAGAAACATGGAGCATAAATACTTAGTACCCATTTCTAAGGACTGCTCAGAGTCCCCCTTGAGCACACCAGGCTGCACAGTAGCTGTAACAAGTCAGTAGATCTAGGACCTGCATTTTGAGCAACATTGAGTGCCCAGGAAACACCTTTGCTGCTGTTTTGAGCAAGTAGAGAGGGTCTCTGCCTCCTCTGGTGTCAGCATAGCCCTCATTCTGGGCTGCGTCAAGTGACTTTTCTTTACCCTCAGGCAGAACTTAGCATACCATTAGCATTAAATTCCCCCTTTTCATCTTTGCATGTCACTCCCACCTTCTGTATCCTCCAGGTACGTGTTTTTCCTACATAGTTCTATCTAACATACAGGCTTGTGGGTGTTCAACTGTATGTTTATGTACTGTGCAGGAATACTGCGGAGAGGTTCAGATATGTTCAATGGTGGAGGCCAGCAGGCCTAGAAAAACGATGGTGATAACCTTGTCACCTTCTTGGGTGCTGCTGCCTGCCCTGAAACTTCAAATGGCTCCTTGACAGGAGTAGGCCGTCCTGATAGGAGACAGATTCCTCCGAGTGAGCTAGCTGGTAGAGCTGGAATTAAAGCCCAATTTGACAACAAAAGTCTATCCTGTTCCTTGAAGTGACAGCTCTCCCTCCATGCTGGATGCAGATTGTAGTGTGAGGCCTCACCAGTGATTTAGATGATGTCAAGAGCAAGTAGTCTGTGTTGTGAGCACCCAGTAGAGCACTGCTAGAGCCTTGATGTGTCACCACAGTCTCTCTTCCACATTACTGGGCTGGGCCACTTAGCCCTGCAGCCTCATTGACTGCACACACTTAAGTCCAAGCGCCCACATTGTATCTGAAAGAGTGGGTCTCCTCTTAGGTTTCCTCTGGATACTCGACTCTAATGATGTGCATATGGAAGGAGGGAGTTTGTTACAAGCCTGTGTAGGCCTTGAGAAGGGGCTCAGGAGGCCCAGCACCTGGCCCAGGGTCGGTCAGTAGAGGTGTATCTGAAGTACGCCGTGTGTGCTTGGCTTACAGTCTCACTTTAATTTATCCATTCTTCCCATGTACCCACCTACCCAGCATCACTGAATTCCAGCCACTCCTTTGAGTGGGTCTCCTGTGAGCCTGCAGGGTTTCTTTCCCGGCTACGGGGCCTGGGCCCTCGTGCTTCTCTTGGCGGATGCACGGCCGCCTCATCACCACAGTCCTGGGCTTCATCCGCAGGCGCCCCTCGTTTCTGGCCATCTCCCTTTCTGCTCTCTCCGGGTCACCGGGGCTTCCCCTGACTCCTGCTTGTGCACACCGGGCCGCGGCCTCTGAGCAGGTTTGCCCGGCTTCCTCCCGGCCCCAGCCCAGGCCGATCGGGCCTTGTCCTTTGGGCTTCTCCGGTGGAGCTCTTCCTTCACCCCGTGGCAGGACCGGGGTGCTGTGGGCTTCCCGAGGGAGGCCTGCGGTGCGGGCTCGGGTGTCCCCTGCGCGCGCACTGCCCTCCATCTCCCATGTCCCGTTCGCCCAGACCCCCGGCTGCTCCAGGTTGGAGCCCAGGCCGGTCTCACCGGGCGCCTTGGTCTGCAGGGGAGGATGAGAAGCTGGCGTCCCTGCTGGAGGGGCGCTTCCCGCGAAGCTCGTCGATGCAGGACACGGCGCGCGAGGGCCGCGGCATCCCGCCGCCGCCGCAGACCGCGCCGCCGCCTCCGCCCGCGCCCTACTACTTCGACTCGGGGCCGCCACCAGCCTTCTCGCCTCCGCCCCCGCCGGGTCGAGCCTACGACACCGTGCGGTCCAGCTTCAAGCCGGGCCTGGAGGCGCGCCTGGGCGCGGGCGCGGCGGGCCTGTACGAGCCCGGGCCCCCGCTCGGCCCGCTGCCCTGCCCCGAGCGGCAGAAGCGCGCGCGCTCCATGATCATCTTGCAGGACTCGGCGCCCGAGGTGGGTGACGTCCCCCGGCCCGCGCCCTCGGCCACGCCGCCGGAGCGCCCCAAGCGCCGGCCGCGGCCGCCCGGCCCCGACAGCCCCTATGCCAATCTGGGCGCCTTCAGTGCCAGCCTCTTCGCGCCTTCCAAGCCGCAGCGCCGCAAGAGCCCGCTGGTGAAGCAGCTGCAGGTGGAGGACGCGCAGGAGCGCGCGGCGCTGGCCGTGGGCGGCCCCGGCCCCGGCGGCGGCAGCTTCGCCCGGGACCCCTCCCCCACACACCGCGGGCCCCGGCAGGGGGGCCTCGACTACGGGGCCGGGGAGGGCCTGGGGCTCGCGTTCGGGGGCCCGGGCCCGGGGCAGGGCAAGGAGCGGCGGCTGGAGGAGCGACGCCGCTCCACCGTGTTCCTGTCGGTAGGCGCCATCGAGAGCAGCCCGCCCAGCGCAGACCTGCCGTCGCTGCAGCCCTCGCGGTCCATCGACGAGCGCCTCCTGGGGGCCGCGGGCGCCACCGGCCGGGACCTGCTGCTCCCCTCGCCTGTGTCCGCGCTGAAGCCGCTGGCCAGCAGCCCTGGCCTCGCGCCCGCGGGCTCCACCTTCATCCACCCGCTCACCGGCAAGCCCCTGGACCCCAGCTCGCCCCTGGCTCTGGCCCTGGCCGCCCGCGAGCGGGCCCTGGCCTCACAGGCGCCCTCCCGCTCCCCCACGCCCGTGCACAGCCCCGATGCCGACCGCCCGGGACCCCTGTTCGTGGACGTGCAGGCCCGGGACCCGGAGCGAGGGGCCCTTGCCTCGCCGGCCTTCTCCCCGCGGAGCCCGGCCTGGATTCCCGTGCCCGCTCGCAGGGAGGCCGAGAAGGCGCCGCGGGACGAGCGGAAGTCCCCGGAAGACAAGAAGTCCATGATCCTCAGCGTCCTGGACACGTCCCTGCAGCGGCCGGCCGGCCTCATCGTCGTGCACGCCACCAGCAACGGGCAGGAGCCCGGCAGGCTTGGGGCCGAGGAGGAGCGGCCGCCTGCCCCGGAGCGGCCGCCCGCCCCGCTGCCCGCGGCGGCCGTGCCTCTGTCCAGCCCCCGGGCCCAGCCCCCCGGCGGCACCCCGGCGGACCCCGGGCCCGGCCAGGGCAGCTCGGAGGAGGAGCCCGAGCTCGTGTTCGCCGTGAACCTGCCGCCCGCCCAGCTGTCCTCCAGCGACGAGGAGACCAGGGAGGAACTAGCCCGGATCGGGCTGGTGCCGCCCCCGGAAGAGTTTGCCAACGGCATCCTGCTGGCCACCCCGCCCCCAGGCCCCGGCCCCTCACCCACCTCGGCGCCCGGCCCGGCCTCCGGGAAGCCCGGCAGCGAGCCCCCTCCTGCCCCCGAGTCCGCAGCCGACTCTGGGGTAGAGGAGGCCGACACCCGAAGCTCCAGCGACCCGCACTTGGAGACCACAAGCACCATCTCCACCGTGTCCAGCATGTCCACCCTGAGCTCAGAGAGCGGAGAGCTCACCGACACCCACACCTCCTTCGCTGATGGACACACTTTTCTACTCGAGAAGCCACCAGTGCCTCCCAAGCCCAAGCTCAAGTCCCCGCTGGGGAAGGGGCCGGTGACCTTCAGGGACCCGCTGCTGAAGCAGTCCTCGGACAGTGAGCTCATGGCCCAGCAGCACGCCGCCTCTGCCGGCTTGGCCTCTGCCGCCGGGCCTGCCCGCCCTCGCTACCTCTTCCAGAGAAGGTCCAAGCTGTGGGGGGACCCGGTGGAGAGCCGGGGGCTCCCTGGGCCTGAAGATGACAAACCAACTGTGATCAGTGAGCTCAGCTCCCGCCTGCAGCAACTGAACAAAGACACACGCTCCCTGGGGGAGGAACCGGTCGGTGGCCTGGGCAGTCTGCTGGACCCTGCCAAGAAGTCACCCATCGCAGCAGCTCGGTGAGCAGGGATGTGGGAGGGTCCTGCCCCTGTCCTCTTTTCCTCCTGTCCACGGGTAGGCTTTCCTCTGACTCCCTTCACATTCCTCTCTCTCATTTCTCCATGGCACAGCCACTCTCCACTCCCACCTGTGTACCTGTTTGTCTTGTCTTGTTTTGCTGTCTGGAATAGAAGGTTCCTTAGGGATGATGATTTCCACATCCCTGTTGGTGCTAGTAGTGAACCCAGGTGGAAACTGAGCACCTTCTGGGCCCTCCCTACCCCGATATTTGCAGATCTGGTTCCCCACCCAACCTGCCTTTGCCTAAGGGTTTCAGGGTCTACTTTGGAGCCACACCCTCCTCACAGCTCTTTGGGTCTTCTTTGGTTCTGTATCTCCCAACTGTACCTCCACTCCTGTCTTCCTTGTGTCAGTGGGACTTCTTCATGTGACCAGTGCCACCTGTCCAGAAGCTGCCCCTTGCCTGGACTCCTTTTGAGTACTGGAGTACACGTGCTCCATTTGAGAACCTGCCACAGACTTCCTGTTTTTCTGTCCCACGAGCATTTGTCTTGTGACACACTTTAAAGCCAGTCAAACTCAGATTTCTGGGTATGATTTTTAAAGTGCCTCAGGAATATAGATGAAAGTCACAGCTGTCTGCCCTCTCACCTTCTGCCCTCCCTTTCCCGTCCTTGTCCCTCTGTCTGTCCTGTTCCCCACCATGGGAACTTGGGGGAAGTCCTGGCATGGGGAAGCACTGAGTTGGGGTCTGGGTGCTGCTGAGGCCGCTGCTACTCTTGTCTAAATAGAAGCCTGCCAGATCCCTGAGCTGACCCCTCAGCCCTTCCTACAGACTCCCCATGTGGGCTGCTTTTGTCTATGCCCTGTTTGGGTGGGATTCTACCTGCTGAATCTCCCTCATTGCTGCCCTGCAGAACACCTTAGTGGGCCCTTCACTGTCTGTGAATGCAGAGTTCACAGATTCATGAGTGGTACACAACTTAAGGACTGCAGATCTTTTATTCTGCTGTTTTGGTTTTATGTCAGTTCTGGGGTTTGAACTCAGGGCCTGGGCACTGTCCCTGCACTTTTATGCTCAAGTCTGGTGCTCTACCACTTAAGCCACAACTCTACTTCCAGCTTTTTGGTGGTTAATTGGAGATGAGGGTTTTGTAGACTTTCCTGTCCAGATTGGCTTTGAACTGCGATCCTCAGATCTCAGCCTCCGGAGTGACTGAGCCACTGACCCCTGGCTTGCCAGTCTCTTTTTTTTTTTTTTTTTTTTACAGGATCTGTCTACCCTAGCTTCTTTCAGGTTAAGATAAAAAAGATAAATGGGAGCTTGAGAATTACCATTCCTCTCTTTGAAAGTTAAGGAATACTGTCGTAGATCCTGTCATCCTGGGAGCTTGCTCTGGGAACTTTAGTCTCTTCTAGCTCCCAAGTGATTTTGAAAGCCTCTTTCCAGCAGTGTAGTTTGGAAGGCACCCTTAGAATGCGCATGGTATAGGTGTGGCTGAATTAGGACAACCTGTTGGTATCCAGACCTCTCTGTAGAACCAGATTCCTGAGGACAGAGTCTTCTGACTCAGCATTGGCAAATCCCCTGTCCTCTGTTTCTTCCCTCAACAGCCCCTCCATATATCTTCCTTTTGGTCCAAAAGTCAAAGCTACTTAAGGTTCATAGCACAGTGGCTGGTCCAGCATAGGCTCTCAAAAGACACATGTTGAGTGAATAAAAATAAAGTACAGTGCTGGTGCTGTCTTTGTGATTTCCAAGGAGGCGTCTTAGGGCACATTCAAGGGAGAACAAATCCAACAACTGAGAGTCATTGGGTGTTTGGGGAACCTAGTTCTTGTCATTGGTTTTGGGTCTCAGGGGGCATCTGGGCAATCGTGGGATGGGTTCCAGGTGATTCCTCAGCCAGAACCTTGTCTCGATTCATCCTCTCACCATGTTTGGTGTTCACCTCAGTAGGGATAAGGATCTTACTCTGCACTTCCCCTTGTACTTTTCTTCCTCAGATGTCAGTTGGGTTGGGTGGGCAAGACCATTTTCTATCTGTCTACAGATTGCTGGAAAGTAAGCCTGTTTTTCTTTGTTTTTGTTTTTGTTTTTTTTGGTCCTGGGGCTTGAACTCTTCAGCTCAAGGCTAATGCTCTTCTACTTGAGCCACAGCGCCACTTCCGGCCTTTTCTGTTTATGTGGTACTGAGGAACAAACCCAGGGCTTCGTGCATGCTAGGCAAGCACTCTACCACCAAGCCACATTCCCAGCCCCAGAATTTTAACTCTTTTAACAGGTCATGTCTCAGCTCTGCTTTCTTAGGCAAGCCCTTAGCCTCTGTGAAGGCCCATCTGTCCTCTGTGTGCAGCATCAGCTATAGAACATGAGACTCCCTGTATGGGAGCTAACATTGCCTGCCACTGCTGCCAGGTGTTTAGACTAGGTTAAGTCTTAGTGAGTCCTTTATAGAAAAATAAATGTGCTCAGCAGGGCACTAGAGGATGTCAAATCACATTATTAAATCCTTATAACCATTCTTTTAGATGGACAATTATATAAACTCCATTTCCAGACAATAAGACAGGTTCCAGAGAGTGTCACTCCATCCAGTAAGTGGTAGCATGGCTTGCCTGTTTTATTTGGAGCCTCTGTCCTTAAGTCCCTTCTGATGAAATACTCTGCGTTTATGCTCAGTAATCCCACCTTGGAAAGGCAGACACATGTTTGCTACGCAAGCACAGGTGTCAGCATGTATACAGTAAATGGCTCCTGTCAGTTGGCTCGGTTGCCCTAAGCCACCCTTTGGCTCTGTGCTCCT
This sequence comes from Dipodomys spectabilis, assembly GCF_019054845.1. NCBI lineage: Eukaryota > Metazoa > Chordata > Mammalia > Rodentia > Heteromyidae > Dipodomys > Dipodomys spectabilis. Next base: position 3,470,369 of record NW_024870907.1, on the reverse strand, counting down.
TTTCTGCCTCTGTGTTTTGTTCTGTTATCACCCACTCTTCTACTTCTTGGGCTCCTTCTCACTATTGGACCTGAGCAAAATCACAACCCTCTGTGGAGTCTCCCCTGCTGGCCACCTTAGTCCCTTTGTTTCTGGCTACAAGCTGTGTCCAGCCTGTCGTGATGCCCACCGGGGCTACGTATCAGTTTCTGACCTGCAGCCAGTGATCGCTGGAGCCTAGTGCTTACTTCTTACTACTAGGGAAACCTACCTTTTAGAGAATTGTCTACAGTGTGTGGTACTGGGATGTCCAGGGGTGGCTGCTTCCTTACTAGGACCTATCTTGTCAGTGATCACATCTTTGAGTTGCAATCCTGGTTTCTTGTGTAGTCCCCGAGTTTTGCTACCCAGGCTCATCTGTTCCCTGCCCTCCCCCCCACCCCCATGGACATCCCCAAAAAGCAAATGCCCTTTACTGCCCGCCTTTTCCACAGAGGCTCAGACCAGACTGTGAAGTCCTAGGCAAAGGTGCTCTGCAGCTTTGGTCTTTTGGAAGTTAAACTGCCCTGTAGATATATCATGAAGCCAAAGTTTGCTAACTTGTGAAGATATGATCAGTTCCTTCACAGTGAGATCATCTTTGGTTCTAGTGTAGTAGCTGGAGGATACAGCATCCTGAGTGTTTCCTCAAGTTCAGGATCACTGGCCTTCTGAATGTTTATCCCAGGTAGACTACCTGTTCTATGCTTCCAGCTTGAGGTCCAGCCCTGCTGACAGTAGACCATTTGTCTACTCAGAATCTCAGACCCAGCTCTAAGGCTGCATTTGGCCATTGATTCAGATTTGACTTTGAGTTCCACAGCTGGTCTTTTAGGCCCCTCCTTTGTTCATGAAGAGGCCCACACCTATCCCTGAACTCCATTTGTCTTCCAGGATCCATACTTGAGCTTGATTTTCACATGTAATTTGAGTCCTACAGCAGTGCTTTGCTTACCCAGAGCCCTGCACATGCCAGGAAACAATCACTCTACCACTGAGCTATATCCTTAGCCCTGCCTGTCTTCCACCCCAGCCCCTCTCCCCTCCCCTTTTTGGGACAGAAGCTTAGTATGTAGCTCAATCTGGCCTTGAATTTAAGAGCTGACTTTGAACTTAAGAGCATCCTGGCCTGGGAAGGTGGCTCAGTGGTGGAGCGCTTGCCTTGCATGCATGAGGCCCTGGGTTCGATTCCTCAGCACCACATAAACAGAAAAAGCCGGAAGTGGCGCTGTGGCTCAAGCGGTAGAGCGCTTGCCTTGAGCTGAAGAGCTGAGGGACAGCGCCTAGGCCCAGAGTTCAGGTCCACGACCGGCAAAAAAAAAAAAAAAAAGAGCATCCTGATTTGGCTGCCAAGGTGATGGAATTAAATGGTGTACTACTACTCCTAGTGGCTTTCAGTTTTATATCTATCTGTCAGACCCTCACATCTGAAAAAAGTTTATGGAGAAATAGGATTGGAAACAAATTCAAAGAGATTCTTTGTTGAGTACTTCTCAGCTTGTATAGAAGGAAATGTGGTTACGCTGTGTTCTCCAGACCACTTAGGATTACTATGTCTCACAGCAAGCTCACTTTCCCAAAGATGATTGAGAAGCCCCGCACTGGCTGTCTGCTGTAGGGTCCTACCTATTAGCTTGTTTTTCAGGGATCCAGACAAAGCCCTGTGAGCTTGGGAAACCATTTCCTGCAGTGCCCAGGTGGGCAGTGGATCCAGGGTTCACTATGACCCTGCAGGCCCTGAGCTCTCTTGTGGAACAGGAATGGTGCACAGAGAAGATAAAGAAACACTGGAGCACATCAAGGCTGGAGACGTAAACAGGCCCGGATGGTGAGAAGTGAGGTGGTGGCAGAAGAGACATTCACAGAAGCTGCAAAGCCATGACTAGTTCTGCGTTCTTACAAGGATTATTTTCTTTATTGAGGAACCCAAAGTTGCAGAAGGCTACAGGCCTAGACTTTTTTTTCCTTCCTTTTTTGTATTTTGTGTCTGTCCTAGAGCTTGAACTAGGGGTCTGGGCCTTGTCCCTGAGTGTCTTTGTGCTCAAGGATACCACTCTACCACTTGAGCCACAGCACCACTTCTGGCTTTTTCTGAGTAGTTTATTGGAGATTAGAATCTCACGGGCTTTCCTGCCCGGCTGGCTTCAAACTACAATCCTCAGATCTCAGCCTCCTGAGTAGCCACCAGCGCCTGGCCAGACCTAGACTTTTACCACAGGAATGCAAAGGAAGAAGGCCTGAGGTGGATGCCAGGCCTGAGTATGAACTTCTTCCTGCAGTTGGTACCTAATGGCCTGACAGAAGTGGGAAAGCTCAGGAGGAAAAGGCTGTGTTATTTTTTAAAGATGGTACGTTTTTTTCAATGCATTATCCCTGGATTTGTGCCAGATACCAGAATTCAAGGAGAATAGTTTAAAAAGTGAGAAGCCAGGATTGCAGTTTAGTGATAGCTTTTGTGACATTTATGAGGCCCTAGATTTGATCCCTAGCATGAAAAGAGGTAAGCTAAAAAGCCATGAGAGCGTGAAGAAGAACCTGGACCCAGAGGAGATAAGGAGTACTTGAATTAATACTTGGGGTTGGTGACTTATCCATAGTAGGGGTGAAAAAATAGGGAGATTACTTGCTTCCAAGCTTCTCAAGTGGGAAAGATGGGCTGCTTTTCACCAAGGCAAGGGGCATATTAGAAGACCACAGACTACTGAACTGGAGTTGAGAAAAGACTGGTAGTGCCTCACATATGCCATCTCTGGGCACATCAGCTGTAGCAAAGGGTGGGAGTAGATAATGTGGCCCAGGAGAACTGTAGACTATGAAGAGAAGGAGCCAGAAAAGTCCATCCAGGAAGGATATCTTTAAGAGAAACAGATGACTGTCAGCCACAGGTCCGGTGTTGGTGACTGCCTAGAAGTGCCAGACCTCATTGGCCAAGATTCTCAGTAGTTAGTGAGATAGGACAATACCAGATACTGGTGGGAAAGACCTTGGGAGTCATAGATACTTCACTGAGCAATCTGGACTCGAGTCATGACACTTGGTGAGGTATTGTATCTAAGAGGATAGTTGGCCAGAAGTCCTTACAGAGGTGGCAGTTGCTTAACCAGGAAGATAGATAACTAGGAATGACAGTTGTCAAGCATGGTATACAAAGATGGAAGCACATAGAAATCAGATCTGGACACTTCAGGGATTTCTACCATAGGAGTGAGATGAGCAGACCCCAGGCTGTGTGTTCCTTGTCCATTCCCTCCTGTGGGAAGGAATAGCCTTCCTTGGGTATTCCTTCTAAGCCTCCTGAGGTCTCCAACATGGGTGGCAGATGGTCAGAAGGTAACTGGTCTTCTCTCTACTCCTAGCCCAGTAGCTTCTCAGCCTTGTGCATACAGGTATACCTCTGAAGGACACCTGCACCCATCCCAGGACTCCACATCTCTGTGACCATATTGGAGGGCTGACAGGCACAGTTTTGCTCTTCCCAACTTGGCCCTCCTGGACCTAAACCCTGTTCTAGGCCCTGGCTGAACCTTCCCACTATACTGCCAAACAGCTTCCTGTACCTTTTGCCTTCACTGCTCAGTTGTGGTCAAACTTAGCACCATGCCATGTCTCATCTGAGACATCCCAACATGGGAACCGAACTCTTGGGTTGAGTCCTGGGCTGTCCCATCCTGTGGTAGCGTGTAGTCCTGGGGTTAGGAGCAGGGTAACATTTCTAAACCTATTCTATGGTTCCTTACAGTCTGGCCACACAAATGTGATTCCCTCATAATCTCAGTCCCTGCAGCACTCTCAACTCCACTACCTTCTCTGGACTCCACTTCACTTTGCCTGGAAGTGTGGGGCCAGGTTCCATGGCAGCAGTGAGTTTCTTCTGGTATTTCTGCCTGTTTCTTGCTCCTGCTACTGGGGCCCCACTTCTTACCCCCACTCCTTTGTTGGGAGGCACTGTCTGGCCTCTTCTGGGAGCTCTATTCTGGATGTAGGGAATTGGGAGAAGGCAGCAGGGACAGGCTAAGGAGGAACAGCCTGTGGAACAGATGGAAATGATGGAGAGTGGGAGTGAGGGATTTCTGGAGAGGGGATGACCATCTATACGGAGATGAAAGATAAAACCTGCTTTAATGGAGGGGAATGTGTTAGCTTTCTTGTCACTGTGACAAAGTAGCCGACATAAACACCAAACAGGAAGAAGAATCTGTTTTGGGTCATGGTTTCAGCCCATGTTACCCTTGTTGTGGGTCTGTGAGGACGCACGCAGAGCATCACAGTGGCAGAAGTGGAGCAGAGCTGTTCACCTCTGAGAAGCATACAGACACGAGTCTGAGACGAAACAGAACTCCCAAGCACATACTTCCTCTAACTAGGCCCCACCTCTGAAAGTTTCTACCACCTCCCAATAATGCCTTAAAATGATGAACCTTCAATTGGTTAGTATATTGATGAGATCAAAGCCCTCATGATCCACTCCCTGATGGGCTGGGGACCAAGTTTTTAATACATGAGCCTTTTGGGGGTACATGTGATGACCAAATCATAATGGAGGACAATGTTAAGAGCGCTGGAGCTGATGTGGGATGGGCATTGTGACTCTTGGTTAGCAAAAGCACCAGGGGAGGCAGCAGCTCAGATGAGGGATACTTGGGTCAGCCCAGGAAGGGAGGTCCTTTGCCTGCGCTTGTCTACGTTGCTTAAAGGAGAGCTGTTCCCATGCAGGCAGGCCAAGGATTCTCTGAGGTCTGCCCATCACACGTAGAACGTCCCTCCCGCAGTAGCTGAGACCTCCTCCTGAGCCCCTCCCTCCACCGGGGGTCCGGCAGGGGTCCTGCATCTGGCTGCCCATCGTGTGGTTGTGGGCCTGGCCTGCTAACATTCTCTCTCATTGCTCTCTCCTGCCCATCTGCATGTGGCTGCTCTGTCTAGCTGCGCGGTGGTCCCGAGCGCCGGCTGTGTAAGTGAGCATGCCCATCCCATGCCTCTTGCGGTCCATGTGCTGTGCCTGGCTTCCCCAGTCTGCTTTGCATGGGCTGTGGGAGCTGATGCCCCCGAGCGCCATGCCGCCGTAGTAAGGGGTAGGGATGGGATGAAGGGTTCTGGAAGGGCCGGCCTTCCCGCTAGCAGACTGAGGAAGGGCCTAGGTCCTGCCAGGTGAGGCTGGGGAGTCAGGTACCGCTGTTCCTGCGTGTCTGTGTGTGCGCTGCCGGAGCCCTGCCGCTGCACGCGCGCGTCCCACGTCGGCGCCGGGGGTTAGTCCCGCGCAGGGGCCGCCTTCCTGTCACCCGTGTGCCGGTGTCTCACGCCCGCATGTGCCCTACCTTGTGTGGATGTGAGTGCTCCATGGTTTCTGTCCCCCGTGTCATGGGCCTCACTGCCAGCCGTCCCTGAAGCCGGCCAGGTCTCGGGTCTCCCGGAGAGCAGAGCAGCGGGCGGGGCGGGGCGCAGCCTCGAGCCGTCCCGCCGTGGTGTGGGCCTTCTGCCCGTGCCCGCGCCCGCCTGCCCGACCGGTGTCCGCACCCTCGCCTGGCCCTGACCCCCTCTCCCTCCGCAGGCTCTTCAGCAGCCTCGGTGAGCTGAGCGCCATCTCAGCGCAGCGCAGCCCCGGGGGCCCGGGCGGCGGGGCCTCCTTCTCCGTGCGGCCCGGCGGCCGCTACCCCGTGGCGCGCCGCGCCCCGAGCCCGGTGAAGCCCGCGTCGCTGGAGCGGGTGGAGGGGCTGGGGGCGGGCGCGGGGGGCGTGGGGCGGCCCTTCGGCCTCACGCCCCCCACCATCCTCAAGTCGTCCAGCCTCTCCATCCCGCACGAGCCCAAGGAGGTGCGCTTCGTGGTGCGCAGCGTGAGCGCGCGCAGCCGCTCGCCGTCGCCGTCGCCGCTGCCCTCGCCCGCGCCCGGCCCCGGCGCCGGCCCGCGCCGGCCCTTCCAGCAGAAACCGCTGCAGCTCTGGAGCAAGTTCGACGTGGGCGACTGGCTGGAGAGCATCCACCTCGGCGAGCACCGCGACCGCTTTGAGGACCACGAGATCGAGGGCGCGCACCTGCCCGCTCTCACCAAGGAGGACTTCGTGGAGCTGGGCGTCACGCGCGTGGGCCACCGCATGAACATCGAGCGCGCGCTGCGGCAGCTGGAGGGCAGCTGACGCCGCTCCCGCCCGAGGCCGCCCTGCCGGCAGGGCCCCGCCCCGGGCCGCGGGCCGCGCCCGCCCCCACGTCCGCGGGCCAGGAATGTTGCATGAATCGTCCTGTTTGCTGTTGCTCGGAGACTTGCCCTGTACATTGCTTAGCGCCCCGCTCGCCGCCGCCGCCGCCCCCCCCCCCCCCCGCCCCCGGAGCCGGCCCGCCAGCCGGGCAGCCGAGCCCCGCAGTCGGTGGCAGCGGGCGGGGCGGGGCGGCGGGAGGGCGGGGCGGGGCGCCCGGGCCGGCAGCGCCTGCGCAGCTCCCAGCGGCCGCCCTCCCGGAGGGGGGAGCCTGGTCCAGCATGCGAGGTCAGGACACGCCCTGGCGGCTGGGGGGAGGGAGGGGGGAGACATGGGGTTCTCGACGGGGACCAAGGAGCCCCCTGTGTTGCATATTTTAATCCACTCTATATTTGGAACGAGCAAAGGAACAAATATCTCTGTCCGTAGCCGTCTCTGCCCCCCGCGAGCCCCCGCTGCCCCCGCGGCTCCGTCTTCCATCGCGGCCCCTCACTGCCACCCCACACGGGGCAGGGGACACTCCAGCTGGTCTGGGGTGGGCCGGGGCCCCCGGCTCGGCCGCCCCCGCTGAGCTCTGTGTGCTCCACCCACCCTTCAGGTGCTGCTCTGCGGGGAGGGGCAGCCGGCACCGCCCGGCCGGGCCCTGGTTCTCCAACCCCAGCCATCTTCCTCACAGGGTCTCTTCGGAGGACGGGTCCAACTCCTGCTCTCGGTCTTGGGCAACCACAGCAGAGAGACCTCCCTGCCTGGGACCCCAAGGCCCGGTCCCACCCGGTCCCGCCCCGTGGGCGCGCGCCCGCGCCCGCCTGTGCGCGCGCGGAGCCGCAGGCGCAGCGGGACGGGCGGGCGGGAACCCTGTGTGTGCCTGACCGCGGGCGGCCGGAGGGGCCGCTCCGAGCCGGCGGGGACCGGGGCGCGGGCCCAGGGCGCACGCGTGGGTCTGCGCCTCTGCCAAAGAAAGGCTGCCCTGGGTTTGGGTCCTACTGTTTGCCCAGCCTGCCCTCCAGAGCCTCACCCGGCCTGAGCAGGTGTCCTTGGTGATTCCCTGCTGCCTGGAGAGGCCCCAGGGGCCTCTGGGTTTCCGAGGGGACTGTGGGGGACCCCTAGAGTCAGGCTACCACAAGCCCTGTGGAGAGTCAGAGATCCCTGAGCGTGCCCCAGCCCCCTTACTGTGACTCCTCACACTCAGCAATGACCTGTGGGGTAGGGGGCCCTGGGACATTTTTAAACCTAGGGTCTGGAGTCTAGACTAAGCTCCATCCACGTCACTCACAAGTTTCTGTTTATATTTCTAGCTTTTTTTAATAAAAAGTTTTAAAAAAAAGACAGAAAACAGATGTTTTCCCAGCCCAGGGGCCTGGCACGCCGGCCTGTGCCTGCCCCGCCCTGGCCCACCGGCCCCCTTCCCTGGGCACAGAGTCACACCCACTAACGCTCACTAACAGACCAGGTCACACAGCAGTCCCTGTAACAGACTGCCACATACACACTCAGTCTCACACTCACCTGTGGGTTTTTGGTTCCGTTCAGTTTGGGTTTTTAACTTTACAGGGTCAGTTCCGCTTCACCCCTCCTTTTGTATGGAGTTCCATCCAGGGGTTTCGCCCCTGCTCCAGCCCTGAGGCCTCCTGACCCTGACGTTGTGATACACCCCACAGAGATCTATGTTTCTTATATTATTATTATTGATAATTATTATAATATTATTATGTAATAAATTTATAAGAAATTGAGCCATGTATTGGTTGCCTGCTTGAGGGGACGTTGGGAGCAGGCTGTCTGTCACTCTCCCTCAGTCTGGTCGCACAAGTCCTCGGCCCCCACCCCCCAGCTTGACTGCTTCCACTAGGGACTCAGAGGGAAGTCTCTCACTGGGCTGCTGCTGCTTCCCAGCCCAGACTTCCTGCACTGGTGTAGCTTACTGAGTGGCACCTCCTAAACTAATCCGGCAGTCTTCCACGGGTCCTTATCACTTTGGGGTGTGTGTGTGTGTGTGTGTGTGTGTGTGTGTGTGTGTGTGTGTGTCTGTCTGTCTGTCTGTCTGTCTGTCTGTGTCCACTCCACTGTGGTGCTGGGGAAGGAAGGGGGTGTCCTGCATGCTAGGCAAAGCGCTCTGCTGACGGGCTACATCCCCAGCCCTGGATTTAAAACCTCTCTCTCTTGTCTAGGTATTTATAAATAAGTATGCTGTTCTTGATTTCCAACTTTCTCATGTCTCTCCCCACTGTCTGGTCTATGGGCACTCACATGTCTCCCAAAGTAGGTATGGGGTTTTCCATCTCTATTTCTACTCTATGCTCACCAGCACCATCTGTGCAAATGAAAAAATGGATGAAGGCCCCCTCGTGCCCTCCAGCCTCAGCTGGGCCTGTGCTTCCTATACTAGGCGTGCGAGCTGTCCCTGGCCTCCTGGAAGTCTGGGAGCCCACCACAGTGGTGGTTCAAAGCTCACGACTCACTTCCACACCCTGAGTGACTCACCCTACACCTTTGTTGGCTGAACTCCAGGTTCCTTCTTCCAGGAAGTCCTCCCTGCCCCACCCTCCTCAGACACTGAGATGGGTGTTAGGCTGTGCATCCTTGAAGCTCCCCAAACCATCTTAAATTAGAGGAATACTCACTTGGGGTCCTACTAGGGGTTGAATTCTTCGGTGTGTAAGGTTAATCTTTTCCTGCTACCCTGAGCCAGGCACTAGACACTGACATCTTTCAGTACTGCACCACTCGCATATGAGCAACTGGCTGCTACTTGCCAAACAGGTGGTATGGGAGAGTATCCTGTGTAACACTGATGTTAGTGGCCAGCCTATAACAGGCATAGAGGTACCTCATGAACTGAGGTAGGAAAGACAATGAATGGATAGACACTCCTTCCTAACAAGAGAGTGGAGAGAGAGCCAAGATCTTAAAGGTATGATATATTGAAGGGCAGACTTTAGAGGGCTGTGTGAGTGCAGAGCCTGGTCATGCTGGCAGTATGAGAAAGCTGGCACCGTGGACTCTGAGTTATCCCCGAGTCCGGGGTGTAGCCGTGAAGAGCCAGTCAGAAAGCAGAAGGTCCCCTGGGAGGAGGAGGTAGCTTGCTTGACAGAGAAGGCCACAGACCTGTTAGTCCAGGGGAAGCAGGTGCCCCAGAGTTTCACAGAACAGGTACAAGTGTGGTTTCTCAGCGTCACACTCTTGTCTAGGTGTCTGTGCTTCTGTGAGGCTTTGTGACAAACTTAACCTGCCTGGGCCACATACCTCACCCATCACCATGGCCCAGGACAAGTATTAGACCTTCTACAAATGGAGTCGGCCTCTTCTTCAGAGGCAACTAATACTCTTCAATAATCTATGTATTGGGTTTCTAGACCTTGTTATTGCATACCTACTAAATACACATTTTTCAAACTTCATACTATGTCTCATTTTAAAGTTTATGGCTAATATGTCACGGAGGCCATGATATTAAAAATTGCACATTTTAATGTTCAAAATAAAACAGTACATCATTCTTTTCAAGTAATTTTCATGGATCCAAATTACATAGTAATTTTATAGTCATCAAAATCCTTTAAAACCTGTGGAGTAAAAACTCTGTGATTGTGCAGTGCTGGGGATAGAATCCGGGGCTTTTTTTTGGTCCGGTTGTGGTGCCTGAACTCTGGGCCTGGGCGCTGTCCCTTAGCTCTTCAGCTCAAGGCTAGAGCTCTACCACTTCAGCCACAGTGCCACTTTTTTTTTCCGCTTATGTGGTGGTGAGGAATCGAACCCAGGGCCTCATTCATGCAAGGCAAGCGCTTTACCACTGAGCCACTTTCCCAGCCCAGAATCTGGGGCTTTAAGTATGCAAGTGTTCTGCCACTGAGCTATAAACCACAGCCCTTAGTCAAAATTTTAATACCACTCCCTGAATTGGTGTTGCTATTTCTTGAATAATACTTTCTAAGTCTCTGTCCCTCTGCTTTTGTACTGCACTTGGGATTGAATTCAGGGCCTGGCTACTGTCCCTTAGCTTTTTGCTTAAAGCTGGCCCTCTACCACTTAGACCGCAGCTCTAATTCTGGCTTTTTGGTGGTAAAGTGGAAAGTCTCACAGACTTTCCTGCTTGGGCTGGCTTTGAACTGGAATCCTCAGATCTCATCCTTTTGAGCAGCTAGGATTACAGGTGTGAGACACCACACTTGGCTCCCAGGGGCTAGGGGTATCATCTACAACCTGACACCTAGTTAAAATCAGGAAGGCTTCCTAACAGCATTTAAACTGAGACCTGTTAACGTTCAGATTGATGAAAGAGGACAGTGTGACCTTCAGATAAAAAAGATGAGATCATCTGGCAAAAAGGTTGAAAAAGAGAGATCTTACACATTTTTTTTGGGGGGGGGGGTCTGGTTGTGGGGCCTGAACTCTGGGCCTGGGCGCTGTCCCTCAGCTCTTCAGCTCAAGGCTAGTGCTCTACCACTTGAGCCACAGCGCCATTTCCGGCTTTTTTCTTTTTGCTTATGTAGTGCTGAAGAATTGAACCCAGGGCCTCATGCATGCAAGGCAAGTGCTCTACCACTGAGCCACCTTCCCAGCCCATCTTACACACTTATTAAGAGAGAAGGATCCTCCAGACATTCAGAAGAAAATTATCTTTGTGATTTAAATTTGGGAAGTAAAAACTTCTGATGCTTAAAGTAGCTAGTACCTAAGAGCCCAAAGATGGGTGCTAGTGGCTCACATCTGTTCATCCGAACTACTTGGGAGGCTGAGATTTGAGGATTGCAGTCCAAGTGAGCCAGGGCAGGAAAGTCTGAGAGACTCTTATCTCCAATTAACCACCTAAAACCTGGAAATGTAGCCGTGGCTCAAAGTGGTAGAGTGCTAGCTTTGAGCAAAAAAGCTCAGGGACAGTATCAAGTCTCACAACTGATTTAAAAAAAAAAAAAGCAAGAGCCTTGAAATTGACATAGCTAAGTCCTTACACTCAGATAAGAAGTCTTTTTTTTTTTTTTGGTGCTGGTGATGGTGGTCAGTCCTGGAGCTTGATCTCCAGGCTAACATTCTACCACCAGAGCCACAGTGCAACTTCCAGCCTTTTCTGAGTAGTTTACTGGAGATAAGAATCTCACAGAAGGGGCTGGGAAGGTGGCTCAGTGGTAGAGCACTAGCCTTGAGCTGAAGAGCTGAGGGACAGCGCTCAGGCCCAGAGTTCAGGCCCCACGACCGGACCCCCCCCCCCCCAAAAAAAAAGAATCTCACAGAAGCCAGGCGCCGGAGGCTCAGGCCTGTAATCCTAGCTACTCAGGAGGCTGAGATCTGAGGATCGCGGTTCAAAGCCAGCCCGGGCAGGAAAATCCATGAGACTTATCTCCAATAAACCACCAGAAAACCGGAAGTGGCTCTGTGGCTCAAGAGGTAGAGCTTTTGCCTTGAGCTGAAGAGCTGAGGGACAGTGCTCTGGCCCAGAGTTCAAACCCCATTACCATCAAGGAAAAAACTAGTATCATGGACTGCCCTGCTCTGGCTGGCTTGGAGCCACGATCCTCAGATCTTGGCCTCCTGAGTATCTAGGAGATCCAGGAGCCACAGGTGCTAGGCTGAGAACTCTTGACATCCATGCAACAGAAATAAAATCTCATAGCAGATAGTTGCTAGTATTGAGATTATTGAGATCTGTTTACTTTTATAAAGGAAGTTAAATTTCTTACTAGTGTTGGGAAAATGGAGGAGAACAGAAAAGGAATAGGCCAGACTCAATCGTCAACAGGCAAGACTGTTTATTGAGCAACAGTAAGAGGCACAGACAGACCTTCCCATGGGTTTGGAGGTTGAGCAAGGGACTACATTTTGGGGTGTGCTTATATAGGGCTTAACAAGGAAGCAGAGAATAAAAAATGGACTGTGTCTCCTTGGGATCAAGGGTGATGTCCACAGTGGAAGCTGGGTGTGGGGGCTTTTGTGTTCCAGGGGCCAGGGTGGGAATGACCTGCCTGTAGCACACACCAGGTGCTTTGCTCGACCCTGGGGAAGAAGGAAGGACTCAGTCCTTCATATTTCATCTTTAGATACATAAAAAGATTGGGCCCAGAGGGGAGAGGCAGATCCTTCATATAAGATCTTTTGCATGGGGGCTGGGAAGGTGGCTCAGTGGTAGAGTGCTTGCCTTGCATGCCTGAGGCCCTGGGTTTGATTCCTCAGCACCACATAAGCAAAAAAGAAAAAAAAAATCCAGAAGTGGCGCTGTGGCTCAAGTGGTAGAGCGCTAGCCTTGAGCTGAAGAGCTGAGGGACAGTGCCCAGGCCCAGAGTTCAGGCCCCACAACCGGACCCAAAAAAAAAAAAAAAAAAAAAAAAAGATCTTTTGCATGCATAAAAAGTTAAAAAAAAAAGTTGGGCTGAAGGGAAATGGGGTGGGCTGGGGAAGGGGTCAGCGGCTGTGTTTCTGGCTACTTCCTGCTGACATCGGGGCATCAAGGAGTCACTGAGGCTGGGGTCTTCAGGGTCCAGGTCTATGCTGGGCGGGGCAGGGTGGTGTAAGAGAAACCTCTGGTTGCCTGCAGTAATAGGATGGCCCTGACTCGCTCCCAGGTCCTGGGTGAGGGCTGTAATCCTGTTAAAGAGAAGCTTGGAAAAGGTGAGACCAGGCAAAAGGCTGAGGAGGTGGCAGGACCAGGTGGTATGAATGACACAGGAAAACACACCCTGGGCACATTTGGTACATGAGCCCATAACCAGTCAGAAGGTAGACAGGTATGGACATTAGATGGGCATTAATGGGCATTAATTAATTAGACGGGCATTAATTATTTTCTTTTGATCTCCTGGCTCTGGTTAATTTTGAAGGGGTGATTCCATTTGGAATGTGATACCAACCCCTCTTACTCCAGGACTAGCATTTGTCCTGGGGGGTCTAGGTACTTGTTGATGGGATGGTTTTTCCCAGTTGGCATCTCTCTTGTTGGTCACGGGGTTTGAACTCAAGGCCTGAGCACTGACCATGAGCACTTTTGCTCAAGGCTAGTACTCTACCACTTTGAACCATGGCACATTTCCAGAATTCTGCTGGTTATTTAGAAATGAGAGTCTTTTGGCCCGTGCTTTCAGCCTAGCTCTTTGCTGGTTAGTTGGGAGATGAGAGTCTTAGAGGGATTTTTCTGTCTGAGCTGGCTTTGAACTGTGATCCACAGATTAGATGAGTCTTTGCCACATGAAGCCCTTTCTATTTCCAATTATTGTGACAAGGAGATCAGATAAAAACATAGTTTTTGGGTTTTTTATTTTTATTTATTTATTTTTTTGTCAGTCATGGGCCTGAACTCTGGGCCTGGGCGCTGTCTCTCAGCTCTTCATCTCAAGGCTAGCGCTCTACCACTTAAGCCACAGCGCCACTTCTGGCTTTTTCTGCTTATGTGGTGCTGAGGAATCAAACCCAGGGCCTCATGCATGCAAGGTAAGTGCTCTACCACTGAGCCACCTTCCCAGCCCTATAAGGAAAGCCTTTTTGTTGTTGTTGTTGGTTGAGGGGCCTGATCTCTAAGCCTGGGCACTGTCCCTCAGCTCTTTCAACTTAAGGCTAGCGCTCTACCATTTGAGCCACAGTGCCACTTCCGGCTTTTTCTGCTTATGTGGTGCTGAGGAATTGAACCCAGGGCCTTTATAGTTATTCTGAACTGCATATAACAGTTTAGGATACCAGTTGAGATTAAGACATTGTAGGTGTCACCAAGCCTTTGTGATTTCAACAAAGAATGCAGGAGTTGGTGTCCTTTTAGCTCTGTATCCAAAGCAGCTTACATGAAAAAATGGCATTTGAGTTAAAAGGTGTTCATTTGAAGGACCTTGACATAAGCAAACACTTAAGTGAACATTGGTTTGCACAAACAATTACTTTCATAGAAGGGACATTAAGAATGAAATGCTAGTTTTCAAAGTTACAGCCAACTGAATTACATACCAACTTAACTTATAATCTCTATCTTTTAAGACATATTTATACCATCTGCTACAAACACAAGCCTTTTGGGGTAAGACAATTTTTACTTTTTTACCTTTTTTAACCAGAGGAAGCCATTTTCATTCCTTTAATTAGCAGATAGAGGAATAGTACATCCACTACTTAAGTAGGGGAGTCAAATTATTTTGCTTTCAGAGAGAGGAAATGAGGCCCTGTTAAGCAAAGATGAAAGTTCTTGGTCCAGGAATACAAGAGACCTTCATACATGCAGGGAAAGCAGGCACTGGGTCACTCATGTGGAGAAAATATAGCGCTTAAGACAGGTATATGAGATGAGTTCTCAACATTTCCATAAAGGAAATGACATGTCCTTACAATCAAGCAAAAGAGGTGAGACTGGCCCAGGTATTAGTGGCTCATACCAGGAAGCCTAACTACTCAGGAGGCTGAGATCTGAGAGTCAGGGTTCAAAGCCAGCTGGGGTTGAAAAGTCTATGAGACTTATCTCCAGCAAAACCAGCAAAAAGCCTGAAGTAGAAGTGTAGCTCAAGTAGTAGAGTGCCAGCCTTGAGTGAAAAAGCCCAATGAGAGGGCAAGACCCTGAGTTTAAGCCCTAACACTGGCACAAAAACCGACAAATGAGATGCCTGACACTGAGGCAAGAAAAACAGACTTTGTAAAAGGGGAGGTGAGATCAATGATCACACAGAGGTGATAGAACCAACCAGGCTTTGGTGGCTCACATCTGTCATCAGCTACTCAGGAGGCTGAGATCTGAGCACCACAGGTCAAAGCCAGCCTGAGCAGGAAAATCTGTGAGATTCTTATCTCCAATTAACTAGCAAAAAGTTAGAAGCTGAGCTATGGCTTAAGTGGTAGCGCACCAGTCTTGAGCAGAAAAGCTGAGGGCAGCACCCGAGCACTGAATTCAAGCCCCATACTGACCAAAGAAAGAAAGAAAAAAGGAACCTTCTGTAGACACGAGGTCTGTTAGAGACAAGGTTTCTTGATGCTTCAATGGAGGAGACAGGAGCTTGGATCCTCAGGACTGGTAAAACCTTCTTGCACACAAACAGAAGAGGTAAGATTCAAGACTCTCAGGAAGGAGAGATAGGACCTTGGGACAGATACGCGGGGAGCTGAGAGGAGAATTTCAGACATCCAGAGTAGAGACAAAATCCCTGACATTTAGGTGGGGAGATGAGACTATACTTGAGGAGGGGAGGGGAGGGGAGGAGCGGGGAGGGAGGTGTGAAGAGGAGGGAGGAGGGGAGGGAGTTCATGACAGCTAGGTGTGGGAAACGAGAACTCTTGACATTTCATTATGGCAGCTGAGACTTCAGGACACTGATACAGGTGAGGTGTAATCTTTCAACATGCAGGTAAAGGCCATAAGACCTCTTGATTATCAGGTAGAGATGCTGAGACACGGTGATAACCTAGGGGAAGAGATAAGACCTCTAGCCCAGGCCTGGCGCGAAAGAGATGTTCTCACTTACGTGGAGAGAAGTGGGAGTTCTGGATTCTCACAGGAGGCAGTTGAGGGAGCTGTGGTCTCTGAAAGGTGATGTGAGGTGAGAACGTAGGACACTTAGAGAAGCTGCTCAGAGAACTCAAGGTCACCTCGTAACCCAGACTCAACAGTCGAAGGAGGTGAGATGTCTTGATAGGTAGGAGAGATGGGATCTACAGAGCTCTCAGGGGAAATGTCACTTCTTTAGCCTTCTGACAGACTGGTGGAAACTTAGAAGAGACGGGACCTTTGGATGTTCTTGTGAGGGAGGGGAGACATTTTAATATCTAGGAATATGTGACAAGCATTCGTCGTGTTCTGGCAAGATGATGCTATCTTCAGACAATCGGCTAGAAAAAAAAGACACTTTATGATATGCAGTTATCTATGAGAAGTTTTTACCTCCCGCTCCCTACACCCGCCAGTAGTGGGGCTTGAACTTAGGGCCCTAAACTTTCTGGCAGGCATTCTATACCATACTCTAAGCCAGTATACCAGCCCCTTTTTACATTGGTTATTTTCAAGATAGGGTCTCACTTTGTGCTTACACTGGCCTCTCAGAGTCTCCTGTTTGTGCTTCACTTTATGATTGAGAGGATAGGTATGTACTACTGCACCATCCAGCTTCTGTAGTCTAGGGTGACAGGTGCATGCCTCTGCCCCTTGCCGTTAATTGAGATGGAATCTCATAAACTTTTGTGATTGGGCTGCCATTATCCTCCAGTCTCAGCCTCCCAAGTAGTTAGGATTACAGGCTGGAGTCACACCTGCTGGAGAGAATACTTTGCTGCACTTAGGTCCCATAGAGGAGACCTGGAGACATTCAAGGAGGTAATATGAGATGTTGGGATACTCAGTAGTAGACAGGAAAGTGGGTTTATATTCATGAATAGGGGAATTCAGGTAATCCCAGCTATGCTGGGATTTGCTTGAGTAAAGTTAGCTCAAGACTATCTGAAAAACAAACTAAAAGCAAAAGGGCTCCAGAAAGACACAGGTGATAGAGTAATTGCCTGATCAAGACTCTGAGTTCAGTTCTCAGTGTCACAAAAACAGAAAGGAATTGGACTTTTTTGAAGGTGTGTTGACGTCCACCCTCGGGAGAGGGCGCACTTCCCTCAGGAAGCACTAAGGGCTCCGTGTCTGTGAAGCTTGATGATGTTTAGACACAGTTCCTGAGTCTGCGTGGTCACAACTCAAAGAGGTCATCTTGGCCAGACATGGAGGCTCATGTCTGTAATTCCAGCTCCTTGGGAGGCAAAGGTCATGAACATCATGATCCAGACTAGGCCTGGGCAAAATTATAAGGGTGCTAGCCAAGAAAATTTTAAAAAGAGGGGTGTGGTTATGAGTCCTTGAGCTTGGATCTTAGTATTGTCAATAAATAGATAAAATACATAAATAAGATGAAAAGAACTGATCTTGAACCTTCACCTGGTTTGCCTGGGACCTGGGAAGAGTAATGTGCAATAGAGGCCTTGACTTTGGGCTAGAGGGGATAGGGTTGACCCCAAGCCTCCGTTACCCTAGGTCTGGGATGGCTTTACAGAAAGTTGGGAGGTCACTTCAGCATGGATCCGTTAAGCCAAGGGCCCTGTGCAGACGGCCTATGGGGTGGGGGTGTTGCCTTGCTGATTGGCCAGAATTTTACAGAGCTTTGTGAGGTCATGGCTTGCAGGCCTGTCTAGAGCAGGAGTACAGTAGAGATGCTGCCAACTGCTGTTCTGCTGGTCTTGGCAGTGTCCGTGGTTGCCAAAGAAAACACCACGTGTGAGTAAGTGTTGGGGGCCTTGGTGTGGGGAAGAGCATCTTCTAAACGACAGATCCCACCCAGACTCCCTCTGCCTGGGGCTGGGTGGGGGGCCACACTTGAATCTTAGCAGTCCTAGGGTAGGCTCACAGTTCCGGTATCCACATCCCCAACTCAGACCCTCCCAGTTTCCAGACCCTCAGTCTTCTGTTGCCCTTGAAAGGGACCCTTCAGCTCCTGGATCTGTTTTCCCTGCTCCTCCAATAACTGCTTCTCAGACATCAGGTCCTGATTTTTAGGAGCCCCTGTCCTTCAGTGGACAATGCCAGTACCCTGCCTGTTCCTGGCTGTGAAGGCAGTACGTGCCACTGTACACGTACTCACCCCTGAGGATCCTACAGTTCCATCACGGCCCAGCTAGTGGAAGCCTTCCTCCTGTGACTCAGTTCCCAAGCTATGTACCTCTGGGCCCCCACTGCTCCTTGTGCCCCTCTGCCCGGGAACCATGGAGGGCTCACAGCTACCCTCCCCTCCAGCCCGCTCTGCGTCCTCAGACCCCTTACGTCACGCCCTCCCCGAGTCTCCCACCTAAGATTGACCCTGACCACCCCAGGCCCTTAGGCTCATCTGCTTCCAGACCCTCCACTGCACTGCTAACTCCCACTCTTCGCAGGGATTCCCCTGTGCCTCTAGGGCCACAGGGCCCGGCCTCACTATATGGCCCCGTCTTCTCATCCTGAGATGAGATACACACTATCCAATAAATCATAATGGCCTAAATGATTTCCCAGGGCCCGTGCTTTCTGTACACCTCATCCCACCCCTTTCCCAGAGCCCTGCAGGACTGTTCTGCCCTTCCTAAGCCCAGAACCCTTTCTCCCCCCAGGTGTGAGGTATGAGGACACGCTGGGCCCGTCCTTTTTTTGAACTGTGTCCCTCAGTGTGTGTCTCCTGTGTCTCTTCTCAGTGGTCCCTGTGGGTTACGGTTCAGGCAGAGCGTGCAAGGGCCTGTCCGGATTGTTGGTGGACAGGCTGTGCAGCATGGCGCCTGGCCCTGGATGGTCAGCCTCCAGATCTTCATGTCCCACAACAGCCGCAGGTACCATGCATGTGGAGGTACCCTGCTGAATTCCAACTGGGTGCTTACAGCTGCTCACTGCTTCGATAACAGAAAGTACGTGTGGGGACTTCCGAGGGCGGTCTCTAGAATGTTCTTGGAAAGGGACGTTCCTCAGGGGCTCTGTGCAGGGTCTTCCTGGGGCTCTGGGTGAGGTGGTAACCAGATCCTGATGGAAAGCTCTGTCCAGCTGTTCTGTAAATGAAAACAATTGGCTTACCTTTGTGTCTGCAGAAAAGTCTATGACTGGAGACTGGTTTTCGGAGCACAGGAAATTGAGTATGGGAGCAATAAGCCAGTGAAGGCACCTCTGCAGGAGAGATATGTGGAGAAAATTGTCATTCATGAGAAATACAACGTTGTGACAGAAGGGAATGACATTGCTCTCTTGAAGGTCACCCCTGCTGTCACCTGTGGGCGCTTCATCGGGCCAGGGTGCCTGCCCCATTTTAAGGCAGGCCCTCCCAAAGTTCCCCAGACCTGCTACGTGACCGGATGGGGTTACATAAAAGAGAATGGTGAGTACAGGACGGGCTCCTCGGTGGGGATTCTCCTGGGGGTCTTCATGGCAGAAGGAGTCATCTGTTGGTACACGGCTGAACAATTTTCAGTCTTTAGCATGGTACCAGAAATAGAGCCCTTTCACAGCTGGAAAACTCTTGAAGTCGAGGCCTCTACCCAAGTCACATGACTGGCACAGGTGCCTAAGGGAAGGATGAATGGCAGACACAAGCATTGTTTATTTTTTACGCTGAGTCAAGGCTGTGTTTGTGTTGGCATCTGGAGCCCAAGTTGCTACACCTGCTCACTGGATCTGGAGAGCTCCGCATGTGGTTTTGTGTCTTGGGTCAGTTTTCCTCTTTCAAGATTGGAAGGGCCAGATCAGATAGTCTCTAAGATGAACATTTCAAACCTGTGACCCAGAGCTGTCTTTTTCTTTCTTTCTTTCCTTTTTTTTTTGTCAGTCAGGGGGCTTGAACTCTGGGCCTGGGCACTGTCCTTCAGCTCTTCAGCTCAAGGTGAGCCACAGTGCCACTTCTGGTTTTCTGGTGTTTTATTATTCAAAGGCAGCCTGGGCTGGCTTTGAACCATAATCCTCAGATCTCAGCCTTCTGAGTAGATAGGATTTCAGGCTTGAGCCTCCAAAGTGTAGCTTAATATTTTTTTTTTTAAGTAAGAAAAAAAACACCTCATCTTCCTTTCTCTCTTATTCCCTTCGCCAGAGGCTAATTCAATTCCTGACAGACTTGCTACCTGTCTTGTCTTTTAGGGTATGTCCCAAGTTGCCATTGTCTTCACTGGTATTTTTTTTTTTTGGGGTCCAGTCGTGAGGGACAGCCTGGGCACTGTCCCTCAGCTCTTCAAGTCAAGGCTAGCGCTCTACCACTTGAGCCACAGCACCACTTCCGGCTTTTTTCTTTTTGCTTATGTGGTGCTGAGGAATCGAACCCAGGGCCTCAGGCATGCAAGGCAAGCACTCTACCACTGAGCCACTTTCCCAGCCCTTCTCTGGTATTTGTTAACATACAACTTGCTCTCTGGTCTGAGTTGCCCATCTTCATCCCACCTGCTGATGCCTCAGAATGAGGACATGCATTATTCTGGTCTTAACTCCTCTCTGCCTCTGAGCATGTCCACTGCTCGGAGACTCTTGTAGTCCTTGGACTGGTTTCAGGTCTCCACTACCACCTCTATCTACTTTTACTATCCAGTTGTCTTGGAGGATTAGGGGCTCCCAGCTATACCTTGGATGTCAAGCAAGACGTTTTTGTTCTGGAAGCCTAAATTAATGAGATACCTTTTATTTTTGTTTTGCATAGACACCCACCGCTCCTAAGTCCCAGCCTTAAATCCTCAGGTTTCAAACTCCCATTATTTGCTCAGATGCTCTTGTTATGTCTCCTTGAATTCATCTGTTTCAAGGGTGGAAGAACTTCCCAGGTATTGTTCCTTTTACTTAATTTTGAGTTTCTATAGGTTTCCTAATATTGGCGACTCAAAACCAAGGGACTGGGACTGAGAACATTGTTCTCTATTTCAGTACACTTGGCTCTTCACAATGAAGAGGTATGGCTGTCAAGCTCGGTCATAGATTGCTGTCTTACTGCCATTCTCATGTTAGGCAGTACATGTACAAAAACTCTTACTGCTGCCTGGATGAGAAGAAAAGTAGAAGCTACAGTGTTTGCAAAATAGACCCACAGCTAAGCAAACATGCACTCAGCAGCTATCTACTTGAGTACTGAATTCTGTATCACAGCTTCTTGCATTTTCTTTTTTTCTTTCCTTTTTTTTTTGTCAGTCATGGGGCTTGAACTCTGGGCCTGGGCCTGGATGCTGTCCCTCAGCTCTTCAGCTCAAGGCTAGCACTTTACTACTTCTGGCTTTTTCTGCTTATGTGGTACTGAGGAATTGAACCCAGGGCCTCATGAACGCAAGGCAAACACTCTACCACTGAGCCACCTTCTCAGCTTCTTGCATTTTCTATCTTTTTCTTGCATAGCTGTGTATCCAGGTCTGCCCTACATCAGGCTGCTTCCTTCCAGTACTGCTGATGAAGTCCAACCCCAGAGCCAGAAGGCTGTAGGTTCTGCTGAGGTTGGGGAGCAGCATAGCTGCTGTCATTAGGTCTTCTGGCTGCAGTGGTTCTGGGACTAGGTCTAAGCTGTAGCCTAGCCAGACCTTTCCTAATCCCAACATTGTGATAGGGCTTTGGGTGGAAAGAAACTCTGAGTCACCTTTCCTTTTCCTAAAATCCCCTCAAAACGGTATACAGGGAGGATTCTGTCCACAAGCAGGTGTAAGGTAGAAACACAGTGAAGGTGGCTTGTAGAGATACTGTGAGGAATGAAAGATGTGTCTCAGGCTTGGTCTGGAGGGAGCAATTCTGGCAAGATTCCAGCTCCTGCCATTCCCAGAGTAGGTGGTGGTGCTCCAGCTCTGCATGCAGAGTGGGAATAACAGGACCAGGGAGCCATAGTGAGTGCTTGGGCACATGCTACTCCATCCATCCATCCATTCATTCATTCATTTGTAATGCAACAACTAACCTCCTGAATCTTCCTCATCTACTATTCACACACACACACACACACACACACACACACACACACACATCTATCACCTTTCCTTCTTCATTCAGGTAACATTCTTCTACTTCCATACACTTGCTCTTTCACTATGTAGTTCTTCCTTTCAGCAATGCACAAGGAGAAGCTGAGGGAGCATTACAGAGGATGGGGTTCATGGAGGGAAGAGGCAGGACTTTTCCTCCATGTCTTCCTAATCCCCTAACCTTTGTGTGGCCTGGCTGCAGCTCCCAGGCCATCACCCATCCTGCTGGAGGCACGTGTGGATCTCCTTGACCTCGACCTGTGTAACTCAACCCAGTGGTACAATGGGCGTGTCACGTCAACCAATGTGTGTGCAGGGTATCCTGCAGGCAAGATTGATACCTGCCAGGTAACTTCCCTCTGGTGCCCAGACCCGAGGGTCCCCCACCCCACCCCTACCTCAAGTATTACCAGGCCTTGAGAACACTTCATTTTGGGCCCTTGAGCCTCACCGTTTCTACTCCCTGCTCTGGACCCTATTTTAATGATTCCTTCTCTGAGCCCTTCACCTAACCTTGATGGTCGCAATGAGGATGGAAGGTACTATCAACCAGATTCTCTTAAAGATCAGTTACATTTAGCCCTTGATCCCAACTTTAGAATAATCCACTAAACCTAGTCTTGCCTCTTCACAGTTGTTAATAACACACAGTTAAGCTACATGCATGCTCATATGGGTTCACTCATCTCACTGCAAGAAAACTCATGCCAATATATACTGTCTTCGTAACCCGATGGAAGCTGTTGGCACAGCCTCAAATGTATGGAGCCATTTGTGCTTCTAGCAGTGGAAAACATGTGGCTGCAGAAAGTGCCCTCTCGGAGCCCCGTGACCCTGGGCAGGAAAAGGGTCTGAGGCCGAGAGTGACTTGTGTGTCTTTCCGGGCAGGGGGACAGTGGTGGGCCTCTCATGTGCAAAGACAGCGCAGACAGCCCGTTTGTGGTTGTGGGGATCACAAGCTGGGGCGTGGGCTGCGCCCGTGCTAAACGCCCTGGAATCTACACGGCCACCTGGGACTACCTGGACTGGATTGCTTCCAAGATAGGACCAAACGCCTTGCACATGATTCAACCAGCCACGCCTCACCCCCCTACCACCCATGCCTCCTCCTCTCACCTCCCCTCCTCCAATCCTGCCTGGTACTTTGAAAACCCTCCTCATGCTGCTCAGTCTTCCCATACTCACCCCTTTCGGCCTCAGCCCTATCCACCTCAACACCCATCCCAGCCTCCGCCACCACCGCCCTTATCTCACACCAAGCCTCCCAAAGCACTTTCCTTTGCCAAGCGCCTACAACAGCTTATAGAGGCTCTGAGAGGGAGGCCTTATTCTGTTGCCAAGAACTCTTACTACATGGGGCCTACGGAGTACCCAGAGACAGTCCTCTCCTGATCCGACCTTGTTTTCAACAGACCCAGGCCCCTCATTCCTTAAAAAAGAGAGAGATGAAATAAACATATACACATATATTTATTTATAAATAAATAGATAAATACAAATACAGGCATGCACATGAAGAGATGCTTTCTCGACTTTTATCTGCCTGCTCCAACTACACATCCAAACCATCAGCTCTACCCCTCCCCGCTTCACCCTTTAATAAAGTGAAATTGCTCGTGTGTTTATGTTGTTATTTTACAATTTTTGGTATTGGGGATTGAACCCATGGCCTCATGCTTGCTAGGCAAGCATGATTTTTGTTTTATTTATATTTTTGTTGGTCGTGGGGCTTGAACTCTGGGCCTGGGCGCTGTCCCTCAGCTCTTCAGCTCAAGTCTAGTGCTCTGCCACTTGAGCCACAGCGCCACTTCCTGTTTTCTGGTGATGGATTTAGCATTAAAGTACAACCAAAGCCCCATAAAAGTTCTCAGGCAAGAGGAGCACCAGGCGAACCATGTAGACCAGCAGAACTTCAAGCTAGAGGATGAGTAGGAAAGGAAGATGAAGTGTTGGTCTCCATGGCTTGTTTTCCTTCTTCCATTGAACTTCCTTTCATACACTTGCTGAGAATTTGTGACTAGTTAGAATTGTGGAGAAGCTCTGCTTAGAAGAAACAAACTAAGCAGCAGGTGGATCTGTGCAACTTAAGAGTGGGCAGTAGTGGCTGGTTGGCACAGCCCACAAATGTAAATGTGCAGCTTCCTTTTCCTTCAGATAAGTGCCCTAGCTAAAGCAGAGCCATTTTGCTCTCTCCTTTTTATACACTTTGCTGACCAGACATTCATACTCCCACCCTCAGCCTTGAGGCTAGACAAAATCTAGGATGGTTAGTCCTCTACAGCTTTCCTGGTGGTGGTTTGAAGCTGGCTTCCAGTTGAGACAGCCTTGCCTGCTTTCCTGTCGCCCATCCTTTCAGCTCCCCTCCCTCATCTTTGGGGAGAATGGCTCCAGTTGGCCATCCTCAGACTCCGCTTCTAGGGAATGTGATACAAAGCAGTGCAAAGTCAATACCAGGGGTGAATTTCACTGCATGTTTAGCCTATTTCAACAAAGCTGCTTGTATTAAAAAACTATTGGCTGATGGGGCTGGGAAGGTGGCTCAGTGGTAGAGCGCTTGCCTTGCATGCCTGAGGCCCTGGGTTCGATTCCTCAGCACCACATAAGCAAAATGAAAAAAGCCAGAAGTGGTGCTGTGGCTCAAGTGGTAGAGAGCTAGCCTTGAGCTGAAGAGCTGAAGGACAGCACCCAGGCCCAGAGTTCAGGCCCCACGACCGGACCTCCCCCCCCAAAACAACAACAAAAAACCTATTGGCTGGGGAAGTATCTTAGTGGTTAGAACATTTGCTTGCATGCATGCATGAGGCCTTGGGTTCAAACCCCAGCACTGTCAAATACATAGCCAATTTACTATTTACAATAACTAAAACTTGTTATCCCTCCCTTCCCTCCACTTCCACTTCCAATCCCACCTCATTAATGCTTTTTTTTTTTTTTTAAGTCGGTCATGGGGCCTGAACTCTGGGCCTGGGTGCTGTCCTTCAGCTCTTCAGCTCAAGGCAAGCGCTTTACCACTTGAGTCACAGTGCCACTTCTGGCTTTTTCTGCTTATGTGGTACTGAGGAATCGAACCCAGGGCCTCATGCATGCAAAGCAAACACTATACCACTGAGCCACCTTCCCAGCCCCTAAAGTAATGCAATTCGAAAAACCTCAGGGCAGGTGAACTCTGAGTTGACTGTGTGAGCATCATTTATTTAAAGAAGAAGCTCCCACTCCTATGTTTTGCTGCTGCTGCTATTACTGGGGCTTGACCTCAGAGCCTGAGTGCTGTCCCTTTACTTTTTGGCTAAGGGCTAGCATTTTACCACTTGAGCCACAGATCACTTCTGGTTTTCCAGTGGTTAATCGGAGTTGAGTCAGGGTTTGTCCATTCAGGCTGGCTTCAAACCATGATCCTCAGATCTCAGTCTCCTAAGTGGCTAGAGATTACAGGCATGGGCCACCAGCACCCAGCACTTTTTTTTGTTCTTGCCAGTCCTGGGGCTTGAACCCAGGGTCTGGGGACTGTCCCTGTGCTGCTTTTACTCAAGGTTAGCACTCTACTTCTTGAGCCACCACGCCACTTCTGGCTTTTTCTATGTGGTATTGAGGCATCTAACCCAGGGCTTCAAGCATGCTAGGCAAGCACTCTACCACTGAGCCACATTTCTAGCCCCAGCACTTGTTCTTGAAACACTAAATTTCACTGAAATGGTCTTCTCTAGTCAATCAAGATGAGGTTACGCTGTGGTAGATCAAGATGATGATCTGCAGTTAATGTGGTTGACGGTCTGTATCATTTTCCCCAGTATACCTCAGAACCTCCAAGCACAAACAAACACTCTATGTAACTCAATGTTTATTGTAAAAAATACAAACAAAACAACAGTGAAAATAATGCAAATGATGTTCAGGATGATCATAAAAGCATACTACCAAGCCACGGGTACTGGGCAGGGGAGGAGGCAAGCAGGGCATCTCTTCTGCCACTCAGTCGTTGGTCACTCACAGAAGGCAGTGTTCAAGGATCCTAATGAACTGGAGGAAAGGTTCCCATGCTGACAGGAAGACTTTGAAAGCTATTCTGAAAGCTGACTTCATGCAACCCCAGTGACGTGTTCCTTGTGGCACAGCTGTTTGACCTCATGTTTACCAACAGTAATGTATGTGATTACATACAGCTACACATTGTTTTTTCTTTACTGTGATGCAAACCTGGTTCCTATGATCTCAGCCTTATGTAGAAGAGTTCTTGAAATAGTAGGTACTCGAAAATCTGGAATGAATAGTTCTATGTTCAAAGGCATTGTTTTAAAAAAGTTGGCTGGGAGACGAGGGAAAAAGGACAGAGCCTCACAAATTCTGCTGGGGGAGCGGGATGTGATAACCAGGGATCAGCGATCATTCTCTTGGCAGATATGCATCAGATATCCCTGAGGTCAGTTTTGGGAGGAAAAAACAAAATCCAAACAAACCTTAAACACCTAAATGTCTATTTTCTGAAGAGGCATGTACGTATGTTCCCTGATTCTTTGCTGCTCAGCTGGGGGTGTGGGTGGAAGGCTTGGAAGCACTGAGTGCTAATTCTGCTGCAGGGAGGTTGGTGGGGTCCCACACCAGTGTGCTTGTGCTGACCTCATCCTACACCAGGGGATGGTGGGTTTGCAGAAGGCTGAGCAAGGGTGGTCTGAAGAGCTGCTCCATTCACAGCTAGAGGGGTCTTCCAAAAGGCTCCCCCCACATCCCCTCAAGTCAGCGATTCGAGGCTACTCTTGGATCAGGTAGGGGATGGGCTTTCAATCCTGCTACTCGGCTCTTGGTCTGGTGCATCCTCTTCTTTCTGCTCCAACTTGAAATTCTGTGAACAAGGTCCCAGATGAGGCCTGGCCCTGCATGTGCCCGTGTAGCCCCGATACAATTAAAAGTAGCAAGGGCAAGTAGAATACGTTACATTGGGTTATACCCCACATCTCTGAAGAGGAGGCAGGCTTTTTCTATCCCCTCCCCCCACACGGGGCCTAGCCTACCTCGAGCTCCCGTAAAACCTCATCCATAAAGTCCTGGGAATTCTGTTTGTATGACACAGCTAAGCGGATTGCATCATTGAAGAGCTGCAGGTGGTAGAGGCAACGTGTGACAATGGGCAGAGGGCCTTGGCCTCCCACCACCCTCTACCACTAGCAAGCCTGCTCTTCATTGCAGCCCTCATCACCGGATCCAGTCAAGAGACACGCACGGCATCAAGCACAAGCCCACCACCCTATTCCCCCACTACCCCCTCTCCCGCCCCGGCTCACTGGCACACTCTGTCCATCCTCCTGGTCCCTTCCCTTCACAGATCCCTATGACTTCAGTATCTATTCCCCATCTCACTGACTGCTCCTGCAGCCTGCCATTACCTTCACAACATTGGTACCATCAGCAGCTGAGACAAAGTACAGAGGCAGGGAGAACTTCCGGGCAAAATTGAAGCTTTTCTGAGTCACCTGTGTGTCTGCTGCAGAGAAAAGCAGGGCATTGGCCTATCTATTGAGAGAAAGGGAAAAGGGATTTGAAAGCTAAGGGGAAGCTGAGCTAAAAAGTAGGGTATGTGTTCTGAGTAGACAGATCTGTCTCAGGAAGAAGACAGATTGGCATCTTTAAGGGGAAGGGAGGTCAGGAAGGATAGATCACTGAAGGCCACCCACTCCAGGGTAGTGGGAAATGTATGGTGGAGGGTTCCCAAGAATCACTGTCACTCAGGTCCAGGGATGGCCCCACCATCGATTTTATTGGCCACCACGACGCATGGGATCTCCGGCCTGAACTCCCGAAGCTCTGCATACCAGGTGCTCAGGTTCCTATAGGTGACTTTCCTCTGTACATCAAACACCTGCGAAGGGCAGAGGAAGACGTCATTTCTAAAATCCATTTCTAGTGACTCCCCCCCCCCCTTGCTCCCTCCCCCCCCGGGGGGGCAGGTGAGTACAGGCAAGCACCATAGCCAAGGAATTCAGGCTGGCACACTAGCCAGAAGAGGGTCTGAGAGGAACCAATGCATACACATGGACATCCAGGAGGGTGGCACTCTCAAGACAGGAGAGGCAAGCTTCAATAGCAGATGTCAGAGCACGACTGAAACTGAAATGGCTAAGTTTCCTGTTCCTGTGAGTCATACTTCTAGCTCCACTTGCCTTACTTTATATCCTCTTTTGTTTTTAGTATCTTCTTAAGAATTTGGAAATTCTCAAGGGCTTAAGGGACTGAAGAGCTGGGTAATGAGCCTCTCCTTTATACTTTGAAAGGGATCAGGAGGGAAGAATCCTCACTATCTTCATTGTGGTGTCTGCCAGCTGATAAGCCCCCGTTGGCAACTTTCACATACCAGCCAGTCCATGAGCCAGAAGCGGTAAGGTCTGTTGTGCATAAAAGAGCAACTCTGCCACATATCAGAAAAGGATGTATAGAGGTGGTGGTGTCTAAGCAGAGCCTGGATGAGCAGTATTTCAGTGAACAGGTATAAACCAGGGCAGGCTGAGGGAATGGGGAAGAGTAAGCAGACCAGTTTCTTTTGTATCCCTTCTGCTGCTGCTGCTCATTCAGGGCAGAGACAAGGTCATGCACACTGAAGGAAACTACAAAGTAGGAGGTAGTACTGGAAGGGTGAGTGTTGTCAAGTGTTATTGAGTGTCAGGGCAGACTTAGAGACACTAACGGTGGTGCCAACTCTTCCACTCCACGTGCTTTTATCAGCGATGTGGGACCCTTTGTGACTGCAGCCAGACTGAGGTTGTTGGACTTTCAGGGCTAGGCCACAGGGCAATACAACTTCCACCTGACTTTCCTTGGGTTCTCAGTCTTGAGATACAGCTGCCATCCCGTGGGCAAGCCACATTAGCCTATACTAGCAAAACTACTTGGAGAGACACTTGTGACAATACCTGCTGATGGCCCAGTCTGCTCCCAGCATGTGTGGAGAGGCCTGGAACCCAGCCTAGGGATCTTCTTGACAGAGACCCCACAGACTTACTGGATCCCTTACCCCGTGTACAAGGGTGTTTTGTGCCACTAAGTTTGGGTTTTCTGTGAGCAAGACCTTGAGTGATAGTCTAAGAAATATGAATGAGTGAGGTTTTTACTGGTGACAATTACTAGGACTCACAGGTTAGTAAACCGTCTTTGGGGTGGGTGCAGATCAGTGGCAGAGCATATGCTAAGCTTTCCCAAGGTCCAAAAAAGGAAAAAGGAAGACTAAGAAAAAGGCAGTGTCTTATTGATCCATGTGTTACAGATGGCTGATGTCCATGAAAATGTTTTATAAGTGGATCAAAAGAAAAATGTGTCTTTCTTAGCAGCTAAGAGTGGTGGCTGAGAAATCAGCCATGTTACTGCGAGGTGGAAGCTTCTAGGAGACAGACCGGCTTCCTGTCACTTTTTACTCCCTTCCCATGCTGTATTCTACACCCAGCCACTAAGTGGAACCTTAATGACCCTCACAGTGAGAAGCTGGGAAGGAGGCGAGGGCCGGTCTGAGAAAGGTCACTGGAAAGAAGTAAGAGGGCCCTGGGAAGGGATGTGGTCCTGTTCTCAGGCATGTTTCCACTTAGAAGTTCTGGAAGGCACATGGAGTTTAAAGCCCTCTGAGTGGCCCTGACCCCTTGTCTCCCAGTACCCAGCTCGGGTAGAAGGGCCCAGGACTCGTGACGCCCGCATCCCCTCACCCTCAGCTCTCATACCATGATGCAGGCGTGGGCCTTGTGGTAGTAGGAGGCATGCATGCTCTGGAACCGCTCCTGCCCTGCTGTATCCCAAAAATCTGCAAGGTAAACACAGCTCCGTCTGATGGGATGGGAGGGCAGGAAAACCCACACATCCCCAACATGTCTCTGGGTAGAAACATGACACACGTGTGGGGCCAACCGCAACGTGTGTGAGAACATGGAGAGCCTGGGGAGGGGCGGCCACCGCACAGCTCCACGCTGCCATTAGGGCAGCACGCCCCGGGTGGGCTGTGAGAAGTGTGTGTACACTGGTGTGTGGGGGCGCAGGGCCAAGGACCAAGGGAGGGGTAGGTAGTCTGCACTATGTCCAGGGAAGTCCTAGAGGTGGGGGGGGGAGGAAGAGGAGGGGGAAGGAGGGGGAGAGGACGGGGAGGTGCTCCTCATCCTCACAATCAAGATGGGCTAAATTTCCATGTGCAGTGATCACAGACTGGACAGCCAGGCAGGATAGGGTGGCCTGGCCAAAGAAAAAGTTGTAACTTCATGGAAGGTCAAGTCCTGAACAGGAGATCATGTTCAGGCCATAACTGTCTAGTCAAAAGTTTGTGTGCTAGCCGGGCGCCGGTGGCTCACGCCTGTAATCCTAGATACTCAGGAGGCTGAGATCTGAGGATCATGGTTCAAACCCAGCTCGGGCAGGAAAGTCTGAGACTCTTATCTCCAATAAACCACTCAGAAAACTGGAAGTGGTGTTGTGATTCAAATGGTAGAGTGCTCGCCTTGAGCTGAGGGACAGCGCCCAGGCCCAGAGTTCAAGCCCCATGACCAACAAAAAAAAAAAAAAAGAAAAGAAAAAAAAAGTCTCCTGGACTTTCCCACCAGGGCTGTCTTCGAATTGTGATCTTCATATCTCAGCCTCCTAGGCAGCTAGGATTTTGACTGGGCGCCAGTAACACCCAGTGTTCAGCTTTATTTTTAAATTATTAAAAGATGTATATTATTATATATCTATTAGTATGGCTTTCAATACCACCCACAGCATACATATCATTTAAGAGACAACAGGCTGTTTATTTGCTACATCTTACTGCAAAGCCATTGTAACTTACTGATGTGGTTCCCCCCATTTTCTTCCCTCTCTTGGCTACCCCCTCTGGTCTTCTCCCTTTCTCTCCCGTGAGGCTCAGCGTGGCCAGGGCCCACGATGCTCACCCACAAGGATGGTCTTTCCATCTACCGTGGCGGTGTGCTTATACAGAGTCAAGGCATATGTGGACAGCTGCTGTGGCTGGCTGCACACAGGTTAAGGACAGAGGTGAGTAAAAGGGAAAAAAGAAACAAGTGGGGTGTTAGTGTGATGAAAGGTGCCCCCCCTTTTTCTGTGGAGATTTGTACAGACAGAGGATCACTCTCTCTCACTGACACCAGCTCCATGAGGTCCAGAGACAGCAGGGGCTGGAGTGTGTCAAGTCTGACCACCTAAACAGGGCACAAAGTTTTCCACAGAAACTGCCATAAGCAGTGGCATCGTGAAGTTGGAAAACAGAACCGGATGTCTCAATTTTTTCATGGACAGAGCTCTTGTAGGCCAAAAAGGAAACACTAATTCCAGGTGGCAACATGACTATTCCATGGGGAAAAAAAGCTCTCCCAAGCCAGGCATCTGACAAGCTGTTTATAAACTGAAGCTGCCTATGTGTGAAGTCTAGCAGAAAACCTAGAGAATGGCACCTCTTGATGGAGGTGCTAGATGGCCCAAGTAGCAAAGCTGAGACCATACAGGTGGGCTGGGTCACAGTAACACGCCGTACAAGGTAGAACAAAATATACTCAGATCCCAGTATGACTCACATCAGTCTTGTGGAGCCAAGGCAGGGAGCACACAGGTTCTAGGGCCCTCTTCACCTGTAGTTCTCAATGGATCTACCTAGCAATGTTTCCGTTTAATTTATTATTGGCTGGGTATTTTGAGGATAGGGCTTTGTGAACTTTTCTGGCCAAGCTGTCCTTGAACCCTTCCCCTCAGCCTCCAGACTATATAGGATTACAGGTGT
This sequence comes from Dipodomys spectabilis, assembly GCF_019054845.1. Lineage (NCBI taxonomy): Eukaryota > Metazoa > Chordata > Mammalia > Rodentia > Heteromyidae > Dipodomys > Dipodomys spectabilis. The sequence continues at coordinate 3,439,019 of NW_024870907.1, read as the reverse complement.
AAGCCACTGGAGCCTGGCCTGAGCAGCTTTGTAAAAAGCTCCTAGTTGCAGGGAAGGCCTTGCTCTAAAGCTGCACAATGGGACAAGTTACAGGAGGAGGGATCAGCTGGTACTTGTATTGTACACAATGCATCTGTAACAGAGACATTAAGCAAAATTAAGAATCCATGTTTTGAGGTAAGAAATTAAGTGCCTTATCCAAGGCCAGAGTTACTAAGGAGGCATAGCTTCATTTCCAACATTTGATCCAGACCAAATGCTCCATACCATTCTTCTGGTCTTTCTAATATAAAAGAGACCCTAAACATGAGTAAGCTCTAGCACAGTCAGCAGGGATTATGTGATGTGTGGGTCAATGAGGGAGAAGGTAATGTGAAGGGAAACCCATGTGTCATTACCCATCAAATCTCCCTGGGCTGCTATTGGAAAAGGTAAGGTGGAGATGAGAGGCACCATAGTTGGAAGAACACAGGAACAGGGGTTTCAACTCTTGAAGGATACAATCCATCCATGAGAAATCTCTCCATGAGTCTGTAAGGGGAAGGTTCAAAGTGGAAGGTCACATGGCATCCTAATCTCCTCCTTACTCCTACTTTATCAACTCCATGCTGATAATCTGGAAGACACCTGCGGTTCCCCCTCTCCCATTAACTTTCAGTCACACAGTTTTTAGGTTAAGCCTAAAATTTGGGAATCTCTATTGTCAACCCCTCATCGCAAACTACTTATGTTACTATGGATGCATAGATCAATGCATATGAGGCTCTCAGATTCATTGTTTCTACTTCAGCACATTACTGCCCATCATACAATTATCCTCATTCTATACTCGAGGAGGCTGAGTTCAGGAAGGCTGCACCCTTCACTCCAAAGACCCTTCCCCAAGATTCTGTAGGTCCTTAGAGGTTTTGTGTAAATGTCACCTGAACAGTAAGCTCATCTCTGGCGACTCTACTTATCATAGTTATAATAAATAATAAATACAAATAAAGAAATAATACGCCTTCTACTCCCCATCCCTCTCTGCTTTGCACTTAACACCAACTGAAATAGCAGGTAACTTTATTCTGTCTGTCTCAGAATGTAATATACACGAGAGTAGTTTATGAATCCAAGTTTGTTGCTATATCCCCAAAGACTAGGGCAGCACAAAGGTACAGTGGTACCCAGTCCGTACTTGAACACATGAATGTGAGCTTAACTTATTTCATATCTCTGAACCCAAGGTTAGACCTGTCTTCCACATCCACTAACGCCCAATTAGACCATATAGTAAATCTCAAAAAATAACCACCCTCTCCCAAATACTCTCTGAGCAAAATATAATTAAGTTGTAAATAAAAACCGAAACCAATTTTAATGTCTTCATTATTTTATTTATGTATTTATTTATGCCAGTCCTGTGGCTAAACTCAGGGTCTGAGCACTGTCCCTGAACCTCTCTGTGTTGCAGGGTAGCACTCTACTACTTGAACCACAGGGCTCCTTCCAGCTTTTTCTGTTTATGTGGTATTGAAGAATTGAACCCGGGGCTTCATACATGCTAGGCAAGCACTCTCACTAAGCCACATTCCCAGCCCATCCTTATACTTTAAAGTTAAATGACTATCAAACATTTTAAGCTACTTATAAACTAGTCTGATACTTGCTAGGCAGGCACTCTACCACTTGAGCCACATCTTCAGCCCCTTTTTACTTTTTTTTTTTCTTGCTGGTTCTGGGGCTTGAACTTGGCTTGGGCTCTGTCTCAGCCTATTTGTGCTTAAAGTTAGAGCTCTACCACATAAACCACAGCACCACTTTAGTTTATTGGTGCTAGGAGTCATGGAGTTTTCTGCCCGGGCTGGTTTTGAACTGTGATCCTCAGATTTCAGACTCCTGAGTAGCTAGGATTAGAGGCATGAGCCACTGGTTATTTATTTATTTTTGTCGGTCGTGGGGCTTGAACTCTGGGGCTGGGTGCTATCCCTGCGCTCTTCAGCTTAAGGCGAGCGCTCTACCTCTTGAGCCACAGTGCCACTTCCGGTTTTCTAGTTTATTCCGGTTTTCTAGCTTTATTGGAGATAAGAGTCTCATGGACTTTCCTGCCCGGGCTGGCTTTGAACCGCGGTCCTTAGATCTCAGCCTCAGGAGTAGCTAGGACTACAGGTGTGAGCCACCAGTGCCCGGCCCACTGGTTATTTTTGAGGTAAGGTCTTGCTTTATACATGAGCCAGCCTGACCTGTGACCTTCTTACCTGAGCTTCCCAGTGTGGCTGGGGATGACAGGAGAGTCTTTACACCCAGCTACTGTGCTCCCCCCTAGCTAGGATAACAAGTGCTCACAACTATGCCCAGCCATTGGCTGAAATGGAGTCCTGAGACTTTTATGCCTAGAATTTTATAGCCTAGAATTGAGCTCCAAGTAGTTAAAATTACAGACTTGAGCCATTATGCCTGGCATGTATAAGAAACATTAAAGGAGGTCTGGGAAGGTGGCTCAGTGGTAGAGCGCTTGCCTCACATGCATGAGGCCCTGGGTTCTATTCCTCAGCACCACATAAGCAGCAAAAGCTGGAAGTGGTGTTGTGATCCAAGTGGTAGAGCGCTAGCCTTGAGCTGAAGAGCTGAGGGACAGCGCCCAGGCCCAGAGTTCAAGCCCCATGACGGAAGAAAAGACAAAAAACAAAACAAAAAAAAATGCAATAAAAAAATTGGCTCTTGGACCCTACGTTGAAAATGAACTTCACAACTTCGGGGGGTGGGGGGGGCAAGGTGGGAGGAGTAGTGGAGGTGGGGAGGGAAGGGATGATAGGGGAAAAACAAAGGAGGAGATAACAATGCTCAATAGGAAATATACTCATTACCTTACTCATGTAACTGTAACCCCTCTGTACAGCATTCTTACAATAAAAAATATATACAAAAAAACTGGCTCTTAAAATATATCCACAAAGTTGAAAAACCTGTAGCTAGACTAGGAAAAAAGAGAGAGATGAGAAATTCTTTATCAGGATAAAGGCTATATATGAAAAACAGGTAACATCACACTCAATAGTAAAAAAATAAGAGTTTTCTCCTAAGACCAGGAGCAAGGCAAGGATGCCCCCTTCCACCATTTCTAGTGTGTATTGTACTAGAAACGCTACTCAGAGAACCTACACGAGAAGAAAATAATAGGCATCCAAACGAAAAGGAAGAGGTAAAATTTAAAATAAATCCACAACTGTTATATGTGATATATTCAGCAACGTTTAAGAATATAAAACCAAGCCAGGCGCCGGTGGCTTACGCCTGTAATCCTAGCTACTCAGGAGGCTGAGATCTGAGGATCGTGGTTCAAAGCCAGCCCAGGCAGGAAAGTCCGTGACTCTTACCTGCAATAAACCACTAGAAAACCGTAAGTGGTGCTGTGGCTCAAGCAGTAGAGTGCTCGCCTTGAGCTGAAGAACACAAGGACAGTGCCCAAGCCCAGAGTTCAAGCCCCATGACAAGAAAAAAAAAAAAAAAAATATATATCTGTATATATACATATATAGATATATACATATAAAACCAACACAGAAAAATCAGTTGCTACACACTAGCATTAACAAAATATGAACATTAAACAAAGTTCCTTTCACAAGTGCATAAAAAAGAATACTTAAGAATAAATATATCCAAGGAGAAATAAAACTTGTAGCACTGAAGACTAAAGTTTTTTTTTTTTTTTTGGGGGGGGGGGGGGGGGTCTGGTCGTGGGGACTGAACTCTGGGCCTGGGTGCTGTCCCTCAGCTCTTTAGCTCAAGGCTAGCGCTCTACCACTTGAGTCACAGTGCCACTTCCGGGTTTTTTCTTTTTTGCGTATGTGGTGCTGAGGAATTGAGCCCAGGGCCTCAGGCATGCAAGGCAAGCGCTCTACCACTGAGCCACCTTCCCAGGCCCTGAAGACTAAAGTTTTTAAGATAGAAATTAAGATCTAAATAAATGGACAGATATCTGTTTCCATGAAACTGAAGACTTAATATTATTAGGTTGATATTACCACCCATAGCAATCTACAGATTCAATGCAGTATATCTTTCAAAATCCTGTAAGATTTTTAAAAATAGAAATAGAGACATTCCAGAATTTATATAGAATTTCAAGGGATCCTAAGTAGCTAAAATAATCATGAAAAAGGACTTATAAGAGACTCATAATTCCCAATTTCAAAACTCACTATGAACCTAGTAACCAAAGCAGTACAGTATTAGAATCTGGAGATCTAGAACATACAGACATAGAAGAATAGAATAGATAGTCCAGAAATGAAATCTCACAAATATGACCAATTGATTTTTGAAAAGAGTACAAAGATCATAAATGTGGAAAAGGATGGTGCTTTGAAAACTGGAAATCAAGCTGGGTGCTGGTGGCTCACGCCTGTAATCCTAGCTACTTAGGAGGCTGAGATCTGAGGATCGCGGTTCAAGGCCAGCCTGGGCAGGAAACTCCGTGAGACTCTCATCTCCAATAAACCACTCAGAAAACTAGAAGTGGCACTGTGGCTCAAGTGGTAGAGTGCTAGCCTTGAGCTGAAGAGCTGTGGGAGAGCACCCAGGCCCAGAGTTCAAGTCCCACGACTGACAAAAAGAGAAAACTGGAAATCAACATGCAAAAGAATGAAGCTGGTGTTGATGAGGTGGTCAAGGCAACTGTAAACTACTAAAGTAGAATTGCAGTATGTGGGTGTAGTTGGGAATGTGAATTCATGAAGATGGTCTCAAAACAGCAAAGCCTATAGAGAACTGTTTACACCTAAGTTCATATAGAAAACGTGGTGGGCCAGGGGCTCACAGGAGACAAGACTAGATCAGACATCAAAGCAAGAACAACTCTACTCTCACTTCATGAAGGTAAAAATGGCTAAGGACTCTACCAGTCCCAGAGGAGAAGTAGGATGCCCCATGGAAATAAGCTACGAGCACTGCATACCCTTAACCTCATACCACATTAAAAATGAACAGGCTGGGGGCCAGTGGCCTGTAATCCTAGCTACTCAGGGGGCTGAGAAGTGAGGATTGTGGTTGGAAGCCAGCCTAGACAGAAAAGCCCATGAGACTCTTATCTCCAATTAACTACTTAAAAACTGGAAGTGACACTGTGGCTCAAAGTGGTAGAGTGCTAGCCTTGAGCAAAAAGAACTCAGGGCCTGCACCTAGGACTTGAGTTCAAGCCCCATTACAGACAAAAAAATTAATTAATTAACTGAAACTCAGAAGTAGAGTTGTGGCTAAAGTGGCAAGGTGTTGGCCTTGAGCAAAAAGACCCTCAGGGACAGTTGCCAGGCCCATAGACCAGTGGGTGCACTGTGTGCGCACATATGCATGCGCATACACATGCACACAAGCACACACACACACAATTAAAATTGGTCAGAGACCTAAACATGAGAGTTAAAAGTATGAAACTCTTGGATGAAAATTAGAGAGTGAAAAATCTTCATGACCTTGGATTTGGAAGTATTTCTTAAATATGATATTAAAAGCACAAGAAATCAGAGAATAAGGTATGGTAAGCATAATTAAAATTAAAAAGTCCTTTGTCAACCAAGGAAGTGATAAGACAACTTATAGAATAGGAAAATATATGCAAACCATATATACCTGAAGAGTTTAGTAAGTAGAACACAACGATCTACAATAAAAAACTCCAAAACAGCCAGGCACCAGTGGCTTGTAAACCTAGCTACTCAGGAGGCTGAGATCTGAGGATTGCAGTTCAAAGCCACCCTGGGCAGGAAAGTCTGTGAGACTCTTATTTCCAATCAACTACCAGAAAACTGCAAGTGGTGCTGTGGCCTTGAGCTGAAGAGCCCAGGGACAGCACCCAGGCCCAGAGTTCAAGACCCACAACTGACAAAACAACAACAACAACAACAAACCTCCCAAACAATCTTATTTAAACATGGATAAAGGATGTAAGTAAACATTTGTCTGAAGAAAACATACAAATGACAAAAAGCACATGAAAAGATGAGGCAACATCATCAGATCTGAGGAAAATGCAAATCAAAACTATAATCAGACACTATGCCCATTGGAATGGCTAGTATCACAAAAAATGGTAAGAGGTTGTAGAGAATTTGGAACCTCTGTGCACTGTTGGTGGGAATGTAAAATGCTGCAATTACTGTGGAAAACAGTTTGGTGGTTCTTTTTTTTTTTTTTTTTTGGGTCTGGTCGTGGGGCCTGAACTCTGGGCCTGGGCGCTGTCCCTCAGATCTTCAACTCAAGGCTAGTGCTCTACCACTTGAGCCACAGCGCCACTTCTGGCTTTTTTCTTTATGCTTATGTGGTGCTGAGGAATCGAACCCAGGGCCTCAGGCATGCAAGGCAAGCGCTCTACCACTGAGCCACCTTCCCAGCCCCAGTTTGGTGGTTCTTCATGAAGTAAAACAGAATCACCATGCTGCCTGCATTTTACTCCTAGATATATAGTCCTTAAATTAATGGACAGAAAGTTGTGCACCAGTATTCATAGCAGAACTATTTATAATAGCTTGTGCATCTGTCATTAACAAAGGTAATATTTTCTCCAGAAGGCAGTGCCCAGGTCAGAGGATTCCTGCATATAGAAGTGGGAACCAAGCCGGGCGCTGGTGGCTCACGCCTGTAATCGTAGCTACTCAGGAGGCTGAGATCTGAGGATCAAAATTCAAAGCCAGCCGGGGCAGGAAAGTCCATGAGACTCTTATCTCCAATAAACCACTTAAGTGGTGCTATGGCTCAAGCTGTAGAGCGCTCGCCTTGAGCGAAGAGCACAGGGACAGCGCCCAGGCCCAGAGTTCAAGCCCCACGACCAACCCAAAAAAAGAAAAGAAAAGAAAAGAGCTGGGAATAATCACTGCGGGGTGCCAGTGGCTCACTCCTGTAATCCTAGCTACTCAGGAGTCTCAGATCTGAGGATCACAGTTCAAAGCCAGCCCGGGCAGAAAAGTCTGTGAGACTCTGATCTTCAATAAACCACTAAAAAACCAGAGGTGGCGCTGTGGCTCAAGAGGTAGAGCGCTTGCCTTGAGCTGAAGAGCACAGGGACAGCACCCAAGCCCAGAGTTCAAGCCCTATGACTGACAAAAAAACACAAAACAAAAGAAGTGGGACCATATTTGTGCCTACCCTCAGTGGAGGTCTGGGATGCTTATAGTAGTCAACCAGGATGAATGTACCCTGGAGAAAACGGCACTTCAAAGAAGACCTGGTGATCTGGACTCCTACTAATGTGAAGTCACTGCAAGAAGGCAGCATGACTTCCACATTTCTCTGGACCTGAGGTTGTGCAGAGATAGTGCTCTCCAAATCAATGCACATAGGTGTATTGGGAGTTCTTAGTCTCCCAACAGAGTGTAGATGTACAAGTTAGAGATACTGAAATATAACAGAATTCTAGACTTTCAATAAAACTGAACCAAGAATTTCTCATCTGTCCATCTTCTTTCAGATCTACTGTTTCCACCATAGGTTCTGTGTGTGAAACTGCTGTCTGAGGTATTGCTAAGGGCTGGTGACCAGCTTTTCTTTCTTTTTTTTTTTTGGATCTGGTCGTGGGCCTGAACTCTGGGCCTGGGCGCCGTCCCTCAGCTCTTCAGCTCAAGGCTAGCGCTCTACCACTTGAGCTACAGCGCCACTTCGGGCTTTTTTTTTCTGCTTATGTGGTGCTGAGGAATCGAATCCAGGGCCTCATGCATGCAAGGCAAGTGCTCTACCACTGAGCCACCTTCCCAGCCCCTAGTTTTTCTTCAAATGTCCTGGGTGCCAATGCTGGATAATCTTTGATGTCCTATTAATGACTTAAGATTTTTATTTTTTGTTATCCCGTCACTTGACTTATCCCTGCACTGACTTAGCAGGCAGGCCCCGTGGGTCTCTCTATAAGCTTCATTCCCCAAAACGTCTATCAGTTATTAGGCCACAATACGCTCCCTATCTGCCTGCCACTTGTGTGCTCTGTGTTAGTCTCTCCCAGTGGGGACAGAGGAGTTATTTATTGGGTAATCTTCCCAAATTGAAACACTCATCCTTACTTTTATTTTTTTGCAATGGTCTTAGAGCTTGAACTCAGGACCTGGGTGCTGTCTCTGAGCCTGAGTCTTTTTGCTAAAGGCTAGCACTGTAACACTTCAGCCATAGCTCCATTTCTAATTCTTTGGAAGTTCACTGAAAAAAAGAGCCTCGTGAACTTTCCTGCCTGGGCTGGCTTGGAGCAGGGATACTCAGCTCTCAGCCTCTTGAATAGCTAGGATTACAAGGCAAGCGCTACCAGCACCTGGCCATCCTCACTTTTATTGGGTAGAATGTTTATAAGTTCAAGGCAACTGTAAATACAAAAGTAGACCTGCAAATGTGAGTGTAGTAGGGGAAAAAGACTCAAACTGCAAAGTCTCAAAAACTGGGGGAGAGTGAAGGAAGGGGCAACATTGTCCAAAAAGAAAAAAGTTCTCATTATCTGACTTATAAAACCTTAACCCCTCTGTATATCACCTTTATAATAAAATAAAAAACATTAAAAAAACAACCTGCAAAGCCTCTGGAGAGCTACTTATAGCTACCTGAGCACAAAGCAGAAAATGTGGGGGCCAGGAGTTTATAGAAGATTAGGCTAACATTAAGGCAGGAACAATCTACTCTCATTTCATGAGTAGAAATGGGCAGGCACCCATACTAGTCCCAGAGAAGTAGGATGCCTCGTGGAGATAAGCTGTGAACACAGCACAACCTTGCTTTACCTTCCCCCGTGGAGAGTTCTGCACCTGGTCTGACAGAATAAGCCACATGGCCAAAACCATTTTTACCACCATTATTCAACCTGTCACTTTTCCCTTTCCCTTTCCACTGTACCAGCCCTTCAGCCCATGTGCCACATAAAGGAATATTCCAATTCTTACCTCCTCATTTTGTACTCCACGGCTTCTGTCAGGACTCAAGGAAAATGTTCTAATTCCTTAGTCCTTGAGTCCTACCCCACCCCTTCTCAATACCCACAATTCCTGATGTGATCCTTTCATGTACAGCTATGCTCCGCCAACACTCCTCCCTCGCCAGCCCATAGACTCCACCACTCTTTGAAGACTCTGGAGGACTTTTCTAAGAAAAGTGGGTGGTCTTCCCTAATCTTTCAACATACTTGGACTTGCCCACCGCGCTGTCTCCCAAGCAGATGATCTTCACACTGTCATCAGCATCGTATTTCTCTTGGTCCAGTTCACAGCGTTTGGTTCTGTCCCCTGCCATTGGGTCTGGGTTTTAGGCAAGATTCCAGCCAGGGGTCTTGTCACTATCTACGAAGGTCAATGAGAAGCTATTGTTAGAGATGTGAAGTCCCTTTAATACAATCTGTTTGTTGTTCCTCCTGGACTGATGAGAAAGGGGTGTGAAGGACATACATTCTTCTCCATTCACCACCAACTTGGTCACCTTATATTGAGCTTCTAGGCTATAACCCTATGTCCATAAGATTCTCCTAGGTCATTTTTTTTTTTCAGACCTGGGGCTTGAACTCAGGGCCTCCGCACTGTCCCTGAGCTTCATTTGCTCAAGGCTAGCACTCTATCGCTCGAGCCCCACTGCCACTTCTGGCCTTTTCTGTTATATGGTACTGAGGAATTAAACCCAGGGATTCATGCATGCTAGACAAGCACTCTACCACTAGGCCACATTCCAGCCCTCTCCTAGGTCATTTCTTTGCTCTAGGTATGCTCAGGCCACTCCCACCTGCTCCCATCTGCTGTACTACAGGGTTTTGTGTGTTTCTCTGTGTGTGTGTGTGGTTTTTGGTGTTGGCACCAGGGCTTGAACTCAAGGCCTTTCACGTTCCCTGAACTTTTTCCCTATGGCTGATGCTCTAACATTTAAATCACACCTCCAGTTTGACATTTTTTTTCTGGTTAATTGGATATGAGGGTCTCTCAAACTTTTCTAAATGGGCCAGCTATAAACCATAATCCTTGATCTCAGCCTCCTGAGTAGCTAGGTTTGCAGGCATGAGCCACTGGTGCTGGTTTAGTTTCTTTACATTCTTTTTTTGGGGGGGGTCTGGTTGTGGGGCCTGAACTCTGGGCCTGGGTGCTGTCCCTCAGCTCTTTAGCTCAAGGCTAGTGCTCTACCACTTGAGCCACAGCGCCACTTCGGTCTTTTTTTCTTTTTGCTTATGTGGTGCTGAGGAATCAAACCCAGGGGCCTCATGCATGCAAGGCAAGTGCTCTACCACTAAGCCACCTTCCCAGCCCCTTTTCTTTACATTCTTTAAACATAAATTCAACACACATTTTCTCACTTGTAAAACTTTAACAAAAAACAGTGTCCATATCACATATCAAGTGTGAGACGCCTGTCTGGCAGTAACAGCCTCCGCTCTGATCACTGAATGGCATGGGTCACAGAGTCTAAGATGCCTAACTTATATTCTGGAAGATCTTCCCTCGCTTCAATCAGCAGGTGTCTTTCCTTCCAGGTGGGTATTCCTCAAGCCTCTCCTGCAGAGAATATTTTAAAACCTCTAGTAGTTTTAGGCATCTCCTAAATGTTGAAACACTAAAGACACCTACATCCAGAGGTTTGTAAATTGCACACAAGCGCAAGTTACGTTAAACACAAAGTTTAGTCCTGCTCACTCCAAAGGCTGTTCCTCATTCCTATCTGTGCAAAACGCACTGCCACTCAGGGCCGACACCCATACCAGCCTACAGAATCCACCCGGCGTGCAACTTCGTCTCTCGCCTATTCTGCTCTATCCATGTGCACATTTGATTCTGCAAACATTCTTGGCAACGTTCTACGGCCAGGTTCTGAGGTGGCGGGCGGCAGGGACAGGCTGCCGTCGGCCCTGGTGGGGCTCGTTCGTCCCCGGGGCGCACGCTCCGGGCTTACACGCTGCGGTCCTGACCCAGCCCGAAGGGCCCGGGGCCCCCGGCTGTGCGCGCACGGAGCCCAGCTCACCGCGGAGCTCAGGTTCCAGCTCCGGGCTGCGGGGAGGCGCTCGTCTGCTGGGCCGGCCGGCGGTCCGTCAGAAAGCCGCCCCGGCCCCCTCCACCCTCCAAGACCCTCGCCGGCCGCGAGATCCGGGGACAGACTGCCCGCGACCGGCCTTTCCGCGAACTCACCCGCCAGCGCCGCCTCCCGCACCGTGCGCAAACGCGCGCAAGCCCACGACCCTTCCGGTCGCGGCCTTCCCGGGCCGGGGCCCTGCGCGGTTCCGACGGGCCGGCCGGTAGGGTGGGCCGCTCGCCGCCTCCCCGGCCTCCCGGCGGCTTCGTCCTCGCGTGCGCTTTCTCGAGGGCTGGACGGACCGGGGACACCGCAGACACTCCCGCCCGCGGCGGGCCGACCTCGGACCCGGACGGCCAGCGGGCCCCACGCGGCGAGCCACCTGGCTTCCGGCCGGGCCGCGTCCCGCGGCTGCTACGCGACCGCCCCAGGACCCCGGTAGAGCTGTCCACTCGAGAGCCCGCAGGACCCCGCCGCGCGCGGGCTGGCTAGCGCGGTGCCTGAAGACAGCCGGGCTCAGGCGAGTCAGCGGCCGGAGGGCGCGGCGGCTGCGCCGTGGCCGGGCGCGGGGGGGCTCGGGCCGGGCGGGCGGGCGGGCGGGGCGCCGGCTGCGGGGGCTGGTGGCCAGTGGGTGGCCACGCCTTGGGCTGCGTTCACGGGGTGAGTGTGCGCAAAGCCCCGAGGGCACAGGAGTTAGGACGGCTGGAGGCCCCGTCGCCCCCGAGGGGCGGGTGGGGCGGCGGGGAGGCTCGGGAGGAGGCCGGAGGCGCCGGGGGCCACGGGCTGCGCGCGCTTGGGCCCCGAAGCCCCGCGCACCGGAAGGAGCGAGGCCGGCGGCGGCTGCCGCGGGGAGCCGCCTCCCCGGGTCCCGCTGTGCCCAGGCGAGCGCTTGGCGTCCGGGAGGGCCCGCCGAGCTCGGCAGCCCGCGGCCGCGGCCCCGCCAGCGCATGCAGGTGCAGCGCAGGTCCGCACTGCCCGGCCGCGAGCCCGCGCTGGGCCGACCTCCTGGGAGTCCTCCTGCTGGGTGGTCACGGTGGGCCCTCCGCTGCCCCCGAGAAAAGCAGGACACGGCCTGGACACACGCCTGCCCTGGACACTCGTCTGCAGTCCCATCCCGGCTGCCTGCCCTGCCCGCTGTCCTGCCTCTGCTTCTTCCATAGCATAGCAGGATGACAGGCCCAGCCCACTGTCCTGGTCTGCTTCTTCCGTAGCATAGCAGGATGACAGGCCCAGCCCGCCGGCCTGTCTCTGCTTCTTCCATAGCATAGCAGGATGACAGGCCCAGCCCGCCGGCCTGTCTCTGCTTCTTCCATAGCATAGCAGGATGACAGGCCCAGCCCGCCGGCCTGTCTCTGCTTCTTCCGTAGCATAGCAGGATGACAGGCCCAGCCCACTGTCCTGTCTCTGCTTCTTCCGTAGCATAGCAGGATGACAGGCCCAGCCCGCTGTCCTGGTCTGCTTCTTGGGGGACGACAGGCTTGCACCCCCCTCCTGGTCAAGTGTGGGTAAGGGGCTCTCACTGTTTTTGTAGATTGGCTTTGAAACATGATCTGACGCTCAAATTATTGGTCACCCTTTGTATGTTGAATTCTCTCTTTTCTTTCTTTCTTTCTTTTGTTTTTTTGTTCTTTCTTTTTTTTTTGTCAGTTGTGGGCCTGAACTCTGGGCCTGGGCGCTGTCCCTCAGCTCTTCAGTTCAAGGTGAGTGCTCTACCACTTGAGCTACAGCGCCACTTCCTGTTTTCTGGTGGTTTATTGGAGATAAGAGTTTGATGGACTTTCCTGCCCAGGCTGGCTTTGAACCACAATCCTCAGATCTCAGCCTCCTGAGTAGCTAGGATTATAGGCATGAGTTGCCATCGCCCAGCTTGCTTTCATTGTTTTTAGAATAGTATCTTGCTTTGTGCCAGACTGGCCTGGAACAGAGTTCTCCTATTTATGAAAACAGGCATTGACATGCCCAGGTTTTATTGTTTGAGATGTGGTCTTGCAGACCTTGCCTAGGCTGGCCTAGAACCATGATCCTCCTGATCACCTCCCAAATGGCTAGAATTACAGGCCTAAGCAACTGTACTTGGCCTGTTTGTTGTTGTTGGTGGTAGTAGTGGGGCTTGAACTCTGGGCCTGGGTGCTGTCCCTTAGCTCTTCAGCTCAAGGTGAGTGCTCTACAACTTGAACCTCAGTGCCACTTCCAATTTTCTGGTGGTTAATTGGAGATAAAGAGTATTGTGAGCTGGGCGCTGGTGGCTCACGCCTGTAATCCTAGCTACTCAGGAGGCTGAGATCTGAGGATCGTGGTTCAAAGCCAGCCCGGGCAGGAGAGACCGTGAGACTCCTATCTCCAATAAACCACCAGAAAACCGGAAGTGGTGCTGTAGCTCAAGTGGTAGAGCGCTCGCCTTGAGCTGAAGAGCTGAGGGACAGCGCCCAGGCCCAGAGTTCAAGTCCCACGACCGACAAAAAAAAAAAAAAAAAAGTATTGTGGACTATCCTTCCTGGGCTGGCTTTGAACAGTGATCCTCAGGTCTCAGCCTCCTTAGTAGCTAGGATGACAGGCATGAACCACTGGCCCCTGGCTCACTTGGGGTTTAAAAAAAATTGTTTTTGACTCTGACATGTCTGTGATGACATTATGGTTTTAATTGGTATTTTTCCAATGACTAATGATGATGAATGTATTCATTTCTTTTTTCGGTTATGGGGCTTGAACTCAGGGCCTGGGCATTGTCCCTGAGCTCTTTTGCTCAAGGCTAGTGCCACAGTGCCACTTCCATTTTTTTTTAGTGGTTAATTGGAGATAAGAGTCTCACAGGGACTTTTCTGGCCGGGCTGGCTTTGAACTGTGATCCTCAGATCTCAGCTTCCTGAGTAGCTAGAATTATAGGCATGAGCGCCAGTACCTAGTTTTGAATGTACTTTTTTTTTGGTCCGGTAGTGGGGCCCGAACTCTGGGCCTGGGCGCTGTCCCTCAGCTCTTCAGCTCAAGGCTAGAACTCTACCACTTGAGCCACAGTGCCACTTCTGGCTTTTTTCTTTTTGCTTATGTAGTGCTGAGGAATCGAACCCAGGGCCTCATGCATGCAAGGCAAACGCTCTACCACTGAGCCATCTTCCCAGCCCCTGTTCATACCTTTTGTCAGTTTTCTGATGATGCTTTTATTGTAATTAGTCTTTTCTCAAATATATGGCTTGAAAACATTATTCTCCCAGTTTGTAGCTTGTCTTTGTAGAAGAATAGCTTTTAAGAAAATTTTGATGAAATTCTAATATTGACTTTTTTTTTATATGGGACACTTTACATAGTCTAGGGTTTTCCTTTTGTGGAAGGTAAGACATTTAGCTTGAGCCAGTTGTTCACTTGTTCCTAATACCATTTGTTGAATGGTTAGTTATTGTTGAATACTTAGTTCAGTCGCTTTTATTCCTTTGTCAAAGTCAAGTAGGCTGTCTTGTCTGAGTATTTTGGGGTCTCTGTTCAACTGGATTGCTGTAAAGGTTCAGGAGAGCCCCATGTGAAAAAAGAGAAAAGTGTGTTCTCCCCACACCCCCTATCCCCATCCCCATCTCTGCTGGGATCTGCCAAACCTGACGGTGGCATTCACGGAGAATCTGGGATGCAGGTGAGTGGCATGCAATACTCCAAGTGACGGTCCCTAGCAGGTCTCTGCGGAAGTTCCTAGCCTGCTTCTCCCAATCATTTCGCCAGTTCTAGCGGCAGAAGAGCTTGCTGACTGACCCTCACCAGGCCCTGCATTAGAACTCACTCCTAGCTAGGCAGGCAGGGCAGCAGGCGGGCAGTGAAGCGACCTCGACAAATCTTGCTTTGGAGAACATAGACCCCAGCGCAGGTCTTGCATAGGGCATGGAGGCTAGGATGGAGGGGATGTGTGGGAATGTTTTTTCCAGATGCCAGTGTCTTATGCCTGTAACCCTAGCTATTCAAGAGGCCAAGATATGAGGATTGCAGTTCAAACCCACTTCAGGTAGGAAAGCCCTTGAGGCTCTTTATCTCCAATGCTCACACACACACAAAAATATCCTAGAAGTAGAGCTGTGGCTCAAGGGGTAGAGCACTAGCTTGAACAAAAACAGCCCAGGGAGAGTGCCCAGGCCCTGAGTTCAAGCCCCAGGACCAGCATTAAAAGATTTTTTGGGGCTGGAAATGTGGCTTAGTGGTAGAGTGCGTGCCTAGTATGCATGAAACCCTGGGTTTGATTCCTCATTCCTATATACACAGAAAAAGCCAGAAGTGGCACCATGACTGAAGTGGTAGAGTACTAGTCTTGAGCAAAAGAAGCTCAGGGACAGTGCCCAGGCCCTGAGTTCAAGCCCTAGGACTGGCAAAAAATAATATATATGTGTGTGTGTGTGTGTGTATATATATATATATATATATATATATATATATATATACACATACGTATGTATGTATGTGTATATTTTTATATATCTGTCTATAGATCTATATCTGAGCTGCCTTCAGTTCCCTTTTCTGCTTTGTCAGTGTGGGGGCCTGCATTTAGGCCTGTGAGAGTTGTCTCATCTTTTCACACAAGGCGAGCGTCTACCACTTTGAGCCACAGTGTCACTTCTGGTTTTCTGGTGGTTAATTAGGGTTAAGAGTCTCATGACTGCCTTTGAACCACAATCCTCAGATCTCAGCCTCCTGAGTTGCTAGGATTATAGGCTTGAGCCACCAGTGCCCAGAATGCCTTCAGTTCTTTTCAGGGCATACACAGGAGTAGAATATCTGTTTGTCTCTGTCTGTCTGTCTGTCTGTCTGTCTGTCTGTCCGTCTGTCCGTCCATCCGTCTCTGCCTGTCTGCCTGCCTGCCTGGTCATCTGCCTTTATCTATCTATATCATCAGTCATAGCACTGTATGTGGTCACACCCCCATCTTAAGTGCATAAGGCTTCTCAGTTTCCCATATTTGTGCCAACACTTTTTTTTTTATTATGAAAATACCGTACAGAGGAGTTAGAATTACATGGGCAAGATAATGAGTACATTTCTTATCAAGCATTGTTGCCTCCTCCTTTGTTTCCCCTTCCCATCCCTTCCCATCTCTCCTCCCCCCCCCCCCCCCGGCCCATTCCCCATATCCTCCCACCTCCCCCCCCAACACTTTTTTTTGTGCCCATGTTGGGACTTGAACTCAGGGCCTGGATGTTATCCTGAGCTTTTTTGCTTAAGGATAGTGCTATAGCAATTGAGCCACATATGTACTTCTGGCTTGGAGGTCAATTGATGATAAGATTCTCAGGAACTTTTGTGTCTGGGTTGGCTTTGAACTGTGATCCTCAGATTTCCTGAGTTGCTAGGATTACAGGTGTGAGGCTCTGGCATCCTTCATGTGCCAACACTTTTATTTTTTTCCAGTCATGGCTCTTGAACTCTGGGCCTGGGCACTTTCCCTCAGCTCTTTAGCTCAAGGCGAGCACTCTACCACTTGGGCAATAGCACCACTTCTGGTTTTCTGGTGGTTTATTAGATATAAGAGTCTCATGGACTTTTCCTGCTTGGGTTGGCTTTGAACTGTGATCCTCATATCTCAGCCTCCTGAGTAGCTAGAATTATAGGTGTGAGCTACCTGCACCCAGCCCAACACTTCTTTTTTTCATGATAGCAAAGAAAGTTTATGATATGAAGTCTGCTTATAGCCTTTCTCAAGATTGATAGCAGGTAGTCCCTTTGCTCTTGCTCTTCCAATCTTTTGTTTTTTTTTTGGTGTGATTTTCTCGTGCTTGGTGTAGCTTGTATCTTCTTGTTTATAGGTTGAGTTTCTTGCATGCTTCTTTTCTTGTCCTTCATTAGCTCAGAAATTTTCATGCCATTACTTCCTTTACTGTTTCTTGACCCTTTCCCTCTCTTCTCCCAGTGTTCCTGCATTGCTATGTTGCCCTGGTTGATGGTGTCCCACAGGTCATTCAACTGATTACTTTTCTGAAATACTTTTGTCTGTTCTTCAACTTTGTGATTCCTGTTTGTTTATTGGTTGTTTCTATAGTTTGCTGAAATATGCCTTTGAATTTCTGCAGTGTTTGTTAGTATTTCAGTTGTTGCCCTTTTTATTTCTATAATTGTCACTTATTTTTATGTTCTGTCTCTTTACTGATATTTATAATTTACTCATGTTTAATTTTCCCCTTATCCACAGTTAATTTTTCACAATTTTTTCTCTGTGGTCTATTGCAGTGAAGATATAATACATAGAATATTCTAGAAACATGCAATTCATAAATTTTAAATAACTTATGATGGCATGTTATTGTGGTTGTCTTTTAAAAAGTGTTAGTAGTTGTTGCTATTCCTTACTGTACCTAATTTCTATGTTGAATTCTGTAATAGGTATATTTGTTTAGAGGAGAACGTAGGTAGGTACAGTTACACTAAATAGTCCCCAGTCAATGGAAAGAAAAGCTTCTGTAGGAGGAAACTTGAATTACAGCAGACAAAAAAGTCATCTGGTCACAAAAGAGGAAAGGAATCCATTTATTTTTCATAATATTCTGAAATATATTTTAAACTCAGGGAGAGTTTAAATCTATGGAGAAAATGTGTAAGACTGTTTCAGTTTCAAATTACACAAATGTAGGAGTAATGGAAAAGGAGGAAAGCAGCTTAAAAGACAAATTTGGAGGGTAATAGAAGAAAAAATAGGAAAAAGAAAAACGATCTAGAAAATTAGAAATGAAATAATTCAATAAATAGAGTGACTTAGATCTATAAAAATGTTTGGCCTATTAGAATTACATATTCAGAATCAACTTGCAGATCTCAGGCACTGAGATTACATGAGGAGGTCAAATGTTTGGGACAGAGGATTTTTTTTTTGTCGGTCATGGGGCTGAGCTCTGGGCCTGCGCACTGTCCCTCAGCTCTTCAGGTCAAGGCTAGCGCTCTACCACTTGAGCCATAACACCACTTCCGGCTTTTTCTGCTTATGTGGTGCTGAGGAATCAAACCCAGGGCCTCATGCATGCGAGGAAAGCACTCTACCACTGAGCCAACTTCCCAGCCCCAGGATAGAGGATTTTTGAGGTTCTCAAATCTCATAATACTTTCTGCTTAGCTACTAATTCTGTAAGTGTAAGCTTCTCTGAGCAAATAATACACTTGCCCAATGTTCTTGAATAGATGGCAATTGCCACATCCTCTGATCTTCACTACCTGAAGAACCTCCAGATCCTTGCCAGGACTCTTCTGAGAGCTCCCTTACATCCTTATTGCTCAGGGTGTACATAAAGGGATTCAGGGTAGGGTGACTGTGGAATAGAAGAGAGAGATAAACTTGTCCTGCTCCTGGGGGTATCTGGAGGGGGGCTGCAGGTACATATAAATGGCAGATACATAGAAGATAGAGACCACCACCTGGTGGGAAGAACAAGTCCCAAAGGCCTTGTGCCTTCCCTTGGAGGACTGGCTCCTGAGCACAGTTCGGGCAATGAAGCCATAGAAGAGAAGGATGAGAGCTAGGGGGACAAGCACAAAGAAGACCACCAGCACCGCTAATGTTGTATCATTCACAGTCCTGTCAGCTCAGGACAACTTGATCATGGCTGGCACCTCACAAAAGTTGTTTATCATCTTCTGCCCACAGAAAGACAATTGTACATTCTGAACCACTTGAACAAGAGAGTTGCCAAAGCCACTGAGCCAGGCCACAACCATCTGCTGCTGGCAGAGAGTGGTGCATGATAATGTCATACCAGAGGGGCTCACAGAGGGCCACATAGCAATCCAGGGCCATAGCAACCAAGACAATGCATTCAGTGCACTACAACCAGTGGGAAATTGCATACTGCACTGTGCAGCCTCCGTAGCTGATGGTCTTCTCGGAGCTGCCCATGTTGAACAGTATCTAGGGGACCATGGTGGTGGTATAGCAGAGGTCCACAGGAAGGACAGGTGGCTGAGGAAGATGTACATGGGGCAGTGGAGTTGGGGATCCAGGCGGGACACCAGCATGATGGAAATATTTCCCAACATTGCCAGAACGCAGGATACCAGGAGGACCACAATAGAGGGAGCTCCAGCCATGGTCGGCCAGAAACACCCAGAAGGATGAAGTCTGTCAGGGGATCCCCCAAGGCACTGTGGTTGTCACTTCTCATGCTGAGGCATTTGCTGGTCACTGTCAAGAGGTTCAAATAAATAACTCCTGAGATACATAGTGAAATCGTTTTCTGATGCCAGTGTCTTCTCTTTCTTTGTTACAACCCCGTCTTACCCTGCTTAACTGTGTCAAGACACTTGGATGTGGAGAAGTCAGAAGCAAAGCCAGAAGAGCAGCATGCAGTTCTTAGTTTCTCTTTCTCTTTGTGATCTTAACTGTGTAGTCTCTCAAAACTTCACTTTCTGCATCTGTTAAAATGAGGAAAACAAAACTTGCTTCAATGTCAGAATCTTGAAGATGGTAAAAGTCTTTATGTGATGCATATTGTGTGGATGACAATTTTAAATATTTCAGCTCTTTAAAAATAGTTATTGTAGAGTTGATACACAGAGGGGTTATAGTTACATCAATCAGGTGCGTGTGCACCGTGCTCTTCTCATGACCCGGGGTGCAGTGAGCAGTGATTTCCACCAGAGGGTGCTCTAGGTGTGCAAACCGTCCTCCTCAGGACCGGAGTGCTGTGAACAGTGATTCCCACCAGAGGGCTGTCTAGGTCTGCACCGTCCTCCTCAGGACCGGGGTGCAGTGAGTGGTGATTCCTGCCAGGAGGTGCTCCAGGCATGGGCACCGTCTTCCTCAGGACCCAGAGTGCAGTGAGTGCTGCTTTCCATGAGATGGCGCTCCAGGCATGCTCACCTGTCCTCTCAAGACCCGGTGCAGTGAGTACTGGTTTCCACCAGAGGGTGCTCTAGGCACCTCACACTGTCTTCCTCAGGACCCATGGACCCACCAGAGGGCATGCTAGGCATGTGCACACCATCCTCCTCTCTGTAGGACCAGGGTGGCAGCGACCACTGATTGCCACTAGATGGCACTTCAGGTGTGTGCACCGTCCTCAAGATCTGGGGTGCAGTGAGCTCTGTTTGCTGCCAGAGGGCGCTCAAGGTGTGCTCAGTGGTCCTCCTCTCCTCAGGACCCAGTGTGCTTCAGTGAACGCTGATTCCCGTCAGAGGGAATGTACGTGTGTATCATCTATCTGCCTTCCTGCCTGCTGTGGTATCCATGGCATCACACGTGCTAGACAAAGTGCTCAGCCACTGAGCTACAAACATTTTTTACATAACTGAAGCCATCTTGTCAAGTTGACTGGTCAGACTTCTAACTCACTACGTAGCCAGAGTGGACTAGAACTTGTAGTTCTCTTGCCTCTGCAGGAGACAGTCCTGGGAATACAGCAATGTAACACCATGACAGCTCCTTTGGGCTCTATTCCAAGTGGCTTATCACTGAAAATGCAAGAGACCTGTGGTTTACTCAGTGGGCTCAGCAATGGTCTACATCGACATGTGGAGCAGATAATGAATGAATGCTGGCTGCGGTAGGCCTGCCTTCTCCCTCAAAGAGGGTGCTCAGAAGGGTGGCGTAAGGGACTGTCTGCCACATCTCGACTTGGATGGCCTATGAGGAGGCTGTGTGAGGCCAGCCTGTCCTGGAGGCCCAGCAGACGTGGGCTGCTGAGCACTCAGAGGGCAATGGCTCTCTCCCATTCTGTGCAGGCAGCAGGCTGTCCTGAGAGTTCTAGAACTCTGACTTGGCAGCCTGCTTTATGTGCACATTGAGAAAAGTAGATGAAAGCCCCTGTTTCTGACTGTTGCTGGACCTGGGCCTCCTGAGAAGCGTCACTCCACACTGGTCAGAGGCTCTCATGTTGATGGAGCAGGGCCCCTCGTCAGTCCTCAGCCCCGTGGGGACGGGTCTCTAACCTTAGCATCCTGACACCCAGTCTCTTTCATCCTTTTCCCCTTTGTGGTTTTGCCTCAGGCCTTTCTGAGAAGAAGGGTGTGGATACAGAGCCTGTTCCACTCCCCCCTTTGAAGGGCCAGCCTGGGCTCAGTGGACACAGGCAAGATGCCATGACCAGCTGGAACAGCGTCTTCATGAACCTTCCTGAGTCACTTTCACTACTGCGTTTACAAGGGACGTCTTGGCTGTTTCAAAGTACAGATGACCTAAGCACTGGGATCCTGTGATCCAGCATCAGCAGGGCAGAGGCTCACCAGCTTCAGAAAGTTCTATCTGTTTCTTGTCCTTATTTCCCCACTGGTCCCAGGAGGTGGAGTGCTGAGGCTGGGGATGCCAGACAGACACAAGTGACCACCTGGCCATGGCTATGGCCTGTGAAGGGCCCTGCTTTCCATAAAACCTTGTTGGGTGAACTTGGGGGAGGCACCCATGGTCTGGAGAGCATGTGGAAGGAGTGGAACATTTATGTGTTATTTCCCTAGGGTAGCTCTGACACATCGCCCTCCTCAGGACCCAGGGTGCAGTGAGTGCTGCTTCCCGCCAGAGGGTTGCTAGGCACATGCACACCATACTCCTCTCCACAGCCCTCAGGGTGCAGTGAGCACTGATTCCCACCAGAGGGCACTCGACATGCACACTGCCTGCCTCTCCTCAGGTCCCATGGTACAGTGAGCACTGCTTCCCACCAGAGGGCAGTTTAGGCATGCCCACAGGCCTTCTTGCCTCAGGTTCCATGGTGCAGTGAGGCTGCTTCCCACCAGAAGGCAGTCTAGGGATGCCCACAGGCCTTCTCTCCTCAGGTTCCATGGTGCAGTGAGCTCTGCTTCCCACCAGAGGGCAGTCTAGGCATGCCCACAGGCTTTTTCTCCTCAGGTTCCATGGTGCAGTGAGCTCTGCTTCCCACTAGAGGGCAGTCTAGGCATGCCCACAGGCCTTTTCTCCTCAGGTTCCATGGTGCAGTGAGCTCTGCTTCCCACCAGAGGGCAGTCTAGGCATGCCCACAGGCCTTTTCTCCTCAGGTTCCATGGTGCAGTGAGCACTGCTTCCCACCAGAGGGCAGTCTAGGCATGCCCACAGGCCTTTTCTCCTCAGGTTCCATGGTGCAGTGAGCACTGCTTCCCACCAGAGGGCAGTCTAGGCATGCCCACAGGCCTTTTCTCCTCAGGTTCCATGGTGCAGTGAGCTCTGCTTCCCACCAGAGGGCAGTCTAGGCATGCCCACAGGCCTTCTTTCTTCAGGGCCCAGGATGCAGTGAACACTGATTCCCACCAGAGGGTGCTCTTGGAATGCCCACCGGCCTCCTCTCCTCAGGACTTACGGTATAGAAGACATGTGGAGACCATGTCCTCTAGGCTACATGGAGTCACAGCATCCTGAAGCCGAGAATGTGCACAGGGTAAGTTGTTCTGTCTGACTCCATTCTCAGGAAATGATTATGAGTCGGATTTAGGGTTGCTTCAAATAAAACAAAGTAAAGCCGGGCACCGGTGGCTCATACCTGTAATCTTAGCTACTTAGGAGGCTGAGAGCTCAGTACCTTGGTTCAAAGCCAGCCGGGGCAAGAAACTCCATGAGACTATCTTATCTCCAATAAACGACTCAGAAAACCAGAAGTGGCACTGTGGCTCAAGTGGTAGAGCGCTTGCCTTGAGCTGAAGAGCTGAGGGACAGTGCCCAGGCCCAGAGTTCAAGCCACATGACCAACCAAAAAAAAAAATAATTGCAATGTGAGAGACATTAACATGTGTTCAAGGTTATTAGACAGAGTAGCAGATAGGAAGGATATGAGACTTGAAAATTAAGTTGTCTAGTAGAAATGTCACAACCACAATATGTAGATTTAATTCAGTTTAGCACACATTGGTGGTGGTGGTTTCAAAATTAACACAACTTATGTGTCCATTATGTGCTGTTCTGGATTGTACTGGCCAGGGCAGGGTGTTTGCCTGCATTCCCAACTCTGACCACTAGGTGTCAGCAATGCCCGACCAGCCTAAAGAGCAGCCATGTTTACCTAAATTGCCAGTATCAACTGGGGAGCAAACCTCCCTGATAGAGAACCATTCATGACTCTGATGGCTTTGTACAACCTGTAAATACTGCCAGGGGCTTCTGATTGTGTGCAGACCCTCCATTGCCCTTCCTTAAGGAAGTCACTACCTGGCAGGACTCTATCCTGTTCTCATCAGGTAACAGTCCCTGTAAGAACCAAGCACCTTGGGGTCACATGCAGCCACGTCAGGTCCCCTGGCTGCCTACTCTCTGCCAGAGTTCAGAAGACTCATCCACGAGAGGGTCAAGCTCTGGAGGGTGGCTGCTTTTTGTGTGGCCTTGAGGTGTAGTTCATTGCTATTTGGGGTTCGGAGCTGAGGAGGGCTTTCTGCACAGACTCCTCCTGGTCTGAAATGATAAACCAATCCAGGAACAGATTCCAGGGCTGCCTGTTCCCAGGACTGTTGGGTAATATGGCTGTTTGAGTGTTGGCAGCTCCTGAGGGAAGCAGACAAGCATGACCCTAGATACCCCAGGGGCATCTCCAGGGGAGAGGAAGAGAGCGTGTGGAAAGAGCAGAACATTTATGTGTTATTTCCCTAGGGTTGCTCTGATAAATCATGGCAGACTGGGTGGTTTAGAGATCTGTGTTCACAGCTCTGAAGTCCAGCATCATGGAATCAGTGTCTTCTGGGCCACATTCCCTCAGGAGGTACAAGGTGTAGTGTGTTCTAGGTCTTGGTTTCTTTTTTTTTTTTTTTTTTGAGGGTGGAACTAAGTGATTTTTATTGAATTACATAAATATGTATATTGTTGCATTATCCAGGCTCTTTAGCTCTAAAAGAAGGACTTGCCTCAGGAGTTGTAGTTGTTTCTTAAGCTTTGAAATTAGCATAGTGCTTAGAAAAGAGAATGCAGAGTGATAGCTACCCACAGGCAACCTTAGAGACGCTCAGCCTCGTCAGAGTAAAGGTCTGGCTCTCATTAGGAAGTTGAAGCTGTTGCTATATTTTATTTGCATTTCTATAGGAGGGATCTATCTCTTCAATGTGCTCACACCTCTTAGAAGATTGCTTTCCACAGAGAATGGAGCATCCAGGTACCTGCTGATTAAACAGGAGTTAGGGTACCAGGATGGAAAGCAGTGCTGAGTAGCATGCCCAGTGTTTAGTGAGAATAGCCACCAGCCACAAAGTCACCATCAAAGTGAGGCCCGCAGAGGGACAGAGAGGAGCATGCTGCACTGGGCAGATATTTACATTTGTAGTAGGAAGACCCCTACTCAGGCAGGCAAGCCCACCTAGTCGTCCAGAGTGACAGAGCCCACCGCAACAAAGTTGTTAACAAAGAAGCAACTTTATTGAGAAGGTTCCTACACTAAATGGCCAGGGCCAGAGCACAGGCTCGAGAGCTGATACTGCGACCCCGAGTGGCCCCCATTCTTTGGTTTTTAAAGGCAAAATCCATGAGGTCCAGCCTGGTCACGTGCATGTGACCAATGGGATTGTAACACATACAAAGGATTGTACTATCATACCAGACCACACACATGTGGCCAATAGGCCAATAGGCGGAGTTTACCGTAAGCATGTGCAAGAGGCAGGGTTTGCTATAAGCATGTGGTGTCACTAGTTGGAGCCAGATTATAACCTATCTGTTTTATGGGTCAGTTTTTAACTCAACAATCAAGGGTGGGTTAGGTTGTTAAGGGGAGGGGATCAGATGCATTTTTTAAATTCTGGGAACTAGGCCCATCAAGTCTAAGATCCCTAAAACAAAGGCAAAGCTCAAAATGGAATCATACCAGCTTGCACTCCATCTCAGGGTCCACTTCAATATTAGTGATGGCACAGCTCCCCTCCCGTAGGGGAAGGAGGCCTGGGACAGTTTCTTGGTGATGGAAACACAAGGGCAAGTAAGAGAAATGCTAGCCATGAAGGCATGTAGGTCTTAGTTTCTAAACCTGAGAGCAAGGTCTCTACAGAGTATCATACCTGTGTGCATTTCTACGACCCAATTTCCCCCCTTTTAGGGGCACAATAACAACAGGAACTGGAGTCGATCTCCTGCCAAGAGCCCATTTCCATATAAGGTCACACTCATAGGAACCGGGTGATGAGAGTGTCCATATATGAACTTTGGGAACACAACCCATTACATTGTTCCTGCCTCTACCGGCAGCCTCTACGTCCCTATTGACCTCGTGGCTCCTGGGGCCCCATCTCCTTCTTGGGCACCTAGCAGATCACTGCTGGCCCTCACTGCTGGCTCGAGCTGACACTGTGATAATTCAGTGAGAACTGGGACAAGACTGCTTTGGAACTCGGGGCAAGCTTGGAGCAAGAGCACACAGAGGCTAGTCTGTCTCTGGCACTGAGGCATTGGAACATTTCCTCAGGGCTTCAAGTTTTCCTGTGTCCTGGGCAGAAGTAATTGCAGCTACAGGCTAGGAGGAGGAGCGGAGCCCTGCAGGGGTGGGGCAGGAGCAGGAAGTGGGTGGTCCATGGGTGGAGCTTGTAGGAGGCCTGGGGTCCTGAGGAGGACAATGCACACCTAGAGCACCATCTGGTGGGACTCAGTGGTCACTGTACCACTCTGGTCCTGAGACAAGGAGGATGGTGGGAATCAGTGGTCACTGCACCACTGGTCCTGAGATGAGGAGGATGGTGTGCACATCTAGAGCACCATCTGGTGGGAATCAGTGGTCACTGCACCACTGGTCCTGAGATGAGGAGGATGGTGTGTACATCTAGAGCACCATCTAGTGGGAAGCAGTGGTCACTACACCCCCTGAACCTGAGACGAGGACAGCTCATACATCTAGAGCACCATCTGGTGGGAGTCAGTGCTCACTGCACCCCTTGGTCTTGAGGAAAGGAGGACGGTGAGCATGCCTAGAACACCCTCTGGTGGGTTCATTGCACCCCCTGGTCCTGAGGAAAGGAGCAAGGTGCTCAACTGTCTAGTATGCCCTCTGGTGGGAATCAGCCATCACTGCACCCCAGGTCCTGAGGAGAGGAGGACAGTGAACATGCCTAGGGCACCCTCGGGTGGGAATCAGTGCTCACGGGACCCCCTGATCTAGAGGAAAGGAGGACGGTGAACATGCCTAGCATGCCCTCTGGTGGGAAACAGTCCTTATTGCACCCCGGGTCCTGAGGAGAGGACCAAGGAGCTCACCTGCCTAGCGTGCCCTCTGGTAGGAATCAACTGTCACTGCACCCCAGGTCCTGAGGAGAGGAGGACACTGTGCAAGCCCAGAGCATCCTCTGGTGGGAATCAGTGCTCACTGCACCCTCTGGTTTTGTGGGCGGAGCAGAGCACAGAAGTGAGAGGTCCAGGGGCGGCACTTGTGGAAGAGCAGAGCACAGAAGTGAGAGGTGCAGGGGCGGGGCTGGTGGAGCAGTGCTAAGGGGTGGAGCAAGAGCGAGGAAGAGAGCAGTGCAGGGTTTGTGGGAGGACCTGGGGTCCTGAGGAGGACAGTGTGCACACCTACAGCACCATCTGGTGGGAAGCAGTGGTCACTGCACCTCTGGTCCTGAGAAGGATGGTGCACACACCTAGAACGCCCTCTGGTGGGAAGCAGTGGTCATTGCACCTCTGGTCCTGAGAAGGATGGTGCACACACCTAGAACGCCCTCTGGTGGGAAGCAGTGGTCATTGCACCTCTGGTCCTGAGAAGGATGGTGCACACACCTAGAACGCCCTCTGGTGGGAAGCAGTGGTCACTGCACCTCTGGTCCTGAGAAGGATGGTGCACACACCTAGAACGCCCTCTGGTGGGAAGCAGTGGTCATTGCCCCCCCTCCAGGGAGGTGAAGACAGTGCACATACCTAGAGTGTCCTCTGGTGGGAAGCAGTGCTCACTGTACCCCTCTCTTGAGAGAAGGATGGTGAACATGCCTAGAGTGTCCTCTGGTGGGAAACAGCCCTCATTGCACCCGATGTCCTCCATGGACGGTGATCCTGCCTAGAGCACTGAAGTGAGCAGCCCAAGGCAGAGCACAGGAGCAAGATACATTTTGGGTACATGTTAGGGTGCATGTACGGACCACTTAGAGTACATGTTAGGGTGCTAGTTAGGACACACGTTAATGTTTACCATACATTTTAGGGTACGTAGGGTGTTAAGAGTTAGAGTACATGCTGGCATATGGATTTCGGTCAGGGTAAATGTTAAGGTGTGAGTATGGGCCAGAGTTAGGGTGTGTGATGGAGTATATGTTAGAGAACATTTTAGGGTACATGTTAGGGTTAAGGTATGTGTTAGGACTAAGGCCAGCACTAGGTCATGGGTCAGGTTATACATTTGGGGTACACGTAAGGTTACCTGTATGGTTTAGACAATGTATTAGAAGTTAGAGTATTTATTAGGGTATGTGCTACATTTAGGGTACATGTTAAGTTATAGTTTGTTAGGGTACATTCAGGGTACACATATGGTTTATAGAATACATGAATGGGTACTTGTTACCACATGAGTTAGTGTCCAGAGCATGTTTAGTGTATTATAGTATATTGGGAAATCTGTTAAAGTTACATGTTAAAGTAATGGCACATATTAAGGTATGTGTTTGGGTCCATGTTAGGGTATGTGTTAGAGCTAGGGTACTTGATAGGGAATTTTTTAGGGTTATGGTATGTGTTAGGGCACATGTTAGAGTGTGTGTTAGGGCACATTTTATGGTATGTGTTAGAGTTTGCATACTTCACAGGGGATTTGTTAGAGTCTTCACACATGTTAAGTTTATGGTACACATTAAGCTATGTGTTAGGGAACATTGAGGGTACATGTTAGGGTGCATGTAAGGATACTTGTGTGGTTTATAGTACTTGTTAAGGGATGTTAGGGTGCATGTTAGGGCACATGTTAGGGTTAAGGTACATGTTAGGGTATGTTTGAGTCACGTTAGGGTACATGTATGAGTACTTGTATTTTTTAGAATACATGTCAGGGTACTTGGGGTGTATGTAAAGGTCAGAGTTAGAGTATGTTAGGTACATTCAGGGTACATGTAAGATTACCTGTATGGGTCATAGAGTACGTGTTAGGGTATTTGTTATCATATGTGTGTCTAGAGTATGTTTAATGTGTTAGAGTATTATTGGGAAATCTATTAGAGTTAAAATACATGTTAAAGTCAGGGCACATATTAGGGTGTGTATTGGGTTACTTTCGGGTACATGTTTGAGTGTGTTTAAAGGTATTTGCATGGTTTTGAATAAGTGTTAGGGTATTTGTTAGGATATGAGTTAGTGTTTAGAGTACATGTTAGAAAACAGGGTATGTTTTGTGCACATGTTAGGGTACATGTACGACTTGAAGTACATGTTAGAGTACTTGTTAGGATACATGTAAATATTTAGAGTGTGTGTTAGAGTACATGTTTGGATATGTGCTAAAGTTACAGTTATGGTTTGGGTTAGGCAACATGTTAGGTAGTATGTTAGGACAAGTTTAGGGTACTTGTTAGGGTATATGTAAACTTTAGAGTACAAGATAATGGTTAGGGTCTGTGTTAACCATTAGGGTATATGCTAGAGTATTTGTTAGGGTCTGGCATAGGGTTAAGGTATGTCTTAGGGTATGTTTGGAGTACATGTTAGGTTACATATAAGAGTACCTGAATGAATTAGAGTGCATGTAAAAGTAGTTGTTACCACACATTTTAGTGTTTAGAGTATATGTTATGGCATGTGTTTGAGTAAGGATGAAGTTTATGGTATATGTTAGGGTTTGTGTTAGAGTTAGGGTATGTGTTAGGGTTAAGGTATATGCTATAGTGTATGTTAGTGTTATGGTTTGGTTTAAAGGCAAGTGTTAGGGTATGTGTTAAGGTGCATTTGAGGTAGATGATAGGGTGTACGTAAATGTATCTGTATGGTTTACAGCACTTGTTAGGGTACTTGATAGGATGTGATATTGTTTACTATATTTGTTAGGGTACTTTTTAGGGTATGGGTTACAGTTTAGGGTTTTAGGGTAAAGGTATGTGTTAGGATAACTGATAGGGCACATTTTGGAGTGTATGTTAGGGTATGGGTTAGGGTCAGAGTCAGGGTCATTGACAGTGTTAGGGTTATAGGTTAAGGTTATGGATCTGTTGAGGTTAGGGCTAGCATTTGGATTATGGAATAGGTCAAGCTTAAGGTCAGGAAAGGGTGTAGGGAATATGGTAGATAAAGGGTGATGTTAAGGGTTCAGGAAAGGTTGATCCCAGTGTCCACATTACCCAATTCCAAGTGTCCACACTCCCCAGATCCCGGTGTTTACAATCCTCAACTCCAAGTTTCCACACTCCCAGATCTCCTTGTTCTCACTCTCCATATCCGTGTCCACACTCCCCAGATCCCAGTGTGCACATTCCCCCTATTTCAGTTTCCAATCTCCATAGATCCCAGTGTCCACACTCCCAGTTCCCCGAGTCCACCCTCTCCAGATCCCAGTGTCCACCCTCCCACATCCCAGTGTTCACACGACCCAGAGTCCAATGTCCATATTCCCCAGATCCCACTCCCAGTGTTCACACTCCCCTGATCCCAGTGTCCACACTCCCCAAATCCCAGTGTCCACACTCCCCATATCCCAGTGTATACACTCCCAAGATCTCAGTCTACACACTCCACAGATCACAATGTCCACACTCCACTGAGCAGTGTCAATAATCCCCAGATCCAATGTTCACACTCCCTATATCCCAGTGTCCACGCTGCTCAGATACCAGTGTGCATACTACCCAGAGTCCAGTGTGCACACTCTTCTGAAACCTGGGTCACACTACCCAGATCTTTGGGTGCACACTCCCCAGATCCCAGTGTCCACACAACTCAATTCCCCATGTGCATACAACCCAGAGTCCAGTGTGTACACTTCTCTGATCCCAGGTTCCACACTCCCCATATCCCCATGTCAACACCAAAAGAGTACAGTGACCAAACTCCCCATATCCTAGTATCTAGACTCCATACATTCCAATTGTCACACTGCCTAGATCAGAGAGTCCACATCCCCCAAATCCCAGTGTGCACAATCCTCTATTCCAGTTTCCAGCTCCTTAGATCCCAGTGTCCACATTCCCAGATCCCCATGTCCACACTCTCCAAATCACAATGTCTAAACATCCTGGATCCCATTTTGTACCTTCCCAGATCCCTGTATCCACACTATCCAGAGTCCAGTGTGCACACTTCTATAGTCCCAGGCTCCACACTCCCCATAACCAAGTGTCAACACTCCATAAAAAACAGTGTGCAAACTCCCCACATCCCAGTATCCAGACTCCAAAGATTCCAGTGCCCACACTGCCCAGATCCCAGTGTCCAATTCCCCAGATCCCAATGTCCACATTCTCCAGATACGAGTGTTCATATTGCCCCCAACCCAAAGTTCATACATCCCCTATAACAGTGTCCAAACTCCCCTGGTACCAGTGTCCGCTCTCCCCAGGTACCAGTGTCCACACTCCTCAGATTTCAGGATTCACACTCCCTCGATCCCAGTGAGCACATTCCCCCTATCCCAGTGCACACACTCCCAAATGCCAGTGTCCACACTCCCCAGATCCCAGTGTCCACCCTCTCAGATCCCAGTGTGCACACTACCCACAGTCCAGTGTTCCCACTTCTCTGATCCCACGTTCCAAACTCCCCATATCCCAGTGTCAGCACTGCAAAGAGTTGTGTCCCAACTCCCCACATCCCAGTATCCACACTCCTAGATTGCAGTGAATACACTGCCCAGATCCATGGTCCATACTCCCCCAATCCCAGTGTCCACCCTGCCTAGATCCCAGTGTCCACACTCCCCACGACTCAGTGTCCACAGTGCATGGACTCATATATCCACATTCCCCAGATCTTAGTGTCCTCACTAATCACAGTGTCCACACTGCCCTGATACCAGTGTCCACATTCCCCAGATTCCCCTGTGCAGACTCCCAAGATGCCAGTGGCCACACCCCACAGAGCACAGTGCCCACACTCCCCAGATCCAATGTGCACAATACCCAGATCCCAGTGGCCACACTGCCCAGATACCAGTGTACACACTATCCAGAGTCCAGTGTGCACACTCCTCTGATCCTAGGGTCCACACTCCCCAGATCCCTGGGTGCACTTTCCTCAGACCCACTGTCCACACAACCCAATTCCCAGTGTCCACACCCCACAGAGCAGTGTCCACTCTCCCCAGAGTCCAGTGTCCTCACAAGATCCCAGTGTCCATAATCCACAGAGTCCATTGTCCACATTCCCCAGATACCAGTGTCCACACTCCTTAGATCCCAGTGTGCACAGTCCCCAGACTCCAGTGTCCACACTCCACAGAGTACACCCTCCACACTCCCCACATCCCAGTGTCCACACTCCCGGAGCACAATGTTCACACTTCCCCGATCCCCGTGTTCACAATCCGCAGATCCCAGTGTCCATACTCGAAAGAGTAGATTGTCCAAACTCCTCATATCCCAGTATCCAGACTCCATAGATGTAGAGATCCCAGTGTCCACACCCCTAGATCTCTCTGTGCACACTCCTCAGAGTCCAGAGTGCACATTCCTCAGAGTCCAATGTCCTCACTCCTGAGATCCCAGTGTCCACACTCCCAAGATCCTAGTGTCCAAACTCCCAGATCCCAGGGTGCGCACTACTCAGAGTCCAATGTGCACACTCCTCTGATCCCAGGGTCCATACTCCCCACATCTTAGTGTCAATCTCCAAAGGTTACAGTGTCCAAACTCCCCACTTACAAGTATCCAGACTCCATAGTCTCCAGTGTGCACACTCCCCAGATCCCAATGTTCATAGTTCCCCGATCCCAGTGTACACATTCCCCCGATCCAAGTCTCCACACTCCAAGATCCCAGTGTACACACTCCCAAGATCCCAGTGTACACACTCTCCAGATCCCAATGTCCGTACTCCCCTTAAACTATTGTACACATTCTATCTATATCTGTGTACAAATCCCCAGATCCTAATGTCCACACTCCCAGAACCCCATGTCCACACTCTCCAGATCCCAGGGTCCACACTCCTTAGTTCCCAGTGAGCACACTGCCGACAGTCTAGTGTGCACAGTTCTCTGATCCCAGGTTCAACACTCCCCATATCCCAGTGTCAATACTCCAAAGAGTACAGTGTCCAAACCCCCCACATCCCAGTATCCAGACTCTATAGATTCCACTGTCCACACTGCCCAGATCTGGAGTCAACACTCCCCAGAGTGCAGTGTGAAGACTCCCCAGATGCCAGTGTCCACACTCCACAGAGCACAGTGTCCACACCCCACAGATCACAGTGTCCACACTCCTTATATCCAATGTCTAAACTCCCCAGATTCCAGTGTCCACACTCCCTAGATCCCAATGTCCATATTCCCCCAATCCTAATGTTCACTCTCCCTCAATCCCATGTACACACTCCCCGATTTCAGTGTCCACACTCCCAGTATTCCAGTGTCCACACTCCCAAGATCCAGTGTACACATTCCCAAGATCCCAATGTCCTACTTCCCAGATTCCACTCTTCAAACTCCTCGTATATCAGTGTACACACTTCCCAGATCCCGTGTCCACACTCCCAGATCCACGTGTCCACACTCCCCAGATCCCAGTGTCCACAATACACAGAGTCCAGTGTCCACATTCCCAACATCCCAGGATCCACATTGCCCAGATCCCAGTGTCCACACTCCCAACAACAAAGTGTCCACATTCCTAATATTTCAGTGTCTACACTCTCTGGAACCCAGTGTCCACACTCCCCAGATCCCAGTATCCACACCATCCAGATCCCAGTGTTCACATTCCTCTGATCCCAGTGTCCACACACTCAGTGTCTATAGTCCCCAGGTCCCAATGTCCAAACTCCCAGATCCCAGTGTCCACACTCCCAACAACAAAGTGTCCACATTCCTAATATTTCAGTGTCTACACTCTCTGGAACCCAGTGTCCCCACTCCCCAGATCCCATTGACCACACTCCCAAGATCCCAGTATCCACACTCCCCAGATCCTAGTGACCACACTCACAAGATCTAGTGTCCACATTCCCCAGATCCTAATGTCCATACTTCCCAGGTCCCAGTGTTCACACTCTCCCTATACCAGTGTACAAACTCCCCAGATCCCAGTGTCCATACACCGCAAATTCAGTGTCCACCCTCCAAGATCCCAGTGTGCACATTACCCAGAGTTCAGTGTGTACACTCCTCTATCCCAAGATCCACACTTCTCATATCCCAGTGTCCACATCCCAGTATCCAGACTCCATAGATTCCAGTGTCCACACTCCCCAGAGGGCAGTGTGCAGACTCCCTAGATGCCAGTGGCCATATCCCACAGAGCACAATGTCCACACTCCCCAGATCCAATGTTCACACTCCCCAGATCCCAGTGTACACACTACCCAGAGTCAAGTGTGCACACTTCTCTGATCCCAGAGTCCACACTCCCCAGATTCCTGGGTGCACTTTCCTCACACCCAGTTTCCACACAACCCAATTCCGTGTCCACACCCCACGGAGCACAGTGTCCACATTCAGCAGAGTCCAATGTTCTTACTCCCAAGATTCCAGTGTCCACAGTCCACAAGGTCCAGTGTCCACACTCCCCAGATACCAGTGTCCAAACTCTCTACATCTCAGTGTCCACGATTCAGAGTCCGGTGTCTACACTCCCAACATCCTAGGATCCACATTGCCCAGATCCAAGTGTCCACACTCTTCTAATCCCAGTGTTCACACTCTCCAGATCCCAGTGTGCACACTCCCCTATCCCAGTGTCCACACTCCCAAGATTCTAGTATTCACACTGCCATATACCCGAGTCCACACTCTGCAGATGTCAGTATCCACACTCCCCAGATCCCAGTGTCCACACTTCACAGATATCATTGCTCACAATCCCCAGAGTCCAGTGTCCACATTCCCTAGATCCCAGTGTCCACACTCCCCAGATTCCAGTGTCTAAACTCCCCAAAACCCAGTGTCCACACTCCTCAGATCTGTGTCCACACTCTCCAGAGCCTAGTGTCCATACTCCCCAAAAAACCGTGTCAACACTACCCAGATGCCAGTGTCCATACACCCAGACCCCCATGTCCACACTCTCCAGATCACAGTGTCCAATCTCTCCAGATCCCATTGTCCACCCACCCAGATCCCAGAGTCCATACTACCCAGAGTTCAGTGTGCACACTCCTGTAATCCCAGGTTCCATACTCCCCATATCCCAGTGACAACACTGGAAAGAATAGTATAGTGTCCAAACTCCCCACATCTCAGTGTCCTGAATCCATAGAATCCAGTGTCCACACTGCCCAGATCCCAGTGTCCATACTCCCAAGATCCCAGTGTTCATACTCCCCCCATCCAGATTTAATACTCCCTCTATCCCAGTGTTCACACTCCCCAGATCCCTGTGTGCACACTCCCATATCCTAGTGTCCACAATGCCCTGATCCCCATATCCACACTCCCAGATAACTGAGTCCACACTTTCCAGATCCCAGTATCCATACTCTACAGATATCAGTGTCCACATTCCCAAGATCCCAGTGTCCCCACTCCTGAGATCCCAGTGTCCACACTCCCAGATCTCCGTGTTCTCACTCTCCAGATCACAGTGTGCACAATCCCCAGATCCTGGTGTGGACAATCCCCCTATTCCAGTTTCCAAACTCCATACATCCCAGTGTCCACACTCCCAGTTCCCCGTGTTTACCTTCCCCAGATCCCAGTGCCCACCTTCCCACTTCCCAGTGTTCACACGACCCAGAGTCCAGTGTTCACCCTCCTTGGATCCCAGGATCCACACTCCCCATATCCCAGGGTCAACACTCCAAAGAGTACAGTGTCCAAACTCCCCACATCCCAGTATCCAGACTCCATAGATTCCAGTGTCCACACTGCCCAAATCCCAGTGTCCACCCTCCCAAGATCCCTATGCCCACACTCCCCATGTTTCAGTGTCCACAGTCCATGGACTCAAGTGTCCACATTCCCCAGATCTTAGTGTCCACACTAATTACAGTGTCTTCACTCCCCTGATACCATTATCCACACTACCCAGAGTTCAGTGTGCGGACTCCCCTGATGCCGGTGTCCACACCCCACCGAGCACAGTGTCCACACTCCCCAGATCCCAGTGTCCACACTCCCCAGATCCCATGTTCCACACTCCCCATTTCCCAGTGTACACACTCCCAGATCACAGTGTGCACATTAAACAGAGATCAGTGTGCACACTCCTCAAATCTCATGTTCCACACTCCCCATATCACAGTGTCCACACTCTAAAGAGTAGAGTGTCCAAACTCCTTATATCCCCGTATCCAGACTTCATAGATTCAGAGATCCCAGTTTCCACACTCCTAGATCTCAATGTGCACACTCCTCAGAGTCCAGGGTGCACACTCCTCAGAGTCCAATGTCCTCACTCCTGAGATCCCAGTGTCCACACTCCCAGATCCTAGTGTCCAAACTCCCAGATCCCTGTGTGCACACTACCCAGAGTCCAATGTGCACACTCCTCTGATCCCAGGGTCCATACTCCCCACATCTCAGTGTCAACACTCCAAAGGTTACAGTGTCCAAACTCCCCACTTCCCAGTATGCAGACTCCATAGACTCCAGTGTGCACACTCCCCAGATCCCAGTGTCCACACTCCCCCATTTCCGTTGACCACACTCCCAAGATCCCAGTGTCCACAGTCCCCATTTCCC
Source organism: Dipodomys spectabilis (assembly GCF_019054845.1). Lineage (NCBI taxonomy): Eukaryota > Metazoa > Chordata > Mammalia > Rodentia > Heteromyidae > Dipodomys > Dipodomys spectabilis. The sequence goes on along the minus strand of NW_024870907.1, from coordinate 3,403,398 downwards.
AGTGTCCAAATTTCCAAGATCCCAATATCCACACTCCCCAGATCCCAATGTCCACACTCCCCGATACTAGTGTACACACTCCCCCTATACCAGTGTACAAATCCCCAGATCCAAATGTCCACACTCCCAGAACCCCATGTCCACACTCTCCAGATCCCAGTGTCCACACTCCTCAGATCCCAGTGTGCACACTACCGACAGTCCAGTGTGTACACTTCTCTGATATCAGGTTCCACACTCCCCATATCCCAGTGGCAACACTCCAAAGAGTACAGTGTCCAAACTCCCCACATCCCAGTATCCAGACTCCATAGATTCCACTGTCCACACTGCCCAGACCCGGAGTCAACACTCCCCAGACTGCAGTGTGAAGACTCCTCAGATGCTAGTGTCCACACCCCACAGAGAACAGTGTCCACACTCCCCAGATCCAATGTCCACACTCCACAGGGCAGTTTTCACACCCCACAGAGCAGTGTACACACGCCCCAGATCCAATGTCCACACTCCCCATATTCCAGTGTCCATACTGCCCAGATCCCAGTGTTCAGACTCCCTAGATCCCAATGTCCACCCTCCCCCGATCCCAGTGTACACACTCCCCATATCCCAGTGTACATACTCCCAAGATCCCAATGTCCACACTTCCCAGATTCCAGTGTTCAAACTCCTCGTATATCAGTGTACAAACTTCTCAGATCCCATGTCCACATTCCCAGATCCACATGTCCACACTCCCCAGATTCCAGTGTCCACAATACACAGAGTCCAGTGTCCACATTCCCAACATCCCAGGATCCACATTGCCCAGATCCCAATGTCCACACTCCCAACAACCCAGTGTTCACATCCCTAATATTCCAGAGTCTACACTCTTGGAACCCAGTGTCCACACTCCCAAGATCCCAGTGTCCACATTCCCGAGATCCCAGTATCCACACCCTCCAGATCCCATTGTTCACATTCCCCTGATCCCAGTGTCCACACACTGAGTATGCACATTCTCCAGGTCCCAGTGTCCACACTCCCAGATTCCTGTGTACACTCTCCTCTGATCCCGTCCCCACTCCCCAGATCCCATTGACCACACTCCCAAGATCTAGTGTCTACACTCCCCAGATCCTAATGTCCATACTCCCCAGATCCCAGTGTTCACACTCTCCCTATACCAGTGTACAAACTCCCCAGATCCCAGTGTCCACACACCCCAAATTCAGTGTCCACTCTCCAAGATACCAGTGTGCACATTACCCAGAGTTCAGTGTGTACACTGCTGTATCCCAGGATCCACACTTCTCATATCCCAGTGTCCACATCCCAGTATTCAGACTCCATAGATTCCAGTGTCCACACTGCTCAGATCCAGGGTCCACCCTCCCCCATCTCAGTGTCCACCCTCCCAAGATTCCAGTGTCCACACTCCTCTGATCTCAGTGTCCACCCTCCTAAGATCTCAGTGTCCACAGTCCATGGACTCAGGTGTCCACATTACCAGATCTTAGTGTTCTCAGTAATCAGAGTCCGGTGTTCACACTCCCAGACACCAGTGTCCACACTCCCCAGACACCAGTGTCCACACTCCCCAGACACCAGTGTCCACACTCCCCAGAGTGCAGTGTGCAGACTCCCTAGATGCCAGTGGCCATATCCCACAGAGCACAATGTCCACACTCCCCAGATCCAATGTTCACACTCCCCAGATCCCAGTGTACACACTATCCAGAGTCCACTGTCCACACTCCTCTGATCCTAAGGTCCACACCCCCAGATCCCTGGGTGCACTTTCCTCACACCCAGTGTCCATACAACCCAATTCCCAGTGTCCACACCCCACAGAGCAGTGTCCACACCCCACATTGTCCAGTGTCCTCACTACCAAGATCCCAGTGTCCACATTCCACAGAGGACACCCTCCACACTCCTCACATCCTGGTGTCCACATTCCCTAGATCCTAATATTCACACTCCTTCGATCCCAGTGTTCACAATCCCCAGATCCCAGTGTCCACACTCCCCAGATCCAAGTGTCCAGACTTCCCTGATCCCAGTGTCCACACTCCCCAAATCCCATTGTCCACACTCCAAACATCCCAGTGTCCACACTCCCAAGACCCCAGTGTCCACACTCCCAGGTTCCAGTGTCCACACTCCCAAGATATCAGTGTTCACAGAACTCTGATCCAAGTGGGCACACTCCCCCTATCCCAGTGTCCACACTCCCCAGATCCCAGTGTCCACACTCCCAGATCACAGTGTGCACACTCCTCCAATCACATGGTCCACACTCCCAGATCACAGTGTGCACACTTGAAAGAATAGAGTGTTAAAACTCCTCAAATCCCAGTATCCAGACTCCATAGATTCAGAGATCCCAGTGTCCACACTCCTAGATCCTAATGTGCACATGCCTCAGTGTCCAGGGTGGACACTCCTCAGAGTCCAATGTCCTTACTCCTGAGACCCCAGTGTCCACACTCTCCAGATCCTAGTGTACAAATTCCCAGATCCCTGGGTGCGCACTACTCAGAGTCCAATGTGCACACTCCTCTGATCCCAAGGTCCATACTCCCCATATCTCAGTGTCAACACTCCAAAGGTTACAGTGTCCAAACTCCCCACTTCCCAGTATGCAGACTCCATAGACTCCAGTGTGCACACTCCCCATTTCCCAGTGTCCAAATTTCCAAGATCCCAGTGTCCACCCTCCCCAGATCCCAGTGTCCACACTCCCCACATTTCAGTGTCCACAGTCCATGGACTCAAGTGTCCACATTCCCCAGATCTTAGTGTCCTCACTAATCACAGTGTCTTCACTCCCCTGATGCCATTATCCACACTACCCAGAGTTCAGTGTGCAGACTCCCCTGATGCCGGTGTCCACACCCCACTGAGCACAGTGTCCACACTCCACAGACCCAATGTTCACACTCCGCATATTACAGTGATAACACTGCTCTGATATCATTGTGCACACTACCCAGAGTCCAGTGTGCACACTCTTCTGAACCCAGCGTCCACATTACTCAGATCCCTGGGTGCACACTCCCCAAATCCCAGTGTCTACACAACCCAATTCCCAGTGTGCATACTACCTAGAGTCCAGTGTGCACACTCCTCTGATCCCAGGTTTCACACTCCCCATATCCCAGTGTTAACACCCAAAAGAGTACAGTGTCCAAACTCCCCACATCCCAATAACTAGACTCCATAGATTCCAGTGTCCACACTGCCCAGATCACAGTGTCCACCTCCCCAGATGCCAATGTTCCCACACCACAGATCCCAGTGTTCACATTCCCCCCGATTCCAGAGTACGCACTCCCCAGTTCCCATAGTTCCCACTCCCCCTACCCCATTGTCCAGATCCCAGTTTGCACACTACCCAGAGTCCAGTGTGTACACTCCTCGGCTCCTAGGTTCCACACTCCCCATATCCCCGTGTCAACACTCCAAAGAGTACAATGTCCAAACTCCCTATATCCCAGTAGCCAGACTCCATAGATTCCAGTGTCCACACTGCCCAGATCTCAGTGTCCACATTCCCCAGATCCCAGTGTGCACAATTCCCCTATTCCAGTTTCTAACTCTAATGTGGGTCCTGGGATGTTGGGACTGTGGACACTAGAACCTGTGTATTGTGGACACTGGGATCTGGGGCGTGTGGACACATGGATCTGGAAGTGAGGACTCGGGACCTGGGAAGTTTGTACACTGATATACGAGGAGTTTGAACACTGGAATCTGGGGAGTGTGGACGGTGGGATCTATGGAGTGTGTGAACTGGGATCTTGGGAGTGTGTACACTGGAATATGGGGTGAGGACACTGGGATCTGGGGAGTGTGTACACTGGGATCAGGAGAGTGTGAACATTGGGATCGGGGGAATTTGGACATTGTGATCTAAGGAGTGTGGACACTGGGATCTATGGAGTTGGAAACTGGAATAGGGGAATTGTGCACACTGGGATCTGGGGTGGAGGACACTGGGATCTGGGGAGTGTGGGCACTGGAATCTATGGAGTCTGGATATTGGGACATGGGGAATTTGGACCCTGTACTCTTTGGAGTGTTGACACGGGGATATGGGGAGTGTGGAACCTGGGATCAGAGTAGTGTGCACACTGGATTCTGGGTAGTGTGCACACTGTAATCTGGACAATGGAATAGAAGGAGTGTGAACAACGGGAACTGGGGAGTTTGTACCCTGGGATCGGGGGAATGTGAACACTGGGATCTGTGGTGTGGGGACTTTGGCATCTGGGGAGTGTGGACACTGTGATCTGGGCAGTATGGACACTGGAATCTATGAAGTCTGGATATTGAGATATGGTGAGTTTGGACATTGTACTCTTTTGGGTGTTAACATTGGAATATGGGGAGTGTGGAACCTGGGATCAGAGAAGTGTGCACACTGGTCTCTGGGTAGTGTGCACACTGGTATCAGAGCAATGTGGACACTGGGATATGGGGAGTGTGAACATTGGATCTGGGGAGTATGGACACTGTGCTTGGTGGGGTGTGGACACCGGCATCAGGGGAGTCTGCACACTGAACTCTGGGTAGTGTGGATAATGGCATCAGGGGAGTAAAGACACTGTGATTAGTGTGGACACTAAGATCTGGGGAATGTGGACACTTGAGTCCATGGACTGTGGACACTGAAGTGTGGGGAGTGTGGACACTGAAGTGTGGGGAGTGTGGACACTGGGATCCTGGGAGGGTGGACACTGGGATTTGGGCAATGTGGACACTGGAATCTATGGAGTCTGCATACTGGGATGTGGGGAGTTTGGACACTGTATTCTTTGAAATGTTGACACTGGGATATGGGGAGTGTGGATCCTGGGATCAGAGGAAGGTGCACACTGGACCTTGGGTCATGTGAACTCTGGGATGTGGGAGGGTGGGCACTGGGATCTGGAGAGAGTGGACACGGGGAACTGGGAGTGTGGACACTGGGATCTATGGAGTTTGGAAACTGGAATAGAGGGATTGTGCGCACTGGGATCTGGGGAGTGTGGATCCTGGGATCTGGAGAGTGAGAAAACGATCTGGGAGTGTGGATACTGGGATCTGGGGAGTGTGGACACTTGGAAGTGAGTAATGTGGACACTAGAATCTTGGGAGTGTGAACACTAGGATCTAGGGATTATGGACACTGGGATCTAGGGAGTGTGGGCACTGGGATCTCGGGAGTGGGGACACTGGGATTTTGGGAATGTGGACATTGATATCTGGGGAGTGTGGATACTGGGATCTGGAAAGTGTGGATTCCTGGATCTGGGAGTGTGGATACTGGGATCTTGGGCGTGTGGACATTGAGATCTGGGGAGTGTGGACACTGGAATCTATGGATTCTGGATACTGGGATGTGGGGAGTTTGGACACTGTACTACTCTTTGGAGTGTTGACACTGGGATATGGGGAGTGTGGAACCTGGGATTACAGGAGTGTGCACACTGAACTCTGGGTAGTATGGACACTGGGATCTGGGTGGGCGGACAATGGGATCTGGGGAGATTGGGTTCAATCTGGGAGATTGAAACTGTGATCTGGGGAATGTGGACACTGACATCTGGAGAGTGTGGACTCGGGGATCTGGCAGTGTGGGTACTGGGATCTTGGGAGTGTGGACACCAGGATAGGGGAGTGTGCACACTGGGATCTGGGGAGTGTGGGCACATGGATCTGTGGACTGTGGACACTGGGGTCTGGAGAGTGTGGACACTGGGATCTTGGGAGTGTGGACACTGGTTTCTGGAGAGTGAGAACATGGAGATCTGGGAGTGTGGACACTGGGATCTGGGGATTGTGGACACTGGGATCTAAGGAGTGTGGACACTTGGAATTGGGTAATGTGGGCACTGGGATCTTGAGTGTGTGAACATTAGGATATTGGGATTGTGGACACTGGGATCTAGGGAGTGTGAACACTGGGATGTCCGGAATGGGGACACTGGGATCTTATCTGGGGAGTGTGGTTACTGGTATCTGGAAAGTGTGGACTCGGGGATCTGGGAGTGTGGATACTGGGATCAGGGCAGTGTGGACACTGGGATAGGTGGAATGTGCACACTGGGATCTGGGGAGTGTGGACACTGGGAAAGGGGAAGTATTAACTCTGGATGGGGGCAGTATGAACACTGGGATCTTGGGAGTGTGGACATTGAGATCTGGGGCGTGTGGACACTGGAATCTATGGATTCTTGGGTGTGAGGAATATGGACACTGGGATCTGGGCAGTGTGGACACTGGATTATATGGATTCTGGATTCTCGGATGTGGGGAGTTTGGACACTGTAATTTTTGCAGTGTTGACACTGGGATATGGGGAGTGTGGAACCTGGGATTACAGGAATATGCACACTGAACTCTGGGTAGTATGGACACTGGGATCTGGGTAGGTGGACAATTCTGGGTAGTGTGGACACTGTTTTCTGGGGAGTATGAGCACGGGACTCTCCAGAGTGTGGACACAGAGATCTGGGGAGTGTGGACTCTGGGATCTCGGGAATGTGGACACTGGACTCTGGGGAGTGTGAACAATGATATCTGGGAAGTGTGGACACTGGGATCTGGGGAGTGTGGATACTGACATCTGGAGAGTGTGGACTCGGGGATCTGGCAGTGTGGATACTGGGATCGTTGGAGTGTGGACAGTGGGATAGGGGTGTATGCACACCGGGATCTGGGGAGTGTGGACACAGGGATCTGTGGACTGTGGACACTGGGATCTGGACAGTGTGGACACTGGGATCTTGGGAGTGTGGACACTTGGATCTGGGCTATGTGGATCCTAGGATATTGGGAGTGTAGACATCGGACTCTGTGCATCATGGACAATGGGATCTGGAGAGCTTGGACACGTGGATCTGGGAGTGTGGACACCGAAATGTGATTACTGAGGACACTAAGATCTGGTAATGTGGACACTTGAGTCCATGTACGATGGACACTGAGACATGGGGAGTGTGGACACTGGGATCTTGGGAGGGTAGACATTGAGATGGGGGAGTGTGGACCCTGGATCTGAGCAGTGTGGACACTGGAATCTATGGAGGATACTGGGGTGTGGACACTGGGATATGAGAAGTGTGGATCTTGGGATAGAGGAGTGTACACACTGAACTCTGGGTAATGTGCACACTGGGATCTTGGAGGGTGGACACTGGATTTGGGGTGTGTGGACACTGGGATCTGGGGAGTTTGTACACTGGTAAAGGAAGAGTGTGAACACTGGGATCTTGGGAGTATGGACATTGGGATCTGGGGAATGTGGACACTAGATCTTGGGAGTGTAGTCATTAGGATCTGGAGTGTGGACATTGGGATCTTTGGAGTGTAGTCAATGGGATCTGGGGAGTGGAGACACTGGGATCAGAGGAGAGTGTACACAGGTATCTGGGAGTGTGGACACTAGGATCTGGGAAGTGTGGACACTGGGAGTGTGGACACTGGGATAAGGGGAATGTGAACACTGGGATCTGGAGGGTGTGGAAACTGGGATCTGGGTAGTGCGGACACTGGGATCTTGGGAGTGTGGACACTGTGTTCTAGGGAGTGTAGACACTGGAATATTAAGAATGTGGACACTGGGTTGTTGGGAGTGTGGACATTGGGAATTGGACAATGTGGATCCTGGGATATTGGGAATGTAGACACTGGAGTCTGTTTGTTGTGGACACTGGGATCTTTGGAGTATGGACATGTGGATCTGGGTGTGGACACAGGATCTGGGAAGTTTCTACACTGATATACGCAGAGTTTGAACACTGGAATCTGGGGAGTGTGGACATTGTGGTCTGTGGAGTGTGTACACTGGGATCTTGGGAGTGTGTACACTGGGATACGGGGAGTGTGGACACTGGGATCTGGGGAGTGTGAACATTGGGATTGGTGGAATATAGACATTGGGATCTAAGGAGTGTGGACACTGGGATCTGGGGAGTGTGGGCTCTGGGATCTGGGCAGTGTATACACTGGAATCTGTGGAGTGTGCACACTGTGCTGTGTGGGGTGGGGACACTGGCATCTGGGGCGTCTTCACACGGAACTCTGGAGCGTGTTGTCTCCGGATCTGGGCAGTGTGGACAGTGGAATCTATGGAGTCTGAATACTGGGATGTGGGAAGTTTGGATACTGTCCTCTTTAGAGTGTTGACACTTGGATATGGGGAGTGTGGAACCTGGGATCAGAGAAGTGTGCACACTGGACTGTCAGTAGTGTGTACACTGGGATCTGAGGAGTGTGGACACTGGGATCTGGAGAGTGTGGACATGGGGTTCTGGGTGTGTGGACATTTGGATCTGGGGATTTGTACACTGGTATAGGGTGATTGTGTATACTAGTATCGGGGGGTGTGGACATTGGGATCTTGGAAATTTGGACACTGGAAAATGGGGACTGTGGACACTGGGATGTTGGGAGTGTGGTCAATGGGAATGAGGGAGTGTGGACACTGGGATCTGGGGAGTGTGCACACTTGAGTCTATGGAGTCTGCATACTGGGAAGTGGGGAGTTTGGACACTGTGACCTTTGGAGTGTTGACACTGAGATGTGGGGAGTATGGACCCTGGGATCAGAGGAGTGTGCACATTGGACTCTGGGTAGTGTGCACACTGGGATCTGGGAGTTTGGACACTAGGATCTGGGGATTGTGGACACTGGGATCTCGGGAGTGAGGACATTGGACTCTGAGGAGTGTGCACCCTGGACTCTGAGGAGTGTGCACATTGAGATCTAGGAGTGTGGAAACTGGGATCTCTGAATCTATGGAATCTGGATATTGGGATATGAGGAGTTTGGACTCTAATCTTTCGAGTGTGGACAATGTGATATGGGGAGTGTAGACCATGGAATTTGAGGAATGTGCACACTGATCTCTAGGTAATGTGCACACTGGTCTGAGAGTGTGGACACTGGGATCTGGGGAGTGTGGACACTGGGAACTGGGAAGTGTGGACACTGGGATAAGGGGAGTGTGCCCACTTGGATCGGGGTTCTGTGAACACTGGAATCTTTGGAGTGTGCACACTGGGATCTTGGGAGTGTGGACACTGGGATCTTGGGAGTGTGGACACTGGGATCTTGGGATTGTGGAAACTGGGATGTTGAGAGTGTGGACACTGGGATCTGGGGAGTGTGGACACTGGGATCTGGGGATGGTGGACACTGGTTTCTTGGGAGGGTGGACACTGGGATTTGGGCAGTGTGGACACTGGAATCTATGGATTCTGGATACTGGAATGTGGAGAGTTTGGACACTGTATTCTTTGGAATGTTAATACTGGGATATGGGGAGTGTGGATCCTGGGATCAGAGGGGGTTCACATTGGACTCTGGGTCGTGTGAACACTGGGATCTGGGGATTGTGGACATTGGATCTAGGGAGTGTAGACATTTTGCTCTGAGGGATATGGCCACTGGCATCTGGGGAGTCTGCACACTGCACTCTGGGGAGTGTGTACACTGGTATCTAGGAGTGTGGACACCGAAATGTGATTACTGAGAACATTAAGATCTGGTAATGTGGACACTTGAGTCCATGTACGATGGACACTGAGACATGGGGAGTGTGTACACTGGGATCTTGGGAGGGTGGACACTGAGTTCGGGGGAGTGTGGAACCTGGATCTAGGCAATGTGGACACTGGAATCTATGGAGTCTGGATACTGGGATGTGGACACTGGGATATGAGAATTGTGAATCCTGGGATAAAGGAGTGCACACACTGAACACTGGGTGATGTGCACACTGGGATCTTGGAGGGTAGACACTGAATTTGGGGTGTGTGGACACTGGGACCTGGGGAGTTTGTACACTGGTTTAGGGAGAGTGTGAACACGGATCTGGGGAGTATGGACATTGGGATCTGGGAAGTGTGGACACTAGATTTTGAGAGTGTGGTCACTAGGATCTGGGGAGTGGGACACTGTGATCAGAGGAGAGTGTACACAGGGATCTGGGAATGTGGACACTGGGATCTGGGGAGTATGGACACTGGGAACAGGGGAATGTGAACACTGGGATCTGGAGGGTGTGGATACTGGGATCTGGGGAGTGTGGACACTGGGTTCTAGGGAGTATGGACACTAGAATATTAGGAATGTGGATACTGGGTTGTTGGGATCTGGCCAATGTGTATCCTGGGATGTTGAGAATGTGGACACTGGACTCTGTGTATTGTGGACAATGGAATCTGGGGAGTGTGGACACGTGGATCTGGGAGTGTGGACACGGGATCTGGGAAGTTTGTACACTGATATATGAGGAGTCTGAATACTGGAATCAGGGGTGTGTGGACATTGGGATCTTTGGAGTGTGTACACTTGGATCTTGGGAGAGTGTTTACTAGGATATGGGGAGTGTGTACACTGGGATCACGGTGTGTGTACACTGGGATCAGGAGAGCGTGAACATTGGGATTGGGGAAGTATGGACATTGGGATCTAGGGAATGTGGACACTGGCATCTGGGCAGTGTGGACACTGGAATCTGAGGAGTGTGGACATTGGATCTGTGTAGTGTGGACACTGTGCTTTGTGGGGTCTGGATACTGGACTCTGTGGGGTGTGGACACGTGGATCTGGGGAGTCTTCACACTGCACTCAGGAGTGTTGTCTCCACATCTGGGCAGTGTGGACAGTGGAATCTATGGAGTCTGAATACTAGGATGTGGGAAGTTTGGACACTGTACTCTTTGGAGTGTTGACACTCAGATATGGGGAGTGTGGAACCTGGGATCAGAGAAGTGTGCACACTGGACTGTCGGTAGTGTGCACACTGGGATCTGAGGAGTGTGGGCACTGGGATCTGGAGAGTGTGGACATGGGGTTCTGGGTGTGTGGACATTTGGATCTGGGGATTTGTACACTAGTATAGGGGGAGTGTGTACACTAATATCAGTGGAGTGTGGACATTGGGATCTAGGGAGTGTGGACATTGGGATCTTTGAAATTTGGACACTGGGAAATGGGGACTGTGGACACTAGGATGTTGGGAGTGTGGTCAATGGGAATGGGGGAGTGTGGACACTGGGATCTGGAGAGTGTGCACACTGGAGTCTATGGAGTCTGCATACTGGGAAGTGGGGAGTTTGGACACTGTAACCTTTGGAATGTTGACACTGAGATGTGGGGAGTATGGACCCTGGGATCTAAGGAGTGTGCACATTGGACTCTGGGTAGTGTGCACCCTGGGATCTGGGAGTTTGGACACTAGGATCTGGGGAGTGTGGACACTGGGATCTCAGGAATGAGGATATTGGACTCAGAGGAGTGTGCACATTGGGATCTGGGAGTTTGGACACTAGGATCTGGGGAGTGTGTGGACACTGGGATCTCGGGAGTGAGGACATTGGACTCTGAGCAGTGTGTTCCCTGGACTCTGAGGAGTGTGTACAGTGGGATCGAGGAGTGTGGACATTGGGATCTCTGAATTTATGGAGTCTAGATACTGGGATATGAGGAGTTTGGACACTCTACTCTTTCAAGTATGGACACTGGGATTTGGGGATTGTGAACAGTGGGATCGGTGTGAACATTGTGTTCCAGGGAGTGTGGACACCGGGATGTGGGGAGTGCGGAGGGTGTACTCTGTGGAGTGTGGACACTGGAGTCTGGGGACCGTGCACACTGGGATCTAGGGAGTGTGGACACTGTTATCTGGGGGATGTGGATACTGGGATCTGGAAAGTTTAGACTTAGAGATCTGGGAGTGTGGATACTGGGATCAGGGCAGTGTGGACACTGGGATAGGGGGAGTGTGCACACTGGGATCTGGGGAGTGTGGACAGGGGGATAGGAGGAGTATTAACCCTGGCTGGGGGGAGTATGAACACTGGGATCTTGAGAGTATGGACATTGAGATCTGGGGAGTGTGGACACTGGAATCTATGGATTCTGGGGTGTGGGGGTATGGACACTGGGATCTGGGCAGTGTGGACACTGCAATCTATGGATTCTGGATACTGGGATGTGGGGAATTTGGACACTGTACTACTCTTTGCAGTGTTGACACTGGGATATGGGGAGTGTGGAACCTGGGATTACAGGAGTGTGCACACTGAACTCTGGGTACTATGGACACTGGGATCTGGGTGGGTGGACAATGGGATCTTGGGAGATTGGACATTGTGACCTGGAGAGTGTGGACACGGAGGTCTGGGAGTGTGGACACTGGCATCTGGGTAGTGTGGACACTGTTTTCTGGGGAGTATGGACACTGGGCTCTGGAGAGTGTGGATACAGATCTGGAGAGTGTGGGCACTGGGTTCTGGGCAGTATAGTCACTGGTATCTGGGGAGTGTGGACTCTGGGATCTAGGGAATGTGGACACTGGACTCTGGGGAGTGTGAACAATGATATCTGGGAAGTGTGGACACTGGGATCTCGGGAGTGTGGATACTGACATCTGCAGAGTGTGGACTCAGGGATCTGGAGTGTGGATACTGGGATCGTTGGAGTGTGGACACTGGGATAGGAGAGTGTGCACACTGGGATCTGGGGAGTGTTTACTTTGGGATCTGTGGACTCTGGACACTGGGATCTGGAGGGTATGGACACTGGGATCTTGCGAGTAAGAACATTGGACTCTGCTGAGTATGGACACTGTGCTCTGTGGGGTGTGGACACTTGGAATTGGGTTGTGTGGAAACTGGTCTGAGGAATGTGCACCCAGGAATCTGGGGAGTGTGGATACTGGGATCAGAGGAGAGTGTACAGAGCGATCTGTGAGTGTGGACACTAGGACCTGGGGAGTGTGGACACTGTGAGTGTGGACACTGGAATCGGGGGAATGTGAACACTGGGATCTGGAGGTTATGGATACTGGGATCTGGGGAGTGTGGACACTGGGTTCTAGGGAGTGTGGACACTGGAATTTTAGGAATATGGACACTGGGTTGTTGGGGAGTGTGGACAATGGGATCTGGGCAATGTGGATCCTGGGATGTTGGGAATGTGGACACTGGACTCTGTATTGTGGACACTGGGATCTGGGGAGTGTGGACACCTTGATCGGGGAGTGTGGACACGGGATCTGGGAAGTTTGTACAGTGATATACGAGGAGTTTGAACACTGGAATCTGGGGAGTGTGGACATTGGGATCTGTGGAGTGTGTACACTGGGATTGGGAATGTGTACAGTGGGATTGAGCGAGAATGAACATTGAGATCTGGGGAATATGGACATTGGGATCTAGGGAGTGTGGACACTGGGATCTGGGCAGTGTGGACACTGGAATCTGTGGAGTGTGGATATTGGATCTGGGGAGTGTGGACATTGTCCTCTGTGTGGTATGGACTCTGTTGGGTGTGGACACTGGCATCTGAGGAGTCTTCATGCCACATGCTGGGGAGTGTTGACTCTGGATTTGGGCAGTATGGACAGTGGAATCTATGGAGTCTGGATACTGGGATGTGGGGAGTTTGGACACTCTACTCTTTGGAGTGTTGACACTGGGGTATGGGGAGTGTGGAACCTGGGATCAGAGAAGTGTGCACACTGGACTGTCGGTAGTGTGCACACTGGAATCTGAAGATTGTGGACATTGGGATCTGGAGAGTTTGGGTTCTGGGAGAGTGGACATTTGGATATGGGGATTTGTACACTGGTATAGAGAGAGTGTGTACACTAGTGTCAAGGGAGTGTGGACATTGGGATCTGGGGAATTTGGACACTGGGATCTCGGGAGTGAGGACATTGGACTCTAAGGAGTATGCACCCTGGACTCGGAGGAGTGTGCACATTAGGATCTAGGAGTGTGGACACTGGGATCTCTGAATCTATGGAGTCTGGATACTGGGATATGAGGAGTTTGGACACTCTACTCTTTCGAGTGTGGACACTGTGATCTGGGGAGTGTGGACAATTGGATAGGGGGAATGTGCCCACTTGGATTAGGGTTCTGTGAACACTGGGATCTTGGGAGTGTGGACACTGGGATCTTGGGAGTGTGGACACTGGAATCTTGGGACTGTGGACACTGGGATCTTGGGAGTGTTGACACTGGGATCTGGGGAGTGTGGACACTGGGATCTGGCAGTGTGGACACTGGGATCAGAGAAGTCTGGACACTTGGATCTGGGGAGTATGGACACTGGGATCTGGAGATTGTGAACACTGGGATCGGGAGAGTGTGAACACTTGGATCCTGGGAGTGTGGTCACCAGGATGTGGGGAGTGTGGAGGGTGTACTCTGTGGAGTGTGGACACTGAAGTCTGGGGACTGTGCACACTGGGATCTAGGAAGTGTGGCCACTGGTATCTGGGGAATGTGGACAATGGACTCTGTGGATTATGGACACTGGGATCGTGGTAGTGAGGACATTGGACTCTGGGGAGTGTGGACACTACTCTGTGGGGTGTGGACACTGGGAATTGGGTAGTGTGAACAGTGGGTCTGAGGAAAGTGCCCCCAGCGATCTGGGGAGTGTGGACCCTAGGATCAGAGGAGTGTGCACACTGGACTCTGGGTAGTGTGTACACTGGTATCTGAGCAGTCTGGCCCCTGGGATTTGGGTATTGGGCACATTGGATCAGGGAAGTGTGGACACTGTGCTCTGTGGAGTATGGCCACTGGCATCAGGGGAGTCTGCACACTGCACTCTGGGGAATGTGGACACTGGAATCTGGGGAGTGTGGACACTGATTAGTGAGGACACTAAGATCTGGGGAATATGGACATGTGAGTCCATGCACTGTGGACACTGAAGCATTGGGAGTGTGGACACTAGAATCTAGGGAGGGTGGACATTGGGATTAGGGGAGTGTTGCCACTGGCATCTGGGGAGTTACACTGGTATAGGGGGAATGTGCTCACTGGGATCGAGGGAACGTGAATCCTGAAATCTGAGGAGTGTGGACGTGGGTATCTGGAGAGAGTGCACACTGGTACCTGTGGATTTTGGACACTAGTATAGGGGATGTATGAACTCTGGGTTGGGGGGAGTATGAACACTGGGATCTGGGGTATGTGGACATTGGGATCTGGGGAATTGGACACTGGGATCTGGGCAGTGTGGGCACTGGAATCTTTGAAGTCTGGATACTGGGATGTGGGGAGTTTGCACACTGTTTTTTTGGAGTGTTGACTCTTGGATATGGGGAGTGTGGAACCTGGGATTATAGGAGTGTGCACACTGGACTCTGGATACTGTGGATACAGGGATCTGGGAGGGTACATAATGGGATCTGGGGAGTTTGGACACTGTGATTTGGAGAGTGTGGACATGGGGATCTGGGAGTGTGGACACTAGGATCTATGGAGTAGGAAACTGGAATAGGGGGATTGTGCACATTGGGATCCTGGGATTGTGAACACTGGGATCTGGGGAGTGTGGACACTGGGATCTGGGCAGTATGGACACTGGAAATGATGGAGTCTGGATACTGGGATATGGGGAGGTTGGACAATGTACTCTTGGAGTGTTGACACGGAGATATGGGGAGTGTGAAACCAGACATGAGAGGAGTTTGCACACTGGACTCTGGGTAGTGTGCACACTGGGATCTGCTTTGGTGGACACTGGGATCTGAGGAGTGTGGACACTGGGATCTGGAGAGTGTGGACACAAGAATCTAGGAGTGTACACACTGGGATAAGGCGAGTGTGAACAATGGGAACTGGGGAGTGTGTTCTCTGGGATCGGGGGAATGTGAACACTGGGATCTGTGGTGTGGGAACATTGGCATCTGGGGAGTGTGGACACTGTGATCTGGGCAGTGTGGACACAGGAATCTATGGAGTCTGGTTATTGGGATGTGGGGAGTTTGGACATGGTACTCTTTTGGGTGTTAACATTGGGATATGGGGAGTGTGAAACCTGGGATCAGAGGAGTGTGCACACTGGACTCTGGGTAGTATGTACACTGGGAATTGGGTTGTGTGGACACTGGAATCTGGAGAGTTTGCACCCAGGGATCTGGGTAGTGTGGACTCTGCATTCAGAAGAGTGTGCACACTGGTATCTGAGAAGTGTGGACACTGGGACATGGGGAGTGTGAACATTGGATCTGGGGAGTATGGACATTGTGCTTGGTGGGGTGTGGACACCGGCATCAGGGGAGTCTGCACACTGAACACTGGGTAGTGTGGATAATGGCATAAGGGGAGTGAAGACACTGTGATTAGTGAGGACACTAAGATCTGGGGACTGTGGACACTTGAGTCCATGGACTGTGGACACTGAAGTGTGGGGAGTGTGGACACTGGGATCCTGGGAGGGTGGACACTGGGATTTGGGCATTGTGGACACTGGAATCTATGGAGTCTGGATACTGGGATGTGGGGAGTTTGGACACTGTATTCTTTGGAATGTTGACCCTGGGATATGGGGAGTGTGGATCCTGGGATCAGATGAGGGTGCACACTGGACTCTGGGTCATGTGAACACTAGGATATGGGAGGATGGACACTGGGATCTGGAGAGGGTTGACACTTGGAACTGGGAGTGTGGACACTGGGATGTATGGAGTTTGGAAACGAATAGGAGGATTGTGCACACTGGGATTTGGGGATTGTGGACACTGGGATCTGGAGAGTGAGAACATGGAGATCTGGGAGTGTGGACACTGGGATCTGGGGAGTGTGGACACTGGGGTCTAGGGATTGTGTACACTGGGATCTTGGGAGTGGGGACACTGGGGTCTAGGGATTGTGTACACTGGGATCTCGGGAGTGGGGACACTGGGATCTTGGGAATGTGAACACTGATATCTGGGGAGTGTGGATACTGGGATCTGGAAAGTGTGGACTCGGGGATCTGGGAGTGTAGATACTGGGATCAGGGAAGTGTGGACACTGGGATAGGGGGAGTGTGCACACTGGAATCTGGGGAGTGTGGACACTGGGATAGGGGGAGTTTTAACTCTCCATCGGGGGAGTATGAACACTGGGATCTTGGGAGTGTGGACATTGAGATTGGGGAGTGTGGACACTGGAATCTATGGATTATAGGGTGTGGGGAGTATGGACACTGGGATCTGGATAGTATGGACACTGGAATCTATGGATTCTGAATACTGGGATGTGGGGAGTTTGGACACAGTACTACTCTTTACAGTGTTGACCCTGTGATATGAGGAGTGTGGAACCTGGGATTCCAAGAGTGTGTACACTGAACTCTGGGTAGTATGGACACTGGGATCTGGGTGGGTGGACAATGGGATCTCGGGAGATTGAACACTGTGATCTGTAGAGTGTGGACACGGGGGTCTGGAAGTATGGACAGTGGGATCTGGGTGGTGTGGACACTGTTTTCTGGGAGTATGGACACTGGGCTCTGGAGAGTGTGGACACAGAGATCTTGGGAGTGTGGACACTGGGTTCTGGGGAGTATAGACACTGGAATCTGGTGATTGTGGACACTGGGATCTAGGGAATATGGACTCTGGACTCTGGGAAGTGTGAACAATGATATCTGGAAAGTGTGGACACTGGGATCTGGGGAGTGTGAATACTGGGATAGGGGAGTGTGCACACTGGGATAGGGGAGTGTGGGCCCTGGGATTTGTGGATTGTGGACACTGGGATCTGGAGAGTGTGGACACTGGGATCTTGGAAGTGTGGACACTTTGATCTGGGCAATGTGGATCCTAGGATGTTGTGAATGTAGACACTGGACTCTGTGAATCGTGGACACAGGGATCTGGAGAGTTTGGAATCTGGGGAGTGTGGACACTGGACCTTGTGGACTGTGGACACTGGGCTCTTGGGAGTAAGAACATTGGACTCTGCTGAGTGTGGACACTGTGCTCTGTGGGGTGTGAACACTGGGAATTGGGTTGTGTGGAAACTGGGTCTGAGGAATGTTCATCCAGAAATCTGGGGAGTGTGGATTCTGGGATCAGAGGAGTGTGCACACTGGACTCTGGAAGATGTGGACACTGAGATCTGTGGAGTGTGAACACTGGGTCTGGGGAATGTGGATATTGTGCTCTGTGGATATGGCCACTGGCATCTGGGGAGTCTGCACACTGCACTCTGGGCAGTGTGGACACTGGTATCTGGGAGTGTGGTCACCGGACTGTGATTACTGAGGACATTAACATCTGGTAATGTGGACATTGAGTCCATGGACTGTGGACACTGAGACATGGGGAGTGTGGACTCTGGGATCTTGGGTGGGTGGACACTAAGATTGGGGGAGTGTGGACCCTAGATCTTGGCAGTGTGGACACTGGAATCTATGGAGTCTGGATACTGGGATGTGGACATGGGATATGAGAATTGTGGGTCCTGGGATAGAGGAGTGTACACACTGAACTCTGGGTAATGTGCACACTGGGATCTTGGAGGGTGAACACTGGATTTGGGGTGTGTGGACACTAGGATCTGGGGAGTTTGTACACTGGGATCTTGGGAGTGTGTACACTGCGAAATGGGGATATAGACATTGGGATCTGGGAAGTGTAGATACTAGATCTTGGGAGTGTGGTCACTAGGATGTGGGGAATGTGGACTCTGGGATCTTGGGAGTGTGGTCAATGAGATCGGGAAGTGGGGACACTGGGATCAGAGGAGAGTGTACACTGGGATCGGGAGAGTGTGAACATTGGGTTCGGGGGAATATGGACATGGAGATCTAGGGAATGTGGACACTGGGATCTGGGCAGTGTGGACACTGGAATCTGTGGAGTGTGGACATTGGATCTGGGGAGTGTGGACACTATTCTCTGTGGGGTGTGGACACTGGCATCTGGGGAGTCTTCACACTGCACTCTGGGGAGTGTTGACTCCGCATCTGGGCAATGTGGACAGTGGAATCTATGGAGTCTGAATACTGGGATTTGGGGAGTTTGGACACTGTCCTCTTTAGAGTGTTGACACTGGGATATGGGGAGTGTGAAACCGGGGATCAGCGAAGTGTGCAAACTGGACTGTCGGTAGTGTGCACACTGGGATCTGAGGAGTGTGGATCCTGGGATCTGCAGAGTGTGGACATGGGGTTCTGGGCGTGTGGACATTTGGATCTGGGGATTTGTACACTGGTATAGGGGGAGTGTGCACACTAGTATCGGGGAGTGTGGACATTGGGATCTGGGGAGTGTGGACACTGGGATCTTGGAAATTTGGACACTGGGAAATGGGGACTGTGGACACTGGGATGTTGGGAGTGTGGTCAATGGGAATGGGGGAGTGTGGACACTGGGATCTGGGGAGTGTGCACACTTGAGTCTATGGAGTCTGCATACTGGGATGTGAAGAGTTTGGACACTGTAACCTTTGGAGTGTTGACACTGAGATATGGGGAGTATGGACTCTGGGATCTGAGGAGTGTGCACATTAGACTCTGAGTAGTGTGCACCCTGGGATCTGGGAGTTTGGACACTAGGATCTGGGGAGTGTGGACACTGGGATCTCAGGAATGAGGACATTGGACTCAGAGGAGTGTGTGCACATTGGGATCTAGCAGTTTGGACACTGGAATTTCTGAATCTATGAAGTCTGGATACTGGAACATGAGGAGTTTGGACACTGTGCTCTTGTGAGTGTGGACACTGTGATATGGGGAGTGTGGACCACGAGATTTGATGAGTGTGCACACTGGTCTCTGGGTAATGTGCACACTGTGATCTGGGAGTGTGGACACTGGGATCTGGGGAGTGAGGACACTGGAATCTGGGAAGTGTCCACACTGGGATAGGGGGAGTGTGCCCACTTGGATCAGGGTTCTGTGAACACTGGGGTCTTGGGAGTTTGGACACTGGGATGTTGGGAGTGTCGACACTGGGATCTGGAGAGTGTGGACACTGGGATCTGGCAGTGTGGACCCTAGGATCAGGGAAGTCTGGACACTTGGATCTGGGGAGTATGGAGACAGGGATCTGGGGATTGTGAACACTGGGATAGTAGGAGTGTGAACATTGGGATCCGGGGAGTGTGGACACTGGGATGTGGGGAGTGTGGAGGGTGTACTCTGTGGAATGTGGACACTGGAGTCTGAGGACTGTGCATCCTAGGATCTAAGGAATATGGACACTGGTATCTGGGGAATATGGACAATGGAGTCTGTGGATTATGGACACTGGGATTTTGGTAGTGAGGACACTGGACTCTGGGGAGAGTGGACACTGCTCTGTGGGGTGTGGACACTGGGAATTGGGTTGTGTGGACAGTGGTTCTGAGGAAAGTGCACCCAGGAATCTGGGGAGTGTGGAGCCTAGGATCAGAGGAATGTGCACACTGGACTCTGGGTAGCGTTTACACTGGTATCTGAGCAGTGTGGCCACTGGGATCTGGGTATTGTACATATTGGATCTGGGGAGTGTGGACACTGTCCTCTGTGGGTTGTGGCCTCTGGCATCTAGGTAGTCTGCACACTACACTCTGGGCGTGTGGACACTGGTATCTGGGGAGTGTGGACACTGTGATTAGTGAGGACACTAAGATCTGGGGAATGTGGACACGTGAGTCCATGCACTGTGGACACTGAAGCATGGGGAGTAGGGAGACACGCTGATCTAGGGAGGGTGGACACTGGTATAGGGGGAGTATTAACTCTGGATGGGGGGAGTATGAACAGTGGGATCTTGGGAGTGTGGACAATGAGATCTGGGGATTGTGGACATTAGAATCTACGGATTCTTTGGTGTTGGGGTATGGACACTGGGATCTGGGCAGTGTGGACACTGGAATCGATGGATTCTGGACACTGTGATGTGGGGAGTTTGGTCACTGTACTACTTTTGCAGTGTTGACACTGGGATATGGGGAGTGTGGAACCTGGGATTACAGGAATGTGCACACTGAACTCTGGGTAGTATGGACACTGGGATCTGGGTGGGCGGACAATGGGATCTGGGGAGATTGGACACTGTGATCTGGAGAGTGTGGACACGGGGGTCTGGGAGTGTGGACACTGGCATCTGGGTAGTGTGGATACTGTTTTCTGGGGAGTATTGACACTGGGCTCTGGAGAGTGTGGACACAGAGATCTGGGGAGTGTGGACACTGGTTTCTGGGGAGTATAGATACTGGAATCTGGGGATTTTGGACACTGGGATCTAGGGAATATGGACATTGGACTCTGGGGAGTGTGAACAATGATATTTGGGAAGTGTGGAAACTGGGATTGGGTGAGTGTGGATACTGACATCTGGAGAGTGTGAATTCGGGGATCTGGCAGTGTGGATACTGGCATCTTGGGAGTGTGGACACTGGGATAGGGAAGTGTGTACACTGGGATCTGGGGAGTGTGGAGACTGGGATCTGTGGAGTGTGGACACTGGAATCTGGGGAGTGTGGAAATTGGATCTGGGTTGTGTGGACACTGTGTTCTGTGGGGTGTGGACACAGTGCTCTGTGGGGTGCGGACACTGTGCTCTGTGGGGTGGGGACATTGGCATCTGGGGAGTCTTCACACTGCAGTCTGGGGAGTGTTGACTCCGGGTCTGGGCAGTGTGGACAGTAGAATCTATGGAGTCTGGATACTGGGATGTGGGGGGTTTGAACACTGTAATCTTTGGAGTGTTGACACTGGGATATGCGGAGTGTTGAACCTGGGATCAGAGAAGTGTACACACTGGACTGTAGTTAGTGTGCACTCTGGGATCTGAGGAGTGTGGACACTGGGATCTGGGGAGTGTGGACATTGGATCTGGGGACTGTGGACACTGTGATCTGTGGGGTGTGGATACTGCTCTGTGGGGTGTGGATACTGCTCTGTGGGTTGTGGACACTGGCATCTGAGGAGTCTTCACACTGCAGTCTGGGGAATGTTGACTCCGGATCTGGGCAGTGTGGACAGTGGAATCTATGGAGTCTGGATACTGGGATGTGGGGAGTTTGGACACTGTACTCTTTGGAGTGTTGACACTCAGATATGGGGAGTGTGGAACCTGGGATCAGAGAAGTGTACACACTGGACTGTCGGTAGTGTGCACACTGGGATCTGAGGAGTGTGGACACTGGGATCTGGAGAGTGTGGACATGGGGTTCTGGGAGAGTGGACATTTGGATCTGGGGATTTGTACACTGGTATGGGGGAGTGTGCACACTAGTATCGGGGAGTGTGGACATTGAGATCTGGGGAGTGTGGACACTGGGATCTTGGAAATTTGGACACTGGGAAATGGGGACTGTGGACACTGGGATGTTGGGAGTGTGGTCAATGGGAATGGGGGAGTGTGGACACTGGGGTCTGAGGAGTGTGCACACTGGAGTCTATGAGTCTGCATACTGGGACGTGGGGAGTTTGGACACTGTGACCTTTGGAGTGTTGACACTGAGATATGGGGAGTATGGACCCTGGGATCTGAGGAGTGTGCACATTGGACTCTAAGTAGTGTGTACCCTGGGATCTGAGAGTTTGGACACTAGGATCTGGGGCATCCCGCCGCCCCATTCTGGCCACTGGCCCATGGGTCTTTCCAGCCGTGGCGCTGGCCCTGGGAAGGCAGGGGCTTGATCCGGCTCCCTTGGCCCAGCAGTCTTGCATGGCGCCTGGAACCGGGGTTTCCTGCTGATTTCTTTTTCTACCCCCAGACCTGGGCAGACCGAGGCCATGTTGAGCTTCAGCTCCATGGAAGCTTCCTCTCCCCCAAGACAGACCGAGAGCGAGCTGGAGTCCCAGGAAGGAGGGCCAAGGTGCGGCCTCCGCCTCCCAGCACGCGCACCCCAGGCTCCATCCTTACCCCATTCGCCTGGACAGAACCTTGCTCAGCACGGGCTCCCAGAGGTCACCCCTAATTGGGGGGTTAGGAGGGGGGGAGACTGAAGGTGGGACATGCCTCCTCCTGCCTAGGCCCCAGGCTCTTGCTCCCTTCCTCGTTTCTTTCCACAGCCACAGTGCCTGGGAGAGTCCCCTAGCCCCCAACACTCTGCCCATCCCCGCCCCCAGCCTAGGAGTTCCCTCCCCATCCGCATGATACAACACGAGTCCCCCAGTAATTCTTAGAAATGAACATTCTCCCTCCCCACCCCCAGTATAAGTGTGGCTCAGATGAGAGAGTGCCTGCCTCTGAATTCAAGCCCCAGTATGGCCAAAAAGCAAAATGAACACTCCTAGCCAGGCATGGGACTGCACCTGTAACACCAGCTCTAAGAGGCTGAGGCAGAAGGATCAGTAGTTCAAGGCCGGCCTGAGGTCTGCAGAGTGAGGCCTCTCTCAAAAAAAGAAAAAAGGGAGGAGGGGGACTGGGTTATAATTTAAGTGATAATCTGCCCAGCAAAATGAGTCCCTAAGTTCAACCCTGTATGGTGAGAGTGTGTGTCAAGCCAAATGTGTGACAGTATTTGTGTGCAAGGCTCTTGGCTAGGATGGAGAGTCATGTGGGGACACAAAGTAACACAAAACTGTCTGGCAGTGAGAATGCATAGTAACATGTTAAAAGCTCTGGAAACAGGGCTGGGAAGGTGGCTCAGTGGTAGAGTGCTTGCCTTGCATGCATCAGGCCCTGGGTTCGACTCCTTATCACCACATAAGCAGAAAAAGCTGGAAGTGGTGCTATGGTTCAAATGGCTGAGTGCTCGCCTTGAGCTGAGGAGCTGAGGGACAGCGCCCAGGCCCAGAGTTCAGGCCTCATGACTGACAAAAAAAAAAAAAAAAAGCAAGCTCTGGAAAGTCTTGCAGTGTGTCTGCTTGTTTAACCCATTATCCCCCCGAATCTATGGGGGTCACAGAGACTTTTAAGGTTTGTTACGAGACTTTATGACAATATTGTCACCACATGCAGGTGAGAATTTGTGAAGTTTCCCTCTAAAAGTAGGGACTCTTCACTTAAGGTCTTTGACTTCGACCGCAGAATAAGAATTTCTGGACAAGTCATAATGGTAAGAAAACTTGGTGGAGCTTTATTTAGAAAGTGAGCAGGCAAGCAGACAAACAGACTAGCAGAAAGGAGGAGATACCTTCTAACAGACTGGATGCTCTCAAAGGGAGTGAGGCACAGCTCTTTGGTTGTCAAGGGTATTTATATGGTAATGGCAGGGGTCTGTCTTAAAGATAGGTAAAGATAGGAATTTATCTTTACTCTCAGTCACTTTCGGTGTTGTTACACTTTCTAAGTTTCTGGCTCTTTTGTGTGTGTGTTGGGGGGGGGGTGGTGCTTGAGCTCTGAGCCTGGGCCTGGGCCTGAGCACTCAGCTCTTCAGCTCAAGGAGAACGTTCTACCACTTGAGCCACAGCACCACTTCCTGCTTTTTCTGCTTATGTGGTGCTGAGGAATCAAACCCAGGGCCTCATGCATACAAGGCAAGCGCTCTACCACTGAGCCACCTTCCTAGCCCAGTTTCTGGTTCTTGTTTACCATTCGCTTGTCTGCATTTTGGGAGAGAATTTCTCTCAGGGAAGGCATATATCCTACAAACAAATGTCAATTCTTGGGGTGAGAAAGGTATCTCTCAGGAAAGAATGCATCCTGTTAGCTCTCTAGGAAGCAGAGACAGTGCTTCTGGGTTTCTAAATACTATGTTTCTGAGTTGCCTTCACCAGGCCTCATTTTCTCTAATTCATCTTGCCTTGTCTATCCCTAAAATTACTTCAGTCTCTTAATCTTAAGTGTTAGGCCAATGAGCTCCCTTCCCATTGCTTAGCACGCTCCTTCCCCGCTCCACAGCTTGGCACGCTCCCTTCCTAGGCAACACTAGGTCCATGTAGTAAAGGCAGTAAATAATCAGCCTCCAGCCCCCTTTGCCTTGGGATGGCACTCTTCTGGGACAGCTACCGCCCTATAAGGCAGCAAGAGCCCCTTAGAGTGACCTTCAGGTCTGGGCAGCTGCAGGGCTCCATATCTACTACTTGGGCAGCAGCCATAGATCCTAGTCTGCCATCATGAAGACCCCTGGCCCTCACCTCCACACTGGAGTCTCCACCTCCTAGCCCCTTCTAGCCCCTCCTAAACTTCAGTAGGTTATACGGGTCACCTCAGACAATAGCCGGTGCTGCTCCTCACTCCTGTCTTGTGGGAAGGGGTCTTGCCGGCCCCTGTACCAGCAATAAACCTTTTCTTTGTTCTTTGTACCTGGATGTCTGTGTGGTTTTTGGCAAAGTCTAATGTACTCTAATATTAAGGGAAGTAGATGAATGAATATCTCCTGTAATTTTTTTTTGGGGGGTCCGGTCGTGGGGCCTGAACTCTGGGCCTGGGCGCTGTCCCTCAGCTCTTCAGCTCAAGGCTAGCGCTCTACCACCTGAGCCACAGCGCCACTTCTGGCTTTTTTCTTTTTGCTTCTGTGGTGCTGAGGAATCGAACCCAGGGCCTCAGGCATGCAAGGCAAGCGCTCTACCACTGAGCCACCTTCCCAGCCCTCCTGTATTTCTTTAAGCTTGAGTTTTTGAATTTCTGGCAGTTGTTCGCCATGCCTCGTTCTCAACGTACCGTTTCCCTTTGGGTGCTGCAGAGTCCTTCTGTGCTCCTCCTGTGGGCAGAAGGTGGAATTGCTGGCATTGCATCTCCCTGCCTCCATAGGTGACTTGCCAGGGTGAACACCTTCGGCTGCCTGAGAGGTGTGGCTTCAGGAAAGCAGCATCTGGGGGTGGGGCTGGGCCTCAGGTGGGGCTTGGCAACAAAGAGGAGAGCAAATGAGAAGAGCCCTACCCTCTGCAGGGAAGCCTTTGGGGTGAAAGGACAGGGCTAGCCCTGGAAGCAGAACACTGGGGACAAGGCCAGACTCCAGAGAAGCGGACAGCTGGAGCGGGGGTGGGAGCACTGCCCAAATCCCCTCCCCCACTCCTGTTTCACAGGTTCTGCAGTGGGTGGGCCTGACCCAGTCAGAGCCAGAGACTGGCAGGCCTGGGGGTCAGCGCGGCCTCTGGGACCCCCCCCCCCCCCCCCGGCAGGGCTGTGTTCGCTGGTGACGGCAGTGTCTTGTGAATCACAGGGACAGGAGCCAAATGTCCAGGAGGATGGAGGCAGAGGAGAGTCTGGGGGCCTGAGGAGGCCGAGCAATCCTGGGCCAGTGGGGAAGGAGGGTCTGAAATGCAGAGTTCAGGACAGGCCCTGGGCAGAGTGGAGGCCATGAGGCCCCCAGGCCAGCAGGAAATGGTGGTAATGGCTGTGGCTGGGGGAGGAGGGAGAAGGCGGGCAAGCAGCATAGTTTAAAAACTACATTTATTATGCACCATTTTCCAATGCTACAGGAAATATGTTGTTCTAGAAACATGGAACCTGCATGTGGGCATCTTGGTAACCACTGTACACATCTGGTGTGGGTCCCCTTTGTACTTTCTAGACATACACACATACACATGTCCAGTTACACACCCACATGCATGCTTGTAAACAATGTTGGGCTCAAACTGCACTGTGTGCCAAATAAAGGCTGTGGCTCTGATGCTAACCATGCCACCCTGCTGACCTCCTGAGAACAGATGCCCACATATGAGTGGTCAGCTAGCAACTGAAGACGAAAGTTTCCATCTACTAACAAGAAGCTTCTGACTAGTAGTGCAGCTTCCCGCCTCACCAGTGATTGCATGTATGTGTGTGTGCACTAGAGGTGCTAGAACTGCTAAGCTATGCCTCTGGCGACTTCCTTATCCTTGGTTCACATCTTTAAAAATATAGGGTTGGGATGTGACTCAAGTGGTAGAACACCTGCCTGGCAAGCATGAGGCTTGGAATATTGCCAAGAGGAGGAAGGATACAGATACGTATGCTAGTTGTAAGATCTGTGTGTGCTGGTACTGGAGCTTGAACTCAGCATCCGGGTGCTGTCCCTGAGCTTTTTTTTGCTCAAGACTGGTGCTCTACCACTTGAGCCACAGCCCTACTTCAGTTTCTTGGCGGGTAAGTGGAGGTAGGAGTTTCATGGACTTTCCTACCTATGCTGGATTCAAACTACAATCCTCACATCTCAGCATCCTGAGTAGCTAGATTACAGGCGTGAGCCACCGGCGCCCTGCTGCACTATGAGTTTTTGTAGACACCCCCAGCAACAGGCAGGTTGTGTCTCAGCACTTGGGAACTGGGAAGAAGCGAGTTCAGAAAGGAACGCAGCGGAGGCGGGTGAAATGAGACAGGCTCAAGGAGGCCGGGGATGTGGAACCTTCCCCTGGGTTTGGTGCTGCCCATGCTTCAGGTATTAAGTTTGGTTCTATTCACATGTCACCAGTTGTTTCAATATGTAAGTGTCAATACACACTCCCTTGCATGTCTACACAAAATGCTTTAGGAATAATTTAGCTTAGGAGCTGTCAGATGTAATGAAGCCTATTCTTTTTACCATCTCAGAGGCAAGGCCCTTGTGGGGGAGAATGGTCCCCACCCTCCCTGTACTGAAGGCTTCCTGCAGGAGTTGGGGTATTCTCTTCCTTCAAGATGGCACACCTTGCCCGGCCCTAAGGGCCTATCCAAACAATGCCACCCTTGGCCTCCATCCCCACCCCCCTCAGCCCCTCGGCCCCTATGGATCACCAGGCTGTGGAACAGAGTGGGCAATGCAGCTTTGGTACCCAGCTTCCAGCCTCCATTCCCCAACCAGTGTAGCTAACTGATGTTTAAATATTAAAAAGTGCTCATTGTCCCCAAAGGGGCTTTCCCACTGTCCACAGACCAAATCAATGTCCTCTGCTTTCCCTAATCTAGTGGATGGCCTGCGGTCCTGGGGTCCCAGGGAGTCAGGGTCATTCAGCAGCCCCAGGCAGGCACAGAAGCCGAGTGGCTCCTAGCTGGAGCAGCAGGAGGACATGTGCCTCCCACCTGGCAGAGCTTCCCGGGTGAAGGGAGCTGTGCCTGAGAGCCAGGCGGCCTCGGCGTGGCTGCTGGGACCGTCCAGCAGCAAAGGTCCCCAGCGTCAGGCCCAGGCCTGCATCTACAGGGGCGCAGCGTCGCCTGCCGGTCTGTACGGGGCTCCACGCGGGGGCCTGTGCGGGGCTCCACGCGGGGGCCTGTGCTGGCCACTCCACGGCACTGGGGATCTGAAACAACGAAGGAAGTGAGCGGTGTGACCCCTCCCGCAGCCTGCAGTCTTCAGTCCCTGCAGCGGTGGCCCAGCAACGCCAGTCCCTCAAAACAGGCCCTTAAGACGACCAGGAGGGTGAGTGGCCTTCCAACCCCACACTTTGGCTGAGACCAGTCTCCTGCCCTTGCCGGGCCTGTGTTCTCTGCTCAATTATGGGCACCCCACTACCCACCAGGCCCACTGTCCGTGGCCTGGCCTCCCATGCCCACATCTTCCGTAGTTCTCCAGAATCCTCACTCTCCCCACCCTGCCTTTCCTCCCTTCCCAAGCTACCAATAGCAAGCCCAGCTCCAGGACCTATCACTCTCTCTCTCTCTCTCTCTCTCTCTCTCTCTCTCTCTCTCTCTCTCTGCTGGTGGCTCCTGAGACTCCTGCAGGACCCAGACGGGTAGAAATCACCCTGAGGAACAGATAAGGAAACTGAGGCCTGTCATTTCCAGGACAAGGCCCCTCCCTCAATGTCAGCAAGGCCCACTTGCTTCCTGGATCCATCTGAATTTGTAGAACTCAGGGCGCCATACTCACCCCAACTGGCCCAGCTCATGCTGACATCAAGAGCTCTTCTGGAGGGAAGCCTTACCTGTCTCCTCCCCCACCCCCACCCCTGCGGCCATCAACGCCCGGCCCCAGGGGAACAGAGCTCCCCTCCAAGGCAGGTGTCAGTACCCCTCCCCCCTCTGATGGGCTCACAGGATGGCGCCACACAACAGAGCCAGCCTCCCCTGCGTGGGACACAGTGTCCAAGGTCCCTAGAATATGGAGTGAGGCCTGAGCAGATGTCAAGGGACCTGCCTGGCCCACCCAGCCTCAGTAGAGTTATTTACCTGAAAGAAGGGAGCAGGCATGTGGTGGCTCGAGCGCAGACCTGGGAAGTGGCCCAGTGCAGCCACGGGATGTCCTCGGGCAGATCCGGGAGCCATGTCACTAGTCTGCAGGAATGAAGCCACATCCGGGGACACTCACTATGTTTAAACCAGGTGTGGTGGTCCTGTCTGTAATCCCGCTACTCAGGAGACTGAGAGCTGAGGGTCAAAGCAGTTCAAAGCCAGCCCAGGCAGGAAAATCTATGAGACTCATTTCTAATCAACCACCAAAAAGCCAGAAGTAGAGCTGTGGCTCAAGTGGTCGAATACTAGCCTTGAACAAAATACCTCGGAGATAGTACCCAGGTCCTGAGTTCAAGCCCCAGGACCAGCACCCCCCAAAAAAGTGATTATATAAATTATAGATTATAAGAATTACAGAAAGTGATTAAAGAAATTATAGAGCGTGGGCGGCTGAGAGTCATGAAGACAACACGGCCAGCTGGAAGACGGGCTTCTCTGCTCTCCACTAGCTTCCTGTGGTTTTCAAGGAAACCAGTCGGAGGGGCGGCTAGGACCCCATGGGAAGGCCTGGCCTTCCTCCTAACAGTTCTGCAGCCTCAGAGCTCTGACCCCAACCTCTCCAGGCCTCAGTGTCCTCATGAGCTCGAGAGTCTGGGCCAGATGCTCTGGGAGGCCACCACCGGCTCAGAGTAGCCTTCAGTAGTTTCTGAGCTTGCACTGAGCTACAGATGCGGGGGTTCCAAGGTCACCTTCACAAGGTCACTGATGCACACCCACTGCTAGGGCTTACCTGCGGACAGTGGCGATGGCAGACTCCACCGGCAGGGTGCAGGGCAGCAGGGCATAGGACAGGATGCGCACGGGTAACAGGTTGAAGAGCCTGCTCAGGTACCCACCCCTGTCCTTCATGGCTTCACTCAGGGCTGAAAGAGACAATCTGGAGATATTTCACCTGCCCATGGGAAGGGCAGAAGGGGCTCAGCCTGCTAGGCTGTCTGCGGCCTGCTAGGCTGGAGTCCCAAGCTGGGTGCCAGCTGGGTTCACAGCCTGTGCCTTGCACAGCAAGGGTGAGGCAAAGATGGAAGGGAGCTGGGTGTGGGGTGCACGCCTGGTGTCCCAGCACTTGGGAGGAGGATGGAGGCAGGAAGTCTGTGAGTATGAGTGAGATCCTGATGAAAGAGAAGGGGAGGGAAGGGAGAGAGGAGGGAGGAGGCGAGGGGGAAGGAGGGAAGGGGAAAGAGAAAGGAAAGGGACATAGTCTATAGTTCAAAGGCTTGAACTCAGTCATGCTTGGCTCTTTAGCTCAAGGCTGGTGCCCTACCACTGGGTCCACAGCACCACTTCCAGCTTTTTGGTGGTTCCTTAGAGATAAGAGTCTCATGGACTTTCCTGCCTAGGCTGGCTTTGAACCGTGATCCTCAGATCTCAGCCTTCCAAGTAGCTGGGATTACAGGCATAAGCCACCAGGCCCGCAGATGGGGCCTGCTTTAAACGGCACTGATCCCATGGTGAGGACCCCAGCATCACCCCAAACTTCCCTCTCACTGTGACATACTGGGGGGTTCACATCTCTGCATGTGAATCTTGGGGGCACACAAACATCGGCCCACCACAGCATCCCCTTGGGTGGTGGTGACTACAGCACTGTCCAGTAAAGTTTCCAAGTGGGACAGGGGAAGGGAAAGCCAAGAGGGGCCTCAGGAAGGGCACCGTAGTGAGCAGGAGGGGACAGAAAGGCCCTAAGGAATGGCCAGGCCCCGGAGGCAGGTCGCTGGCCCAAGAGACCCAGAGACCAGCATGGCCGGGGCTCAGAGCTAGCCTAGGAGGGCGTCCCCAGCCTGGCTGCTTACTGAGCCTTTGTGTTTAGACCCTTGGTGGCAGACGGTGGCCCTCCCTACTGGGCACCTGGGGAGGGAAGGGGGGGCAGGAGACCCCTGGGCCGGGACCTACCAGCTTTCCCGGTCACTCTGCCCCTGGCACACACAGGTACCTGTGGTGAGCTTGGGGGAGAGGCTCCCAAACACAGCCTCGTCCCAGGCCACGACGCTGAGCTGCAGGGGGTCCAGAGACTCCTCCCCCTCCACGCCTCCCTGATCCACGCAGGGCCCATGGTCCTCTGGCTCCATCTCTTCTGGGGACAAACTCAGGCCAGGCTGGGGCCCAGCTCCCATTCCTGCAGAAGTGGGGAGAAACTAACCACCATCAGGGGAAGGCACAGCCGGCAGCAGCCAAGCCCTGGGCAGTGGCAAGACGACGGCGGGCATTTGTGGCAGGAGAGAGAAAGTGAGTCTTTAGCGCTGGGCAGCGCGAGGCCCTGGGTTTAACCGCAGTCAAGCAAAAACAAACCCTAGAGCCAGCAGAGCTTGCTCAGCCGCTGCTGCTCACCAGCTGTACGGCCCTCTCCACAGCTGGCTGGAAGGATTATAATCAATTTATCACAACCACACCACTGCCCTCCAGGCCCTGAGCCAGCACTTGACCGTTAGGCTGCCCAGCAGCTATCCAGTGCCAACTTAGGAATCCGAAGCACAGGGAAATTAAGCCATATGTCCAAAGTCCCTAGTGTGGGGCAGGGCCGGGCCTGGTGTCAAAGATGACGCCCTCACATGGCACCCTGAGCACACCGAAGATCCTGTTCCTCTTCCATTCAGCCCTGCGGTGTAACAGCAGGGTCTTGCTCCCGGAAACATGCTGTCCAGTGAATTTGTCTTTGTGGTGTGTCCCTAGGTGACATAACCTCTAGGGACCTCTGTGATGGAGGCCACCACTGACCAGCACCACACAGCACCTACAGCCCAAGCCCTGAGCCCGGGTGACTCAAAGACAGGCGTTGCTTAGTGGGGTGAGACAAGCCAGCGGACGCGACCCCACCCGGCAGGGACGCCACGCTGATTGCTTCATTCGGAGCCCGTCCCAGACACCCCATTAGAGCTCAGCCTGTGAGTGCAAAAGGAAAAAAACAAACGGGGGGAGGGACCCCGGGGCAGTGAGGACATCCAGGTTTGGGTCCTAGCTCTGTCCCACCCCAGGGGGGCTGTAAGCCCCTCTCCTCCCCTCCCTATCCTTTTCCTCCCCTCCCACCACTCCTCGCCCAGCCTCGGCGTTCCCATCTGTAAAATGGAGTGAAGATTTCCTATATCACAGGACTGACAAGTGGACCGATCAAGACAGAGCAGGCAGGCATTGAACACCTCATGACAAAACTAAGGGACTCTCTAGCAGACTGTGACATGAGTGACCCCCCCATACACACAGCCCCCCACGTACCATTCTCTTCCAGGAATCGGAAGGCATCCACATAGCCTTGAAAGCAGAGCTCACCCATCTCCTGCAAGCAAACCAAGCACGTGCACTCAGGGTCTCTCGTGGCATGCAGTGAGCAGAGGGGCCTGCGGGGCCAGCCATCCCGAGCGGACACGGGGCCCTGTGCTCCCAGGGGGCTGTGGGGCTGGGCTCCAGATCCAACCCTCCCTCCAAGGAGGCCCTGGGGCCTGGCTCTCAGTGTGCCTTGGTCTTGGGTGGAACCTCCATTCTAGCCAATTTTGGGGCCCGTTCTCTGTGTCCCTAACAGTTCCTTGGGAGCCCTGTGGACAACAGAAATCAAACCTCTTGGGCTGCGGCAGAGGCAGACCGCCCATCCACCCCAGCACCAAAGACAGCTCCCAATGTCCAGCTGTGCCCCCCTACCTCTTTTGTATTTTTGGTCGCTCATGGGGCTTGAACTCTGGACCTTTGCTCTGTCCCTAAGCTTTTCACTCAAGGCAAGCATTCTACCACTTGAGCCACAGCGCCACTTCCTGTTTACAGGTGGTTCATGGGAGACCAGAGTCTCACAGACTTTTTTGCCTGAGCTGCTTTCAAACTGTCATCCTCACATCTCAGCCTCCTGCGTAACTAGGATTGCAGGAACAAGCCACGATCACTCAGCCCCTGTTTTCTGAGAGCCTTACTGTGTAGTCATGTTGGCTCTAAACTCTCCATCCTCCTATCTCTTCTTATTTTTGTGTATGTGGTACTGAGGAATCGAACTCAGGGCCTCATGCATGCAAGGCAAGGCAAGCACTCTACCACTGAGCCACCTTCCCAGCCTCTCCATCCTATCTCTACCTCTGAACGCTGGGGTTACAGGTGTGTAATGTCCGGCCCTCCCTGACTTCTGAGTGCTGGGATTACAGGAATGCACTACCATCTCCAGCCTTCCCTGACTTATTAACTCACAGTCCCCTCGTCATCAGGAAGGCCCTCCCCCCCACCCCCTCCCCCCACCCCACCCCCCACCCAGCTCACCTTGGGACCAGGAGGAAAGAGTGCTCTGGACAGGAGGTAGACGTTCTCCTCGCAGACGCGGAGGCTGAGGTTGGCGACGTTCAGGTAGAGGAAGTTGGTGGACTTGACCTTGGGGCAGATGTCATACTCTCCATAGAAGGGTGACACCGTGATGGTGGACCTGGAGTCCAGGAAAGGCATGTTGTTGCTCAGTCCTCCGTCCACATATCGCTGGCAGGAAGAGGAGACGGGGAGTCTGTGTGTGGCTCTGGGCCGGTGTCTGGTGGGATTTCAGAACTCTGGGCAGAGACTTTGCAGGCAGCCATGGTGGGAAGACAGGGCTGGCGGCCACTGGCACAGCAGACCCTTACCGGGAAGGGGCGGGGCCAAGCCAGCACAGATGGGGAGACTGAGTCCAGGCTGTGTGTGCTGGTCACTGTCTAAAGCCACATGGGCACCCACAGATGTGCAATATAACCCAAGTAATCCCGGGGTTTGCTCTGTGTACTGAGGACAGAGGGTGATGTGAACCCTGCCCCCAAAAGAGACAGATAGCCACAGGTTCAAATCCAGAGCCCTATCCCTGGTGGGACACATGTGCCTTTGTGACCGTTTCCTTTCACACCTTGAAAAGAAGTAACACTTGCATGTGTTCTCTCTCTTATTTTCTTTTGCCAGTCCTGGGGCTTGAACCCAGGGCCTGGGGCACTGTCTCTGAGCTTCTTTTGTTCAACGCTAACACCCTACCACTTGAGCCACAGCCCACTTCCAGCTTTTTCTGAGTAATGTATTGGAGATAAGAGTCTCATGGACTTTTCAGTCTGGCTTTGAACCCTGATCCTCAGATTTCAGTCTCCCAAGTAGCTAGGATTACAGGCGTGACCCACCGGTGCCCAGCCTTTCTTTTCTTTTTTGAAACATGGTCTCACTCTGCAGCCCAGCCTGGCCTTAAACCCTTGATTCTCCTGTCTCAGCCTTCTGGGTTGTTGGGATTATACAAGTGTGCTACCATGCTGGGCTTAGTAGCAATAGTCTGAGAGGGTTTTGAGATTTAATCAAGTACTGAGTCTGAGACCTAGAAAATGTCCTCCTGATATGGGGTATGGTGGCTCACACCTATAATTGTAGCACAGGGGAAGCTGAACAGGAGGTTCAAAGTTCAAAGTCAGCCTAGACTTCATAGTGAGACCCTGACTCAAATAACAAAGAGGGTTTCCAACTAGCCCAACTGTTATAGGAAGAGTGGGATTCAGGACTAGCTTGTCTACCAGACAGAGCTGGGGCTTCGCTTCACAGTTGAAAGCCATGTGGATTGATGGATGTGTGTGTGTGTGAGTGTGCATGCATACGCCAGCACTGGGGCTTGAACTCAGGACCTCAAGCTCTTTCTTGCGTGGCTTTTGCACTCAAGCCTGGAATTCTACCACTTAAGCCACCACTCTACTTTCAGCTTTTTTAACTGATGATAAGAATCTCATTCCTCAACCGGCGCTGGTGGCTCTCGCCTGTCATCCCAGCTACTCAGGAGGCTGAGATCTGAGGGTCACAGTTCAAAGCCAGCCCGGGCAGGAAAGCCTGTGAGACTCTTATCTCCAATAAACCACTAGAAAACCGGAACTGGCCCTGTAGCTCAAGAGGCAGAGCGCTCGCCTTGAGCTGAAGAGCACAGGGATAGCGCCCAGGCCCAGAGTTCAAGCCCCATGACCGACCACAAAAAAAAAATCTCATTCCTGCCTACGCTGGCTTCTAACCCCAATCTTCAGATCTTCTGCGTCACTAGGATTATGGGCATGAGCACTGGTGCCCCGCTGGCAAGTTGGGTTTTTCCTCTGTAAAGCAGCGCATGTGCATGGACCAGGCTCTCTGGGTGTGAGTGGGGCTCCCTGCAGCTGGCAGCCCTGGGGATAGTGCTGCTGTTTTTTTTTTTTTTTTTCTGGTCGTGGGGCCTGAACTCTGGCCTGGGTGCTGTCCCTCAGCTCTTCAGCTCAAGGCTAGCACTCTACCACTAGAGCTTCTGGCTTTTTTTCTGCTTATGTGGTGCTGAGGAATCGAACCCAGGGCCTCAGGCATGCAAGGCAAGCACTCTACCACTGAGCCATCTTCCCAGCCCCTAGTGCTGCTCTTGAAACTTGAGTCCAGAGGGGCTGGACTGCCTTCCCGAGCTGAGAAGCCGGGAGGAAGAGCAATGACTGCACACGTGGGGGTCAGAGGTCATCAAAGAAGTGTTGTGGGAGAGTGTGTTCTCAGTTCTGGTGAGAGAAAACACCTGCCTGCCGCCAGCGGGGGGGGGGGGGGGGGGGGGAGGCATGTCAGGATTTAAACCTTGCACAGGACTCCACAGCCAGGTTCCAAGAGGCCCCGGGGACCCCTGCCCCCGCTGTGGGGCACAGAGGGGCCGTGGGCGGCGGCCTGAGTATAGGTTCCCTGACCTTGTGCGGGTTTGGGCGATGCCAGGGCCCTGGCTTGGAGCTTGCCAGCTCCCTTTGCACCTGCTGCCCATGGGGGTTTTAGAAGCTATTCTGCTTCAGTTGTTGTGAATTTAAAAGATAAAAGAACCCAGAAACGGCCAGCATTTTACAGCCTAGACTTATTCTTGCGCATTACAAAGTAGCACAGACATGAAAGATCTGTGTCAGCCACACATAATAGCACACATGTGCTATTTTCCCCTGAGAGAAAAGCACTACCTCCCAGGAGTAATCAAGTCTTAAAGATCTTACATGGGAAGCAGGTCACTAGCAGCTAGTGGAGGTGTCAGTGACGGGGTGGGGGGCGGGGCGCGGAGCAGCTGCACACACTCACTCACCACGCCTCTGAAGGAAGGAGGGATTAAGCCAGAGAAGAAAGGGATGAAGCAGGAGCACAGCACAGCCTGCCGAGAGGAAGGAACAAGCGGTGAGGGCCCGGCCACCACCCAGCCTCACACTGCCCCACTTCTTTCTGCCCTTCCAGCCCAACAAACCTGAAAAGCCCTCTGCACACAGTAGGCACTCTAACAAAACCGAAAGGTTTTGGCTTTAACAAAACAAATAGGCCTGGCGCACAGCAGGTGCTTTAACACACAAGTGAAGGAATGCTCAAGACAGGATCACAAACTGTTGACTCAGGACTGCAGGGGTGGGGCTGGTGCTTCCCAAATGCTGACAGGCGTGAGTGGAACCCCAGATTCCACACCCTGCCCTGGGGGCCCCCCTACAGCAGGCTGGAGGTGGAGCTGAGATTCTGCCACTCCACTGGAGTCCTAAGTGAAGGGGATGCTGTGGTCCTAACCCCTCCTCTCCTCCCTCCCTCCTTTCTCTTCTTCCCTCCTCCCCCGTCCCTTTCCTTTGTTCTGCAGCACTAGGGATTGAACTCAGGGCCCGAGGCTTGCAAGCAAGCATTTTCTCTCGTGAGCCCTACCTCCAACTTCCTCCCCACCCCTCTCCCTGCTTCCTGCAGAAAACACATCAATCCACTAAGGGACAGGTACACGTGGGAACCAACAGCTACTGCTTCTTCCAGAAGCAAGCTTAAACAGATGATGAAATAGCTTGCTGGGCTGCTATTACACCCACCAGGCCGCTGTCTTGTCCAGACCTGTGTTTAGTATAACAGTCTTTCATCCCAGAACCCTCATGAAAAGCTTTAGCCACGTTAATGATTTTTTTTATTTGTTTTTTGCCAGTCCTAGGGCTTGAACTCAGGGTCTGAGTGCTGTCTCTGAGTCTTTTGCTCAAGGCTAGCACTTTACCACTATAGCCACAGCTCCACCTCCGGCTCTTTTGGTATTTTATTGGCGATGAGTCTCACAGACTTTCCTGCTGAGGCAAGCTTTGAGCTATCATCTTCTGCTCTCAGCCTCTGAATAGCTGGGATTATAGGTATGAGCCACCAGCACCTGGCTTAAGTGGTATTTTGATATTGCAAATGATCTCTATGCAGATCAGACTCAGTCACCTTGAGGTGCTTTGCCAGAGAAGCATAACTCATTATGGAACACAGCTGGTCAGGTGAGAGAGAATGCCAGGACTGGGTGATACTGGCTGAGCCTTGGAGAAGGGGGAGGGGCTACTGAAATAGAGTGGCTCCATCCCCCACCCCCAAAAAGGAGAAAATACAAGGTGTGGCTCAAGTGGTAGAGCACCAAGTGTGAGCAAAAAAGCAGGGCTCAAAGCCCTGAGTTCAAGCTCCAATACTGGCATTTAAAAAAAAAAAACAAAAAACAGAGTCCTGACACATGTGGGGTTTCAGGAAGCTGTAGGCAGAATGGCTGGGTGCACAGGGAGGGGTGCACAGCACAGGGAAGAGTCCATGGCCCACCACATCCCTCCCGCTCCTCTCCGACTTACATCCACAACTTCATCCTTGGACTGGAAGTCCGACACCAGCACGTTCTCGCCATCAGACACCCGGGTGAGTGAGATGTACACCTTGCCAGAGACCAGCTGGTGGACGTTGGGGGGGAGCTCGGCGTGGAGCCCGTCTCGAAGGCATTTGGTCATGTCGAAGGAGGGGTGGAACGTGCCCATGTTCCGACTCCTGGCCTTCCTCACAAGGTCCACCAGACACATGAGAACTCGTTCTGCAGATGGGAGACAAGGACACAAAAGAGGTTGTTCCACTGGAGACAGGGACACACACCAGACAGCAAAGAAGCTGCAAACTTCTTTCTATACCTGGGGTGTCCAATACGGCAACCACAGTGACAAAGGAACCCATCAACAAAACTAATGCCAGCTGGCATGTGGAAAAGATATTCTGTATTTCAAAGGCCATGAAGGAAATAGTTCATTAAGAGTGGTTTCTAGCCAGGTGAGGCGGCTCAAGCCTGTAATCCTGGCTACTTGGGGGGATGGGGATCTAGGAATCATCCGTACTTGGGGGGAGGGATCTAGGGATCATCTGTACTTGGGGCAGGGGGGAGGGAATCTAGGGATCATCTGTTCGTGGCCAGCCTTGAAGAAGTCTCTGAGACTTCATCTCAGCCAGTGGTTGGGTATGGTGGTTGCACACCTGCAGTTCCAGCTATGATGACGATGGGCAGTGCAGCTTGCCCATCAGACCAGAGACCACAAATACATTAGCACCACAGCTCTGGCACACAAGGCTTCAACATGCAGGGTACAGGAGAGGGAAGGTAGGCTTGGCCCCGAGTCTGAATTCTGCTACTACCTCTGCCTAGCAGCGTGGCTTCAGTAGGACACTGCCTTCTGTGTAAATCTCACCCTGTGCCTTTTCCCCATCGGACAGTTATCTGACTTTTAGACACAAAGAAGATGAGGTAAACTATGAGAATAGACTGTTAATGAATAGCAAGTCTCACTCTGGGGTGGAGCACCCACCCAGCCTCAGTCCAAACACAAGAAGGTAGTTTCGGGGAGACAACAGTGGCTCATGGCTCTGTAGCCACACCTTCCTGTGAGCCGGGGTTAAAGCACCAATCCAAGGTCCCTGCAACTTGGGGGGGGGGAGGGGAGGTGTCCTGCAAAACCTCTGAGCTACTTGCCAGGCTCTGGTGAGAGCTGAGCCTCCCCTCATCCAGTCAGGCCCGGCTCCAGGCTGCACCTGTCTTCTGCCTAGCTATAAGCCTCCTTCTCCATGGTGTCAGGGTGAACTTCTGGCTCCTGGGGTCAGTGCATTTAACCCTTGGCCCAGTGAACCATCAGAACCTGTTGGAGCCCAGAGATCTGTCACTCAAGATCTGCCTGAAGTGTGCAGACAGCCACACAGCCAGTGTAATCCTCTGAGACCATCCTTGCTCCTCTCTTCCTTGTGAGAGAAGGCAGACAGGCAACCAGCCAGCACAGCCTCTCTCCTAAATCTCAGCCCACCATCTGCTCACGGATTTTACCCAATGGCAGGCTCTGCTTGTGGCCTGGGCTTCCCCAGCCACCAGGTCTGCCTGCCAGAGCAAACATGTGGAAAAGCCTGGGTAAACAGGTGCTGATAAGGGGCATGACCATCCTGCCTGGGGACCTCTGTGCTGCCACCTGCCCCAGGCCCTTGCCTACTGCACCTGGGTCCCCAGGGATGGACTAGAGAGAAACGACCCTCCGCTCTTCCCATGTGGACAAATGTTTAACTAGGCCAAGATTCAAAGTGCCTACAATCGTGCTGGCAGGGACTCTGAGGTGCCCGGGGTCCGTGGAGCCTGGAGGGAGGGATGGGATGGGATGGGATGGGGTGGGGTGGGGTGGGGTGGGGTGGGGTGGGGTGGGGTGGGATGGGGGATGTCAGAGAACCCAGCGCAGCCCTAGGACGGGCCCTGGACACCGGAACCAGAACAAACTTTCCCATCCCAGGCTCCTCCCCCGAGATGCTCGCAGCTCTGAACTAGGTCTCCTGCCCTGGGACCCCCCCCGCCCCTCCCCACGGGGGCGGCTTCGGGGTCCCGCCGGGTCCCCTGCAGCTCAGGCCCCAGGGAGCAGCACCGCCCGGCGCCCCCGAGGCCCCGTCCCGCCGCCGCCGGCTCCCGGCCCCGGGACGGGGCACCCCCTCGCAGCCCGAGCCCCGGGACGGGCCCTGGCGGGCGCCCCCCCGCCCGATCCCGGCCGGGCGCCCCCCCGGACGCACCCAGCGGGACGCGGGACAGGAAGATGACGCAGTGCAGCGCCCCCGCGGAGCACCCGAAGAACCTGCGCGCCCCGCACACCAGCTGCGGCGCGCGCTCGCACAGGCAGTGGGTCGCCCCGACGTGGTAGAAGCCCAGGAAGCCGCAGCCGGCGAAGGACAGGCTCCACCGGCGCTCGGGGTCGTTCATGGCGGCGCGGGGCGCGGGCCAGGACCCGGCGCGGGGATGCCGCGGGCGCGGGGACACCGGCGCTCCGCTCCCCGAGCGCGGGCGCTCTGCGCCCTAACCCCGCGCGGCAGCCCAGGCATTCCCCCGCGAGACGTCAGCCGCCGCCCCCGCCCACTCGGATCATGCAAATGAGCCCACGTAAGACCCAATGAGCGTGCGCGACCTCTGCCCCTCCCTCTTCTGGGCGGGGAGAGGGGGAGCCGGGAAATCCCTAACGCGGGAAAACGGAGATTTCCAAAACCTGGACAAAAGGGGCGAAAAGTCTGCCTTCCTGTCTCTTTCCATTCATCCCAGGGATCGGGATGCGGGGGGGGGGGGGGCGGGGGTCGTCGCAGCCGGTGCCCACTTGAGTCCTTACCATTCATTTAGCCTTCTCCTTTCCCTTTTCCACGGGAAAACCGGCCTGAACAGGGACTGCCATCTAAATGGAATGGAATTCAGTGTCTTTATTTGCAGGTTTGGGGGTCCGGTAAGGGGGGGGGGGCTAACCTTGGTTTTCAGAGTTTTTGCATGATTGTCTTCAATTCATGGCAAGTGGTAGGGCGTTTGGTTTAACGTTACTGACACAGGTTTCCATTTCAGAGTGCGGTCTTGTCCGTAAAAATTGTGATGGACAGATGCTAGGATGTGAGCAGAGGCCAGTGGGGTGGAGGGGTCCCGGGGTCTGGGGGTGTGGGGAGTGCAGCCACAGGTGACTTTTGGTGGGGGGTGGTTGACAACAGTTGCACACAAGGTCTGGGGAACGTTTGTTCAATTGCTGTTGCATTGGTACGGTTGTCACCTAAGAAATATGATACCTTTGGCAACTAGGCAGGTCTGAAACAGGACCACTGTTATTTGTTGGTTGGTTGGTCGGTTGGTGGGTCATGGGCCTGAACTCTGGGCCTGGGCACTCTTCATGTGCTCTTCAGCTCAAGGCTAGCGCTCTACCACTTGAGCTACAACACCACTTCCGCCTTTTCTGTTTGTGTGGTGCTGAGGAATCGAACCGAGGGCCTCATGCATGCAAGGCAAACACTCTACCACTGAGCCACCTTCCCAGCCCCTTGTTATTCATTTATCCATGGATCTGTTTATTTATTTTTCCAGTACTAGAACTTGAGCTTTTGTCCCTGAGCTTTTTTGCTCAAGGACGGTACTCTATACCACTTGAGCCATAGTTCCATTTCTGACTTTTTAGTGGTTAATTGGACATAAACGTCTTATGGAATTTCCTGTCTGGGCTGGTTTCAAATGGTGATCCTCAGCTCTCAGCCTTTTGAGTAGCTAGGATTACAGGAGTGAGCCACCAGTGCCACCCCAAACAGGTGTGTGTGCGTGTGCACATGCATGCATGCATGTGTATGCTGGTCCTGGTCCTGAGGCTTGAACTATGGGCTTGGGCGCTGTCGCTGAGCTGCTTTTGCTCAAGCTAGCACTCTACCACTTGAGACACAGCTCCACTACTGTTTTTTTTTTTTTTTTTGTAGTTAATTGGAGATAAGGTTCTCACAGACTTTCATACCTGGGCTGGCTTTGAACTGTAATCCTCAGATCTCAGCCCCCTAGGTAGCTAGGATTAAAGGTGTGAGCCACTAGCACCTGGCCAGATTTATTTTGATAGCAATATTTATCATGGTTTTTATTTCCAGCTATATTTAATTATTTAAGTCTGAAACCTCAGGGTTTTCATGTGGTAATGTTGGAAATATGTCAACATATTGAAGTATTTCCTAAGAATATGGGCATCTTGAAAGGAACTTGGCTATTCAAGCTTTTACTTCTGCAGAAAGTCATGCTATTGACAGGAAGCCAAAAAGCCAGCATATTGGGTGGACAAGCCACTCAGGGTTTTGGGTTTTTGGGGGTCAATTATGAGTCTTGAACTCAGGGCCTGGGCATTGTCCATGAGCTTTTTCTCTAAAGGCTAGCACTCTACCATTTTGGGCAACAGCATAACTTCTGGTTTTTTGGATGTTTTTGTTGGTGATGGTGGTCATGGGGCTTGAACTCAGTGACTGTGTACTGTCCCTGAGCTTGGCTTGTTACCCAGGCTTTACCCCTAACATTTACTGCCCATTCCAATTAGTCAGAATTTAGGTTCACAATCTTGCACAATTGGCCAATTCTGAAAGGGCTTACAAACTTATCCAAGCAATTAGCCAAATCTAGGACACTTGGCCAAAGCAGGAACTTGTCAGAAAACCAATGCTTACTTAGCTGGTACTTTACCACCTGAGTTATACCTCTAACCCCCTAGAAAAACAATTCTTATAACAGGATATTGAGGCTGAGATGTAGCTTAGTGGCGCAAATGCAATGTCCCAGATTCGATCCCCAGTACCAAAAAAGAAAAGACAGAAGAAAAAAAAAAGATATTGGTTAATGAAAGTAGTTTCTTATAAGATGGCAGCTATCCTTAAAATAGAAGTACTTATGCCAGCAACCGCTCTGACAGTAAAAACAACTTTTACAAAAGGGAAGGTGAGCAAGCCTTTCTGCTTTGCCTGAGACTAACCATTCCTAGCACTGAAAGCCAGTCCTGGGAGATCCTTCCCTCACAGGCAAGCTGGGACAGTTGGTCAGTCCCAAATGCTGTCTCTTCATAGTTGATCTTAGTAGACAGGCAGGGCCAATGCACTGTCAAGGGCTAGGACCAGGAAGGAGAGGCCAGCTGAGGGTGACAGAGATGAAAACACACCACTGATTCTTATTATTCACAGATTCTGAGTCTACATTTGCTGACTTGCTAAAGTTTAATTGTAACTCCAAGCCAATATCTGTGGCTTGTTTGTAGGACCTCAGGGACATGAGCAGAGCAGCATTACAGTTGAGTAGTCTGCAGGGTGCTGGTGGCTCACACCTGTAAACCTAGCAACTGTGAAGGCTGAGATCTGAAGATCAAAATTCAAAGCCAGTCTGGGAAGAAAAGACCTGAAGGATTTTTATGTCCAATTAACCACCAGAAAAGGTAGAAATAGAAGCTGTGGTTCAAAAGTGATAGAGTGCTAACTTTGAGCAAAAAAGCTTGGGGACAGTACCCAGGCCCCAAATTCAGCCCCAGTAGTGGCACAAAAACAAACAAACAAGAAAACCCACACACTCTTTTTTTTGGATAGCTCAATTGGGCCATCCAGTCTTCTTATGGAGGACTCTGTGAGCTTGTGTCATGCTTTCCCCTTTGAGCGACGTTCTCTCAAGGGATTCTGGTGTTTGAAATGATCCCATGAATAGTTCTGAACTATTGGGGCTCCCAAGTGCAAGGAGAGTGGGATGCCTTAAAAATCCATTTGTCGGGGCTGGGAAGGTGGCTCAGTAGTAGAGCGCTTGCCTTGCATGCCTGAGGCCCTGAGTTCGATTCCTCAGCACCACATAAGCAAAAAGAAAAAAGCCGGAAGTGGCGCTGTGGCTCAAGTGGTAGAGCGCTAGCCTTGAGCTGAAGAGCTGAGGGACAGCGCCCAGGCCCAGAGTTCAGGCCCCACGACCGGAAAAAAAAAAAAATCCATTTGTCAGCTGGGCGAGGGTGGCTCACACCTGTCATCTTAGCTACTCAGGAGGCTGAGATCTAAGGATCTCAATTTGATGCCAGCCCAGGCAGGAAGGTCTGTGAGACTCATCTCTAATAAACCACCAGAAAACCAGAAGTGGCACTGTGGCTCAACTAGTAGAGCACTAGCCTTGAGCAGAAGAGCTCAGGGACAGCACCCAGGCCCAGAGTTCAAGCCCCATGACCAACAACAACAAAAAGTCCATTTGCCTCACTGGACACGATGTTGCAAATGAACTATACGACTTGTGGGTGGGGATTGGAGAACACAGAGATAGTGAGGTGACATTGTCCAAAAAGAAATGTACTTTTTATGTGACTTATGTAACTAACCCCTCTGGTACATCACCTTTTTATAACAAAGAAATCACAAAAGTAAATGCGTAAATAACCCATTTGGTAAATAAGCTTCATTCAGCTATTGAGCTTCCGCCTGAAATCCCAGCACTCGGGAAGCTGAAGCAGGGTAATTGTGAGTTCAAGGCCATCCTGAGCTATGTAGCAATTCCTCATCTTAGCAAACCAAAAAACAATACACACAAAAAAAGGCCTCATTCAGAATTGAGTTTTAGTGCTGTTGACAGTGAGCCATGCAGGCACCTCCCTATTTCTTGGCTAAGTTTCCATGCAGTATCTGAGTCACCTATGTAACTGGCACACCTGGAAGCAGTTATCTCCCCCTCCTGCTAGGTTTTATCCTGGGCCGCCTCCCATCTGACCATAGGCGGGTCCCAGGTCCTGAGCTCACATCCAGACCCAATGAGGCCACAACTTTCCCCCACCTGGCCGTACCTCCTTCTGTCCCTGGCCTAGATAAGTCCTGGTGTGTGTGTGTGTGTGTGTGAGATGACTCCGCCTCTCCACCATGCACGGAGGAGGCAGGAGCTCGGTAAATAAACTTCTTTTCCTGCCTGAATATCATGTGGTGTTCTCTTCATCAGCTACCTAATGAAACCTACCTACTTAATACACCTTACATATATATAATAAGGTATCTTTAAACAGAAGCCTGATATTTAAAAGGGGAAAGGGACCAGGGGTGGTGACATGATTATGTCTGTAATCCTACAAACTAAAGCCAAAAGGGCTCAGGGATAGAGCACTAGTTTAGGAAGTGAGAGGCTCCAAGTTCAAACACAGAACAGCCATGAGTTCCTCACTCATTTAAAATGATGGCACACAGACACCGAGGTTGCCTTGTGACCAGAGTTTGCAGAAATTCAATCTTGTGTTTTCCCTAGAAGCAATGGTGTGGTTTAGGCTAATCTTCAGTATATGTGGTCACTTTGTAGAATGTAATTGCCAGAAGTCTGAATTCAGTGTGTGCTGGGGGTGGAGCTCAGGACCCTGGAGTTCCAGAGTGGAAGGAAGGGAGAAGGGAGGGAAGAAGGAAGGATTGGTTGTACTCCATGTTGACCTTCAAGAGGGAAAGAGATGCTGTCAGCCCTGAGGGACTAGAGCTAGAGAGTTGAGGTTGGGTTTTGACCTTCTAGACATTGGCAGGCGCTCCGGGGGTCATCTGCTCTCTTCCTCTCC
This sequence comes from Dipodomys spectabilis, assembly GCF_019054845.1. NCBI lineage: Eukaryota > Metazoa > Chordata > Mammalia > Rodentia > Heteromyidae > Dipodomys > Dipodomys spectabilis. The sequence continues at coordinate 3,358,559 of NW_024870907.1, read as the reverse complement.
GCCCTGCTGGACAGTGGGTGCCAGCATCCTTCATCCTGTACCGGAGTCAGCTCTCAGGGCCCATCTGGTTCTGAGATGCATTACTGTCTCTGCCAAACAAACGGCCAGATGTGCGCATCTGTCCACAGAGGCTTTTCTATGAGCAAAACATCTGGGCAATCTCAGCCAAGGACACGGATGGAGACTGAGGGTGGGTGGGACAAAGCCTGAGAAAGCACGGCCCTGCCCACCTCCATTCTCCCACGGTGCCACGCTCCCATCAGGCTGCCCGCCTCCCTCCCTGGGAGGGTCCCAACTTTTTCCAGTCCTGGCCAAAGACATCGTCCCGCCCACCTTCTAAACCCCGCCTTGGCCCAGTGCCCCAGTTCTGGTAGTAATTCACTACTTTATTTCCTTTTTAAATTATAAAAGGGCCAGGTGTTAGTGGCTGATGCCTGGAATCCTAGGAATCCTAGCTTGTTAGTGTTAGGTTTTTAAAAACAGGTAGCTGAGTAAGAACAGCAGCACGCATGTGGTATTCAGGTAAGGGGTAGGCTTACTCATCGTTCTGGCTGGCACCAGGCCATCTTGGTCCTCCACGTGGTGGGGAAAGGCCTGGGAAAGAGAGTTGGGAGAGTTGGGAAAGAGAGAGAAAAGAGCTAGAAAAGAGAGCATCTGGGCCAGGGCTAGGCCTTATCTAGGGTATGGGCAGAGAAAGGTGTGGCCACATCAAATTCAGATGTGACCTCAGCGGATGCAGATGTGGCCTCTTCCAGGTGTGCCAGTTGCCTAGGTAACACAGGTACTGGGTGGAGACTTTGCCGGGAGGAGGGTGGAGTCTGTTTGCCATCCAGGAGAGGACCTTACAATTAGAGTATTTGGACTTTGCTAGAAAACACGCAGACATCCAGGTACAGAGAACAAAGAAAGGTTTATTGCTGGGAAAGGGGCTGGCCAGACAGACCCCTTCTCACAAGGCAGAAGTGAGAAGCAGCCCCGGCTACTGTCGGAGGTGACCTATATAACCTAGGAGGTTTATGAGGATCTAGATGGAGCTAGGAGACCCCGGTGTGGAGGTGTGGGCCAGGGGCTTCATTATGGTGGACTGGGATTGATGGCTGCTGCCCAAGTAGTAGATATGGAGCTCTGCAGCTGCCCAGACCTGAAGATCACTCTAAGGGGCTCTTGCTGCCTTATAGGGTGGCAGCTGCCCAGAGGAGTGCCATCCCAAGGCAAAGGGAGCTGGAGGCTGAGTATTTGCTGCCTTTACTACATGGACCTAGTGTTGCCTAGGAAGGGAGCGTGCCAAGCTGTGGAGCGGGGAAGGAGCGTGCTAAGCAATGAGAAGGGAGCTCATTTCGCTAACATAGCTACTCAGAAGGCTGAGATCTGAGGACTGAGGTTCAAAGCCAGCTGAAGCAGACAATCTGAGAGGCTCTTATCACCAAATAACCAGCAAAAAGCTGGAGCAGAGCTGTGGCGGATATGCACACACATACACAGAGGTATGCATAGGTAAGCAATCTCAGTCCTCTGAGGTGGTGGATCTTTGTCCTCAGGGTCCTGCTCAAACCCAGGAAATCTTAGCCCCTGGGGGAAAATCCACTTCCTGTCACAAGATGTTTATTCCTACCATGGTTTCCTAGGTTGTAAGCCCGCAGGGCTCCCTCTTCTGGAGTTTAAAATAAGCTAGAAGGACTCGGAGAGATCAGGCAGTGGAGCAAACTGGAGTCAGTCAGGCCAGTGGCTGGGCCCTCTATTAGAGCCAAAATAGTAAAAGCTGTCCTCTGAAGACAATGTCCCATGGCCATCCTCAGTGCAGGACCACACTGGCCATGCTCTGGATTCTGTTAGATACACACAATGACCCTAAGGTGTCAAAAAAGACATAGACACACAAGAGTCAAAGGAGATGTCCCCGCAGCAAGTGACTTCTGGGCAGAAGGGAGCTCTGCCACCCTCCCTAGAGCTCCACAGCAAAACGGGCAGTGCTTAGTGAGTATCCCAACCCAAGCTGCCCCTCCAACCAGGCTCCAACCAGCCTCCAATCAGGCTATTCACAGTTGGTTACCAGGATGATCTGGTGATAAAGGAAGTTAGAAAGCCTCCAACCAAGGGGGGCACGGGTGGATCATGCCTGCAATCCTAGCTGCTCAGGAGGCTGAGATCAGCGGATGGCAGTTCAAAGCCAGTTCAGGCAGGAAAGTCCATGAGACTCTTTATTTACCACCCCCGCCTGCGCCGCCCCCCCCCCTCCGTCCTGGGACTTTGACTCAGGGCCTGGACTCTGTCCCTGAGCTTCTTTTGCTCAAGGCTAGCACTCTACCACTTTGAGCCAGAGCTCTACTTCCAGTTTTCTAGTGGTTAATGGAGAGAAGAGTCAGGTCCTTGCTGGGAAAGTGGCTCAGTGGTAGAGTGCTTGCCTTGCATGCATGAGGCCCTGGGTATGATTCTTTAGGACCACATTAGCAGATAAGTTTTCTCTCTCTCTTTCACACACACACACACACACACACACACACACACACACACACACACACACACACACACACAGAAAATCACCCACTCTTTTTCTCAGAACTTTTTTTTTTCCCCTTAGATCATGGGGCCTGAACTCTGGGCCTGGGCGCTGTCCCTCAGCTCTTCAGCTCAAGGCTAGCGTTCCACCACTTGAGCCACAGCGCCACTTCAGCTTTTTCTGTGTATGTGGTACCGAGGAATCGAACCCAGGACCTCATGCATGCAAGGCAAGGCAAGCACTCTACCACTGAGCCATCGTCCCAGCCCCTCAGAACTTCTTGTGTGTGTTTATTTTTTGTCAGTCATGGGGTTTGAACTCTGGGCCTGGGCACTGTCCCTGCACTCTTCAGCTCAAGGCTAGCGCTCTACCACTTGAGCCACAGCACCACTTCTGGCTTTTTCTGCTCATGTGGTGCTGAGGAATCGAACCCAGGGGCTTATACATGCACGGCAAGCACTCTACCACTGAGCCACCTTCCCAGCCCTCTCAGAACTCTTTTTTGTTTGTTTGTTTTTGGTTGGTCATGGGGCTTGAACTCTGGGCCTGGGCGCTGTCCCTCAGCTCTTCAGCTCAAGGCTAGTGCTCTACCAGTTCAGTCACAGCACCACTTCCGGTTTTCTGAGTGACTTATTGGAGATAAGAGTCTCATGGACTTTTCCTGCCTGGGCTGGCTTTGAACCAAGACCCTCAGCTCTCAGCCTCCAGTGTAGCTAGGATTATAGGCGTGAGCCACCGGTGCCCGGCTTCTCAGAACTCTTTTTTTGGGGGAAGGGGGGCAGTCCAGTTGTGGGGCCTGAACTCTGGGCCTGGGCACTGTCCCTCAGCTCTTCAGCTTAAGGCTAGCGCTCTACCACTGAGCCACAGTGCCACTTCTGGCTTTTTTCTTTTTGTTTATGTGGTGCTGAGGAATCGAACCCAGGGCCTCATGCATGCAAGGCAAGCGCTCTACCATGGAGCCACCTTTGCAGCCCCTTCTCAGAACTCTTGATTCACAATGAAGTGGAAAGCATGGCTGGGTGGTTTGTCTGCCCTCGCCTCAAAGGAGTGAAGTACCCAGAACTTAAAATGCAGGCACCACTCATACTGTGGTCAAAAGAGTTACAACAAACAAGCACCTGTGTCACAAAGACTCCTCTTCTTTGTTTTTGCTGGTGCCAAGGTGGTTTGCTTTTGCAGCTGGTGCTTTACTACCAGCCTCTAACCTGATTTTTTGCTGGTTAACTGGAGCTAAGAGTCTGACAGACTTTCCTGCTCAGGCTAATCTCAAACCTATGATCTTCTGAATCTCAGGATTCCTAGGTATCTGGGCTTATAGACCTGAGTCGCCTGTGCCTAGCATGAAGACCATGTTTACTTTTAGTGTTGCATTTAATATCTTTGTATTGCCAGGCACCAGTGGCTCACACCTATAATCCTAGCTACTCAGGAGGCTGAGGTCTGAGGATCATGGTTCAAAGCCAGCCCAAGCAGGAAAAGCTGTGAAACTCTTATCTCAAATAAACCACTCAGAAAAACCGGAAGTGGCACTGTGGCTCAAGTGGTAGAGCGCTAGCCTTGAGCTGAAGAGCTGAGGGACAGCGCCCAGGCCCAGAGTTCAGGCCCCACGACCGGCCCTGACCCCCCCCCCAAAAAAAAAAAAAAAAAAAAAACATACTACATCAGGACTGGGAAGGTGGCTTAGTGGTAGAGTGCTTAAATCCCTGGTACCTCAGTACCATATAAACAGAAAAACCTGGAAGTGGCACTGTGGCTTGAGTGGTAGAGTGCTAGCCTTGAGCAAAAGAAGCTCATGGACAGTGCCCAGGCCCTGAGTTCAAGCACCAAGACAAAAAAAAAAAAAGACTATATTAAACATACCATAATTCTCCAGTGACTTGAAACCTACCTTTGTACTTTTTAAAAGTTTGCATTATACTATTTATCCTTTGTGTGTGTGTGTGTGTGTGTGTGTGTGTGTGTGCCAGTACTGGGACTTGAACTCTGGGCCTGAGTGCTGTCCCTTAGCTTTTTCACTAAAAGCTGGCACTCTACTACTTGAGTCACAGCTCTACTTCTGGCTTTCTGGTAGTTAACTTTGAGCTGTGATCCTCAGGCCTCAGCCTCCTGAGTAGCTAGGATGACGGGCCTGAGCCCTAGGAGTCTGTCAGTCCTTGGACTAATTTGTGTATACGAGTGGCAGTGGTGGCGGGGCTGGGCCCAGGGCCTGTGTAGGCGAGGCGAGCACTGTGCCCCGGAGCACATCTCCAGCCTAGCGTTGCCTGTGCTGCGCACCCCTTGGAAAGTTCTTTTGTGACCCTGGAGATGTATGCCACTCTGTTTTTAGCCCAGTGCCCTAGGAGTTGTTCTTTGTTGGGTTGAGAACAACATCTTGCTTTTCCTTGTCTCAAATTGCCTTTCCCTCCTCCTCTTCCTCTGAAGGTGGAGGTCACAAGGCTGAGCAGTTTCCAATTCTTGCTACTTCCTGCCTCTGTGTGTGTGTGTGTGTGTGTGTGTGTGTGTGTGTGTGTGTGTGTGTGTGTGTGTGTGTTTATCCTGGGTCTCTAGTGCAAGTCTGGAACACTGTCCCTGAGCTCTTTTGCTCAAAGCTAGTGCTCTACCACTTGAGCCATGTGGTAGGAAGACCCCTACCCAAGCAGGCAAGCCCACCTAATCATCCAGAGTGACAGAGCCCACCACAACAAAGTTGTTAATAAAGAAGCAACTTTATTGAGAAGGTTCCTACACTGACCAGCCAGGGCTGCAGCACAGGCTCGGGAGCTGATACTGCGACCCCGAGCGGCCCCCATTCTTTGGTTTTTAAAGGCAAAATCCATGAGGTCAAGCCTGGTCACGTGCAGGAGACCAATGGGGTCATACCAGACCACACACAGGTGGCCAATAGGCGGAGTTTACCGTAAGCCTGTGCAAAAGGCAGGGCTTACTGTAAGTATGTGGTGTTGCCAGTTGGAGCCAGATTACAACCTATCTGTTTTATGGGTCAGTCCTTAACAACAATCAAGGTGGGTTAGGTTGTTAAGGGGAGGGGGACCTAGAGGCATTCTTTCCATTCCAGGAACTGGGCTGGTTGGAGCCAAGGTCTAGTTAACCTTGTTTAAAGGTTTTTTCTAAAATCCCTAAAACAAAGGCAAAGCCTGGAAAGAAGCTGTGCCAGCTCGAGTCTCCTCTCAGGGCCTACTTCACTCTCCCCTTTGACTTGTTCCTGAGTCGAATCATTGACTCAGTTTTTCCATTGGGATGGAATCATTTTGAGTTCTCATTACCATTAATTTTATGGCTCCAATCCTTTTATATGAATGACATTAATGCATTAATTACACAAGGGTCAATTAATAGCATCTGGAGGATAAGAATCAAGGAGGGGGCAGCAATCACTGAGGTCAGAGTCATCATCCATGGAGACCAACAGTTAATGTCAGAAGCAAGAGCAGAACTACGCCAGCCAGGGCAGTTATTAGGGTTGTCGCCATGGGGACTGTAAGGTCTGCTCCAGGATGGTGAGCAGACCCCACCCTCCTCACAGCAAAGTCTCTACCCAGTACCTGCGTTTACCTAGGCAAATGGCACACCTGGAAGAGGTCACATCTGCATCCGCTGAGGTCACATCTGAATTTGATGTGGCCACACCTTTCTCCGCCCATACCCTAGATAAGGCCTCGCCCAGCCCAGAGGCTCTCTTTCCCAGCTATCTCTTTTCCAGCTCTCTCTTTTCCAGCTCTTTCCCAGGTCTTTCCCAGGCCTTTCCCAACCGCATGGAGGGCCAAGATGGCCTGGTGCCAGCCAGAACGATGAATAAACCTACCCTTTACCTGAATACCATGTGTGTGGTGCTGTTCTTACTCGGCTACCTCTTTTTAAAAACCTAACAGGGACCATGAGAAGAGAGACTCATAACATGACTTAGTTCCCTCAGACTCTTCTAATCGAGGCCAAACTTTCCCTAATACAAAGGCTACCTTGCTTCATGAGAAGAAGTCCAGTCCCTGGCGATTTCAGAGAACTACCTCTGCCAATGAGTACCTGGAGGCTCTAACTAAACCAGCATCTAGATTGCAGTAGGCATACAGATACGACAAAGAATGTTCCACATCAGCACACCAATCCTGACTCTATGTATAGCACAGCTAACTTAATTTTATACAAGCTTTACTCATAAGCTCCAATTTTAAGACACATTCATACCATTTGCTACATAAAACTGCCCAATTTTTCCTTTGGCTTGTGGAACCACGTTATCTCAGAACAGCCTCAAGGCACCACTGGGATGGAGAAGCTTGCTAGATTTTAAGGCTAAGAGCAGGGCTGGGTCTCATTCCATTTACTACCTGCATTAATAACACACACTCAGGAGGAAGCAGGTTATTACCATACCAGAGGCAAACTAGGCTGTGACTATAGAGAGGATTTCCAGTCACTGTGCCCTGAAGTACCTAAGGCAAGCTAGTGATATCTTTGCCCCCAATACCCACTGTGGGATAGAGAGGGTTACTGAATATCACCCAAACGAATGTCCCACAAGATCTTAGTTTCAGCAGCTTTCAACCGGGATGCAGTCTCAGGTGATGAAATCAGGCAGGAGTTCAGTCTACTTTTTCCACCTGGAGGTGGTCAGGGTAATGATGTAGATTTCCTCCAGGTGACTGTCAGGCTGTAGCAGCAGGGTCTTTTCCATGGATCCAAAGGACTGTTACACCTCGTGCTGGGCTGCAAATTCCTACACAAACTGGTTAAGGATACATTGCATAGGCTTGGCAGGCTTTGGCCCATTGGATTTTAAGACTGTTTAGACAATAGCCCAGGAAAATTTACCAAAATGACAACTTTTTTTTTTTTTTAACTAACCAGATATTTTTGTAAACAGACACAGATGGCTTAGTCTTGTAACCATCTTTGACAGATGCAATCTCCACATTTGCACACCTGTTAACACTATTCTTTATGCCTTTTTCTAAAAAAAAATTATTTTATCTATTTTTGCCTCATTTTTCCAAAACTGACTCTGGACTCTTGATCTTAAAAGGGGGGTTGATGGGACTGGGAAGGTTGCTCAGTGGTAGAGTGCTTGCCTTTCATGCTTGAGGCCCTGGGTTTGATTCCTCAGCACCACATAAGCAGGAAAAAAAAGCTGGAAGTGGCGCTGTGGCTCAAGTGGTAGAGTGCTAGCCTTGAGCCGAAGAGCTGAGGGACAGCATCCTCACACAGATCTTATGTACATTTTCTAAAATCTTCGGATAACAAATATTTAAGGCAAAGCATTTCACAAATTGATCCTTCGAATACCTTTAATTGGAGGAAGGCTGGGGGGGGGGGGGGGTCACCTGAAACTAAACAGAACCAGCTGAATGTCTCTGAACCAGGCTCACAGCAGTCTACACCCTCCCCTCAGGCAGCCTCGGCAGGGAGAAAATTCAGCCTGAGGCCTGAAGGGAACCAAACTAGTCCAGCAACCTTCCATGCCTCACAGGGAGGGGGACATAGCAGGTCTGTAACTGAGCCCAGCTGGAGGCTGGAACTTTTATTCCCCCAGAGATGTTCAAATAAATAACAAAAACACAAATAAACACAAAAACCAAGGATCCACATTTAAAACTGGTACCAATTCTAAAACAGGACGAGAACCGAAGGCTGAGTTGGGACTAATGGGCCCCCAGTTTATCCCTACCAGAACTCTGTGCTGCTCCTACTCAGCAAGCTGAATCCAGAGTCTGCTGAGTGAGCCTGCCACTCTCATCCAGAACTTCCCTACCTCAGAAAACAGAACAGAAAACACACCGAAGTAAACAAGACAGACAAGTGGCCACAAAGACAAAATCAGGTCTCAGTGAATGGGGCGACATCTCACCACCATTCACTCACCAGGGGACTCGAACAGTCCCACCCCCCCAACTCACCTCTGGAGGATTTTTCTTTTAGATTCCTGCAAACGTTGACCCAGGGGCCTTCCAAGGCGGAGAATTCCCAGTCATCTTCGGGCAAGGGAAAGAAGTCCCTAGCGGCCGTCCCCTCAGACTGGCAGGTTCTCCCTCATGCTCAGACCCCCAGGGCCAAGGCCTGAGGCTAAGATCTTGCTGGGGCCACTTGCAGGTGGTCAGTGGCAGTTTCATAAGAAGCAAGTTACAAAAGCAGAACTAGAAGGTTTTGTTTGTTTGTTTGTTTGGACACCTTTAAAATGAACTAGGACAAGGTCTAGAGGTGTCCCTGGAGTGGACTCACTTTGTCTCATTTTTCCTGTAAAGTAAATCCAATTACAAACATGGCAAGCAAAAGCAAAAGCACAATGAGACACAGACAGACACAATTATACACAGAATGAGAGGATCCCAAAACCAAAAGTTACTTTTTTCTCAACCTATTTTCTCCACAAGCAAGCCCCCGTCCAACTAGAATGCTAGCTAGGACTGGTGGAATTGAGGGCTCCAGGTGTCCCTAGACTTCCCTGACTGTAGGGGACTCTGCTGCATTCGGCCTCACTCTGGTGCCTTATCTACCTAGGTCAACCATGCTTACCTCGAGGCTTTTCTCAGAACTTCTCTCCAACAGCTGAGTACCCACACACTGTCCTCCCTCCCGGGGACTTCAATCCCTCTCAGGTTGGAGCAGCTAAGAGCTCTATCCCGGACGAGCCCCCATTAAATGTAGTAGAAAGACCCCTATTCAGGAACTGGGCTGGTTAGAGCCAAGGTCTAGTTAACTTTGGTTAAAGGTTTTTTCTAAAATCCCTAAAACAAAGGCAAAGACTGGAAAGAAGCTATACCAGCTCAAGTCTCCTCTCTGGGCCTACTTGAAGCCACAGCTCCACTTCCACATTCTTGGTAATTAATTGGAGATAAGAGTCGCACAGATTTTCCTGCTTGGGCTGGCACTGAACCTCGATCCTCAGATCTCATCCTCCTCAGTTGCTAGGATTATGGGTCTGAGCCACTGGGGTGGGAACCTTCTGGTATCTGATGCCCTCTGTTTTCTTTTTGGTTTTGTTTTGTTTTTGTTTTTGCCAGTCCTAGGGCTTGAACTCAGAGCCTGGGCACTGTCCTGAGCCTCTTTGTGCTCAAGGCTAGCACTCTACCACTTGTGCCACAGCACCACTTCTGGCTTTTTCTGTGTATGTGGTGCTGAGGAATTGAACCCTAGGGCTTTGTGCATGTGAGGCAAGCACTCTACCACTGATCCACCTTCCCAGTCCTGCCCTCTGTTTACAAATAACAAATGATAAGAAGCCATTGTTTAGCTCTTGCATATACCAGTCTAAAAATAAAAATTAAGCACAAATTTCTCCAAATGGACACTCAATTGTTTGTCTGGCCTTTTGAGAATTTGGGATTAGAAAGACAACAGCACTAATTTCCCAACCAAGCCCATTTCAATTGGCAGGATGAGAGGTTCCCTCTGCCCAGATCCCAGCATGGCAAAGATCACCCGAAGACACATGACATTAGCCAGCTTCTCCTTAGAGTCCCATCCACTCTTCACAAGAGAAATGACCAGTGCAGTGCATCTGCTATTCCTTTGTGTCTGCTTCCTTGGGAACTCCAACTATAAAAACAAACTCTCCTCTGTACTCTGCTCACTGTAAAGAAGGGTTGCTTGGGGCTGGGAAGGTGGCTCAGTGGTAGAGTGCTTGCCTTGCAAGCCAGAGGCCCTGGGTTCGATTCCTCAGTACTACATAAGCAAAAAGAAAAAAGCCGGAAGTGGCGCTGTGGCTTGAGTGGTAGAGTGCTAGCCTTGAGCTGAAGAGCTGAGGGACAGCGCCCAGTCCCAGAGTTCAAGCCCCCCGACCGGACCCCCCCCCCCCAAAAAAAAAGAAGGGTTGCTTGGTCCTACCATTGAAAATGAAGTAATTAAGGTCTTCAAATTAAGCTGGGCACCAGTGGCTCAGGTTGGAATTGTGTTCCTTTGGAGGCTCAGATTGGAGGATCATAGTTCAGCCCAGCAAGAAAGTCTGACCAGTCCTGGGACTTGAACTCAGGGCCTGGGCACTGTCCCTAAACCTCTCTGTGCTCAAGGCTAGCGCTCTACCACCTGAGCCACAGTGCCATTTTTGGCTTTTTCTGTTTATATGGAACTGAATAATTGAACCCAGGGCTTCATGCATGCTAGGCAAGCACCCTACCACTAAGCCACATTCTCAGCCCTGGTGGGAGACTCTCCAATCTAATTAACCAGCAAAAAGCCAGAAGTGGAGCTGTTATTCAAGTGAGAGAGCACCAGCCTTGAGCAAAAGAGCTCAAGGACAGCACCCTGGCCCTGAATTCAAGCCCCAGTACTAACACACACACACACACACACACACACACACACACACACACACACATCTAGAAATTACATGTTTATTTTTGTTTTTTGCTGGTCTTGGGGCTTAAACTCTGGGCCTGAGCTTTTATGCTCCAGGCTAGTGCTCTACCACTTAAGCCATAGCTCTACTTCCAGATTTATTTTTTTTGAGGAATCGAACCCAGGGCTTCATGCATGCAGAGCAAGCACTATACCACTGAGCCACCTTCCCAGCCCCCCAGATTTTTAAAAAAATAATTCACTGGAGATAAGGGTCTCATGAACTTTCCTGCCCAGGCTGGTTTCAAACAGTGACCTTCAGATCTCAGTCTCCTGAGTATCTAGAATTACAAGCATGAGCTACCAGTGCCTGGCTAGGAATTCTTTTTTCTTTTTTTCTTTTTTTGGTCGGTCGTGGGGCTTGAACTCTGGGCCTGGGCGCTGTCCCTCAGCTCTTCAACTCAAGGCAAGCACTCTACTACTTGAGCTACAGCGCCACTTCTGGTTTTCTGGGGGTTTATTGGCAATAAGAGTCTCACAGACTTAACTGCCCGGGCTGGCTTTGAACCTCAATCCTCAGATCTCAGCCTCCTGAGTAGCTAGGATGACAGGTGTGAGCCGCCAGCGCCCGGCTGGAATTCTTTTATTTTAAAAAAGGAAATTGGCCTTTTCAGGTCCTGCTCCCCTCAGGGAGGATGCGGGGGCGGGAGAAGGTGCCCTGAGGCGCAACGTGGGCAGGGATGAGTTCAGCGGAGTCTGTGGTGTCTGCTCTCTCCATCCTATAAACTGTATTGTTGCTGTGGGAAGATGGAGGCTGAGTGGCCATGGATCTCTGCCTAGCTTTGGCCAAAACTGTAAATAAATCCATTTCAGCATCTTCTCTGTCATTTTCCCGCGGTGTGGCTGAGTAGCCCGCCTGCCGCGGACCGGGTTCTGTCGGGACGACGGAGGACACCTAAGGGAGGAACCTGGAATAGGATGGGGAGATGGCAAACAGACAACTCACACACACGAGGAGTGGATGCTGAGTGCTGAGTGCGATTTAATGCAGAGGATAACAAACTTTTATAGCAAAAGTCTCCAGAAGAAAGGGCAAAAGGTTACACAATCTTGTTGCAGGGCTTCTTTCTTGGGTGGTCACCAGCTGGTCACCTGATAGGCATTTGTCTCCGGCTTATCTCTAAGGAATACAATGGGTTTGGGTTTCGATATTTGTCACCAATTAACCATTACCTATCTTTATAGAGGCCTTAACTTTCCCATACGATCTTTCTTGTTTTTTCTTTAATAGTAAACCTCAAGGAGACCTAGATCTAGCAAGTCTCTTAGTAAATAGCAGGAAATTCTTTCTCCTAAATAGTTATCTCAGCAATTGCCATGCATTCTTTTTGTTTTAGCTGAGCCTACAGCTTCTTGTAAATCCCTTACAAATAATTCCTTCTGCTGAAGTGACTTTGTGAAACCCCCAATACTTTTATATTTACTTATAACTTGTCTCCTAGCCTCCATAAGAGGGTTTCAGGTTAGCACTTAACTCTGGTGAGTTAGTCATATTTTTAAGACACTCATCAGATATTGGAGTCGTCAACACTCTTAAGAAAGAGCTTTGAATAAGGGAACGTCGACAATGAGCAAGTACAAAGAGCAGTAGAAACAGTAAAAGATTAATAGGCACTCTTATACAGTGAAGAAAAGAAAAGCAAGAACAGAAACACATCTTTCCCAGGGGCTTGCCAGCCTTTCCAGGAGGTAGGCCTCTTTGAAGCCCCATTCTCCGAGGTAGACTTCGATGAAGTCCCATTCTCAGATTCTCAGGTCTGAAAGCAGGTTTTCCATGCTAAGCAGACTCCACTGGAGTAGGCGTGGCACCCGCCCAGAGCCAAGGCTTTATGTCAGGGTCCTGAGCGCCCTTTGGATACCTGGCTTTTCTTTTCTTTCTTTGTTAGTTGTGGGGCTGAACTCTGGGCCTGGGTGCTGTACCTCAGCTCTTCAGCTCAAGGCGAGCACTCTACCACTTGAGCCACAGCACCACTTCTGACTTTTTCTGCTTATGTGGTGCTGAGGAATCGAATCCAGGGCCTCATGCATGCAAGGCAAGCGCTCTACCACTGAACCAACCTTCCCATCCCTCCTTTCCTTCCTTCCTTCCTTCCTTCCTTCCTTCCTTCCTTCCTTCCTTTCTTCCTTCTTTCCTTCCTTCCTTCCTTTCTTTCCTTTCATCTTTTTTCTGCCAGTCTCAGGGCTTGGTGCTCTATCACTTGAGTCCCAGTTCCACTTCTGGCTTTTGGGTGGTTAGTTGGAGGTGAAGAGTCTTCTGGGCTGCCTGGGCTGGCTTTGAACAACATGCTCAGATCTCAACCTCCTGAGTTGCTGGTGTTACAGGTGTGAGCTGCCCAGCCCAGGGGACTTTTCCTCTGTCTCCTTGGCAGTACTGGGAAATGGCATGAGCCCAGAGCCTCCCGCAAGCTTGGCAGACACTGCATCACCCCTGAGCCATGCTCCCGCCCACCAGCGCGCTTTATTGAGGCCACTCATCTTCACGTCCCAGCCAGGACGTTCCTGAGCATGCTCAGTGCAAGGTCACCTGCCACATGCTCAGAAGCGGCTGCTGAGGCTGCTGGGGGTGGGAATTTAGTATTACAAGGAGCAAAGTTGGTTTTGAAATGGTGACCCAGAGAGGTGCAATGATTTTGGCTGGCTCCTTGTAAGTTGTGAAGGAGGGCCTTGTCTGAAACAAAAGAACTGTGTTTTATTGTTGTTGTTTGGTGCTCGGATTGAACCCAGGGCCTGTGAATGCACTGTACTAGCAAACTACATCCTCAGCCCCCAAAACCAACTTCAAGGAGCATTAACAGTCATTTGAAGGGGTGCGGCTCCCTTCCCTAAAGCACAGGTGCTTGCACCCGACAGGGCCAGAGCTGAAGGACAGTGACAGAGAGAGAGAGGGAGAGGGAGGGAGGGGGGGAGGGAAGATGGAGGGAGCTTGCACAGAGAAACTGAGAGAGACAGCCAATGGTTCTAGACTTTGCTGGCAGCAAAGGGAAGCCCTTGAGGTTTTATGGAAAGAACAGTATGGTTTGTTTGTTTTGGTGCTGGTCTTGGGGCTTGAACTCAGGAACTGGTGTTTGTTTGTTTGTTTTGGTGCTGGTCTGGGGCTTGAACTCAGGATCTGGACACTGCCCCTGAGTTTTTCTGCTCAAGGCTAGCACTCTACCACTTGAGCCACAGTGCCACTTCCAGCTTTTTGGTGGTTAATTGGAGATAAGAGCCTCACTGACTTTTCTGCTCACTCTGGCTTCTAACTACAATCCTCAGATCTCAGCCTCCCGAAGAACTGGAATTACAAGCCTGGCATGGCATGGCCTTCTGTCCAGGCAGGATTCAGAGGACAGAATCAGGCAGGTCCGTGAGGTTCGTGGAGAAAATGGCATCATTGCATTCACTACCCCTACCTGAAAGCCAGCATTTCCTTCCAACACAAATGTGAGCGACGCTCCAGTACACCAGGGTGCTCGTGGCTCAGTTCCCACCGCCCAATGGATTGGGGTGCTTTGTAGCTTGGTTCCCACAGTCCAAGGGATCAGGTTGCTCATGGCTCCGTTCCCATAGCACAGTGGGTTGGGGTGCTCATGGCTTGGTTCCCACACCCAGTGGACAGGAGTGCTTGTGGCTTGGTTCCTATCATCTGGCGGGTCACGGCACCCATGGCTCTCTCCTCACAGGCACCACAGATGGTACAAAGGACAACATTACCACAACCCTGTTTAGCAATCATACTTGGGTTTATTTTCAGCTCTGGAGTTGGGCAACACTTATATCCACAAAATAGGAGAGGGAGTGTCTGGAGGAGCCAAGTGGAAGAGGGTGCGTCAGCAGGCACAAAGAGGCCGGAGAAAGCAGAAGCCCCCCACGTGTAGGGATCATACCCGAGTCTGAGAGGTGTCCAGAGCAGCGCCATCCTCCTGGTTGAGACCGAGTGAAACGCAGTCCTGGCAGGCTTCATGGTAGAAGCTAACTGGAGTAGATACAAGATGAATGAAGCAGCACCTTAAACTTTAAATATTCTGTTTTTTGCCTGGGAAGGTGGCTTAGTGGTGGAATACTTGCCTAGCATGCCATATACACAGAAAAGGCCAGAAATGGCACTGTGGCTCAAGTGGTAGATTGCTAGCCTTGAGCACAGAGAGGCTTAGGGACAGTGCCCAGGCCAGGCCCTGAGTTCAAGTCTCAGGACTGGCAAAAAAAATATTCTGCTTGGGCTGGGAAGGTGGCTCAGTGGTACAGTGCTTGCCTTGCATGCATGAGGCCCTGGGTTCGAGTCCTTAGCACCACATAAGCAGAAAAGGCCGGAAGTGGTGCTGTGGCTCAAGTGGTAAAGTGCTAGCCTTGAGCTGAAGAGCTGAGAGACAGTGCCCAGACCTAGAGTTCAGGCCCCATGATCGACAATAAAAAAAAAAAAGTTCCGTTTTGTGAATGTTGAAAATTCAGGGTGAAGATTTTCTTCATTTCATCTTACCCCTTCTTTTAAAACAAAGCCTAGTAGATGCCAGGCACTGGTGGCTCACACCTGTAATCCTAGCTACTCAGGAGGCTGAGATCTGGAGGATACAAGTTCTAAAGCCAGCCTGGGCAGAAAAGCTTGAGAGACTCTATTTCCAATTAACTAGCAAAAAACTGGACTGTGGTGTGGCTCAAGGATGACAGGCATATGTCACCAGTGCCTGGCTGATATTTAAAAGTTTGTGGGTAATCCAAAGGAAAAAGGGTTATACTCTTAAATGTATTAGCCTCAGCACAGAAAAAAAATGTTTGGAAGTAAATACTTTGCCAGAATAAAAGGTACTTGCCATGAGACTGATTGGGACACATGGTAAATATGTATAGAAATTTCACAGTGAGGGCTGGGAAGGTGGCACAGTGGTAGATGCTTGCCTTGCATGCATGAGGCCCTGGGTTCGATTCCTCAGCACCACATAAACCGACAAGGCCAGAAGTGGCGCTATGGCTCAAGCGCTAGAGCACTAGCCTTGAGCTGAATAGCTGAGGGACGCATCCAGGCCCAGAGTTCAGCCCCCACAACCGACAAAAAAAGAAAGAAAGAAAGAAAGAAAGGAAGGAAGGAAGGAAGGAAGGAAGAAAGAAAGAAAGAAAGAAAGAAAGAAAGAAAGGAAGGAAGGAAGGAAGGAAGGAAGAAAGGAAGAAAGAAAGAAAGATTATACAGTGAAATCCCCCTCTGTATAACAATTGTAAGCCAATAATAATTTAAAAATGGGGTTGGGAAGGTGGCTCAGTGGTAGAGTGCTTGCCTTGCATGCCTGAGGCCCTGGGTTTGATTCCTCACCACCACATAAGAAAAAAGAAAAAAGCCGGCAGTGGCGCTGTGGCTCAAGTGGTAGAGCGCTAGCCTTGAGCTGAAGAGCTGAGGGACAGCGCCCAGGCCCAGAGTTCAGGCCCCATGACCGGACCCAAAAAAAAAAAAAATAATAATAATTTAAAAATTACTTACCAGCTGGGTGGGATGGGTGAGAAGCTGTAATTCCAGGATCTGGGAGGCTGAAGCAGGAGGATCATGAGTTTGAGGCTAGTTTGGGCTATACAGTAAAATTCTGCATGGAAAGGAAACAAAGAACAAGAAGCTGGGCGCTAGTGGCTCACGCCTGTAATCCTAGCTACTCAGGAGGCTGAGATCTGAGGATCACAGTTCAAAGCCAGCCTGGGCAGGAAAGTCTATGAGACTCTTAACTCTAATTAGCCACCAGAAAACTGGAAGTGGTGCTGTGGCTCAAGTGATAGAGCACTTGCCTTGAGCTGAAGAGCTGGGGGACAGTGCCCAGGCCCAGAGTTCAAGCCCCATGACTACCACCACCAACAACAAGAATGAGAAAAAGAAAGAGGAGCAGAGGGGAGAAAGGAAGGAATGGAGAGATAGAGAAAAGAAAACTTTTTCTCAGCAGGCACTGGTAGCTCACGCCTATAATCCTAGCTGCTCAGGAGGCTGAGATCTGAGGATTGCTGTTTGAAGCTGGGGCAGGAAAGTCTGTGAAATCTTTATCTCCAATTAACCACCAAAAAGCTGGAAGTGGAGCTGTGACTCAAGTGGTAGAGTGCTAGCCTTGAGGAGAAAAAAAAAAAAAGCTCAGGGACAGGAGCCAGGCCCTCAGGCCCTGAGTTCAAGCCCTAGGACTGGCCTCCCCAAAAGTCCCTTCCTTGGTAAGGTGAAGAGACAGGCTCATAGATCGGCTGCCCTTGGTGACGGGACTCAGGTAGGAGGGCCCTCTCAATCATGTGGCTGTCACTGGGCCTTGTGGGTCAGATATGCAGGGTGCCACAAGCAGCTGACCTTCAGCCCAGTGACCTGGAAACCAGGCCCAGAGACTGTGTGATTGGTTTAGCCTGGTCTGTTGGAGATCAGAGGAGGACTCCAAAGACTGGCTTTGACCAGGGACCTCTGCCCTCACTCTTCCCCCCCTTCTCCCCCCCATCTATGGGCCTCTGAAAAATCCCTTTGTCACCAACCAGATCCAGCCAACAAGAAGCAAACCAAGCAGACGAGGCTCAGCTTTCAGGAAGCCAGCCCCTGGAAAATCTTGTGCACCTTGTCCTCGATTTTTGTCCCTGGGGGAATCGGGTGACAGTTCGCTGATTCTTCTCTGAGCCAGCCGACTTAGGTGTCTTCTTAGACACCGTCTCAGGATGTTGCCCAGGCTGACCTTGCATGTGAGATCCTCTCCTCCCTCAGCTTCCTGAGTGCTGGGATTATAAGTGGTGTGTGTCACCTCACCCTCTCTGGGCCAACAGACTTTGTCTTCGGTCATTGTAAGTTCTCTATGCCCATGTTTTGCTTAAAAAAAAAAAAAAATTACTAACTAGGTGCCAGTGACTCACACCTGTCATCCTAGCTACTCAGGAGGTTGAAATCTGAGGATCATGCTCCAATGCCAGCCTGGGAAGGAAAGATCATGAGACTCTTATCTCTAATTAACTACCAAAAAGCCAGAAATGGCACTGTGGCTCAAAGAGACAAGGCACTAGCCTTCAGCACAAAGCTCGGGTACAATGTCCAGGCCCTGACTTCAACTCCAGGACCAGCACAACAAAAAAGAGGGTGGATATAAAGCAAAGACACACCACACCACACCACACCACACACACACACACACACACACACACACACACACACACACACACACACACACACACACACACACACACACAAGGGGGGGATATGCATCTTGATTATGTTGGATTAGGGTGCAATTACTGTCCTGTGGCTTTTGTCATCTTGTTACCAGATGGAGGACTCCCAAAAGATCTTGTCTCATCAGAGAAAGAATTCAGAGTTAGAAGCAGGGGTTTCGTGAGAATAGGATAGGCATGCTCCGGGAACACCAGAACACATTCTCTAGGTGGGAATTGGGCAGGCTCGACCTGAGCAACTGCCCTGAGGCCTTTAGACTTGGGCTCTTGTTGAGTCATAAACCCTTCCCACGTGTGCAGAGGCGTTTGTAGGCCTGGAAGTCAAACCACGAGTGTCATGGTGGGTGGGGATTTGCTCACCTGCAAAGCTAAGTGCCTGTGGATTGCCTGAAGGTCACTCAGTCAACATGGCAGCTGGCCACAAGGTAAGTCACAAGATGTTCCAAAAATCACCTCCAGGCCACTGTTCCCATTGGAGTTTCTTCACTAAATCCTTTCTGGATTTTTTCCCCTTTGCCTATTAATCACTCTGAATGTCTTCCTTCTTACTTAATCTGTTTTAGGCCAGCCACACTTGAGCAGGTGGAAGGAAGTGCCCTGGCCTCCTGTGATCGGTGTTTAATGTCTGGTGACCGCCAGAGGTCTCCATGTATTACTTATGCCTGCTTATTTGAAGACTTGGGGGTCACATCAAATCCCTTTAAGTACGTAATTTTGTGTTTGTTTTGGTGCCAGGGACGGAACAACCCAGGGCCTGTGGACATGAAACCCCCACCCCCAGTTACCCCCACTCACTGGGCAGTGGTTCTAGGAGGTCTATCCTGGCTGGCTGGATACTGTTTAATACTTTATAGCATGAAGGTGTGGCCAAACTTGCCACCAGCAGTCATGCCTAGCTACTCAGAGGGCTGAGAGCTGAGGACTGTGGTTGTAGTCGGCCCTGGCTGACAAATCTGAGAGACCCGTATCAGTGATTAACCCAAGGAAAAGTAGGAGTGGAGGTGTGGCTCAAATGGTAAAGCACCAGCCTCCAGTGGAAAGTTAAGGCCATGTGTTTCCATACCACTATTAGCACAAAAAATGGAGGGAGGGAGGGAAGGAAGAAAGGAGGGAAAGACCAAAGGAAGGGAGGGAGGGAAGAAGTGAAATCTTATTTGACCTTTACAAAAAATAGAAATAAAAACAAAAAATAGAAAGTGAAAACATTTGAGATTTTATTTGACTTTCCCAACTTCATAGAAACTTTGTTTCTGCTTTTTGATAATTTTTTAGTTTGTTTCTGGTTTTTTTTTGTTTGTTTTTTGGTTGTGGGTCTTGAACTCTGGGCCTGGGCACTGTCCTTGTGCTCTTCAGCTCAAGGCAAGCGCTCTACCACCTGAGCCACAGCGCCACTTCTGGTTTTTCTAGTGGTTTATTGGGGATAAGAGTCTCATGGACTTTCCTGCCCGGGCTGACTTTAAACTGTGATCCTCAGATCTCAGCCTCCTGAGTAGCTAGGATGACAGGTGTGAGCCACTGATGCCTGGCTTGTTTCTGGTTTTTTGGAGGCCCAAACTGCCTCCTGCTCTGTCCTTTTTATCTTCTTCTCCGCTTCTGCCTGGGGTTGTTTACCCGGTCTACTGGCCTTTACCCAAGAGTATTGATTTCCAAGTGCCTCCCCAGTACATATGCCGCTAAGCCTTGACTTTTCTCTAGTTAATCTGTCTCCCTTCATGGTTAATTCCCAGGCCCCGGCCAGGGAACCCAACCAGGCACAGAACCTGAGAGAGCAGGGGAGAGACTCCGGGAACAGGTGAGGGTGGAGAGCAGCCGCTGGGGATGCCAGTGGGTGTGGGGAATGGCTTGGCCGTGGAAGGAGATCACCAGACCGGATGGGGGAGGCTGGAGAACGCAGGCCGGGGGGAGGGGGGGGCTGGGGCCTGAGCTCAGCAAGGTGCGCTGTCAGCTCAGGTGTGCGCGGGGGTGGAGGCTGAGGTGAGTTGTACAGGGTCAGTGACCTTCATGGGGAGTCAGGGCTGGCCTTGCACACACTGTATGATCCAGGCTGGCCTCTACCTCCAGATCCTCCCAAGAGCTGGGACCAGAGGCGTGCTCCACCATGCCTGGACAAGGGGGTTGCTTGTTAAAGTACAGCACCCAGATCCCGTCTGGGGATGGGAAGCTCAGAGCACAGGAGAGAAGTGCAGGTCAGCCAGCCAGACACCAAACCCACCTCCCACCCTGGGGGCCAACCAACACCCAGCTGTGTTGCTGCTCAGTGGGGCCCGGACCACGGGCAGTCGGAGAAGGACACCAGTCAGCGCACAAAGGAAAACCGTATCGTCAGAGGCCACTCAGAGGCTGCTTTTGGCGCTGGTGGCTCACGCCTGTGATCCCAACTTCTCAGGAGACTGAGATCTGAGGATGGTGGGTCAAAGCCAGCTCAGATAGACAAATCCAAGAGATTCAGAGAAAAGCCAGAAGTGGAGCTGTGGCTCAAGTGGTAGAGCACCACAGCCTTGACCAAAAAAAAAAAATAGCTGAAATACAGCATCCAGGCCTTGAGTTCAAGCCCTGATATCGACAAATTAAAAGAAAACAGGTATAGGGAAAGGGGCCAGAAGCCCCAGCTGCAGCTGGGATGGACAACAGATGGAGGACAGAGAAGCGGCTGGCGCTCCCAGGCAGATCTCCGGTCAGGCTGAGGGAGTGGGCATGGCCGACAGCAGCCTCCCATCCCCCGGGCCCCAGGACACAAATATCTGCTCCCAAAGAAAGGGCACTGGGTCACGCAAGGCTGCTGGCTCAGAGTTCCCCACTGGGCACTAACTCCAGAAATAGCCCTGCGATGGGCGGTCATCACAGGGCTCTGCAGAGGCGGGCGGGCAGGGAGCCGGGGCCAGCGGCCTCCCGCATGCTGGTGGTCAGCGCCTCTGGCCCTTTCCTCACAATTCACTATTTTATTTTTGCCAGTGCTGGGGCTTGAACTCAGGACTTGGGTGCTGTCCCCGAGATGTCTTTTTTATCCCTCTTCAAGGTTGGCACTGTACCTGGCACTTGAGCTGGTGAATTGGAGATAAGAGTCACATGGACTTTTCTGCAGGGGCTGGTTTCAAACGCTGATCCTCAGCTCTCAGCCTCCTGAACAGCTTAGGATGATAGGTGTGAGCCACCAGTAACCAGTTGAGAATTCATACACACTCACACACACACACAATATATATATATATACATATATAGAATATATATACATATATAGAATATATATATATATATGTCAGAGTCAAGGGCAACTCTCAGATGTCTGGACAGATGGGTGACATGTGTGTGTGTGTATGTGTGTGCGTGTGTGTGTGTGTGTGTGTGTGTGTGTGTGTGTGTAGGTAGTTAGTTAGGTAGAGGCCCCAGTTCCTCCTTAGCTGTCACCTCCTTTCCCGCAGGCTTTTTCTTCCTGCTCTCTGGGCCACTAGACCATGCCATGGCTGGCAGGTTCCTTGGCACGGTGACCAGAGCACCTCTCACCTTCTGGCACTCTGCCTTTCATGAGCCAAGCCAACCCCCCACCACCCTGGAGCAGAGGCAGGTGGGGCTGGCCCGTGTCCTGTCATCAGACTGGCGCTGGCCACCTGCAGATCTGGCGGGTGTGAGGGGAAACTGTCTGACCACAGGGGTCAGGAGACACTTTGGACTGAGACACAGGGCAAGGGTTGGTTCCCAGGCTCCAGGGGGAGGGGCCTGGGCATCCCTGGGAGGGTGCAGGGCTGCACCAGCATCAGCTGAACCTATTTCAACCTGCCCAGGGAGCTAGCTGCCCATGTTCCTAATGTCACAGAGCCTGGCATCTAGTCTGGGAGCTTGTTCCAGCACGGTCCAGGCACCCAGCCATGGGTCTCGGAGTTCAGGGTGGCCAGTGGGTACCCCAGGAGAGGGAAAGAGGCAGTGGAAGTGGAGAAGAGAGCTGGGGTCACTGTGTGAGTTTGGCTCAGCCTCTGAGGGGGAAAGGAAGGAGGGAGGAAAAGAAAGGAAAAAGGAAAGAGGGAGTGAGGTAGGCTGGGAAGGTGGCTCAGTGGTAGAGTGCTGGCCTAGCATGCATGAGGCCCTGGGTTCAATTCCTCAGTACCACATCCACAGAAAAAGCTGGAAGTGGCGCTATGGCTCAAGTGGTAGAGTGCCAGCCTTGAGCAAAAGCAGCTCAGGAGCAGTGCCCAGGCCCTGAGTTCAAGCCCCAGGACTGGCAAAAAGAAAAAAAAAAAGAGAGGGAGGAAGGGAGGGAAAATGGCTAATGTATTATATTATGTGTGTTTTTGTGCTGGTAATGGTGCTTGAATTTATGGCCTGGGTACTCTTCCTTAGGGTTTTTGTTTTTTTTTTGGGGGGGGGTGTCTGGTTATGGGGCCTGAACTCTGGACCTGGGCGCTGTCCCTCAGCTCTTCAGCTCAAGACTAGCGCTCTACCACTTGAGCCACAGTGCCACTTTTGGCTTTTTTCTTTTTGTTTATGTGGTGCTGAGGAATCAAACCCAGGGCCTCGAGCATGCAAGGCAAGCACTCTACCACTGAGCCATCTTCCCAGCCATTTTGTTTTGTTTTGTTTTTTGTTTGTGGTTTTTTTCTTTGGTCATGGGACTTGAACTCTGGGCCTGGGCGCTGTCCCTCAGCTCTTCAGCTCAAGGCTAGTGCTCTACCACTTCATCCACATCACTTTCAGCTTTTTCTGTGTATGTGGTGCTGAGGAATTAACTCAGGGCCTCATGCATGCGAGGCAAGCACTCTACCACTGAGCCACCTTCCCAGCCCCTTCCTTAGTTTTTTTACTCAAGGCTTGTGATCTATCACTTGAGCCACAGTTCTACTTCTGGCTTTTTGTTGGTTAATTGGAAATAAGAATTTCAGACTTTCCTGCCTAAGCTGGCTTATAACCTTGATCCTCAGATCTCAGCCTCCTGAGTAGCTAGGATTATAGGTGTGAGCCACCAGTGCCTGGCTATCTTTTTGGTTTAATTTGATAAATGTTATTCCATTATGGGATACATATAAGACAAAAATGTATTCTATTATAGGATACATATAATAAAATGGTTGGCGGGTACCAGTGGCTCACTCCTGTAATCCTAGCTCTTCAGGAGGCTGAGATCTGAAGATTGCAGTTCAAAGCCAACCCAGGCAGGAAAGTCCATGAGACTCTTATCTCCAACTAACCACCAGAAAACTGGAAACGACGCTGTGGCTCAAGTGGTAGAGCACCCGCCTTGAGCTGAAGAGCTGAGGGACAGTGCCCAGGCCCAGAGTTTAAGCTCCACAACCGATAAAAATAAAATAAAATAAATTCAGGACATATTCTAAAAAATTAAGAAAAGCGAGGGAAGGAGTGTGTTGGTAGGGAGGGGTGGGTGAGAAGGTGGAGGGTGATATCCACCAAGACACACTGTATTCCTAAACTGCTTTGCTGAGTGGCAACTCCTTTGTACAATTGCTTAAAGGTAAGAATAATAATAATTATTTTTTAAAAAAGCACCACCTAACCAACCGTTGAGGGCTCAGGCCTGTCATCTAAGCCACTCAGGAAGTGAGGGCTGAGGATTGCAGTTCAAAGCCAGCCTGGACAGAAAAGTCTGTGTGACTCTTAGCCTCTATTAATCACCAAAAAGCTGGACGTGGAGTTGTAGCTCAAGTGGTAGAGTGTTTGCCTTGAGTGAAAAAGCCAAATGAGGGTGTACACCACACACACACACACACACACACACACACACACACACACACACACACACACACTCTCATGGAGGCACAAACACACATGCCCAAACACACAAGCAGTGCCCTGGTGGTAGAGGGGGCATCCAAACCCCTCCCAGGCAGCCTTCCCTGCCTGCCAGCCCAGCCCCCTCTCTGGGCTCCACAACTCACATCTGATTTCAGGGCTCAGCGCAGCCAGATAAGTGGAAAAGGTGCTGCTAAGGTTGGCTTCCCAGGAGCCTATGCACCCCAAACCACAGCTCAGGACCCACGGCCCCCAGATTCTACCAGAAACATTGTCCTTTCCTGTCCAATTTGTGGCTGCCCCCCACCCCCGTCAAGGCCAAGATCAGACACCCCAGTCTGTCCTGGAGCATGCAGCCGGATGTCAGTCCCCCATATTGGTCTCCATTTCTACTGGCCTGAGTGAGCCCCAAAATGCAGGCCACCAAACGGAAATCCTCACAAATCCTTTCTGGATGTGGTGGCTTCCACCGGTAATCCTAGCTACCCAGGAGGCTGAGATCTGAGGATCAAGGTTTGAAGCCAGCCTGGGCAGACGTCTCCCATCAGCAAAATAACCAGCAAAAACCTGGACTGGAAGTGCAGCTCCACAGTGGCTAAGTGCCAGCCCAGCGAGTGTGAGGCCCCGAGTTTAAATCCCAGTCCTGCCACCAAGAGAACAGGCTGGGCGTTGGTGGCTCATGCCAGCGTGTGCGTGTGCATGCGTGTGCAGGCTGTGGGTGGAAGCCAGATGCCAGGCCTACCGGGAGCAGCACAGCTGCACACCCCCGGGCAGTGAGGTCCGGGCCGTGGATCCAGCTGCCTCTTTCAGTGCCACCTGTTTCCTGTTTTGCAAGGTGATGGGGACACAGAGGCGGCTGAGGTAACCAGAGGTCAGGTGAGGCTCCGTGCCAGGCCACCTGGGGCTGGCCAAGTGGTAGGTGTGCGTGGAGCAGGCCCAGTGCCCTCAGGGGGCTTGGCTGGGTGCGCCTGGCTGGGGGTAATGGTGGCCCAGAACCTCATTGGCTTGGGCTGGAGCTGACTCCAGCCCAGGGGGCGGGGCCCCAGCAACTGCAACCTGCATGTGCTGCCCCTTCCCCATCAGGGCGCCTCTGCCTCCTCCCAGCCGGCTGCAGCCCCCTGCCATGAGCCACCTGGAGGACAGGGAGGACCACCTCTGCAGCTGTCTGGAGGAGGAGGACAGCTGGAACCTGTCCTTCTCCGGCGCCGGCTTCCTGGGCCTCTACCATGTGGGGGTGACCTACTGCCTGAGCCAGCGCGCACCGCACCTCCTCCAGGGTGCCCGCCGCATCTACGGCTCCTCCTCTGGGGCCCTCAACGCGCTCAGCATCATCTGTGGCAAGTCTGTGGGTGAGTCTGGTAGTACCAGGGTGTGGAGATGGGGGAGGGCATGGGGAGGAAGGCCCAATCATTTATTTTACCATGACCAGTCCTGGGTCTGGAACTCAGGGCCTGGGCTGTGTGCCTGAGCATTTTGTTTTTGCTTAAGACTGGCACGCTACCACTTGAGCCACAGCTCTACTTCTGGCTTTTTGGTAGTTGATCTGAGATAAGGGCCTCAGGGACTTTCCTGCCCTGGGTGGCTTTGAACCATGATCCTTAGAGCTCAGTAGCTGGGATTACAGGTGTGCGCAGCAGGCACCAGCCAATACTGATTCTTGATGGGAAGGGCCTTGTATGCTCAGAAGGCGCTGGCTCCTGGCACCGTACCATAAGATTCCGGCAGCCAGCCTGGCCCCAGGCTCACTCCGTGTGGTCTGGGGAGCGTGGCCTCCCTTTGTGCAGACAGGGGCTCTCCGAGGGCTCAGGCTGGGACTTTGTTCCCAGGGGCCCTTAGGGGCAAAGATTTAGCATTTGAACCCAGGGCTTTCTATGCCCAGGATTGGGCATGGCGGGGGGGGGAGAGAGGAGGAGAGAGAATGAGGGAAAGAGGAAGGGAGGGAGGGAAGGGAGGAAAGGAAGAAGAGAGGCAGGAGGGTCCCGGGCAGCTGAGGACGTGCCCTGCCCGCTGCCCCTGCAGACTTCTGCTGCTCGAACCTGCTGGGTTTGGTAAAGCAGGTGGAGCGCCTGAGCCTGGGCATCCTCCACCCGGCCTACGCGCCCATCGAGCACATCCAGCAGCAGCTGCAGGATCACCTGCCCAGCGACAGCCACATCCTGGCCTCCCGGCGCCTGGGCATCTCCATAACCCGCTGGCCCGACGGCCAGAACGTCATCGTCACTGACTTCGCCACGCGGGAGGAGCTCATCCAGGTGAGTGGGCGTGGGTCGCGGGATGTGGGGGGTTGCAGGGCGTGGGGCCACCCCCACCCCATGCCAGTGCCACCTTGCCTGGGGGGCCTGGCCAGTGCCGAGCCAGGGACCGGAGCCCCCAGGGTCTGTTCACACAGGAGACGGGCCACGGAGGAGCCCCTGGGGCACTGGGCAGGCCGGGGAGGGCCACGCAGTCACCCCTCCCCAGGGCTGCTTTCCAAAGAATCCGCCCTGTCCCCTTCAGCCCAGACTCCTGAGCATGTGGCTCAGCGGCTGGACATTTACTGAGCAACTATCACATGCTGGTCAGTTTTTAGGTCCTGTGACTGTGCTAGGCACTGGAACAGATAAAAACAAAAACAAAAAGGCCTTCTGCTGAGCACGGGGGCGAAGCAGGGCCTCCCTTCCCAAGCCAACCCAGGCAAGCTGACCAAACTCCTGCCAGAAAAGCCAACTACAAACAAGAGAGCCAGGACGGGGGTGGGGGCTGCTCAAAGGGCAGCCCAAGACCCTGGGTTCAGGCCTAGCCCCATCAAAAAAGAAAATGTAGGTCCCTGCCTCCGTCCCAGGTGGATGGGGCCCAAGGGAAAGAAAGGGTCCTGGCGTGGAGGCTGGTGTGTGTGTGTGTGTGTGTGTGTGTGTGTGTGCATGCGCGCACACGCTTGTGCATGGCCAGGCGCAGCCACAGCTCTTCTCACCCACCCTCTCCTGGTCTTTACCTGCCACCCACACCAGGGTCCCCAAGACAGAGCCAGCTTGACCTGGGTGCCTTCCACAGAGGGGCGGCTGGGGCCACCAAGTCTGTCGCAGCGTCCTTGCCTGCCTGGAACAGGGGGGGCTCACTGGGCAGCTGCGCTGTCTGGGGGTGGCCTTGCCTGCTCCATGGGCTCTGAGGCAGAGCCTGCACATGAGTGTGCATGTGTGTGCACATGTATGTGCATACATGTGTGCATGCAGTGAATACATGTGTGCATGCATGTGCATGCGGGTGTGCATGCAGTGAATACATGTGTGCCTGTATGCATGCATGTGCATACATGCGTGCATGCAGTGCATATGTGTGTGTATGCAGTGCATATGTGTACATGTGTGCATGCATGTGCAAATGTGTGTGCATCCAGGTAAGGCGTGTGATTCAACACCCCACAGTACACAGGATTGTCCTCTGCCCCCCAACAATACCCAGCCCCAGGTGTCACTCAAATCAGAGTCTTGTTCCATGGCTTTTAACAGCAGGACCTGTCGGTGCCTTTACTGCCGCGAGCAGATGCCATTTCCCAGTGGATAAAGGAGAGGTGATTTGTTGGGGTTAAGATGGGTGGCAGAGAACTGCCTTTGGGAGACAGGCCTGGATTCTTAGCACAGAAGCTGGCCCAGTAGTTGAAATGTTCAGTGCCTCTGTGTGTCTTTTGTATGTGTGTGTGGTGCCAGTCCTGGGGCTTCAACTCAGGGCCTGGGCACTGTCCCTGAGCTTTTTCACTCAAGCCTAGCACTCTTACAGTTTGGGCCACAGTTCTGCTTCCAGCTTTTTGGTGGTTCATTGGAGATAAGAGTCTCATGGACTTTCCTGCCTAGACTGGCTTTGAGCCACGATCTTCAGATCTTAGCCTCCTGAGTAGCTGGGATTCCAGGCGTGAGCACCAATGCCCTCTGTTTAGTGAGATGGGTAGTAGGGGGCAGCAAAGTACCCTCAGCAGAGGTGGGGGGGTGAGGGAGCTGGGTTTGCTTCTTCCTGCTCAGGACCCTGGCAGGACAACAGCACTGTGCCCAGAGCCGGCCGAGCACCCACACAGGAGTCCTCCCGCCTGTCTCCTAGGCCTTGGTCTGCACGCTGTACTTCCCGTTCTACTGTGGGATGATTCCCCCTGAGTTCAGAGGGGAGGTGAGTGTGTGGCCCTCCGCGCCCAGGCCTGGCCTTGACCCCTGGCAGCCCTGCAGCATGCATGCACCACCAGACCTGGGGGGGCACCCTGCTCTGCGAGCACCGCTGCCCACAGGCCCCAGGGCCCCTCCGCAGGGTGCCGGGTGCCCTCCTCGGCCGGGACGCCCCGCACCCTGCATTGCAGGGCTTGGCTGCAGAGTGGAGCTCCCCAGAGGGTCCGCCTGGGCAGCCAGTCCCATGGGGCGGGTGGAAGGGGGCACGGCAGCCGGCCCACCCACCCTCCTCCATTCTAGCGCTACATTGACGGGGCTCTGAGCAACAACCTGCCGTTCTCCGACTGTCCCTCCACCATCACCGTGTCGCCCTTCCCCGGGACCGTGGATATCTGCCCCCCGAGCGGCTCGGCCAGCCTGCACGAGCTCAACGCCTTCAACGCCAGCTTTCAGATCTCCACCACCAACTTCTTCCTCGGACTGTTGTCCCTCATTCCCCCCAAGCCCGAGGTAGGTCTGGCCAGGTGTGGGAGGCTGGTGGCAGGGGAGGCCCTGCGCCCCAGACTCCGAATCCCCACAGGCTCTGGGCCCTCGATCCACATCCGGGGTTTGGGCGGCCTCTGGCTGTTCCTTCCATCTGTGAGCAGACATCAGTCAGCCTGGGCCCAGGTTGGGGTGGGGACGTGGGGGGGGGAGAGGCTGGGCGCCAGAGCCGGGCTCCCCCCTCCCCCCCCCCCCCCCGCTGGGCCATCCTAGACAGGGCTCTGCCAGCACTGCCTCTCATCACCTCCATTTCTTGGGGATCCTCACTGAGAGTCAGAGACATGAAGCAACTTACTCAGAGTCATACAGCCGGGAAATAGCAGAGCTGAGATCCAGCAGTCCAGACCAGCAGTGTTGGCCGTGGGCGGGTTGCAGCACCAGGTCGTGGCCAGGTTGCCTCTTGGAGGGAAGGCAGAACACAGACTCACACCAAAATGGATAGGAAACTGGAGTTCCTGCCCATAGCTGACTCTCCCTCATGTGCGGGGCGCTATTGTTCACCCCTTAAGTTCTGGTTTACTCCGGGGCTCCCCTACAGCCCTGGGCTCAGCATAAACTCTTTGCTCCATTGTTTTTTGATGTGGGTCAGTCCAGGGACTTGAACTCATGGCCTTGGTGCTGTCCCTGAGCTTTTTCACTCAAGGCTAGTACTCTACTACTTGAGCCACAGCTCCACTTCTGGCTTTTTGATAGTTCATTGGACATAAAAGTCTTATAGAGCTGGGTACCGGTGGCTCACACCTGTAATCCTAGCTACTCTGGAGGCTGAGATCTGAGGATCATGGTTCAAAGCCAGCCTGGACAGGAAAGTCCATGAGACTCTTATCTCCAATGAACCACCAGAAAACTAGAAGTGGTGCTGTGGCTCAAAGTGGTAGAGCTCTAGCCTTGAGCACAAAAGCTCAGAGACAGTGCCCAGGCGCTGAGTTCAAGCGCCATCTCTCTCTCTCTCTCTCACACACACACACAATCTTATGGACTTTCCTGCTCTAGCTGGCTTTGAATCACAATGATCAAATCTCAGCCTCCCAGGTAGCTGGGATTATAAGCGTGAACCCCTGGCGCCCAGCTTTTTCTCTGCTGCATTTTCATAGAGGAGGCCAGGGCTCTCAGAGTGGTCACACCAGGGGGGTCGGGGGGGGGGGAGGGGGGAGGGCACTCCCTTACCGGCCTGCAATGCCCCTTCCTTGCAGTGGTCTCTGATGAGGCAGTGTGGGCATGTGGGCTCCTCTGCCCACTAGGCTGGTCATAGCACTGTACCCAGACAGGCAAAGGGAAGCACCCACAGACTTGCCGGGCGCTAGGCTGAGGCCCAGCCCTCTGCTTCCCAGAGTCCCCGCTCTGGCCAGGGCAGATCTGTGCTACCAGCTCCCCGACCTCCCGTGGGTCTCTCTCCCTGGAGGGGGCCTCTGGGGCTCACCCCGGGCCAAGGCCTATGCTGGGACCTCACCCAGAGGAACACTGCTCTCTGGTGGTGACCACTGGTCCTGGGGAGGCCCAGGCCCGCCCACCCTCCCTGGCTGGTGTGTTGACAGGTGGTGGCTGACAACTGCAGACAAGGCTACCTGGATGCCCTGCGGTTCCTGGAGACTCGAGGTAGGTAGGACGCTGGGGACAGAGGCTGGGTGGACCTGGCACACGACAGAGAAGGCAGGGACAAGGGCAGAGCCTGGAGGCCTGAAGGAGGCACTGCACTCGGAGCTGGGGTGGGGGGCACAGGCCAGGAGGGCGTCCTGAAGGCAGCAGCCAGAGGCTGGTTTGTGACTAGCTGAGGTGTGAGTAACTAGGTTAAAGGCCCTAAGGAGGGGCTGGGAAGGTGGCTCAGTGGTAGAGCGCTTGCCTTGCATGCATGAGGCCCTGGGTTCGATTCCTCAGCACCACATAAACAAAAAGAAAAAAGCCGGAAGTGGCGCTGTGGCTCAAGTGGTAGAGTGCTAGCCTTGAGCTGAAGAACTGAGGGACAGTGCCCAGGCCCAGAGTTCAGGCCCCACGACTGGACCCCCCCCCCCAAAAAAAAAAAAGACCCAAGGAAGAGGCCGGTAGGGGCAGAGGCCATGCAGAGAGCTGAGCCAGGAGTGGCCTGGGCTGGAGACCTGGGCCAGCAGCTGGGGGCAGTGCGGGTTCCTGGGCCCTGCTCCAGGATTCACACCCAGCCGTGCCTCCATCCAAATGTAGCCCACACTCTGGCCTGGGCTGATGCTAACTTTGAATCCCCTTTATTTGTGGTGTGTGTGTGTGTGTGTGTGCGCGTGTGCGCGTGCGTGCCTAAGGCTTGAGCTCAGCGTCTGGGCACTGTCTCTTAGCTTTTTTGCTCAAGGCTGGCTCTCTACCACTTGGGCCACAGCTCCACTCTTAGGCAGGAGCTGTGCTGGTGCCTGGGGCAGCTGGGGGCCCTAGAGCTGGGGTAAGCTCAGGTGCCGAGGGGCACATGTCTGTGCTGACTGTGGTCTCCTCTCCCCACGCCCAGGACTCACCAGGGAGCCACTTCTGTGGTTGTTGATGTCTAAGGAGCCCCCGGCCCCGGAGGAGAAGCCTCCAGAAGTCCACCATGTCCGGGGCCGGCAGGTCGGCCTGTCGGTACGCTGGGACGTGCCCAGCGTGCTGGTGAAGAACGTGCCCAACTTTGAGCAACTGGCGCCGGAGCTGGAGGCCGGTACTGCACCCTCTCCCCCACCCCACCGCTCCCCTCCCCAGCCAGCACCCTCCCCCACAGCTGGTTTGCTCAATGTGTGCTCCATCACTCGAGCCATGCCTCTAGCCTGGCTTCTTGCAGGTTGTTTTGGAGATACAAATCTTATGCCCAGGCTATCTTTGAGCCTTGATCCTCAGATCTCAGCCTCCTGAGTAGCTGGGATTACAGGGGTGAGCCACCAGTACCTGGAAGGCAAGGGGCTTTTTATGTGCCATCAGGCATCCCTCCCTCAGCCTGGCCATCTCTGTGGTCCTCACCCCATTTATGGATGAGGAAACTGAGGCTCAGAGAAGGAAGGGACACAGTCTGCGGCTGGGAAGTGGAGGTATACAGGAGAGACCCCCCAGAGAGGGCTCGTGTCCTCCATGAGCAAGGCTTGGAAAGCAACCATGGCACATACAGTGGAAGGGACTTCTCAAGCTGCCAACCAGCTAACAGAAAACTAGGCTCTGCCCTAGTGACTCTGAAAAAAGTTGCAAGGATAGGAAAGCATGAGATGATTCCACAGGTCCAGGTAATGGTGTGCGATTAGCCCAAGTGGCCCCAAAGGGAGATGAGAAATGTTGGCCAAGAAAGGTGAGAATGTTGCGTATCGGGACAGTTGGCATAGCATTTACAAAGGACCTGGGGTTGCACAGGGAGAGCCAGAAGATCCATGGGAGGACAGCTGACCAAGAGAGAGTTGGGGAGCCTCGTGGAACCTAGTGGGCCTTGCTGGGAGGCAAGAGGAAGGAGAGGTGGGAGGTGATGGCCTTCTGGGCCTTGCTGCGCCTTCCCAGTGCAGAGCCATCCTGGCTGGTCCTTGCCCAGACCCGATGGGCTCCTGGCCACCCGCGGGCGCCGGGGGGGCGGCCGGCCGGGCCCAGGCTGGCATGGGGCTTCTCCCGCAGCTCTCCGGAAGGCCTGCACGAGGGACCCGGGGCTCTGGGCCCGCTTCCAGTGCTCAGTGCCCGGGCGGGCACTGACGTACCTGCTGCTGCCTTGCACGCTGCCCTTCGAGTATGTCTACTTCCGGAGCAGGAGGTGAGGCTCAGCGGGGACCGCGGGCCTGGGCCAGGCACTCGGGGTAGGCAGAGCTGGCAGGGCGCGGCTGCCCTCCTCGGAGGACCTGGGCTGCCTGGCTTCCTGCCGGCCCCACCAGTGGGCGGGGCGGGCGGGGCGGGGCACAGCCACTGTGATTGGCCTGCGGGGGCGGGGCAGGGCGGGGCACAGCTGCTGTGATTGGCCATAGTGGGTGGGGCGGGGCTACTGTGTTCAGGACCGGTCCGCACTCTGCTCCTGCCCCTTCCCTGGCCTTTGATCCCGGCCTCCACTCAGCAGAGCCTCACAGAGGCAGCTCTGGTCCTCGGGTAACTTGGGACCAGGGTTGTTGTGAGGCCGGGTCGGCTCTCTGGGCCCCATCTGTCTTTTCTGTGAAGCAGGGAGCGCCCTTCAGAGTCGCCTGGCTGTGGCTAGCTTGGTGGTTCATGGACTGCTGGCCTTACCCTGTCCGCCACGGGTGATGGCCGAACCCCTGGGGCCACGCGCTGGCCGGGAACAGCGGGACCGAGGCCGGATTCCCGGCTTCACAGAGCCCACAGCCCGCACCAGTCCTACCGTCACCCGCTGGGCCTCAGCTTCTCCCACTGATGATGCCTCCCGCAGGGCCGCCTGGCCGGGCATGGCTGCCCAGAGGAGATGATGTGTGAGCTACCAGCGGAGGGCTGGGCCAGACTCCATTAGGCAAAGGAAGAGAGGGAGCAGCACTGCAGGAATCTGGTGCAGTCCGTGCAAGGGTCCTCAGGCAGAAGGGCAGAGGGCCATTCCAGGGCTAGAAAGGGGAGGTGGTGTGGCTGAAGACAGTGGCCGGTGCGCTGTACCAGATGGCCACATGGTCTGGACACCCAGGACCCTGCAGCCATTGGGTGTGTCTATGTCCTGATAGGAGGGGATACAGTGAAGGGTCAGACAGAGAGGAGTCCCAGTGCGAGCGTGTGCGTGCGCGTGTGCGCATACACACACACACACACACACACACACACACACACACACACACACACAGAGTTCTCTAGATGGAACTCTGTGGCAGTGAACCACAGGTCTCGGTCCTGGTCCGTGCTGAGTTAATGGTGTGGTCAGCCATGGTCTCCCAGGCTGGGAGAGCTTTATGCTGAGGATTTTCCTTGTGTGTCAGGCTGCTTGCTGAGGCCTCAGGGTGAGATGAAAAAGAATAAGTGTAAGATCTAGTCTTTGCAGAGTTGGCCCAGACTCCAGGGGCATTCACTCTGAGTGTTTCCATGGCTGCAGGTAGAGGTTGCATTAGCAAGGGAGATGACGGTCATGTCATAGTTCAGAGGTGTCCCTTCCCAGGCACAGTGGCATATGGGAGCCCTGGATGTCTAGCACATGAGTCCCCAGCCCAGTTTGCTGTGGTGCTGGTGCAGTCCAAGCACATCAGTTCTGCCACTGGCTCGGTCATGACAGCAGTGGTGGCCATGGTGTTCTGAGTAAGAGGACGTTGGAGAACAGTTTCCAGCATTGGGAAGGCGTGGAGAAAGGGCATGGGGTGGAGAGAGGGAAGAGGGATGAAGTCTGTTAGAGACAGCAACTGGGCTGAGGCCCAGAGAGGTTGTCTGACCTTCCCTGGTTGCACAGCCAATGAGCAGGACAACTGGGCCCTCCCTGGGGCCAGCTTGACCCCACGCCTGCCCCTCCCACCCATGGCTTCCCCACAGCGCTGTGGAATCTGTGTCTCCCAGATCATGAACTCTGCCTCCCACTCCTGCTGACCCCGGGGAATCCTCAGGAAGCTGATGTGGCCCCTCCCCACAGGCTGGCGCTGTGGCTGCCTGAGGTGCCAGCTGACCTGCGCTGGATGCGGGACCAGCTGAAAGGTGCAACCCTGGAGGTCTGTAGCAGGCTGTGGGCACAGCTCCTGGGGCAGGGCAGGTAAGGTTGGCGGAAGGACCTGGAGGGGGACACAGGCTCCGTCCCAGGCCCTGGGAAGGCAGAGATCACCCACCACTCCACCCTGGTCACCGCCGGGTGCCATGCCTAGGTTGCCAGTCAGACGGCACGCTAGGGCAGGAGGAGAAGCAGATGCCCTCTGGCCATCCCTGCCACAGTTCCAGACATCCCAGGGATATGGGCACCCTGTGTGGTCACCCAGCAGTCCCCTGGCAGGAGGCTCAGCTGCCCACCTCCCCACGGCCCTGCTGGGCACCGGCCTGGAGCTTTGCTGCCCTGCTCTGCAGACAGGACTGGGGAGGGGCGTAGCTGGGCTGCTTTCCCTCATGATGTCACTGAACCACAGGCTCTGACCTTGACTCCTCCCTCTGCTCCCTCTGCAGGCTGCCGGTGGTCCCCAGCGTGGTGGACTCCCATCCCCTCCAGCCCCAGGACCCGGCCATGCATCCCAGCTCCACCCAGCAGACCTGTGGGGTGCCAGACAGGGCCAGCCCAGGGACCAGTCTCTCCTGACTGGGCTGGGATGAGTCAGGCGGGCGGCCTGCCCCTGGCTCGTCCAATGGGAGCTTAGAACCTGACACTGACCCTGCAGATGCTCTGGGGGTGCAGGCTGGAGATGGCGCCCTGCTCCCCTGAGAGGCCCCCCTCCGGGGGAGGGTTATGGTATTTATTCATCCTCTGTGGCTGCTGTCCTTGGGAATTCACGCCTGGAACCTTGCACTTCTTTTGGGAGGAGGCTGGTCCTGTCCAGATGTCCCCACACTACAATGTCCCCAGCTGCAGCCCCCCACCCCGCTCCCCGTCTCCTTGGGGGAGAAGGGACGGCAGGAGCAAAGACAGATCTCGGTTCTGGGTCCCTATGCAGGGACCCAGAAAGCACTGGGTGGAGGAGGGGTCACCAATCACATCACAGAAACCTGGTCTGGTGCCCGGATGCCCAGAGCAGGGGCACAAGTGGAACAACAGGGCCCCCAATTCCTCTCTGCTCCCCACTGTCCTGCACCGGCCCTGGGGGCGGCCACCCCATGTCCACCTCTCCTGGCAAGTTTGATCTCTGACTGGGCATCAGGCCCACCGGTGAGCCC
This sequence comes from Dipodomys spectabilis, assembly GCF_019054845.1. Taxonomy (NCBI): domain Eukaryota; kingdom Metazoa; phylum Chordata; class Mammalia; order Rodentia; family Heteromyidae; genus Dipodomys; species Dipodomys spectabilis. Next base: position 3,323,468 of record NW_024870907.1, on the reverse strand, counting down.
GCAGGAGACGGAAGGAAAGGGGCAGGTTTCATTTGTTGGCATTCCCAGTTGCAAATGCTTCTGCAGGACCTCAGAACTGGCTGCCACCTCTGTGGGCCCCCCTCCACAGTGCTCTGGGGCATGCTGGCCTCCTCTGGCCTCTTCTGGGAGTCTCTGCTCTTCCTGTCCCCAGAAAAAGCCACCCTGTGCCAGTGCAGCAATGGAAGCATGGGTGAGAGAAGGGACGCAGGAATAAATCTGTGAGCAAGAGTGGGACGGAGTCATTCCTTCACTCGTCATTCATTCATCCATTCGGCTTGGTGTGTGTGTGTGTGTGTGTGTGTGTGTGTGTGTATGTGTGTGTGTGCTGGCCCTGAGGTTTGGACTCAGGGTCAGAGTGCTCTCTCTTCACTCATGATGAGAACATTTGTCATTGAGCTGGGAGCTGACAAGCGCTTGATGTGTGCTGAGTAGTGATACCGGCTGGGGTAAAGGCTCTGTGCCACAGGCAGGGGTGCAGGGGTGCTGGGGTACAGGGTCCAGATTGGGGCAGGAGAAGCAAGAGATGGATGAAGAGTAAGCATGTGGTGTGTGGGCACAGGGAGGGACAGCAGTGGAATCACACAGGAGTGCCCTTCCTCTGTCCTCCCCTACCTCTCCCCCCACCCCCCTGCATCTTGGGCCCCGCTTGCTGTCCCCTGGATGGGGCAGGCGGCAGTGGCTCATGTGTGAATGTCGTCTGCTCCCAGCATGCCCAATGCACCGGGGTCGACATGCCCAGGGCCCTGCACAGCACTGTTGAGAAGCACTTTCTTGGTTTCTGACTTACTGAGCTCATACAAGTGGTGGGAAAAATCCCCACAGGCCTCAGCTTGCTCTTCCTGCTGGGGACAGAAAGTGGACATTGGTCTTCCCTGAGAGCTCATCTCCCTGGGGACAGCCCCAGCAAGGTGTGTCCAACACACAGAACACCTGAGTTGAGCTGAGTTGAGGTACAGCGCTCGCCTAGCACGCATGAAGCCCTGGGTCCATTCCTCAGTACCACATAGACAGAAAAAGCCACAAGTGGCACTGTGGTTCATGCAGTGGAGTGCTAGCCTTGAGCAAAAGCGGCTCAGGGACAGTGTCCAGGTCCTGAGTTCAAGCCCCAGGTCTGGTAAAAACAACAACAAAACAAAATACCAACACCTGAGTTAACAGTGTAAAAGGAAACAATGTAAGGGAGCGGTGTAAGGGAGGACAGAGCTTGTTCATGGCTTCAGGTCCATAGCCAGCAGGCTCGATTGCTCTGCCTCATGACAGAAGGACAGGCAGGGAGTGGGCCTCCCCCTCCCACCTCCATTCCATCTGGACCCACTGGCCACTGGATGGTGCTGCCCACATTCAGGGTGGATCTTCCCCTGCAGTGGCTGTCCCACCTGCCAGTCATCTCTGGCAACGCCCTCACAGACACATCCAGCCCTGTGTTCTCAATTCAGACAAGTGGCTAGCCAAGGCTCATCACACCTAGGATGCTGCTAAATCAAGTCCAGCCCTGCACCCCACCAGGTCCCTCAGGACCCAAGGGGTCCAGTAGTGCCCCCTTATGATGCCCCAGTATCAGACCTAAATCATCCTCCCACACCACCCCCCCCCTCCATCCACAGCGCTGGCCCTTAGCCAGCTGGCTACACTGATGTTTGTGCTGTTGGCAGCAAGGAAGGTTACTACTGAGCCCTCTGCTGGGCATTTTTCAAATAGGACCTCACTGTTTGCCTAGGCCTGCCTAGACCACAATCAATCTTCCTTCCTTCCTTCCTTCCTTCCTTCCTTCCTTCCTTCCTTCCTTCCTTCCTTCCTTCCTGTTTCTTTCTTCCTTCCTGTTTCTCTCTCTCTCTCTCTCTCTCTCTCTCTCTCTCTCTCTCTCTCTATCTCTATCTCTCTGTGTCATAGGGCTTGAACTCTGGGCCTGGGCGCTGTCCCTCAGCTCTTCAGCTCAAGGTGAGTGTTCTACCTCTTGAGCCACAGCGCCACTTCTGGTTTTCTGGTGGTTTATTGGATAAGAGTCTCATGGACTTTCCTACCTGGGCTAGTTTGAACTGTGATCCTCAGATCTCAGACTCCTGAGTAGCTAGGATTACAGGTATGAGCCCCAGGTGCCAGCTAGACCACAACCTTTCTATGACAGGTACACACTACTACATCCAGCTATTGGTTGAGATGGGGTCTTATGACCTTTAGGCCCAAGCTGGCCTCCATCCGTAATCCTCCCAATCTCAGCCTCCCAAGTGGCCAGGGATGCATGTGTGAGCCACTGGCACTGGGCAGTATCTTCCTGAGTTCTCACTGCAGCCTGGGAGGAGGGGCTGGGGCAGGCTGGGGCCAGGCTGGCTACACTGACGCTTGTGCTGTAGGCAGAGGGACAAATCTCTGGACCAGCACAGCCTCCCTGGCCTTGTGGTCTTCCTATCTTTAAAATCGGAGGCTGTGCTGGATGCTTCTAGGGTAGTGGTTGTGGCTCCAACTAGGCTCCAAGCCCACAGAACACACAACCAATACCTCTGGGCAGGGGAGGAGGGGCTGTTCAGGAAGGGTTTCAGGAGGGTTTCCTAGGTGCTAGGATTGTGTGGGAGGGAAACTATGGGGGTGGCCTGTGGTCCATGAAACTCACCAGCAACCTGGAGTTCAGCCAGTCAAAGTCCTCATCTAGGTCACATGACCCGCCACAGGTGATGTCAGCTGGGGGGGGAGGGGAGAGGACATGGCTCTGCCCTTTCTAGACCCCCCCCCCCCAATGCTCAAGATCCTCCTTTTCTTTTTGTGCCAGTCCTGGGGCTTGAACTCAGGACCTTGCACTGTTGACTGACTTTTGTTTTGCTCAAGGCTGGTACCATTTGAGCCACACCCCTATTTCTGGCTTTTTACTAATGGAAGATAAGAGTCTCTGGGATTTTTCTGCCCAAGCTGGCTCTCAGCCTCTTGAGTAGCTAGGATTACAGATGGAGCCACCGGTGCCTAGCTAGGTAATGTGCCTTGAACTGACCTTGTGTTGGCAGGAGCCTGTAGTTCCTGGATGCCAGTGTCCTCAGGGCCCCCCTATGGGGCAGCCACGTGCCTGAGTCTGCACCTTGTGCCCAGCTTGCTGGCAAGAGGCAAGTGCCTATTTGGAGCTGGGGTCATGCGATGTGAGCACTGCACTAGGAGTCCCCGAGTGGGTGCCTGCACCCTACAGACACTGTGCACCCCAGGCATAGATCTGATTGTGTGTGCCAAATTGCAATGTTTGGCAAGGTTAGGGAGCGAAGGTTGCTCCGAAGGTGTGTTTGTGTATTGGGGACAGACTTTCAGAGAGCCAATGTCTTAGAGGCCCATCCACAATAGGAAAGACTGGCTTTAAAGTCGCCCACATGGCTGTAGAGATGGATGGGCATTGATGGTAGTTGAGTCATTGGTGTGGAGAAGTTGCTTGTCACTTTTTTCTGATTTTGTGTGTGTAACCAACAAGTATTTAACACTAAGATTAAGTTTAATAGAAAAATATGCCTCAAGAGAGACAACAGACAAAGCAAAACCGAGGAGGAATCGAGCTTGCTTGCAGACCCCCTTGTTCAGGACGATGGAGCCACAGCCGGTCAGCACCACGGACAGCGGCCAGAGTTTTCCCCGGACTCAGCAGCCAGCCCAGGGATTTGAGTGTTGAGCAGGTGAGCGTCCAGCTCCCTTCTGTGTGTGTGTGTGTGTGTGTGTGTGTGTGTGTGTGTGTGTGTGTGTATGTATGTCCTTGTTGGCTCTTATAGCTCTCATCATGTAACCAGTGTGGAGGGAAAGACAGGATGTTCCACACAACCCAGAGAGCGTCCTGTGCCGGGTGTCTGTTCCCATTTAACTATACCCGGTGTTAGTCTTCTCCTCCCTCCAGCTCTGCATGACCCAGGAGCCAAGAGAAATGAAATCAGGCATCTTTCCTGTTTGGTCATCAAACATAAAACTGTCTTTCTTCCTCAGCCCTGCGAGGTGGACACCCATCGTGAGGGCATGTGGCCTCCGTCCTCACCCCCTCATGGTGGTGTCCATCAGGACACGCTGGCCTCTGTCCTCACCCCCGTGTGGTGGCCGTCCATCATGAGGGCATGTGGCCTCCGTCCTCACCCCTGCGTGGTGGCCATCCATCGTGAGGGCATGCTGGCCTCCGTCCTCACCCCTGCGTGGTGGCCGTCCATCGTGAGGGCATGCTGGCCTCTGTCCTCACCCCCGTGTGGTGGACGTCCATCGTGAGGGCATGCTGGCCTCTGTCCTCACCCCCATGTGGTGGACGTCCATCATGAGGGCATGTGGCCTCCGTCCTCACCCCTGCGTGGTGGCCGTCCATTGTAACGGTACGCTGGCCTCTGGCCTCACCCCTGCGTGATGGGCGTCCGTCGCGAGGGCATGCTGGCCCCCGTCCAGGGACATTTCAATTGTTTCCAGGTCTTATCTGAGATGCCCACACTGACCCGCTTTGGCCTTGGGGTCCCCCTCACCCACACCGGTGTCCTTTTGACCTGTTCCGATTACTCTGAACGCTTGCTTCTTTGGGGGCTCAGCCTCATACTTGAGGCTCACCCTTCTCCCTCTGGAACTGACCTCTTCTCCAACGAACCTCTCCGGTTCCTGGGCTGGCAGAAGAACTTGGAGACAGCCTCTCCAGCAATGGTAACAAACGGGTATTCTCAGTGCCATCAACCCAGGTCAGCCCTCCAGTTCCGGCCCGCGCCGGGTTCTTCCCTCCTCCCCTCCTCCCCTCCTCCCCCGAGGGAAGAGCGCCTCCTGGCGGACACACCGCTCCCTGGACGGGAGGCCTGGCCTTCACCCCAGCGGCTGTTCATAACACCCGGGGGGGCTCACAATGTCTGTCTGTCTGTCTGTCTGTCTGTCTGTCTCTGTCAGTTTTCTTGTCTGCTTGTGCTTTTAAGCTCTCTATTCCTGGACGCCATCTTCCTGGTCCGGACCTCAGGTGCCGGTGTTCCCGTCCGGGCCTCGCGCTCCGGCCGCCGCGGCAGCTCTCCTCCGGGGAGCTTCCAGCGCCGGCGGGCTGCGGTTGCCTTCTCTGCCGCTTCCTCCCCGGTGTGCGGGGAGCGGGGGTCTCCCAGGGCCAGCCCGTCCCCCGCCGCCCGAGGGCGGGGTTACCCCCCTTCCCAGCCCCCCGAGACCCCGCCAGGGCGGAGGCGCTCAGCGCACGCCGTCTGGCGAGCGGACGGTGGGGCTCGGGCCAGGCTGCGGGGTGTCCCTCGTCCACGCCACAGCCCCGCCTCTGCCCGGGCACCGGCCAGAAGGCAAGCGGCGAGGGGCCCCCGGCCGGCCTTGCGGGGTGCAGGGCCGGGCCGACGGGCAACCGGGTCTGCAGGACCCGTGCGTGCCGAGCGCCGCGGAAGGAGTGCTGGGCGAAGGGGGCGTGGCCCGCGCCGGCGGCCTGGGCGTGGCCTGCGATGGCCCCGCCCCTCCTCGCCTCCGCCCCTCCCCTCCGCAGACGCCTCCCCCTCCCCCGGGCGTGGGCGCGAGCCAGGTGCGGGCGCGCGGGCGCGGCCGGCGCCGTGACGTCATGCTCGCGCGGGCGGCCGCGGCGTGCGTCGGGCGCGGTCATGACGTCATGCCCGCGGCGCGGAGCTCCCCACGCCGGCGCCGTGACGTCAGGCCCGCGGAGCTGCGGCCGGCGGAGCGGGGCGCGTGCGGGGCTGGCGCGGGGCGCGGGGCGCGGGCCGGGCGGGCGGCGGCGGCGGCGGCGGCATGGCGGAGAGCGAGGCCGAGACCCCCAGCACCCCGGGCGAGTTCGAGAGCAAGTACTTCGAGTTCCACGGCGTGCGGCTGCCGCCCTTCTGCCGCGGGAAGATGGAGGAGATCGCCAACTTCCCGGTGCGGCCCAGCGACGTGTGGATCGTCACCTACCCCAAGTCCGGTGAGCCCGCGCCGCCCCGCGCCTCCCGAGGCCGCAGGCCCGGCCCGCCCGGCCCCTCCGCGCTGTGTGACCTTGGGCCGGTCGCTCCGCCTCTCTGTGCCCGGTCCCCTCCGGCCGCAGGCGGGCGGGCGCCGAGATCCGGTGACCGTGCGGGCTCGTGTCCAGCCGGCCCCGGCGGGGAGGCGCCCGCGCTGCGCCCGGGGCTTCCCCGCACCGCCTCCCTCCCACCCCGCACCCCGCCGCTCTGGGGTCTGGGCACCGAGGCCCAGAGGCGGGAGGCGGCTGCGCAAGGTCACACAGCGGTGCGCGGCCGCGGGGGCTGGCCCGGCCGCGCGGTGTGCGGGCCTGGCTCGAGGGATGGCGCAGCGCCCCCGCGGCGGGGTGCGGGCCGGCGGTCCCCCGCTGCCCGGTGTGGGGCAGACCGAGGCCGCGCGGCCCGGTCGCAGCGCCCGGTGGGGAGCCGGTGCGGGTGGGGACCCGCGGGCGAGGTGGCGCCACGCTGGGGCGGGGGTCGGGAGGAGCGGGCGGCCCTGCCCGACGGCTGGGAGCCGGGCCTGGCGCGAAGCCGGCTGCGGGGCCGGGAGCTTGGGGTGACACCCGCCGGTGAGTGTCCACGGGGTCAGACTCGTCCTGGCTCCAGTGAAGCCCGGACGCCAGGCGGGGCTCGGCGGTGGACGCCGGGTGGTGGAGTTCGTCCGTCTCCAGAGTTGCTGTGGGTACACACAGTGTGTCCCGCCTTGCTGCCTAGATGTTTAGGGGCAGTGAGCCTGGCGGCCATGTCTCTGGGTGGCTGTGGGGTACCAGGGCAGGGCAGGCCTGGCGCTTCGTGCTGTGCGGCCTGCCCGGCGGTGCTGGCCTTGGGCGTGTGGAGGAGGTTCGCTGCACTCTCTTAGGCCTGGCACATTCTCCAGGAGCGTCCTGGGCACTCGGTGGGCGTTGGTTGTGAGGGATTTTCCTAATGACCCACAACAGTGTCATGACCCACCAAGTCCCCACCACACCCCACGCCCTGGGGAGTCATCCTGGGCAGCGGGCCCCCAGCCCCAGGGCTCTGGGCCATCACAGCCGCCTCCCCACCGGATCCAGGACCACAGACACATCCCCTGGGGGGTGAGCAGGACGGGGCTGCTCTCCTCACCAGTGGGAGGGCTGCGGGAGTCAGTGATGGGGGGACTCCGTGAGGGCTCTGCCTGGGCTCCCAGCTCTGGCAGGGTGGCACCTGGGGACCCTGCACCTGTTTCCTTCCTGTGAAGTCACAGCTTGTGAATGAAGGCACTTGTGGCTTAGGGGAGACACACACACACACGCACATGCACACATGCACTCACGCCCTTAGAGATGGCTAAAGTGTCTTCAGCTGAGTGTCTAGTGCCAAGGGCTCGAGAAGTGTTCATTTGCAAGGGGCTCTTGTTCCTTTATGGATTGACTGCTAAATAAAGGCTTGAACTCAAGGCCTGTGCTTGCCAGACAAGGGCTCCACCACTCGAGCCATGTGCTTGTCTTTCTGCTTTTGGTTTGCTTCTCACATAGGGTCTTGAGCTTTTGCCAGGGTGGCTTCTGACCAAAATCTTCCTGTCATCACCTCCTGAGTGGCTGAGGTTTTAAGCTTGTTCCACTACGTCTGGCTGTTCTTTAAAGTAAAGTCCTATGCAGGCAGGCTAGCAGCTGCGTGACAGAGGCAGGGCTGGTCAGGCCTCTTGGTCCATGGCCAGCTTTTCTCCTGTCCAGAGGCATCTGCTGCCTTTGGAAGCCCATGAGGGCCCTGGATGGAGGCCCAGGAAGGAGGAACAGCCTTTGCAGGATGGTTCATGACCCCAAAGTCAACCACTGAAGCCCTCCCAGGCTCTGAACAGCTGTGAGCCCTCTCCAGGTGGCCTTTGGGAAGCTCCTCCCATTTCCTTGTCCTGTGCTTCCCTCCCTGTGCCTGTGTCCCCCTGGAGCCCACTGGACCCAGGGAGGTGCAGATGCCTGGATTGAGGGCCTGGCTTGCCCCGGGTTCATCTCAGTCCTGGGCTGGTCCCTGTGCAGGTGACACTGTCATGGAGCTGTGGTTCCCTAGAGGGAGGAGGCCCTCCCTTACCCCCTCCGCCCGCCCCCCCCCCCCCCCCCGCCCCCAGGCCTGAAGATGAATGAGGGCTGCGAGGTCCCTGTCCAGCGGCTGACACAGGCCCATGCTGGTGCTGACCGTCTCTGGCTGAGGATGCTCTAATGGTGGGGACATCGAGGCCGGGCTGGTTCTGCACGCAGAGAGCGTGTGGCCGGGGCTGGTACCTGGGCCGGTAGATAGGACTCACAGTTGCCCCTTCCTGTGGCTGGATCTTCCGGGTCCCTTGCCCTCTCCTGGGTGAGTGGGATTGGCTGGCAGAGGCTGGTCTTCAGGCAGCCTGAGCCCTTCCAGACTTCCTAGTGCGTACTTCCCCCTCCCCCAGGCCCGGCTGCAGTCCCTGGAGCACCAAGCACCACAGGGCCTCCTGGCTCAACTTGCACTCTGTGCCGCAAGTAACCTTGGGAGCAAGCTCAGCTCTGACATGGCTCCTCCTCCCTGGCTCTCCATGGCTCCCGTTGCCGGCCTGGTACCTTCAGCCTTCTTAGCCTGCCCCTGTCAGAGGGGCGCCTGACCAGTTCCACCTCACCGCTGGCCAGGCTCGTGCAGGTGTGAATGCAGCACATGAGCTCTTGCTCTGGGTAGGCCTTGGCTCTGTTGTCTAGCGTGCTGCTCTGCGCTTCCCTTCCCGTGGCGCCCCGATGTCTGATGTTCTCAAACCTTCGCCTTCTCCTGCCCCTCACCTCTCCCGGTCCCTCCTCGCATCTCCCCCCACGAGCCTAGCTGTGGTTGCTTCTTGGCTACAACTCTTGACTCTTACCTCTGCATGCAAATATTTTCTCTCTACCTCTTTTTTTTTTTTCGGTGTTTTGAGTGGATATGATGAGTCTAGGAATTTATTTTTAATTCTCTGACAGTCTTAGGTCTGTGGTTTGGTGCTCTTATTTGGAGAAATTCTTATTCCTTATCTCTTCAAATGTTTTTTTGCCTCGTTCCTTCTGCTTTTGAGGTTTCCATACTAGAACATCAGGTGTTTGGCTCTTGAATGTTCTGTTCTGTTTTCCCTCTTTTTTCCCCGTGGGGAATGCCGTGGGCCATCTTCGGGCTCTGCGTGAGCCTGCTTGGCCCATAGAGAGCGCCCATGGCTGCTCCTCCTGGCGTTTCTGTCTGGAGGCCCTGCTCGCCCCAGGTGTTCACGTGAGCACCTTTCCCACGTCCTCAGGTCAGCACTGGGAGTCCATCTGTGTAGGCTGTGTGGTCTGACAGGGAGAGCATATTTTCCTGCTTTTTCTTCTGGCACTGGCAGGCCTTAGAGTGGCAGGGGAGTGGCAGGGGAGCAGCAGGGTCCCGAGTGCCCTCTGCCCCCCCCCCCCCCCCCCCCCGCAGCCTGGGACCCGGGTTTTTGAGTTGGGCTGCTTTGTTCTCTCATTGGGCGGCTGGTCTGGGCACCACACCCTGTGCTAGCTTTTCTCAGGGTTTGTCTCTGTGCTCACTTCACCCCAGCGTGGGGCCTTGGAGTCCTGTCCCCTAGAAGCATTTTTCTGTCCTCTCCTGTCCTCCTCAGAGTGAGCACTGCCTCTGGCTCTTCCTGTTTCCTGCTTTCTATGGGAGGGCTGGGGTTCTTGGGGAGGGTCTGGGATCTAGGGGGGGCCTGGGTTCTAGGCGAGAGCCTGGGTTCTAGGAGAGTTCCTGGGTACAAGGGGAGAGAGGGCTGGGTTCTAGGAGAGGGAAGGTCTAGGTTCTAGGGGAGGGAGGGCCTGGGTACTAGGGGAGAGGGATCTAGGTTCTAGGAGAGATCTGGGTTCTAGGGGAGGGAGGGTCTGGGTTCTGGGGGAGGGAGAGCCTGGATTCTAGGGGAGAGAGGTCCTGGGTTCTAGGGGAGGGAGGACCTGGGTTCTAGAGAGGGAGGCTGGGTTCTAGGGAGGGAGAGTCTGGGTTCTATGGGGGGTCTGGGTTCTGGGGGAGGGAGGGTCTGGGTTCTAGGGGGTCTGGGTTCTGGGGGAGGGAGGGTCTGGATTCTAGGGGAGGTCTGGGTTCTGGGGGAGGGAGGGTCTGGGTTCTGGGGGAGAGAGTCTGGATTCTGGGGGAGGGAGGGTCTGGGTTCTAGGGGACGTCTGGGTTCTGGGGGAGGGAGGGTCTGGGTTCTAGGGGAGGGAGGGTCTGGGTTCTAGGGGACATCTGGGTTCTGGGGGAGGGAGGGTCTGGGTTCTGGGGGAGAGAGAGTCTGGATTCTGGGGGAGGGAGGGTCTGGGTTCTGGGGGAGAGAGAGTCTGGATTCTCCGGGAGGGAGGGTCTGGGTTCTGGGGGAGAGAGTCTGGGTTCTGGGGGAGGGAGGGTCTGGGTTCTAGGGGAGGGAGGGTGTGGGTTCTAGGGGAGGTCTAGGGTTCTGTCCTCTGTCAGCATTCACAGTCGCTGCTGCAGGATGGCCGTGTTGCTTTCTTGTACAGGAAAGTTCCCCGTCCCTCCTCAGATTTCCCGGGGTGGCGGCTCCTCTTCTGAGAATCCTCCCATCACAGCCGCTTAGGCTGTGTGGGTGAGAGGTGGTGGTGGCCTGTCCCCGGTGCCCAGGTTCGTCCCTGGGGAGGAGGTGGGACTGTCCTTTCCTGCGCACCTCGTCCCAGGTCTGAGCGGTGCGCAGGCCCCGTGCTCCCCCAGGCCAGCCTGTCCCCGTGGGCCTGTCCCAGGTCTGAGCGGTGCGCAGGCCCCGTGCCCCCCCCCCCCCCCCGGGCCAGCCTGCCCCCGTGGGCCTGTCCTTCGTGGGGTTCTGCTGGTGCCTCACCTCACAGTCCTGGCAGCCGCCTCGCTCGTGTGGGAGCCTGGCTTTCCAGGCTGCCCCCTGGGAAGGGCTGTGGCGGCCCCTCCTGGCACCCTGACCAGACAAGGCACTGTACTGCAGGGGCGGGGGGGGGGGTTGGGGGGGGGAAGGAGGGGGTTTCCTCTCCAACTCTGCTTTGAGAATGGGTTTTCTGGGAACTGAGTAATTCACTTGGGGGTCCCTAGGTGGGCCTCCTCTGTGCCCCTGGGGTTCTCTTGGTGGGCTTGGCTGAGCCCCATGCCCGCACTGGTGGGGCAGAGACGGGGCGGGCACTCGTCCATTGCGCCATCCTGCCAGGCCTTCCATTTCCTTGGGCATTTGGCCATTTTAAGTGGAGGAACTGAGGCACCGTCTCTGCAGGGCGTCTCCGGGCCAGCGCCTCCACCCAGCGGGCGCCCACTTGGCACGCAGGGCAGTACCAGCGAGCCATGTGAACCCCTGGGTGCCCTCACTCACAGGGCCTTACTGGGAGGGGCTTTGTGTTTTGGCACCAGCCACCGTCCAGATCAGGCCTCCTGAGCCCAGACCCCCAGTCCACAGCCCAGTTCTGGAGGTGGGGTGGGGTCCCGGAGGGTGGGACCATCAGGAGGAGGGTGGGGCCAGGAAAGGGGTGGCTTCTGGGCTGCTGGGGCTCCGGCTGTGGGGTCCCTGGAGAGGTGGGTGAGCATTGGCTGGGAACTTGCCAGGGCAGCAGCAGCGCTGCTAGCTTGTACTTCCCGGGAGCCAGGTGCCGAGGGGCCAGAAGTAGCGAGGCTGGGGAATCCGTCCCCAGCCCAGTGCCGGGGACACGCAAGGCCTTGCTCTGACCCAGTGGGGGCAAAGCACACGGGGTGGCCTCGGGTTTGATGCTTGTTTGCTTTGTGAGCCTTGGGCGTGCGTGTGTCCTTGGGGTGTGTCCCAAAGCTCTGCGGGATCCTCATCGGCTAGGACGAGGCGGAGAGCCACATCTGAGGGAGGACCAGGCGCCGTGACTCACCTGTCATCCCTGGCACTCCGGAGGTTTGTGGTTGCAGGCCGGCAATGGCAATAGGTGAGACCCCCTGTTGACCAGCAAGTTGGACATGGTGGTGCATTGCTGTCATCCCAGCCACGTGGGAGGAATAGGTAAGAGGATATCAGTCCAGCTTGGTGTGGGCAAAAAACGTGAGACTGTATTAAAAAAAGCAAAACTATAGCCAGCAAGGACTTGGGAGAATGAGCGGCTCAACTGGTGGAGTACCTGCCTGGCAAGCACAAGGTCCTGAGTTCACAGCCTGATACCATCTTCGCCTGAACTTCTGTGCCTTCCAGGTTGCCAGTGACACCCGGGGCGGGGGTGAGGGGTTGGGGGGGTAAGGGGTGGGGGGAGGAGGTGCCCACAGCCATAGCCACACGCCGTGGCCACACCCACACTCCACGGGGCCACGTTTCGTGGCCACACCCCAGGTCACCCGCCATCATGTTTCATGGCCACACTTCCCATTGCGATGATGTTTTGTGGCCACACTCCCTGTGGTCACCTTTTGTGGTCAGTTTTCATGGTTACACTCTCCATGGCCACCTTTTGGGACCACACTTTGTGGCCATGCTCCTTTTGTGATTATATTTCATGGCTGCACTCCGTGTGGACTTTTTTTTTTTTTTTTTTTTGCCAGTCCTGGGGCTTGAACTTGGGGCCTGGGCGCTGTCCCTGAGCTTCTCTGTGCTCAAGGCTAGCTCTCTACCAGTGGAGCCACAGTGCCACCTCTGGCTTTTTCTGCTTATGTGGTACTGAGGAATCGAACCCAGGGCTTCATGCATGCAAAGCAGGCACTCTACCACTAAGCCACCTTCCCAGCCCAGCCGTGGTCACCTTTTGTGGTCTCTTTTCATGGTCCCACTCTGTGGACCCACAGGTAGAAGGGTTGGCCCACAGTGAGTGGTCCAGGCTCACGGCTGCTCTGTGGCGTGGCTCTGGGCAGTTCACTAGACTGAAACAGGAGAGCCAGTGGTCGGGCAAGTCCCCAAGAAGTGAGGGGTCCTCAGTTACCCACTGCCAGCTGTGGCCGGAGGCATTCCTGCAGCGTGAGTGAGCGGTTAGACAGCTTGTCACGTGGCGCCTGTCACGGGTGTTCTGATGACTTTCTTGCATTGGTGATTGTTCACCTTTTCCTGCCTCACTTATAAAGCCAAGCTTTCATCATAGGCCTGCACATGGGCGGAGCATTGGGTATGGAGGGTAAGGGACCCTGCAGATGTGCTGGGAGCAGCACACGGGGCTTTGTTAGCAAGCAGGGGTGTTGCCTGAACCAGGGGCAGACGCTGGACAGGACAGCACATGCCGCCCCTGCAGGGCTGGGCTAGCACACGAAGCGCTGAACTGAGCAACGCCGCAACGCCGGTATAGACCGGAGCCCTGTCAGGGAGGCCACAGGGCTCTGTCCTTATCCCTCGAGCCCGAGGTTAGCCCACGTGACACGGGCCATATGATGAAGTCAGACACAGAAATCTGAGGCAGGAAGGGTTGGTTCTGAGGAGTGGGATGGGGGGAGGTCAACTGGAGCCCAGAACTTCACCCATGCGGGGAAAAGGTGCAGCACCAAGCTTCACCCCTAGCCCAAGGCTGTGCATCTTCTGTTGTGAAACCCATAAGTGCTTTTAAACTGGGTGGTAGTGAGCCGGGTGCTGGTGGCTCACGCCTGAAATCCTAGCTACTCTGGAGGCTGAGATCTGAGGATCGAGGCTGGGAGCCAGCTGTGGC